>NC_092806.1:76046568-76692640 GCF_040954645.1 Diabrotica undecimpunctata | reverse complement strand
AAGACCATATTATGGATTTTAATAACATTAAAATTTTATGTAGTGAAAATAATAAATTTAAAAGGACTTTTTTGGAAATGGTTTGTATTAGCAAAAATGATAATAGTTTAAACAAAAGATCTGAAATTCAAAATTTAAGCAAAATTTATAATTATATTCTTTCTTTATGATTTATATATAAAACTTGTAAAATGTCATATTTAATTCTCCATATATCTGTCACATTCTTTCAGACATCTGTCAACGGTGAATAAATCTTCTTCTTTTTGTTACTAAACAAAAAAGAATGTTTAAACGAAATTTTACTTTTGGCAATATAATTGTCAAATATAAAAAATTTATGTTGGCATTTATGACATTGAGGCTATTTGTAATTGGTTGCTGTTTGAACTTATTTATAAATTCAATTATTTTTATATTAAAAAAATGTTTTCAAAATTATAAAAATTTTCAGAGAAACATTTATTAGATTGAAACATTTTTGTATTAAATATTTTGAAGATGTAAGCAGTGATTTTTACTTACCAAACTAATTTTTATTTGGTAAGTTAACAAAAATTGTTTTTTCTTTTTAGTTCAACCTTGTAAGTATTTTGTCTTTTTTAGCTCTTGATAATAATTGTAAACACAATTGAAAGCTCGAGAATAAAAAAATAGTTAACCAATAGCCCTATTATTGACTCCAACCCATCCAAAATAGTTATATATTTATATATAAATATATATATATATATATATATATATATATATATATATATATATATATATATATATATATATATATATAATTAAAAAAAGATTTCCAAAACATTAGACAGTCGCCTATAAAACTCAGAGCAAATTTAGACGGGTACGAAGCACCATTTCCGTTTCAAAAGCTCCCAAAAATTCATCAAGCATTTACTTCACACACATTTTTACAATGCTCTCTGACCTGTCAAAGATTTATCTTACTTTTGGTATAAAAGCAATTAATTAATTGTTTCTAGTGTCCTTTTTGTGTAAACCGAAAAAACCTCGAAAAAAACCGGTCAGTCATTTGCACTTTAGAAGTAAATTAGCAGACCAATTAAAAAATTTCACTAGCCGAGAGAAATATGGAGCTACGGTAGTATTAAAAGCGGAACGAAAATTAAATACGGACCACTTACCACAGAAGACAACATCGCGCCGTAGTAACGAATGTTGTAAAAGGGCTGTTCAGAAAAGTAGTACCACAATGTGTATTAAGTGTGACGCGGTCTTGTGCATAGAGTGTCTTATTAATAATCGCAAAAATTAACGATTTTAACTTTGATTTATATAATATATTTTTCAGTTTGTTGTAGTATTTACATTTTGATTATAAATTATACCGGTATGAGAGTTATAACAGAGAACAAATAGGAGATATTTTTCTTAAAATGCTCTCTGGTTTCATGGTAATCATGACAATAAATGGTAAACCGTTTGATTTCCTAAAATTTCCTAAAATCAAATTGTTTACCATTGTTTTTTAAAAATTAAAGATATCCTTTTTAAAGTAAAATATAACGTTTGTCTTTCTAAAACAGTCAAAAATCGATTGTACATATTTTTCAAAAAAAAAACATTGTGAAAAAAAAATTGCGCTTTAAATGTTTAGGACTATTTCCACCAAACATATTTGTTATTTATTTAAAGAGTCTGTGACAACAACTAATCAATAATAGTAACTTTGCATCTTTTCCATTTTTATTTTGTTGGTTTTCAGAACATAGCTTGTTGTTTCTTAACCTTCTTCGAGATCTAAGGTTTCTTAACTTTCTCCTCTTATTTTCAAAAAGTTAAGTGAGGTCTCTTTTTTATCCTTTCTAGTTTATCTATGGTCATTTTACCATATTTATCTTATCTATGTATCTATCTACCTATTTTATCTTATCTTATCTCTGGTAATTTGTTCTGTTAAATCAAATACCAATTCCAAATGCTAGTTTCGAACCCACGACTCGCTCTCCACCAAGCATCTAGTTGCCGTTCGCAGTATATCAATTGATCACCTTCTAGCAACATCAAAAACAGTTTACACATTGGTATAAAATTATAAAAGTAGGTAAAGTAAGAGGGGTAAACGAGACAGAAATGTAAATAGTATCAAGAAAAAGTGGAAAAAGAATAGACACCAACGCAACAAAAAATCCGACACCCTAGCGAGTAAAAAGAGAAGAAGAAAAACAACAACAAGAAGAAAGTAGATATCTTAAAAAAACTCCACTTTCTGCATTTACAACAGTAATATACAGTTTATTAAAAAAATATGGTATAATTTAAAACTCTAGTCACAATTCGTATGTTGTCAGAAGCGTAACATTTAAAAGGAAAAAGGACTTGCTTACGCATGCTGCACGCCACTGGTAAAGTAAAATATTACGTTATATTGCTAACATGAATATCTTAAAAATATTTATCAAATTTAAAGAAATATACCAAATATTATAATTTTTTAATTTTCAAATTTAATACGTATATTTCGAAAACAAGCAACATTTTACATAATAATTTTTTTATGGAGACGTCTCAACAAAAGAATATTATTTTTGGCCATAGGTATAAGACCTATTTAGACAGACAATTGGTTGAATACGTAAAAACAATTAACTCCTACACTTCCTTTCAATTCATTTCTGACAATTCCCTAACCGTTCGTTCATTAACTCAATTTTCTAACCTTCCCATTAAAAACACTATTGGGTGACTATACAAAAAGGATTGAACAGAAGCACACGCTTCTTCACGCTAAGGTGCCCCTCATAGCGACTTTTTTACACAAACAATACAGGCAACGGTTAAAGGTAAATGACATAAAAGGAAAGACAATGGGAATTACTACAACTAACGTCCTATCATTTCGGAGTCACACAACACTGAAAAAGGCAGTTTTAGATTTTCCGTTTGGTACGTTTGAAAAATTTCCATGAAATCGATCTAATAGTTGGATTTCGACTACCTAAATAGAGAATAGAAGCAACGTTCTGCGGCAGTATGATTTTTGTTGGGAGATGGCTTGAAATAAAAATTTTATGGCTTCCTGATTATACCGACATTGAAACATCCAGTGGTTAAGGTCGTCATAACTGCCATTACATTCACATATGTCAGTTTCAGAAAGTTTTATTTTATATGGGCAAGCGTTTACTGTAGCATGTCCAAAAAGGCATCTAACGTACATAGTATAAATGTTCTGACAGATGGAGTTTCTGTCATTTAGGGGAGTAGATGGAAGAGTTGGATATATACTGCAGTATGTATTTTTGCTACTGTTAGTAAAGGATTGCCACTCATTTTTTCTATTTAGGTCTAACATGTTTCTTACTAGCTGAAACTAAATCCCATTTGGGCAACTCTTTGTATTCTATTACCACTAAAGTAGCGTTATGATATGCACCAGGAATGTCCACAGATAAATCATCTGCATATTGGTCTTTAGAATAAGTTAACTGAATATCGGTTCCTAAGTTTGAAATGAAATCCATAGTACCTTTCCCTCTACGAAACCCAAGCTGACCGTCTGGGTAAAGGTTGTTACTTTCCATCCACCATTCTAATCGATTTTTCATGATTCGTTAAAATGTTTTCAATATACATGACATAAGAGATATCGGTCTTACGACATTGAATTCGTTAGCTTTTGGGATATGTATTACAAGACACTGCTTCAAAGAATCACAGTTATCACCTTTAATTATAATCTTATATACCATTAATCCCAGGGGAGGATCTCTTAGAATACTTGATATTAGCAGTTACTTCATTGGTACTAATAGGAGTAGACAAAAAATGTGATTTAAATTTATCTTTAGTGGGATATATTGGAAAAGGAACGTAGCAAGTTTTATAAAACAAACTTTCAACGATATTTTCGTCGTGCACATACAGATTTTTATTTTTCTTAATTTTCCTAATTCTATCCCATATTTCAGTTGGATGAGCTTGTCTTTTTAGATTGAGACAGAAGTTGGCCCAACTGTTTCTGCATTTCTGTTAAAAGGTTCACTTACATTTAGCATTTATTTTTTGATAGTCAACAAAATTTGGCAGACACATATTTTGTTTGTATCTTTTGCATGAAATTTTTCTCTTATTCGATATCTCACGGCACTCCTCGTCCCACCATATAGGTGATTGGAATTATATATTTGAGGATCGTCTTAGAATTTGGCAAGCTTTGTTCGCAGCATTCGTAATCTGTTCCATTAAAAATATGCATATACCGTTGGTATTGATACAGTTTGGTGGCGTGGAAAATGATTTCTCTATTTCAGCTGTATATAAGGTCCAATTTGCTTAATTCATAGACTATCTATATAACGAGGACGTGATTGCATCATTGTGGCAAGTTTGGTGGCGTGGAAAATGATTTCTCTATTTCAGCTGTATATAAGGTCAAATTTGCTTAATTCATAGACCATCTATATAATGAGGACGTGATTGCATCATTGTGATAATAGTCATTAAGCGTAATACTGATTGGGTAATGATCTGATCCATACGTATCCTGATTAACAGAACAACCAAGTGTAGGACATACCTTAGATGAAGCAATTGTGAGATCTACGACAGATTTAGCCTGGCTTGGAAGGGAAATTGCCTTGTGGCAGATCCATCGTTTATAACAATCAAGTTTGAAAAATTATCTAAAGCATCCACCAAAACTCTGCCATCATGTGAGCATGCATATGATTCCCACATTCCGTGATGGATATTAAAGTCGCCTCCTATTATGCAATCATGTTTTATTTGACTAAATAAATTCCTGTAGTCTTGGGATTTCGCTCTAACATCGGAGGGTTTATATAGAGATACTATAGCCAGTTTGTTGTTACCAAGAATGATATTGATTCCGCAAACTTCAATTTTTTGATTAAAATTATGATTAAATTGAATTACTTCGTATATAATTTTATGTGAAATGAAAATTGCTAGTCCCCCATGACCTATATCTCTATTAACTGCAATGACGTTTCAGTTATTAAACTTAATGTTATCAGTAGGCTTATACCATGTTTCAGAAATTATTGCAATACCAATAATTTTAAGATTTTGTTTAAAGGACATCTTTGAGGTTTTTTTTGTTTTGTTAGGTTTTAAATATATTATCAACAATGTTTTGAATTTTATTTTCAAACTCTAAATCTTCAAAATTTAAACTACTATTTGATAATGGATTCTCTAAAAATTTTTAGAAAAAACTTGTTAACATGGTAATTAATTGATGTTTAGCGTTAAAAAATCATTTTGCGGCTCTTTTCCAAACTGGAAGACCGGTCCTGCACAAAACCTAGTATAATATTCCTATTCCCGTCTAATGGGCGGGAAATTGGGAGAAGAATCAGTAGTTTTTCTTTTTTTTTGCAAGGGTATAGGAGAAGATGGTTGATAATGTGTTAACCTAACGTTCGATTTAGAAGAAGTATTACGAAGAGAATGTTGTGCTGTTTAAGTTTTTAAAGCAGAAAATTCTATAGCTGAATCAATTAATGGAGCAAATTTATTTTTTTGTATGAGGCTAGAATAGGCCGGATAGTTAATAATTTTTTCAACTGCTTTCATAGATATATTCAAATTAGACATTGTTTCCTTGATTCTCCTTTGCTTTTTAAATTCTGGACACTCCTTATAAATAGAATTGTGACTATTATTTTTGCAATAAATAAAACAAAAAACGAAAACATGGCATAACTGGATTAATATAGGTTTCTGCAGTGCATCTAACTTTATTAATATAAATAAATTGGGGAATGAGTTTTCCTTCAAACGTAACAAAGAATATTTGACGAGGAACGTATTGCATATAGTTATCTTTTTGGTCAACTCTAGTCATGCGTTTTACTTTTTTAATAGGTAGGTACACTGAAATTAATCATTTGTAGGGGGCTGTAGAAAGTATCAACTAAACGTACTAAGCCGCGGTTTTCTGTAAGATGACCCGGAATATATGCAAGTAAATTATAGAATAGCAATACGCTATTATAGAATGCAATAACATGAAACGCTACCAAATCGTTAGGTTTAAATCTATTTGTTATTCGATTTAATAAACGTTGTTTATCAAAATACGAGTTTTTGTCGGATTCCAAGGTTTTGTCGAGTGTTTCGGTACCAGATAATCCATTTAATTGATTATTATTTTTATTGTTTATACATTACTTCTATTAAAATATTTAGGTACAATGTATCCTCAACAAGAACATTGACTCGATTGTCTTTATTAAAATTACCATTCGACGGCCCTTTGCAGCTGGTGGAGAGACTGTTTTCCCCGGAAATCGGTCCGGGGCAGAAATATTACAATAAGCAAAATGTACTTACAGTAGTTTTCCTTTTAAACATAAACTAATATACTTATAACTAATAATGAGGATCTAATAACCTACAAATACCGATGTCATTTTGTCATAGCGTATGTTAGCTCGTCTTTACTAGTCAACAGTCGGAGTACGAATGAATAGAATATTCCGTTATTCTATTCTTGCTCCTCATGGAGTATAATATATATATATATATATATATATATATATATATAAATAATATATATATATATATATATATATATATATATAAATAATATATATATATATATATATATATATATATATATATATATATATATATATATATATATATATAAACATATATTTCGTCGTTCCGTCGATAAACGAAGAAATAATAGACAATTTTTAATAATATTTGAATAAAACTTTTTTAAATCATGTAGTTATGAATATTATAATTTAATTATAATTTAAGCTTAATTTGTCTTTTTTTTAAACTGCATTCAAATCTTTTTTAAAAATTAGCGCTCGCGACAAATGACTGAAATCTAAATATTAATAATATTTACTAAGTAATCCATCAAAAATAAAAGTTTTGTATTTAATATAATCGAACTATTATTGCCATGGTTATGTTGTGTTAACATCTAGAAACCGTTTATGTAATTTTTGTAACTCGATTTAAAACAAAAAATGCGCCTTACGTGTTAACATGTTTAATTAATTAATAGCTTTTAGACAGGAGTGTAATTGGAATGTAAATATTGAGAAGACATTAAAAAAATCATTACGACTTCGTACTGTTAGATTCCAAATATAATACAAAATTCGTGTTATATTATTTTATATTGTCAGATACCTATATCATTATTAAAAAATCCTTATTTAGCCCAGGGCCGAAGCTTTTGAAAATGGTAAAAAGTGAAAAAAATGGATGGAACCCATTGTAAAAGAAAGAAAATACAAAATTAAGTTTTTAAGGGTAAAAAACGGTTTATCACAATTTCTGGCAAAACTACAAGTTAAGTTGAAAAAAAGTAAAAAGCAAAGTTATAGGTAATAAAAGTTCTACAACTTTTCTATATACTTACATTTTTTCAAATAAACTCCAAAATGTATGCATAAAAATTCAAAGAACGTAATTTTTGTCTTCCTATTGTTTTATCTTCGATATAACCAAGAAATGATCCGAATCGCAATTTGCGCCTCTATAAGTTCTAACATCTGTTACGGAGGTTGTCCACCGCTTAGATATTAATATGTGATCAATTTGATTAAATTTATTAGTACCAGGTATCATCCAGGTTCCTTTATGAATATTTTTATGAGGGAAACACGTACTAACAACTCTTAGTTTGTTTGCCATTGCCAACTGTGCCATTCTTATACTGTTGTTGCTGTTAATATCATGTAAACTATGCTTACCAAAGGATTCTGCATATATTGGCTCTTTTCCCAGCTTCGCGTTCATATCACCCAGGACTATAACTGCATCTCTCTTCTGTGCGTTTTCACATTCTACTTGTAGTTGGTCATAGAATTGATCGGTTACTAGTTCATCTGCTGCTTCTGCTGGAGCATGGATATCAATAATTGTAATATTATGAAATTTTCCCCTTGGACGTATTTTACATATTCTGTCATTAACTTGAGTTAAACCCAATACTGACCTGCGGCATTTATGGTTTACCATAAAACCCACTCCAAAGGCTTCTTGTCTTTCTGCTTCACAGTAGTACATACTGTATTCTTTTTTATTTATGCAACCATGCCATTTAACTCTGATTTCTTGGAGAGCTGCTATGTCTACTTCGTACTTCAATAGTTCATGTGCAATACTTTGCATTTTGCCTGCCTGCAGCATGGTTTGGACATTCCAGGTTCCCAGTCACAAATCCATCATTAAGTCCTTATTCGGTAGCTTTGGTCGTTATCCGTTGGTCCGTCCGGTTAGTTCATTGTTCGTAGCATTTGTGATAGCTGAGTTTAAGGTAAACAGGTTATCGGTCTATTGCACCCGAGTCCAGTGCCAGGGCTGCTGGCTATAGCTTCTAAACAAGCTATGTTTTCTCCCTTCCTCGTCAGCCCCGACCCTACCTTCCATTGGGGTTGGTTACCCAATCTCCGATAGGGTCGCTCAGGTTTACCGGAGTTCACCCGTGTGATCAAGATCACACTTCTTGGAGGTGAGGATAGGAATTGAGTAGGAGAGGCTAGAGATGTTATCTGGAAACAATATCTTGTATTGCGCTTCACTACTCCTTTGAATCCCTTCGAAGTCAAATATTGAGGTAAATTACATATATTGTACTAAATAAACAAGTTTAAGTCATTTTATTTGTAGTTTACTAAAAAGTTTGCAGGTCTATGACAGTAGCTGTCGGTTTTGCGAAATGTTTACCTTTTAATAACCTCTATTTTTAATGTTCAAATAATGAAATCTAAACGTAAAAAATATATTTACCAATTTTTTCATTAAAAATCCATTAAAAAATTTCTCGAAGATAAATATTTATATAAATTACAATGATTATTGTATTAAATAAACTGGTTGTCGTATACTACGACACTAGGTGTCGCTCTTTCGAACTTGACATAGCGCATATAACAGCATATACAAAAACAAAACACATTAAATGATTTGGATAAAAAACATTTTAGCTGGTTTGAGAAATGAGATAATTTAGTCGCAGTAAAAGCGCATTATCATATTTCTTGTATGCCTACTTTTTATAAGGAAAGAACTGAAAAGAAGGTATCGATCAGCAGGCGAAACACTAAAAATTTTATGAATTATCTTATTATATAAGATTTTCTATGACATAAATATTATAACTAGAATTTATTAAATTTTATAAAACTTTTTTACTAAAAAATTGCAGAAGTCACATCTTTAAGATAAAATCCCTATCCCATCTTATCTTTAATATTTAGAAAATCATCTATTTTCGCATGTTTACTGCATCCACAATGTTTTACAAATTTGCAATATTTTCGTTTATCAATGTATCATGTAATCTAACTTTTTTTGAGTAATTAAATTATAAAGTTTAATAAATAGCTGAACATTTTAAATATTGATTACACAATTTTTTTTCGAATTCTAGTTTTTTCGCTTTTTTTGCTTTTTCTAAGGAAATTCGCCATAGTAATGTACCTAGATATTTAAATTGAATAAAAAGAGCGCCGATTTAAAACAACAGATACTTTGATGTATTTCATATTAACTCTATTGTTACGCCTATGTTTTAACGGTGTCAATTCTGGTCATGTCAAAATCTACATTAAAACGAAATTTGCAACATCAGTAGGAAACATTATTGAATGTAACGTAAATCAAATGAACTAAGTTTAAAGTTAATAAATTTATAATTCAAAACAGCGTACTCATCAGCTATAATTATTTAATTAAATGTTTAAAATAATATCCACTAACGTCCATACAAGTCGCTGATTTTGGATCATTTTAGGGGTTACTAGATTATACTGATGCACTATTCGTTCTCGTAGTTCTTCCAATGAAGCAGGAATATTATTTTAAATCTTGCTTTTTAAATAAACCCATCTGACGAAGTCCAGGAGAGTTATATCGGTGTTGTATTGAAATTTCACCAAGATCACCGATTGAACTCTCCTGGAATTCTTCATATGGGGTTATTTAAAAAACAAGATTTATAATACATTTCCAGCTTTATTGGAAGAACTAAGAAAAGAAGAACTACATCTAAAACGTTTTTTGTAATTTCGAACAGGGACTTTATAATTGTATGGACGTTGGTGGATATCATTTTGAACATTTAAGTAACTAGTAATAGCTGATGAGTAAACTGTTATGGATTATTAATTTAATAATTTAAAATTTGGTTTATTTTATTTACGTTACATTTATTAAAGCTTCCTATTAATGTTGCAAATTTCGTTTTATTGCAGTTCTTGATATGACGAAGCAGTTAACGAATTTGTATACCTGGGAACGCTCGTCAATACTGAAAATGACACTACCGCAGAGATAAACCGCAGAATTTGCACGGCTAATAGATGCTATTTTGGGCTTAATCTCCTTTTTAAATCTACAGTTATATCAAGAAATACAAAAGTAAAACTCTACAAAACAATAATACGCCCAGTCCTAACATATGGTTCAGAAACCTGGACTTTAACAAAAAGCAATGAAAGCATGTTAGGATGTTTCGAAAGAAAAATACTAAGGCGCATCTATGGAGCGGTAAATGAAAACGGTGTCTGGAGAAGACGATACAACTTCGAACTCTATAGGATATACCAGGAACCAGATATCGTAAAACACATAAAGATAGGACGTCTGAGGTGGGTAGGCCATGTAATGCTGATGGAGCAAACCGACCCAGCTAGAAAAACGCTCCTTGATAGACTTATTGGATAATAAGTCCTTAAGAAAGTTCCATAAGAAATATGGAAATACGTGCTTGGCGGAGGAAGGCGATGGATAGGGACGACTGGAGAAAAATTCTTGGGGAGGCTAGGACCCACACAGGGTTGTAAAGCCAAAATGATGATGTTCTTGATATGACTATAAAATGACACCAGTAAAACATAGACGTTACGTTTAGTTTTTAATAGGTGTAACACTTTCAATAAACTGATATTTTTTTACAAGGTAAGTTAATAGAGAAAAAAAATATATGGATGTCTCAATTCTCCACCGAAATACCTGTCTAACAAGTGCCACACATGATATATTCTCTATTTAAAATTGATTGGGGTACTGGAAGGGAGAGGGTTTACAATTAACAGATATCTATATCGTTAAAAGATAAACATTTAGAATAAAAATTTACTTTTTTTTAGCATTTCTATAAAATCTAATGAATATTGCCCAATCTCAGTGTGGACTCGTTTAAGTGACCATTGCTGTATATAGGTTAGAAACAGTTAATTACAGAAATAAACCACTTAGAAAACATTAGGAGAGAATACCTGCCCCATACCTGCACCAGAATATGACAAAAAGGAAAAAATCATGTACAACCGACAGTATATTACAGATGATGGATAAAAGAAGACAATTCAAGCAGAATGACAAGTCTAGACAGAGAGATAAGAAAAGTTGTCAGAGACACTAAAAACAGAATTGTGGAAGAATAATGTGAAGAAGTCCAGATATTAGAACAGCAGGGCAGCAGGCCTCTATTAATCAAAAAGGCCGGGACACCCAACAGACGCTCAGGGAAATCCAATAGTTGATATTGAAGAAATAAGAACAACATGGATAAACTATGTGACAACAAGATTTGAAGATAATGGAAATCTCACTATCACAGGAGATAAAAATGGCCATACCGGACCACCTATTTTCGAAGCAGAAGTACAAGCTGCTATAAAGAGCATTAAGGAGCAAAAAGCTGTAGGTCTAGACGACTTTTGCGCAGAATTTTTGAAAATTGTCGACAAAGGCACAGTAAAAATACTTATATTGATTTTTAACAATATATAATAAGTGGAAAAATACCCCAACAGTGGCTTAGATCAACTATCATACCGATATCCAATGCGAAAGAGTGTGACTATCGAATAATGAGCTTTACGAGCCATCTCCTAAAAATGTTTTTAACAATTATACATAAAATGATTTAATATATTAAGAATGTATAAAAATATGAAGAAGGCATGACCAACACACAATTCGGCCTCAAGATCTATTGAGGACTCGACACTTCTTGCAATACAAATTTTCTTTCAACAATGCAGTAGAGACGTGAATTGTGATTTATACAGAGTAGAATAGCCAAATAGAATAAATTTGATAATAAATAAATGGAGGCGTGTTTAAAAAAAAACCTCTAACAGTCTATTGGTATTTTGCGCATATTTTGCAATAAATTTTTTTTATACAGGGTGTATCATGTAAGAGTGGCTAATACAAACTTTCTTATTTCAAATACAACATTCTGTATTTATTCAATTTTTGGATACGTCAGAATTGTCTAGATACATCTCATATACAATGTCCTATACATATCTTTCATTGTTTCAGAAATATTCAGTGTTTTCAGATTAATTGCAAAAATTAACATTAAAAAAAGCAGAAAATTGTGTGAGTAGAGAATTTGCTAAAACATATTAAAAAACTAATAAGTGATAATGTTTATTTCATGATAATTTAAAATTAAAAAAAATATATTGTTGTGAACGTAAGGGATGTTCAAAATTCTCGCCGCGAGCGTCATGGCAACATCCTAATCTAAATATATATATTTCTTCTAAAGTTAATCAACATCTTAGGCGACAGCTAAGTTGAGGAGTTTAGATTTAGTCCATTGAAATGTTACAGTTTTTAGGCCTTAGCGTGCGTTTCTTCCAGGCCCAATTTTATTTTTTTGGTATGTTAAGAGGGTAAGAATAAGTTTAAGTTCAAGTTTGTGGGGTATATGCCAACCACCATCTTGGAAATATGAGAGCAAACGGTTAGTTTTTTTTAGTCATTTTACAATAAAATAACATCAAAGCCATATTATAGACGGTTTTTATTGAATATGTTTCACTTCAAATTTGAATATTTCTATTATTTTTTTGGATTTTACAGCGCTTCGCAGTTGACTGGGATCTTGATTACTCGTAAGAATACGATGCAAACGAACCAGTAGACTTTAAGCCTGGAGTTTCTATTATATATTTTTTTATTTATATAATTTTGAATCAGTTTATTATTTTCTTTACATTTCTTGTAAAGTTCATTTTATGTTATTATTAATTTGTTAATGACCCTCACCTCTACCACAAAACACCCCATCTCTTGCGCGCTTGCGTCGCAATAAATGCGCCATGCGACATAGATAAAGTTTAATAAGAGCAGCGTACCAATATTATCCTAAGATAAATTTTTTGGTAACGTAAAGAACAAAACAAACTTAATAAACCTTTTTAAAACTGCTGTATCAGAAGTGAGATTTAGTGACGACTAGGCTTAATCTAATACAGATAGAGTCATCATCCATTTTGCGCTTTTTACATTCCAATTCTATAATTATGTGACTGTCGCAGCAGATGATATTGACATTATCATCTTGTTCATGACATTAGGAAAGAAGCAGTCCAATGTTGTGTGTACCAATCCTCCAATTTTTTAAACCTTTAAAAGGGTGTGAGTCGCATCAATTATACGGTCCTTTTTATATGACATAATATTTTACAGAAACATCCTGAGTTAGCTAGCGGAACTGCATTAAATTTCAGTAAGAAAGCTGAGCGATCTTTGCTCTTTGTCGTTGGCGAAAGTTTTTTCGTCTCTTTATATGGCGGTGATAGCTGCTTATTGTGGTGGCGCTTCTGATAACACAATATGCAGCTCGTTTTCACAGTCTTAGAGTTTATCACCAGGAAGCTCTGCGATTCTGAAGATTGGCGATGGAAAAACTTGGAAAAATTTGGATACTAGTCAAAACTTTCAAAATTTTAGCACCTCCCGAACTTTTAAAATTCATTTTTTGCAAGTGACATCTGACATCTGACATCACTTTAACATTTTCGTTAAGACCAAGAGCCATTCACTCTCCTGATGTCAGCCAATATGTAGCTTCGTCGATTTTTAATCATTTTTAAACTGTTTATCCTTGTGTCGTGTTGTGTTAATGTATCATTGAATGTTTATGACATTCTTCATATATTGTTGGATAGTCCAATTTTGACAAAGTAAGTCTAAAACGGTATATTACATAAAAAAAAATTATCAACCATCGAGTTTTTTCGAAATTCGTTAATTTTTCTTCAGTAGAAAAAACGTTTCTTGGCTTATTTCAGATGCCCCTGAAGATAGATGCTCTAAGAGGAAAAGAACTTGAGCAAGATTTAATAAAAAAACTGTGCTTGATATTTACCTTTTATTTGATTAAAAAAATAAAACTTTGCTAAGGTTAGGAGTTTTAGACTAAAGTAAAGTAAAGTAAGTAAAGTACTAAAGTAAATAAACTATTATAAAAAATATTTTTTTATTTCAAATCAGTAAAAAGGAACGCCGAAATAGTTTTTGCTTACTTTCTTATTATCCCGAGTACCAAATTTTGCAGTAAATCTGAAAATATTTATTACATCCGAGATAGTTAAAGATAAGTATAGAACATTGTACACAAGACATGTATTCAGAGAGACAAGAATATTTAGAGAAATCAAAACATTGAATACTATATAGGGTATTGTGTTTAAAACAAGAGTTGAAATTGGGGTCTGTTATATGAAACACCCTGCATGAAAAGTTTTTATTGCAAACAATACGCAACCAAAAATACCAATCGATGTGTTCAAACGTTTTTTGAACAAGCCCCCATTTATTTATTATCGAATTTATTCCATTTGACTGTTCCACTATGTATGTTGTTTTGTTGATTATCCGAAAGCGTTCGATAAAATAAAATATGAGAGACTGATGGTATTATTAAATTGATTTAACAGATAACATAAAAATAAAAAGACTTGTGGAAATAAAGCAAAGATAATATGAGTAGTTTAGAAAGTTGTTAAATTGAGAACACCAGAGGAAAGGTAGAGGATGCGGGATTCCAAATGAGAATGTAACACCGGAGATTAGAGAGATGAGGTTGTCGAGGCATTAAATAATATAAAGGATGTGATATAAGGTTGAACGCTCGAATAAATAAATTTTGATCAAATAAAAGGCAGATACCGAGCATAGTTTTTATTAAATCTTGCCCAAGTACTTTCGCTTCAAGAGCATCTTTAGGGGCATTTCATCAAATTAGGCTATCCAACAATATATATAGAATGTTATAAACATTAAAAGATACATTGACACCACACAACACAAGGACAAACAGTTTAAAAATTATTGAAAACGACAACGCTACATATTGAGTGGCATCAGGAGAGAGAATCAGAGAGAGAGAGAGAGAGAGAGAGGGAGATTCTTTCTCCTGATGCCACCCAAAGACTGCAATGGTTTGGTCATGTCAGACGTAGAAATGAAAACTATGTAGGATAAATGATAGAGCTGTTAGAAGTTGATGAAAAGATAATTATAGGAAAACCGAAGAAAAGATGGAAAGTCTGTGTGGTAGAAGACTTGGGATAGAATTAGATTTAGGTGAAGAAGACACGATAGACAGAAATAAGTGACGAAGAGAAGTAAAGAATAGCGACTCCTGAAAATGGAAAGCTGAGGAAGAAAAAGAAGAAGAAGATATAGGTGAAATAAGGTAAGCGACAGGGATCTATATTGTCCCTATTATATTCAGAGCACATTATGAACCTAGAGCGAACCGATATAGACGCGGGAATACTTAATGAAGAACGATTAAGCAACATAAGATGATACTGTCATCGCATTAAAAAGAGATCCAGAAAAAAGAAAAAAATTGACAAAGTACTTTAAGAAATTAAATATATTTCTTTAAAACTTCTGTCATATTAAACCCAACAGAAATGAGTTGGGAGTAAATAGAAAACTAGGTTGTAAAACAAACTATTCATTTCAAGTTAGAAGCTACTAAACTCTCTCTCCAATATGAATTTGCCAGTCGGTGGAGACAACTAAACTTAACTTAATAAAAAAAAAAAACTTAATAAAAATTTTTTACAGTTAATGATATAGTTGTACGTGACTTAGACCTATCCTGTTGTCTTGTAGGTTTAACGGATGATTTCGATTGATAGGATGCACCGTATTGGAATTCAAAACATTTCCACCCAGTTGCTCCTAACGAGAAATGACGAGATAGAAAAACGAAAATTATTCTGGTATGGATATATGTGAAAGATGGACGAGACAAAAATACCACTGAGAACTTGGAAGTGGAAACGAAATAGAAAAAGGAAAAGAGCATGTCCTAGATTACAGTGGAACAGACAAATAAAAACAGCAAGGAAAAAAGGGGACCTCACTGAAGACGATAAATATAACAAGAAGAAATGTCGATTTAGATGTGGTAAACTGCAAACAGAATATGCTGTGTAAAGGCACAGATCAGTAACTAAGTAAATAAATATCATAATTCTAAACAAATTGCAGGAAATATGTAAAATACATCTATAACCAAAGATTGAATGGAAATAGAAAACCAGAAAGGTACAGAAAAATATTTAAAAACCATATGAAGCAAACTCCTAAGAACATGCGAAGGAAGGAGTGCGAAACTGTAAAATCGGGGCAAAAATCAGAAAGGAATAAAAAAAACTGATCCTGGAACATGTTAAGATCAACAATGATAATGATAATAATTCTTCTACTATGGGTTAGGTTTAGAGATTTATATATCATTCAGATCACTTAGATAATTAGGATTACAAAATTATCTGATTTAACCTAGAAGATAGTATCAAATAGATTTATCCATTTATATTCCGGTTTTTAAAGCGTACTCGCTCTTTGGGTAAGGATCTATGGAAGAGTAACACCGAGTTGCAAGCTTTAACTTGTTGCTGTGCTGCTCATCCATAGCTCGATCCGATACACCAGCGTATTCCATTCTTAGCAGCATGGTATTTATCAATTATCAAATTGATAAATTTATCAATTAATAAATTACGCAATTGCAAAAATAAAACTATAAATATTATAAATTTTTATTTTTAGTAATTACAATATTTGTGATTAATTTAAAATACTTTATATATAGGTCTCAGGTAACAAAACATTACAATACACCCTATGAAGGAAATGAGCTGAGAACAGTCCGGCACTGTCAATTAGATAATTATTTCTTTATCGATTTTTTCTAAAAATACTCCCATTTCTATAAAAATACATCATTTTGCGAAGTAATTTCTCTCACAATCGGAGTCTGTCAATGCCGATAGTGAGGTAAGGACCAGGATTTTCCGAAAAAGTCGCCCCTCTTACAATAATATGATTTCGTCAGTCACTTGAGTCTCCACCAAAAGCATGATCCAGTAATAAGTTTAATAAAGTCGAATTGAACTTCTTTGAAGGCAAGGTAGTACGATAATGCATGTGGCGCAGGTGAAACGACTATACCGAATGTGACCGCTGACAAGTGTTAAACCATTTAATGATCTGTGATTTTACTTAATGTTCTTTCGCCTTTTTGAGGAGAATTTTTTATTTTTAGAAGAAACATGGGTAGTGTTTTGTTTTAATAGATGAGATAATAACTTTTATTTTTCTGTGAAGGTTGGCGGGAATTTTTATTTAAAATATTTTATTTTAGGACTGGATTTTATTGAAGCTCAAGGTGAAGATTTTGAAAGGGCTTTAGATCAAACTGGTAAGTGTTTTTATTTAAATTTAATAATTATATTAAAATTTTTTTCTCAATTTTATTTACTGATTATCTAATGGAACTGAATAATAATGTATCGTCTTTCTTGGCTTTAAATGTATTTGTTTAAAAAAATTTAATCGTCAAGAAGCGCAATTTTTTTTATATTTTTAATTTAAAAATAATTGCCCACTAGTCATGTTCGTATATTACTGCAGATTTTTTAAACTCTTGTTTTTTTTTTCTTATTGATATTCTTGCAATTCTTTTATTATCGGACCAAATAATTTATATTTTCTCCTGTTATAAATCATTCGCCTTAGGGTATATTTCAATTTTGTAATATTCAGTATAACCCCTCTCAATGTATTTGTTCTTCTTAGCTACTGTTAACATTTTCATTAAATCCTTAATATCCCAAAATATTTCAGAATATTAAAATATTCTCCTACATGTCGGTTGATAACAGTTGACGCCTTTGTCCAACTTCCAATCGCCACTTCGTTTGGTCGTTCAGCAGGTCCTCTTATATTTTTCCCTCTTTCATCTCATTGTCTATTCCTTTTTTCCAATTTGTTCTCGGTCTACCTCGTTTTCTGTTGCTTTCTGGTTGCCATTTGGTATTCATTGTTCATCCATTCTTTGTAAATGTCCGAAGCAGTTAAGGTATTTTGTTGAAACGTCAGCTGTGATTGTTCGTTTGATTCCTAAAATTACTCTAATGCGTTCGTTTTTAATCCTTTCTCTTCTAGATTTTCCTATCACTCTTCTCCAAAAATCCATTTCCGTTGCTCTCAGCGTTGCCAAAGTTATTTTAGTGACACAGCTGTATAAAGTGATACTTTTCACTATAGTCTCATAAATCCTCTTATTATTTTTTTTTGCTGATGTATTGTTCCTATAAAATACTGTTTAACATTATAATGGGTTTTTTACCTATCGTATTCCTTCTTCTTTTGGCTTTGTTTAATGTTCCACTGTGCAAAATATTTAGATACTTCTATACCTAGACTACGACTATAAATACCTAAATACCTAGATATTTGTAGTCGCAGCAGTGCTTTATCGTATATGTGTCGTCTAATATAAGACATTTTTGTTGTTATCCAATGCACAAGTGTAGGTTTTCTTTTAATTGACTTCCAGATCCCACATGTAGTACTCTTTAATTCATTTTTGGCCCATATAGATTAAATCGTCATAATGTTTAGCCACTATTACTTGATCGTCTGCAAAGTTGAGTGTATACTTATCTACCTACCTTCCTAAAAATAATTATCATTTATCGTTTATAAACAAGAATTTTTCAAGAATAGACCGAAAGCAACATAAAAACTTCAAAAACGAAAGAACAGGATCCTATAACATTTACGTGAATTAATACGAGGAAATTAACAATACTATACATAAAAGGATCATCGGAAAACCTTTACACGATAGAAAATGCCTTGTGAATGCGAACATTTTTATTTAGGTGAAATATCAAGATCATTAAATTGTTAGAATAGGTGAACATCAAACTTTTATTAAAAATAGAGAATTTGATAGATTTCAAATATATAAAGATGCATTAGAAAATGAACATAGAGTTCAGTGGAGAGATTCAAGTATAAAGGAGAATTATGTAGGATCTGGTTACTCATACAAACGAGAAAAATTAATAGAAAAAAATACCACTATTAGTAAGTCAATAACATATTTAGAGTTTGGTGTTAATTTTAAGAATAAAAATAAATGTAAGATAATGCTTACTTTTTCATTATTTTTTTTTATATCTATACTCATTTGGCCACCCACATCCCTCAACTTATGTTGTATCTTAATTATTATTAATACAACACAACCACCCTCCACTCCCTCTACCATCACTGGAAAATCTTACAGCTACCTGTGTATATAATTATTTACTTATTATTATAAACCTTATTAGTAAATACAGTTTCTACATGCATTTCACAAAATATAAATATTTCAAAGTTACTTACATAGTTTACAAATCCAATTTGACTAAGTTTTGATTTTAAACCTGCTATGTTTTACAGAAGTATTTTGATTGTGTTCCAAGTCTCATTACCAATAGCGATTTCATGTTCCAAATCCACAATATCATCTTCTTCACTATCTATTAAATCTGGTTTTTCAACGCTCTCCTTGTTTAACTGGATATTAGGGTTTCCTGATTTATGTTCTCTGAATGATCCATCACTTCTGCTTGTTCACTAATATTACTCGGAGAATTAAACAAGAAATTTAAATCAATGTTCCAGTTCATCTTCAATCGATTCATACCATTATGTTTTTTACACTTTAATCCATTCCTCCAGTCCCAACTGTACTTAACTGACTCCACCAATAACGACTCAAATACCAGTTTCATTTTCAGCGCATTGTTCTTTTCTTTTACTTTCTTCATAATTACTCTCAGTTTTGATCTTTTCTCCCTGACTTCTTTGGTATAGTCCCTGTCAATATATATTTCAGTACCTTTTAATTTCTTGGTCTGTCCCAGAATTTTAGAAATATCGGTATCCCAAGGCACATGAGCTATTATAGATCCATTTGGCTTTGGGATCCCAAATAAGTTTGCTCAAATAATCGTAACTTGATCTTCAATAACTAAACAGTTTTTATAAAAGTCTGAAATCACTGGAGTGCAAGGCTCCTTACCTGAATGACGAACACCTCCAAAAATTAGGTTATTCCTCGTTTATCTTCCTTTTTGATCCTCTAGCATTCTTCGTCTAACTGTTTCCCCCCTTTTCAACTCTTCTAACTCATCCGATATATCAGATACTCTAGCATCTAACATCTGAACTTTTAATAATAATTGATGGTTCTCTACTCTCAATGACTGGCTGTCATGACTCAGTCTATTTATATTATCCTTAGTCGACACATTTTCAAATTTCTTGTTAACTGGGTCTAATGTTTTGTACAGAAGTTCTCCAACAATTGATTTTAGTTACTCCTTATTTATACTAATACTATCCATTTCTATATTGTTTAATTGTGGTGAACTTTCACTCTTTCGTCTCTATTGGTTAGGCTTGGGAGTAAAAAATTCAGTTATTTCTCGAATATTCATTGAGTTATCTCCTGAGAAATAAAGGCGCTATTTAGTAATTACAATAACTTGTTTATAAAATAAAGGGTGGACACACCATAAAATAAATAAGCAGCCTGTAATTTGTGCTGCCTATTTGTAAGAGGCAGAATTTCGTAGTTTTTAGTCTAAATTGATGTTTTGTTAAAAGTTGGTAAACAGGTTGTCATTGAATAAAAATCAGCCGTTTCAGCCGATTAGTACCTTGAAAAACATAATCCAAGCGATTCAAAATGATCACAACAATTAACTTCACTCAACAGTACTAAATCTAACATTTGATGTTTCAAATTATAAACACACTTTTACAAAAAATAAGAAGCAGTAGGTACAGAATTTAAGGATTACACTATAAGTTCAAGGCTGCCAACGTCGACCACGACAAGATTCAAATTTGATGATGACAGCAAGGAAACAACAATAAAAGATAACATAATGTCCAAAGATCAGGGACAAAAAATAAAAAATGCAAAGGAGGCAAAAAGTATAATAAAACAAATAACAACATGGAGTATTAAGACGTTATTCCAGACTGGAAAGATGGAAAAGTAGCAAGAGAATTAACAGCATAAGAGTAGAGCATAACAAAGTTCAATCCTATAGACGGGAGGATCGCCACACTGAGACTAAAAATTGAAAAAGGGTATGTAAAATTAATAAATATATATGCTCCAACTGAAATATCCAATTCAACAAAAAAAATTCTATGAAAACCTAAATAAAGCATGCGACGAAATAACAAAACAAGACATGCTATTAATACTGGGAGATATAAACGCACAAATGGGGCAAGAAGGATACTTGAAAGACCTAGTCGGAAACGAGAAAGAAACTTTACAAGAAAAATCAAATGACAATGGTAACAGAATCTATCAACTTACAGCAACACTAAATATGAATTTCCTATTGTCAACAAAATTTGAGCACTCAAGAAAATATAAGTCAACTTAAAGACGTCCATCTAGCAGTGAAAATCAAATCAATCACTTCCTAGCAACCAAAGAGTTAGTATAAACAACAATGGACGCGAGATCTTACAGAGGGGCAAACGCCGACACTGACCACTTTCTGGTAATAATAAAAATGAGCGCGCTCAAATGAAAAAAAAATATATTAAGCTAAAACAAACTTAAATAAATGGAACCTTTTTTTTTTTTTTTTTTTTTTTTTTTTTTTGGGAGGTGGAATCTTCTAAAGACCGTCTGGGATCGGGTGTTAGCCCTTTACCCAGGTGTGTCGGATTCAATCTCTTACGCTTCACCGCGTAACGAGACCGCCTACCGACTAAACCACCCCCTCTTTCTCCGACCGACGGGCCCGGAACCGCTCTTAGCGAGCATATCTGGCCCATCAGCCTTACTCTTAACTTCCCTCTGGCACTTTTCGCGTGCATTACATGGATTTGACGGCCTCCCGGCCTCCCTCACCAGCACAAGGCTCGGGCGAGACTGGTCGGTGAAGCTACCGTCCTGCTCAATCCTCATTCTGGCGAGACAGCCTGGTTGCCACCCCTTCCACATTGAAACTAACGAGTAGAACCAGTTGGTAATTAACAGTAACACCATTCATTCATACTTTCATCAATTCAGTTCCGCATTCATACCCTCATTCACTAATTTTCGGGGTATCGGGACATCCGACGGGATTGGATGTAAAAAGTCTTTTCCCGTCCCATGTCCCGCGGTCCCGACAATGAAATAAAATAAATAAATTAATAAATAAAAATAGATAAAAAATAAGTTAAAAGTAATGTAGATAAAATAAAAATGAAAACAACAGCTAAAATTGGTATAGATAAGATATAGTAAAAACGAAAGTAACTTGAATAAATAAAATGCAATAAAATAAGTAAATAAATAACACATTTTTTAAAACAGTAAATAAATATAGCGGTCACTCCATCTGCAGCCGCCTCTCTTTCTCTTCCTTGTGCTTTATGGTTTTTGTAACAAAGGCAATGATCAGTTCGAAATCGTGCTTGCTGTCGATGGCTTTATCGATCAGCTCGTGAGGCTCGCCTAGTGGAGATCCCAGGCTCAGCTGCAGTTCGTTTCGCCCCGTGTGGTATGCAGGGCAGTCGAAAACAACATGCTGCGCATCGTCCACCACTCCACACTCAGGACATAGATCGTCTCCGGACCTACCGATTCTGTGGGTGTATTTCCGAAACGATCCGTGCCCCGTCAGAAACTGCGTGAAGTAGTAGTTGACGCGCCGATGCCGACACCCGTACCATCTCACTACATCCGGGACCAGGGACCTCGTCCAGGCCGCCTTTTCGACTTCGGCTGCCCATTCCCTCTGCCACATCTCCAAGCTTCTGGCTCTTTCTTGTGGCCCTGAACCAACCGCCCCGTTGCCCCTCTGATACATTCGAGCTCTTTCCCTGGCCAGAATGTGCACGGGTACAGAACCAGCCACTACCTGTAAGGCAATGGTAGATACAGTTCTGTACGCGCTGCACACCCTGATCAGAGGTTTCCTTTGAGCCCTAAGGAGCATGTCCTTATATTTCTTCATCTGGAGGACCTCGTGCCACACGGGGGCCCCGTATAAGATGATCGATAATATTGATTGTAACATAACTGATCTCTTCTGAGATCCGGGCCCCCCTATGTTTGGCAATAATTTGTTCAATGCTGAGGTCCTCCCTTCCGCCTTTCGACATGCTTCTTGTATGTGCTGCCCAAAGGTAAGTCGGTCGTCGAAAGTAATACCGAGATACTTGACTGTCCTTTGGGGTCTTATTTCGGAGCCTTGATATTTGAAAACCAAGTCATCCCTTTTCCTTGGTCCTCTCAGAATTATTATCTCTGTTTTGTCTACTGCTAATTTTAAGTCGTTCTTCTCGATCCACGCCGCGGTCGTGTTTATTGCTTTATTTACCTTTTCTGTTATGCCCCAATTCTTATCATCCTCAACCAATAAGGCTAGATCGTCTGCGTATGCTATCGCTTTGACTCCTTGTCTCTGCTTGTGAATTTCTAGTACCCCATTGTATAACATGTTCCAGAGTAAGGGTCCCAGGACTGACCCCTGGGGTACTCCCGCGGTCATTTGTTTCTTTTTCTTCTTGGATATGCATACGGATCGTTCCGAAAGGTAGTCCTTTATTATATTGGACATATATTCCGGAGCCCCGCTTTCGACTATTCGGTCTACTATGAGGCCCCAGTTTGCTGAATTAAAAGCATTTTTTATGTCCAACAGAACAAGAACTACCCATCTTTTCTTGCTTGATTTGGCCGCGTTCCTTATCCAGGTCGCGGCGTCGATTGTCGATCTGCCTTTCCTAAATCCGTACTGTTGGTTGGATAAGACTCTCTCATCTTCCAACATGCCTTCCAGCCTCTTCTTGATAAGTCTCTCGTAAAACTTACCAAGGCAGTCCAGAAGGCATATTGGACGATAAGAGGTCGGTGAATCAGGGGGTTTCCCGGGCTTTAGGAGTAGAACCAAGTTTGCCTCCTTCAAGTCCTTGGGAAACTCTTGTTTCTGCAGTAGATCATTAAATATTCTTCTGATCAAACCTGGTTTCTCAGTTGCTATTATCTTTATTGCCTCTGGTGGCAGCCCGTCAGGGCCGGGAGCTTTCCCTGTCTTCGTATCCTGACCAGCGGTTTTCACCTCTTCTTCTGTGAACTCCTCTATCATGGTTGGGAAAACCTTGGTGAAATCTGGCATGTCCTTGGTGGGAAAGAGGAGTTCAGCTGATCTCATCCGCTGGTCTTCGTCGAGTCTATATGGGGCCATTATCTTTAAGGTCTTCATTGTGATTTTGTATGCATCACCCCATATATCCTCGTCGAGTGCTTTTATCAGGGTCTGCCACTTTTCTTTTTTCTCTTTTTTTATTGTATTATTTAATCTTTTCTTCAAATCCTTGTATGTATCTTTAAGCTCGAGGTTGCCCTGGCTTCTCGTATAATTCCTTCGAGCTCTGAGGCATCTCTCCCGTAGATCTTCTATCTCATCTGTCCACCAATAGGGGGATTTTTTTCCATGTTTCTTCCTCTCGGTAGCCAATTTTGCCGCATTTTGTAGAGCTGTTCGAAGTTGGCCGAGGTCAGAAATCTCATCTTCATTTATTTTTCTGACCTCCGATAGGTACTTGTTTTTGTTGAAATATGATTTTGCTGTACCTATCGACCGCTTTATCCCCCCTTTAACCTTTACCTCAAATTGTATATATCGGTGGTAGGTGAAGAGCTGATCGTCGAGTACATCCCACCCGTACACATTCCTGGATAGCCCTTCGCTCGCGAATGTGATGTCAATGTGTGATTGGCTGGCCCCTCGTACGAAGGTTGGCTTATTGTTGTTCAGCACTTGGAGGCCAGCCTGGGCTATCCATTCATTCCAGAGTTCCCCCTTTTTGTCGTTTATGGGGGAACCCCATTGTCTGGACTTCGCATTTATGTCCCCGGCGATCAGTATTTTTTTTTCGTTTATAGCGGCACCCATTATTTCATTAACGATTGTTTCGTATCTCATCATAGGGATGTTTGGAGATACATAGCATGCCAGGAGGCTGAAATCCCTCAACCTAATGAGTAAATGATTTCCTCCCCTGACAATGCTCTGCACTCCGACATCCCTATTTTTAATGAGCACCGCTACATTTTTCCCCTCGTCTTGTATCCACCCACCGCCTGTCGTTATCTTTTTGTTAGGTTCGGGTACGATGAGCAGATCTATATTTAGCTTGCAGGCTTTTGCGTAGATGAGGTCGTGCGCTCGGCGCGCTCTGCCTACGTTCACCTGCAAAATCCTTATACCAGGTTGATCTTTGGGGTTCATTATGGTTCAGTTCCCTGAGGTCGCTTCTGCAGTGGATTCGCGTCTTATATTAAAATTCTTATAGACTAGGATAAAAAAATAAATAAGTATAGATAAAATTAGTGTATAAATAAAAAGTTTATAAATATAATATGTATAAATAAAATAAGATAGATAAAATATATAAATAAAATAAGAAATGTGTGTATATATAAAATTTTTAAATAAATAAAGTATATAAATATGTAAATATAATAGATGGCATTTAGTAAATAACGTGGATATAATGTTGTAGTACTTGGATGCCTTTATCCATGAAAAGCTGAGAGAGATGGCTTCCTGTCCCGCCGGTGGGCTGTATAGGGGCCCACTCGCGTTCTCCAGGGAGCCATCTCTCGCTTTTTCGTTTTCCTTGTTACATTTACCCACCCTTTGGGGGTTCCCTGTCTCCTCCCCTGCCATACACCCACCTTCTATAGGCTGGGCACTGCATCCTATCCATTCTATGGCCTTCCTCGTTACAGGTGAGGCAGTATGAAGTGCTGTCGCACTGCACTGCTGTGTGCCCTGATTTTAAGCAGTTGTAGCAGCACGCTGCCCTGCTCTCACCTTTGCACTCATATGTGCTGTGGCCATAGTGAAGGCACTTGTAGCACCTTGTTGGGGTATATCTTTCAATGATAGGACATGATACCCAGCCTATAATTATGGAGCTGTATCTTCTCAATTCTTCAGCTGTTGAGGGGCGTACGGCTACGGTCGCCACCTGCTCCCCATGTTTATTTGTTCGTAGCGTCTTTATGTCAATTTCTTTTTTTGGTATTCCTGTGTACATTTTTATGGCACTTTGGAGTCGTTCCTCCGTCACCCCTGGGTCCAAACCTGTTATGTTAAAAAAACATTCTTTGCGTCGGATTGCCATATTTAACCCTGTCATCCTTGTATCCATTTCTTTTCGTAATTTCTCTGCGGCCCCTTTGCCCTTTAGTTTTACTAGGATATCCCCCCCTTCTGTTTTTTTGAGTCTATCTACTTTAACCCCTATCTTTCCGATGTTAATTTTTTGGTTCATTTCCTTCAGTACTTCCGTGTACGATTTGCCCCCTGTTTTGATTAGGAGGGCTTCCTCTTGCTCGTTCTTTACTCCTTTATCCATTTCTTTACCTCTTACTTGGATTTCCCATACGATGTTTTCTGCCCGGCCTACAAACTCCAGGGCTTTCCGTACCTCATCTTTATTTATCTCATTATTGATAACCACCCTTATTGTTTCAGGTGGCTCTTTCCTTTCCCTTATCCGTTTGATGGCCTTCTCGGCCATTTCGTACATACCTTGTTTTTTTGGTTTTGCCACATATGTGTACCATTCCCTTCTCTGGCTGGCTATGGAACTTTCGTTCCCGTTTTTTATATATTCTACATTTCCTTCTTCGCAGACCTCTATTAGTTCATGAACTTCCTCCCTGAGAGTACGTATCACGTCTTCTACCCCCCCGTCTTTTATATCCTTTTTAGTTATTATAAGGCATTCTTTTTTAGTTATCGTCTCCTGTAAGCTCACCTGTTCCCATTTTGTCTTTTCAAATACTTTTTCTTCCCATTTCTTTTTTTGTATTTGATTGAAGTTATTTATATCTCCCCCTTTTTTTAAAGCGCTTATTATTTTTTCTGTTTCTTTTCTTTGCCTTTCTTGCAATAGTTTTATTTTACATTGCTCACACTTAGTTTCTTCGTCCTCCCCTTTTGCCGTTTTTATTTTACTAATACTAATAAATGGAACCTAGAAGCATTAGAAGAGACTGAAATAAGAGAAAAGGGAATATCCAACTTTATGGGTCAAACCACAAACATAAATTAAACATGGGAATAATTAAAAAGTAAAATAAATGAAACAAACAAACAAGTAATAGGAAAGAAAAAACAACAAAAAGAAATAAAGACTGGTACGATCAAGAATTCCAAACAGAGAGAACACAAAAAAATTCCACCAGAATATCATGGATCAACAATTCGTTAGAACAAAATAGGGAAGAATACAAAATAGTGAGAAAAAAAAACCAACGCCACAAATAAAAAGAACAAAGATATCTGGTTAAATGAAAAGCTAGAGGAATAAAAAAAACAGAAAAAAAACATAAAAAAAAAATTTTGAAAAAAAGTCGGAGCAACAAAAAATACGCTCAGCATTAAAAAACCAAAAAGAAGAAACTGTATTTAAAGATAAACCGATCAGCAGAATATGGAACGGATATTACTCAAAAATGCTATTCACTACGAAGGATATACACAGAAGATAGATAGATAGAAGAAGGATATCCTACAAAATAAGAAGTACAAATAGAAATTAAAAACCTCCGAAACGGAAAAGCAACAGGAGAAGATGAAATAGCAGTGGAATTAATAAAATACGAAGGAAGAGAATTACATAAAGAAATAAACAAGCTAATACAACAAACATGAACACAAAACACACTACCACATGATTGAAACAGAGGTGTTATTAGTGTCTATCTGTAAAAAAGGTGATCAGGGGAGTGCGAGAATTACAGAGCAATAACCCTGTTAAATACAACATACAAAATTATAGCAAAAAAAATAAACGGGAGACTTAAATTATGAATGGCTTCAGACCGAAGATATCGATAAATTATTCCATAGTGGAGCAAATAATTTAAAAATCAAGAGAGCAGAATAGAGAAATGTATGTAATATAATACCTTTATACATACATGTATACATACCTTTCAAGAACGCTTTTCATACAATTATTCGGACGAAAATAATGCGAGAGCTAAATCCCAGAAAAATTTAGGTTAGGTTAGGTAACAGTGAGTCTAAAGAACATCACAGCAAATGAAACTACTTCTAAGGAGATCAAAGTAAACAAAGTCGTGAAACAAGGGCGACTCTGTATACCAGACAGTATTTAACTTGATATTAGGAGCAATAATAAGAAGGACAAACTTCGTAAACAAAAACAATATTACAGATCAACTTCAAGTAATAGCATATGCAGCTGATCTAGTCATCATAGCAAAGACGAACATGACACTTATAAGAGCAATTGAAAAATTGGATAATCAGCATAAAACAAATTACCTGAAGGTACGGAAGAATAACATAACAACTCAGAAATATCTAATAACATAGAATTACATATTTAAAACTGTATATACATTCAGCTACTTGGTAGTAACAACAGGTAAAACCGGAAAAGAGAAAACGGAAGAAAGAATTCTGAAAGGCAAAAAACATATGGAATAAATAGAAACTTGTTGAGAAGCAATACTCAAAGTAAGATAACAAAGATGAACCTATATATGACCTGTTGTTACAAATGGAATGAAAATAACGACGATTAACAAGAAATAGGAAGATAGCCTACTTAAATTTTAGAAGAAAAATAATGAGAATGATACTGGGCCTCGATGTAACAAGAGAGGAAAAAAGAAGAATGAAAATAAATGCTGCAATTGAAGAAGAATTAAAGGGAGAAAATATACCTCTACACTATGGCCTATGTGTAGAGGAAGGCCTAGAAGAAAATTGCTAGATGATGTAAAAGATAATATAAGAACATTGAATGTTAAAGATTGGATAGTTCAGTGCAAGAGCAGGGAAAAATTAAAAGTCACACAAGAGGCTATAAATGACATAATGACATAATGACATATAAGGATAGGATTTTTAACGTCATGGCGTTAGCTGTAATCCCTAAGTAAAGCTTAAAGAATGAACGAATGAATAAATCCTAAGGGTTATATGTTTAATTTATAATACTATACTATTTTCTGCTGAATAGTATTTTTAAGATATTGTAAATTTCGAAGGGATTGTTTAGTCTCGTATACCTTACCACACTGGGACATAAAAAAGATCTGTGATTGTATATACCTCACATCAATATTTTAATCCTTATATTTATACGTCGATAGATTCATCAGTAGGCGCCATCTGCGGATGCGTCCGCTGACGTGTAGATAAACGCCGGCCACTGAAATTTTGGGCAGCTCCTTGTGAAAGGTGCTGAGTATGGTAAGGTACTCAGTATCCTTTGAGACGAAGTGACTGGTGTCTGACACCGGTGTCCGCCACCGATGGTTCGTCAGCTGCGCGAACGAAACACCGGTGACTGATAAAATATTTTAGGAATTAAAAAGTATAAAAGCATTTTAGGAATTATAATTATTTATGTCATCCAGCATATTCTATTAAAATTGTTAACTTACCCAAACATATTAGTCTACCCTGAATTTGGCCCTGTTTATTTTTGGCCAAGTGCTTTTCCATTTTTTGTATTGCTTATGTGACCTCACTTTCTGCTTTAGATGGATCTGTCATGGTAATCGTTGAACAGCCTTCTACTCCTTCATCTTCAAATAATTCAGAAATGTAGTTTTTCCTGTCTTTTAACTGTTAGTTGGTATCTAATATTCTATGTCCATTTTTGTCTTCTAAACTTCGGGATAGATCTCTTTTAAATTCTTGTGCAGGTGAAATATATCCTGTGTCTTTTCGTAGTGTTCAATTTCATTACATTCTTTTCCACAAAATTGTGTTTCGTATATCTTATCTTATGCCTGATTATTGCATTTAACTCTTGTATTCATTTTTATCTTTATTTCTAATCTTATAATCTTATATACCCTTGTTTTCTTATTGCTTCACTGTACTGACTTTTGTTTCTTGAAAAGTTTTTCATATATCTTCTATACTCGTCTAGTTTTCTTCAGTACATTCCTCTTTGCTGAATGTCAACTTTATTTTTTGTTTCAGTGCACTTGTTATTTTTTGTTCTACGGTATCATTTGCCATCTTTTCTCTATCAATAGTAACTGTTTACTCATTCACCCTAACAGTGTAATTTGGCTGTCTTCAGAAATAAATACTATGGCCGAGTTGATTTGTTTTTTTTAACTATTAAGCTCTAAAATTTATGACAAGAATCTTCTACTTAAAATATTGTTGGATATATATATATATATATATATATATATATATATATATATATATATATATATATATATATATATATATATATATATATATATATATATATATATATATATCTACAGAGAGTTTAGTATTGGGAACATTAATACATATTCCTAATCTTTTAAATGTTTTCGATTTATCAGTATAATAAGTAAGGATACCTCTTATGATTTAAGTAATTTAGTTCTTTGTTAACTCACAATCATTTAATATGTCAGTTAGTCAAAGTTATAAATCTTAAATCTTATATCAGTTACGGTCTGTAGGTGTCTAGTCATGTCGCCAGGTTTTATATACTATACCTCTGTTATCTTAAAGACACTTTCTAGAGCGATTCTCTTTACATGTCTATGTAGGCAAATATCTACCATTATCTCTGAAACTACAGTGGGGCACGATCTCATTGGGTTTGATTCCTATACAAGTAATTCTATGCACTTTTGCAACTATCTATCCTCTACAGCAAACTAAACACATGTACTAATTGGCTTGAACCATATGTGTTATCACATTAAATGTAACAGTATACATACACAGCACAGAATACACAGTATACATACACAGGAAAATAACAGAAGTCCTGTTAAAAATGACATACGCATAAAATTGATCAAGTTTGGTGGATAATAACTACCAAGAAAAATGTACGAGCTACTAGTGCAAGTATGGGAAAAGGAAATAATGCCATCGGAGGAGTATGAAGCCCGCATATGCCCTTTGCATAAAAAAGTAGACAAACTGAAGTGTGACAACTATAGAGGTATAGCCTTACTAGACACGGTATACAAAATCTTGGCAAGAATATTGAGAAATAAACTAAATTGCTATACGGAAACAATCCTATATGAGTATCAGGCCGGCTTTAGAAAGGACAGATCTACTGTAGACCAAATCTTCTCATAAAAGGAGATACAAACGACTTGTTATGAAAGTAAAGTTCCCCTGCATGTTTTGTTTGTGGATTTTAGACAAGCATATTTATGATATGATAATGAGTCGATAGAGTCAAAACGTATCGAGCAATGGAACATTTGGGTATACCAAACAAACTGATCCGGCTAGTTAAAATAACACTAAATAACTCCACGTGTGAAATTGCTTGGCAGGGTCACATCAGATCAATTTACGATTACAAAAGACTTGAGACAAGGAGATCCTTTATCCACTACATCATTCAACTTAGTGTTAGAAACTATAACCAGAAAATGCAGCATGAAGGTGGAACAAAAGATCATGAAAAATGAGCACCAGTGCTTGGAAAATAAGAAGGAAGAGGATACTCTGGAAAGATGGGAAAGGAAAATATTGAGACGCATATTCGGAGGACGGAAGACATGAATTAATGGCTTTATACAAAGAACCTACCATTACTAAGTTCGTCAAGTCACAAAGAATCAGATGGTTGGGACATGTGGAAAGAATGGCAGCAAACAGAATGCCTAAACTAGTAATAACCAGAAAACTAATCGGTCCCAAAAGAAGAGGTAGACCCAGAACGAGGTGGATTAGTAAAGTTGAGGAAGATCTTAAATACGTGAAGGTGAGCAACTGGAAAAGAAAAGCACAAAACAGAAGCTAATGGAGAAATATTGTCCACCAGGTCCTTCAGAGCAGTTAAAAATGTTGTATATACATATTTAAGTTAAAGTTTTGTTTAAAATAATTGTAATTAGTTAATATTAGGATAATGTTTTAAACAAAAAGCCCTAGGCCTTAACGGCCTGTTGTGCGTAAAAATAAATAAATACATACACAGCAAATTAGCTCAACTAAATAAACTTTTAGGCTTCCATCCACATATTAAATATTTAATACACAGAACGTAATGTTAAAATTTCGGTTCAAGAACAAAGCATGGATTTAATACATGTCAATCCTGACTTTTTCGGAAATCTAGTAAAAAATATCTAGTAATTTTTATCTGTTCTTAGGTATTCTTAGAATTCGGCGGCTAAACCACATTGAAATTAGAGTCCATGTCTCGCAACCACAAAATAGAAACGACCAAACATAACAACTCTTTCACCAGTTTTCTTTCTTTTTTGTACTTTTTATAGGTTACAACTGTTTAATAAATATTTAGCTATCTTTTTATGCTACGTTCTTGTTTTTTAATTTGCTGTTAAATTTTTTCATTCAACTAGACTGTTTGGTTTCCTTTATGGTTTTTCCTGCTTGTCCCGCATATTTATTTAACTTTTTAAACTTTAACTTTTAAATTATCATAAATATGATAATTTCCTTGAATAAGTTTTATAGTAGCTCTAGATTACTCTCATCTCGACTTTCATTTAATTTCTTATAATTGTAACTTATTTCTTGTAATTGTAAATATGCTTATTATACGATGCATCGTCTCCGTTTGAATCATAGGCAATTATAGTTCCTGTATTCAAATTTTGATCTGTTAACATTTCTGTTAGGTGTATTCGTTTCGACCAGGCTTTTTATTTTTTATTTGTTTTACTATTCTTTTATGGACTGTGTATCCTACACCCATCATAACTTCTGATTTTGTTTTACTTCACTATATAAAATTATAGGTCTTCTCTCTGTGTTTTGAATTCCGTGTTCTTTTTTGTTAGTTTTAGACTGATTGCTATTATGTCTAAATTTGCTTATTTAAACTCTTTGTCCAATTATTTTTCTTAGTTTGTGTACGTCTAACAATCCAAGTACCTAACTTCTATATTTCGCCTTCCATATAATTAATATGTGTTGTGATTCCTATTCTGGCTTCCTTACTTCTAATAATATTCTCAAATTCTAGTGTTCTATAAAAGTCCTAATTTTATCTTAGGTTTTATCTTTTTCTTTTTCTAATCATCATGTAGCAAAAGCTATACAGTAAAACCTCGATATAACGGACCTCTATTTAACGGACTTCGGATATAACGGACAAAAAATCCGGTTAAATGTAAAAAAAATAAAAACATACTGTTAATATTACACATGCGTCTCATATACGTAATCAATATGACATAAAAAAGCAAACTTTCGGACATAAAAAAAACAAATACAAAATAAATAAGTTTGCATTCGTGTGTGATGTAGGAGAGCATAGAAATATTGGAAAACGAATCAAATTGGCTCGTGAAACTTCACTGAAAGAAGCAATCTTAAAATGGTATGGGTAACAACGTTCTAGTGGGATCCTGGTCAGAGCAGTTGAATTGAAATTTTCTGCAATTAAATTAGCACATCATATGGACATAACATTCAGAGCAAGTGATGGATGGCTCTGGCGCTTTCGTAAAAGGCACGGAACCATGAATAAAAGAATTTACGGCGAAGCTTCAACTGCATCAAAAGAAGAAACAGAACCTTTTAGGCACAAATTAGTAAGTAACGAAATGCTTTTAGAATCTCAGATTTACAATGTTGACGAAACTGGTTTGTTGTGGCGTACTTTGCCTGAAAGCGCACAAGCCTCCAAATATGAAAAATCGGATTCTGGAAGAAAAATCAGCAAGGACAGGATCTTGGCACTGCTTTGTGCTAACGCTGATGGATCGCATAGATTGACACCTGTAGTGGTTGGCAAATCTCGCAAACCTAGAGTTTTAAAAGACATAATACATCATATGCCCCTTTCATACTATAGCTCTAAGAAGGCATGGTTTACCTCAGATATTTTCAAAAATTGGTTTTTCAAAGAAATTGTACCTTCAGTGAGAAAATTTCAGGAGAAGAAATTGGGAATACCGTCAGAAGAGGTGAAATGTTTATTGCTTTTAGACAACGCTCCTGCTCAATCCTCTGAAAATATTCTACGTTCAGAAGATGAAAACGATGAAGATGTTTTTGCCAAAAAATACAACATCGCTTATTTAACCCATTGATCAGGGAATAATTTTGGCAGCCAAACGAATATATCGCAGAAAGTTTTTTGACGAAGTAATGGTTGTATTGTACGATGAAGATAATGCAGAAGATACAAGAGCACAACGTACCTTGCAAAACTTAAGGTCTTACAATTTAAAATCAACAATTTTTAATTTTGCTGCAGCATGGGAGGAGGTGAAAGAGCAAACATTAAAAAATGGTTGAGAGAATTTGTTTGATAGCCAAGATGCAGACATAGATTTAGAAGGGTTGAAAGTTCTGTAGGACTTAATTTCTGTAGGACAATACATAATAATGCCGAAGAACATGTAGCTGAGGAAGATGTTTTACAATCGCTAGAAGTAGATGAAGGTAGCCCTGACTGAAAGTGAAGTAGCAGATAAAGTTATGAACCTTAAAAATGAGGACGGAAGTAAAGATAACAAACAAGACGACAAAACAAGACTGTTCAAAATGAAGTTACCAGAGGTAAGATCTTATCTCGACAATCTAACAACATTTATTGATTATTCATCCAATGGTTAAACTGTTTTTAGGGAGCTGATCATAGAAAAACAGCAAACATGGAAAGTGCAAACGAAACTTGTTCAAAACCGGATTACCAACAGCAAGCGCGTCGATACAGCAACGTCACTTCACGACGAATGTCCGAAGACAGTTACTGAAACAGACTTTTGTTTGTATGTTGTATTTTTTTATATATATCTAATTACAGTATATATATTATTGTGATATTTAAAGTCTTGGTGCGCCAAGCAATAATTAGCTAATTAATTTTTTTGATTAATTAAAATTATCTAGATGATATGATTATGACTCTATCACAATTTTTAATTCTTTTATCTCAGGGTTAAATTCGTGCTTCAATATCTATGCTATTACATGTGAAAGGTAAGGTCCAGAGAATACCGGAATAATAAAAAACACATATGATCTAACACTATATATTGAAATAAAAATAATGAAATAATTCACACTCAAAAGTTTTCAATAAACAAATCTCATATAATGATTCTCAAAAATTTTGTTCTACGTACGTGAACAATCAAAATTAATGGTACAAACAATATTAATTGAAATCTCAAAATTCCGAACTATTCTAACTCTCCTAATCAAAATATTTATATCCTTTCTAAATTAAGTGTAAAAATTGTGTTATCAATAAAAGAAAAAACTGCAGACAACAAAATATTTCTCTCTGATGATGAGTGGTCCAAATCCTTGTTCCTTGTAGACTATATTATCTCCTCTCAACCGCTCCCTATGTAATCAGCAATCTTACAACAGATTGTTGCACGTATATCGTCCTTAATGATCTCCTTCAAAAGCAACAATCATTCAAATTATGATAGCCTTTCTCCTCTCGATAAACTGAATCTCTCGTTGGCCCGAGTAAAAAATGACTCTTGGAATATCTTCTCTTTACGATAAACTGAATCTCTCGTTGGCCTGAACAGTGACTCTTGGAATATAAGTAGGAAAATATGACTTACAATATTTTGCTGCTCCAGCTTCTGTCAGATACACTAACTCCACAAAAACTCACTAACATTCAACACTACTGCTTGCTACTTCTCAGGAACTGCCAGAGAACAATCCCCGTTCGTCTTACAAATTTGGAAAACCAACTGACTATATCTTTTCTCTCTCCTCAATCTCGCTAAACTTTTTCCTACATACTTATCCCACCTTTTTCAATCTCCGCCAATCAAAACTCGTCACAATTCCCCCATTTTTTCATTTCGATAACAAACAAATTTTTACCTATACTTATAAATTTCCTAAAACTTATTTACAAATAATATTTTTCTATAATTCTTAAAAACTAACAAAAACCTCTTTCTATAATCCCTTCTATTGTCTTTAATCACTGCATTAATGTATTTTGAAAAACCCCGTTCAATTGTCTGTGGCTTTCACTTAAACTTATGCGGGTCACTCAAGTATAACAAAGAAATAATTTATGCAAAGCTTACATTTTGTTTAGTACAGGAAATCCAAGAATTTAATAACTTTCCTTCTTCGAAATGTTGGTTGTTTATTATCCTACTTATCTGAAATATTTTAATGTTTTTGAACTTTGAAATATTTTAATCAACCCAATATTTTTCTCGATTTTACATATCATAACAAATCCCCGCCATTTGATCTGCCGAAAACTCTTTGTTAAATTTTAAAATGACAAAAGTTTTCCAGGATCAAATTATTTCACTATGTTATTAAAATCTATTCATGATATTGATAGATGTCGTGAATGTTAAAAATACCCCGTATATTTCCTGTCTCTATGTGCGCTAATTCATAACTATTTACCCCATTTTCCGTATTGACCCTATATGGACCTTCAAATATCGGCATCAATTTAGCACAAATACCATTTTGTAAATTCGACACCCTCAGTGCCTTCACTAAGACTTTATCTCCTTTCTGGAATTTGATCGGCCTTCTTCTTCGGGTTCTCTCTTGTCTTTGGAGATATTTCTCTCCACTTCGTCTCAATCTTCTTTGAACCAACTCGATCACTTCTTCGTATTGTCTGGGGGCGGTGTCTTCCCACGGTCTTGTAGGCATTGTTCCTTTCATTATATATAAAGGCGTCTCTTTGGTAACCGTATTTGGAGCACAATTCAAATAGGTCTCGATCTCAAACACTTTTCTGTCCCAATGTCGATGATGTTCTTCCGCGGCAATTCGTAGAAATTTTGTGACTTCTTGTATAAAACGCTCCGATGGGTTGCTCTGTGGATGACGGATGCTTATAAATTTTGTATCCATGCCTCTCTCTCTTAATTCCCTTTTAAAACGTTCGTTCCTAATATATGTCGCATTGTCCAATAAAATATTGTCTGGTCTTCCCACCGTTTCTATAAAATTGTCTATCTTCCTAAGTATTTCAATTCCTTTTGTGGTTCTGCATGCGTACAATTTAACATATTTTGAGAAAAGATCCACCATAACTAATATGTGTTTATTCCTTTGAGTTGTTGGTATCAAATCGCTCAACATATCAATAGCAACAATATCCAGTTTCTTCCGAGCTACGACGTTTTTTGTGACGTTTTCATTTTTAAAGTTCCTACTTTTACACTTTTGGCATGTCACACAATTTCGAGTCACCTCTTTGGCTATTGTATAGTCCTGTCGACAAATGTAGTTCTCCCTGAACATAAGCCACACCTTTCTACTTCCAATATGTCCGTTGTCACAGTGTAACTTTAAAAAAACTTCTTTTGCCATTTGCTCCGTGATTACATAGAGTTCTTTACCATCGACCCTCTTAAAATATAGGTTATTTTCTTGTTCAGCCCTTTGCTTTTCTCTTTCATTCAATTCTTCCTGATTTTCCCTGATTTTGGCCAAAGAAAATAAGATTGCTTCTTCTCTCATTATGTTCATGCCTACGTGGAGAGTTTTGTGATCCTCTTTGCGGAATTGTTCATCTCTCGTCAACGCATCAGCCAGAATATTGTCCGTTCCTTTGATATATTTAAATTCAAAATCATATTCTTGGAGTAAAAGAATGCCCCTATGAGTTCTATTATTTACCAACCTATTTTTCATTATGTGTATCAACGCTGCATGGTCCGTTTCAATGGTGAATCTTGCCCCAAGTAGGTAAAAACGTAATTTGTTTACACAAAATAACACACTGGCAAACTCTAATTCAGTAACGCTGTATTTTCTCTCATACGTTTTGGTTACACGTGAAACAAAACATATTGGCACCTCTATATCGTCTTGTATCTGTGATAACGCCCCTGCAAATTTTTTTATGGAAGCATCGGTCCTGAGAATGAAAGGTTGCTCATATCTTGGGTGGTGCACTCTTACAGCTGTGGAAAACGCTCCTTTTAAATTTGTGAAAGCGATTTCTTGTTCAGTTCCCCATTTCCATCTGACATTTTTCTTAAGTAATGCTATTAGCGGTATTTCTTTTGTACTGAGGTCTGGTATCAGCTTTTTGAAATAGTTTACCATTCCTAAAAATCCCCGCAAAGTTTTTAAATTGGTTGGCCTAGGGTAGTTGTTTATGACTTCAATTCTATCTTCTGCAAGACTAATCCCTTTTGTGTCTAATTTGAATCCTAAATACAATACCTCTTTTTGGAAAAACAGACACTTTTGAATATTTAATTTTAATCCGGCTTGATCAAGTTCTTCGAGAACAGTATGAATATGTCGTAGATGGCTTGTTATATCCGGTGAGAAAATTAATAAATCATCTATGTAATGTACAACAAATTCTCCATGCCTATTTAAAATTGTGTGTAATGCGCGAACCAAAGCAGCGCATGCACTTTGTAGTCCAAATGGTACTACCCTAAATCGGTACACCACTCCGTCGATAGAAAAAGCGGTATAATTTCGACACTTTTCTGCCAAAGGTATTAACCAAAAACTGTGTTTCAAATCGATTTTGGAGAAAATGTGTGATCCTGTGATTCGTCCAAAAATGGCTTCTATGTTCAAAGGCGCTTCGTATTGCGCGATTGTGTGCGAATTAATGTTTCTTGCATCTAAACATAATCGCAAATCACCATTTGATTTTTTTACGCATACTATCGGGTTGATATATGGAGAGTCACATCTTTCGATCACCTTGTCTTTGATCATATTTTCAATTTCCTGTCCGACGCTTTGCCTGTATTTATACGGGATTGGATATGTTTTCGATTTAAAATTTTCTAAGTTTTTAACTTTAAAAGAATGTTCATAATTTTTAGCCACTCGGCTTTCTTCATTAATAAGATCTCCATAATTTTCTAAAATCTTCTCTATTTCCTTCTCCATGTTTTCTCCACATATTATTTTTCTTTCATCCTCAGTTTGTTCACATGTGTTCACTGTCCGTATTACTTCTTCACAAAATTCTGGATTCTCGTCCATAATTGCCATTTCTTCTCTGTCCTCTTCCGTTATTTCTTCTTCTATTTTTTCTTTATCTTTAATTTCTATCTGGTATTCCGAGCACCATGTTTCGGCTCCTTCCATTTTTCTGCTTATAACTTCCTTTTTTTTTTGCTTTCTTTTCGAACTCTTCTTTTTTTTTATTCTCTTTTCCTCTTCGGATTGATTTTTTTCTTGAGCTTTCGATTTATCCTCTACCGTCATATTGATTTCTTTATGTTTTTCTTGTCCATTTATCCTTTCAGAAAATTTTCTCCTATCTGTTTCCTTTTCTTCTTCTATGTTGTCTGGTTCTGCTCTGATTTCCAGTTGATTTTCCGAAAAATTGATGGTGATATGTTTTTCACTCAATTCATCAATTCCCGCTATCATATCATGATTTAGATCTTCGATCACCACACATTGCATAATATAGAATTGGTCTCCCACTCTGATCCGTACTCCTAAACCTTCGTTTACTGTCGTCAATTTTTTATTATTTGCACCCACTAAAGCAACCCTCGGAATCTTATACACAAATCTGTCCATATTTAATTCTTTTACTAGTTTTTTATTGATTAACGAAATTTCCGATCCAGAATCAATCAGAATTTTAATCGCTTTATGTTTTATAAATGCCTCTAAAAATATTAGATTGGAATTAGAATTTTGTTTTTCGTTTCCCGCCAACTGTATAAACTCTCTCGGGTGACAAAATATACCGGAGAGTTTTTTACTTTTGTTTAGTGGATGCCTTATTGAAAATCCTGTCTGGATTCATTGAATACTTCTTCTTCCTCCTTTTCTATTGCCACATGATTCATCTCTCTTCTGTTTTGTCGTTGGAATCTCTGATTATTTCTATCGTCCCTTTGTTCGTTCGTATTCCTATTCGGAGGATTTTGTGCATCTCTATTCCTGTTGTGATTTTCATTTGTTCTATTTTGTGTATCATTCCGGTTATCGTAATTTTGTTGTCTATTGTAATTATTGTAATTTCTCGGCCTATATTCGTTTGTTGATCTGGGATGTCGGTTTCTCTGGTCATAATTTGAAGAATACCTTCTTTCCGGTCCATTATATTGGTCATGTTGTCTTCTATTTCTCATTTCTTTTCTTTTTGCTTCTTTTAATTGAAGGAATTGGCACAAACTATCAATATCTTGATAGTTTCTCAAAATCACGTGATCTTCCAACGTTTCCTCAAAATGTCTGCTGATCATTTCTACCAGCTGTTCGGTAGAATATTTGTATTCTAGATATTTTGAATTGTTATATATCTGCAAAGCATATCTTTCTTCAGATATTCCCATTTTTTCGTGATATTTTCCATTCTGTAGCTCTTGGTTGATTTCTCTCTGTTTATTTTTCCCCCAGAAATAGTTGAGAAATTTATTTTCAAAATCTGTCCAATTTTCAAACTCATCTTCCTTGCTTTCATACCATAACGCTGCTCCTTCTTTCAAATGGTTTCTAATTGTTTCTTTGCAATCGTCAAAATATCTAATATGTTGTAATTTGGTTTTCAAATTTTTGACAAACGGTACTGGGTGTGTTTTCCGAATATCCCCGCCAATTGTATTTTCGCCTCGCTTGTTCCATGGATGATAACTTCTTTTCTCTCTACCCCTCTTAGTTCAATTTCTGCCATTTGTTTTTCATTTTGCTTTAATCTTCTTTCTACTTCCTTCCTGTCTTCTTGTAGCGCATTTTCAAATTTTATTTCTAATCCCTCCAAATTATCTTTAATTCTCATTTCTTGTTCTTTCATATTATTTTTAATTTCATTAATCTCTTCTATTTGTTGTATTAGTTCTTTCTTTATCCCCTCAACACATCCTTTAATTTCCTGTTCATAGTTTTCCAGACGCTGCTCTATATTGCTCATTGTTTGTTTTGTTTCCCGTTGGTTTTCTTCCATTGTTTGTTTTGTTTCATCCATTATGTGTTTTGTTTCCAGTTGATTTTTATCCATTTTTTGTGACTGGAGTTGCATTAGTTGTAATATTTTATCTATTCCTGATAGTTCTTTTCTCTCCTCAACTATTGTCACATTTCCTTCATTATCCGATACTTCTTCCAAAATTGTTTCATCTTCTCTGTTATCCTCCTTCCTTTCTTGCATTTTGCTTTGACTCCTTGTGGTCGACATGTTGTTTCTTTTCGTTACTGTTTTTGTCCCCGCCAAATATGAAATTTTACAACACTCTATATGTTTCAGAACACGACAATATTTCTCCCCAAATGTATTAAATTTTCACGACAAATATCAAATATGCAATCAGTAAAATTCAAATAATTCAAAATAAATATCAAATGTACGATTGGTAAAGAAAATAAAATCAAATAATTCAATAGCAGTAAATATCCACTAACTACGATCAATCAATAAATCAAATTTATATTCCCTGGAAAAATTGTCAAAATACTTTCAAATTCAAATTCCCTCAATGTTATATGTTTTTATCTCTGGATCACCTGTACTTATTCCAGATCTCTTTCCCTTCCTTCAAATGTAAAGCTGCGATATTTTCAAGCCCCACGTTTTGGAAGCCAGTTATTGTGATATTTAAAGTCTTGGTGCGCCAAGCAATAATTAGCTAATTAATTTTTTTGATTAATTAAAATTATCTAGATGATATGATTATGACTCTATCACAATTTTTAATTCTTTTATCTCAGGGTTAAATTCGTGCTTCAATATCTATGCTATTACATGTGAAAGGTAAGGTCCAGAGAATACCGGAATAATAAAAAACACATATGATCTAACACTATATATTGAAATAAAAATAATGAAATAATTCACACTCAAAAGTTTTCAATAAACAAATCTCATATAATGATTCTCAAAAATTTTGTTCTACGTACGTGAACAATCAAAATTAATGGTACAAACAATATTAATTGAAATCTCAAAATTCCGAACTATTCTAACTCTCCTAATCAAAATATTTATATCCTTTCTAAATTAAGTATAAAAATTGTGTTATCAATAAAAGAAAAAACTGCAGACAACAAAATATTTCTCTCTGATGATGAGTGGTCCAAATCCTTGTTCCTTGTAGACTATATTATCTCCTCTCAACCGCTCCCTATGTAATCAGCAATCTTACAACAGATTGTTGCACGTATATCGTCCTTAATGATCTCCTTCAAAAGCAACAATCATTCAAATTATGATAGCCTTTCTCCTCTCGATAAACTGAATCTCTCGTTGGCCCGAGTGAAAAATGACTCTTGGAATATCTTCTCTTTACGATAAACTGAATCTCTCGTTGGCCTGAACAGTGACTCCTGGAATATAAGTAGGAAAATATGACTTACAATATTTTGCTGCTCCAGCTTCTGTCAGATACACTAACTCCACAAAAACTCACTAACATTCAACACTACTGCTTGCTACTTCTCAGGAACTGCCAGAGAACAATCCCCGTTCGTCTTACAAATTTGGAAAACCAACTGACTATATCTTTTCTCTCTCCTCAATCTCGCTAAACTTTTTCCTACATACTTATCCCACCTTTTTCAATCTCCGCCAATCAAAACTCGTCACAATTCCCCCATTTTTTCATTTCGATAACAAACAAATTTTTACCTATACTTATAAATTTCCTAAAACTTATTTACAAATAATATTTTTCTATAATTCTTAAAAACTAACAAAAACCTCTTTCTATAATCCCTTCTATTGTCTTTAATCACTGCATTAATGTATTTTAAAAAACCCCGTTCAATTGTCTGTGGCTTTCACTTAAACTTATGCGGGTCACTCAAGTATAACAAAGAAATAATTTATGCAAAGCTTACATTTTGTTTAGTACAGGAAATCCAAGAATTTAATAACTTTCCTTCTTCGAAATGTTTGTTGTTTATTATCCTACTTATCTGAAATATTTTAATGTTTTTGAACTTTGAAATATTTTAATCAACCCAATATTTTTCTCGATTTTACATATCATAACAATATATATTTTCAAAAAAAAGTATTTTGATTTATTTTAACCATATTTTTATATAAGGGACTTTCGGCTTTAACGGATACCCCCTCCCCCCAAGTAGTCCGTTATATCGAGGTTTTACTGTACTATGTTTTGCGAGGGTCACGTATAGCTATAGATTTATGAAGTATTTTACAACACCTACAAATCGAAACGTATACATTAAACCTACGGTAGCTAGCTCATTTCAGGAGTAGATTGATCAATTTGAAATAAAAAATTTATCAAAAGTTAAAGAAACAAAAAAAATACGCAACCAATGCGGTATATTATACAATAACAATTAAATTAAAGTTGCCTTATTTTTTTCAGTTTTTTTGAAGGTTAAATAAAATTAACTCTTGTTCCACGTTCATTTGTATATTTATTGTGGTTCTAGTTATATTCGTGATATTTTTTAATTCATTTTCGTTCTCTTCTGGTGATCTATTATTATATGTGCTTCTCCTAGTTTTTCCTTGGGAAGGTTTGAGTGTTCTGTCTCCATCCTTTTGGGTTATTCTGGAGACTAGTTCTGAATTCAGTCGTTACAACATCTTTCAGAGTAACCTGCTTTATTATCACGAAAAATACAATGACTTCGTAGTAGTTAGATTATAACTATTACACAAATTGTCCATCTAACTAAATAAAAATATTAAGATCTAGTTACCAATAATTTTATATTTAATGGTGTTTTTTATAAAGAAATTTTTGGTAGTCCTATGGGATATAGTCTTTTACCCATTCTAAGTAGCTATGTCATGGATGATGTTATTAGTGATTTTATCAACAATTTCACTTTTCTTATTCCTTTTATTAAAAGATATGTAGATGATTTAGTTTTGGCACTTCCTAAACACAAAATTCATGAAACAGTTAACATTTTCAACAATTATAATCAACATATACAGTTTACAGTTGAGGAAGAGGTAGATAATTCTCTACCATTCCTTGACATGAGAATTGTAAGAACTACAGACAATTTGTTGAAAACTAGATGGTTCAGAAAACCCATATGTAGTAATAGATTTATAAGCTATTACTCACATCATCCAAATAAGATGAAAATAAACCGTATAACAGGATTAAAAGGACGTGTTTTAAGGCTTTCCCATCCAGATTATCTACAAGAGGATCTTTAGTTGTTAAAAAATATTTTAATTGAGAAATTATCCTCCAGATATGCTACATAGGATGCTTTTTTCTAATATTTTTAATATAAATAACTTTTTGCTAACACCATTTTTTGCTAAATCTCAGAACATTGTATCCAATAATCAGAACACCTATTATCATTTACTACCTTGTATACCGTCATTAACACCTAAATTAATACAAACACTAAAGGTTATTGACAATATAAAAATAGCAACAAATAACATCAAAACTATTTCATCTTTATATTTCAAAACTAAGTATCCTATAGATAAATTAGATAAAACAAATGTAGTATACAGCATTAGTTGTACTCAGTGTGAAGCTGTGTATGTTGGTGAGACCAGAAGGAATCTGTCAAACCGTATTATTTCTCACAAAAGTGACTGTAGAATTAAAAAACCATCTTGTGCTTTAGCAGAGCATGTAATCGACAAAGACAATATTATGGATTTTGATAACATTAAAATTTTATGTAATGAAAGTAATAAATTTAAAAGGACTTTTTTAGAAATGGTTTGTATTAGCAGAAGTGATAATAATTTAAACAAAAGATCAGAAATTCAAAATCTAAGCAAAATTTATAATTATATTATTTCTCTATAGTTTATTCATTAAAATATCACATTTTAATTTAATATTTCATATACTTGTTACATTGTTTAGACATCTATCAATGATGAATAAATCTTCTTTTTTATTACTAAATAAAAAAGAATTTTTTAATCAAAATTTTATTTTTTGGCAATATAATTGTCAAAAATGAAAATTGTAAGTTGGCATTCATGACATTGAGGCTTATTTGTAATAGGTCGCTATTCTAACTTATTTATACATTCAATTATTTTTGTTAAAAAAGTTTTACTAAATTTAGAGAAACATTCATTTAATATTTTTTAAAATAGTTGTTAAAATGTTTAGTAGTTTAGATTTACTAACAAAATAAATTTTATTTGGTGAGTTAAAATTTATTTTTCCAGTTTCACTTTGTAAGATTTTTTGTATTTTTTCAGAAGCTCTTGATAAAGATTGTAAACACAATTGAAAGCTTGCCATAAAAAATAATTTTCCAATAGCCCTTTTATTGACTCCAACCAATATAAAACATATATATATATATATATATATATATATATATATATATATATATATATATATATATATATATATATATATATATATACCCACTGGTTCAGACATAATTTATTCCCGCCTGAGATTTATTACCTATATTATATAATGATATAGACGGATCTTAGATAGAGTTATGATTGAAAAATAAAATTATATAAAAACATATTTGGCAATTTTTATTGCTACACTATGAATGCATGAATGATGCAGAACTACATAAATACTTAAAAATTATTTAAAATTTGAACAATCAAAGTTGTGTTTAGTGCTTTTTGTCTCCCAATTCTGAATGTAAATGTGTTTTAGTACGGCAAATTCCAGTAGACTCGACAATTGTTTACGTAGACGTATAAGCAAACACAACACAATGAACCCCAACAATTTTCTTACGTAAAAGTGGTTTCAGTTAAATTGGCTAAAACTTTGTAAAAGGGCAGCTTTTTTCATGCTAATCAAAAGTTTTTATTACCCAAGACCCAGAAATCAATTGTTTTTGAGTTTTGTTCTGTAACTTAGAAAGTGTCGGTTTTGTTCATTTTATTACTCTTTATTTGAATAATATATAGGGTACTGGTAAATAAATGTAACAAACTTCAGAGAGTGATGAAAAAATAATCCTCTGCGTGAAAAAATACAGTTTGCTACATAAATCTATGTCCGCAAATGCTTGGTTTTCCGAGATAGGGGATGTTGAAATTTTTCTTATAAACTGACGATTTGTTTATTGCTCTGAAACCGGTTGAGATATGCCGATGAATTTTTTTTTAAGAAAAACAAATGGTATGCCAGAAATATTTGCAATTCAAAATTATTTTTAAATTTTTCTTTCAATTTATTACAAAAAATTTCTCTTGCGTCTTTTTCATATGAGGTGCCGTTTTTATGCAAAAAAAATAAAACATCTTAATGGTTATTTTTCATTTCTTTAACATATTATTAAGAACTATCTGATACAATAAGAATAAACTTAATAATAACAGAACGTAACACGTACACAATTTTATACAGCCACAAAGCTACAAATTTTTTTCATAATCTCCTCTCTGAACTTAAAACGCTATTGAGAGTCGTATTTGCGCAAATATTAGAGAGTTATTGCAGTTAACAGTGCCTGCGTTGCACTATTTACACCGCGCTATTTCGACAGTTTTAGCATACGGCTGACACATCACAAATAGGGATATTGCTTGAACTTATGCATACTTTGTTGCGATATTTACGTTGTTTATGTTTTCTTTTCCTTTGTTCGCAAATTATTGAAAATGGACCATGATTTAGAATCACTTATGTTAGCAAATGTTTATGATGGTGATGTAGAGTTCATCATTTTAACTAACATTGTGGGTAAACATGTATTACATCCACAAAATCAAGAATTTAATTAAGAAAACATGTTAGAATCAGATCTAAAAATAAATTTTAGGTTTAGCAGACAAGATATTCCTACACTCACAAGAGCTTTACGCCTACCAGATTATTCATACCAATACTAGAAACTCTGTTAGTGGTAAATACATTTGCATTCTACATTACTTTTGAAATTATGCCCTTATATTTTTGTTTGTAGGAGTGATGATAAGGCTCGCTTATCTGAGCAGGCCTAAAGATCTTTAGCTTTTATTTAATTTGTCATCTCAATCATAATCTCAAATTGTTAATTATATTGTTGCATTATGCTACTGTCTGATGTACTCATTTTAGAAAATTATTACAAATAAACTTGATTTAAATGAAAGACAAACAACATACATAACCTGAGAAAGATAATAGCGCAACGAATTACGCACAGCGTAACGGCTCCCCTAATAACGACAGGCCGTATTTTTAATAACGCAGCGTAAGCCAAATATCACATATGCGCATGCTCTACTGTCAAAATAACGCGTGCTGTAATACAGCAAGTGCAAAATTGACTCTGCAATATCTCTCTATTCCTTGTGTATTTATTTTAAATTTGGCGATTAAGCAGGCCAAGGTTACGTACTCCTCCTACCTATCCAAGGACTTGGATAAAAAGTATTAAGTGATTAGGTACATTAATGATGCATATGTAAATTAACGCAAGATTTGTCTTTTAGTCATTGTGGGAGGAAATATAGACCGGTTGAGTAATCATTAATTACCCCAAGCCATACATTTACTGACAGATAATAGATGGACAAAGCGGATACTGGAATGGAGACCAAGAGATGATGCCTACCGAAGCAGAGGTCGTCCACCAACACGTTGGACTGACGATCTAAAACGTTGTCATAGGAATTGGATGCAAGAGGCACAAGATCGAAATAGATGGAACATTATGAGGGAGATGTATGTCCAGCAGTGGATAAGCGAAGATTGAATTATGATACATTTACTGAAAAATGTATGGCTTGGGGTAATTAAATTCGAAGAATGTTTCGACGTCGACTAATGCTACGCTTTATACTAATATAATGCGTATGCATAATTATGGTACGCATTATGCTAGCACATAGCTACTAGCATAATGCAGTATGATACTACTACCCAGACGGCCATACCGCTAGATAATGTACTTTGAACGCAGGAGAAAGCGGTGAAATACGCTCCTCTGTCGTCTACGAGGATGCCAGTTGACTCATGCCTACCCATTTATATAGCAAAATAATATTTATATTCATACCAAATTTTGTTAAAAAATTTGCATACATCTATCAAGTCCTCCGATGCATTTAGGTAAAATCTAGATCTTCCTCATTGAGCTAATAGTTAGATATTTTTAAACTATGACTTCTTGACACTAATTTAAGCCTTATTTTTTGGAAAAGTTTATTTTTACCATGGAATAGTACCCACACAATGAAGAAAGCGTTTTCACTATATCTTGTAGTTTCATGTTTGTTGTAGAGTTTCATGAATGTGTTATACTGGTGATTGTATTATTGTAAGCACCTTTCACTTTAGAAATTAATTTTAATAACATGTTAAGTTGTTTGTTAATATGTAATATTACTCCAGTCGTCGGAGACGAAAATGTTACTGAAACTCTAAAAATCGTACGAACAGGCTGAATTTTGCCGAGAATGTCAATTTTAGGACGCCAAAAAAGATGCAAAAAAATTTACCAATTTTACCCTCGGGCTTTCTTCTAAAACACCTCTCGGAAAACGGAAAAAAAATCGATTTACCAAGAATATGTTAAGCCTAATCGTTAAAACTTATAACATAAAATTTTATTTTGGAGCTTTCTGCAACAAATTTAAGGCGTTTAAAATATGCTTAAAAGACGCTTAATTTAAACTTTCATATTACAAACATTTAAAACTGCCTTTTTTCAATTACACCAGTTCGTTTTTCAAAGCAACCCGTCTTCTGCTACAAATTACACTCAAAACCATCTTTTTGGAGGCATTTCCCGTGACGTGCAATCGTTTGTAATGTAAAAGTTTAAATTCTGCCTTTTTTAATCATGCCTCATATTTGTTGCCACAACTCAAAATTCAAACTTCATGTTAAAAGTTTTAAAGATTGGTCCCTAAAAATTGAAGTAATTACTATTTAAATGGGAATAAGCCACAATTAAAGGTTCAAGTACGTTTATTGACGTTTTAATTTGTAAGATACTTGTAAGATAGTTGAAATTCAAACGTCAATAAACGTACTTTAACCTTTAATTGTGGCTTATTCCCATTCAAATAGTAATTACTTTAACATGTCACAAGAAATAGCTTCAGAACAATACTAAAAATTGAAATTTTACTATGGGTGGTCAATTAAAAGGATACTTTTATGGATCTCACGAGAATTGGAAAAATTGGCAAAAATAGCGCAACGTGTATTGAACCGATTTATAAAAACTGACTTCATTTGCAGCAAAATACAAAAATTGATCAAGAAAGCTGCACTCGTCACCTTTAAAACGCATTAAGATTTTTATCGATAGGACACTCTGATCAAAAGATAACGAATTTTTACCGTCGACTTGATACACATTTCATTTAACATTGATTTCGCGCGCGACATTTTAAACTGACATTTAAAATCGCAGGTCGTTTCAATCGTTGTTTCTGAGAGAACGGTTCATTCTACAGAAAAAGTGCTGATTAAAATTTTTGTTCAAAATCGTAGCAATATTTTTTATTTGAAACATTTTTTACTACGACATACAAGTTGTTGGTAAATCGAGTTTTTTGAGTTTTTACCCCTCTTAAAGGGAGGTTTTAGGGGGAAGCCCAGGTGTAAATGTAGTAAACTTTTTTGCATCTTTTTTGGGATCCCGAAATTGATATTCTTAGCAAAATTCAGCTTGTTTGTGTGATTTTTAGGGGTCAAATCTCTCACGACTGTACTATATAACACAACATAAATAAAACTAGTGTATTTATCATTATATATTTTTTGTATGCTTCTGCAATAAAAAGAATACACAAAATATGACTATTTACTTATTTATTATATAAGAGTTACCTTACCGACTTGGTACATAAATTACTATTATCTACCTTGTAAAATGATGTACCGATTAAATATTACTTTTGCAATGCGCATTCGTGATGTGTAGTAAATGTTTTAAATGTATAACTTTTTATTTTAGGATTCGGAAAATTCCATTTTTCATTATTGACGATTTGCGGACTAATTTATTTAAACACTGCAGTGGGTATAACTATTATATCTTTTGTATTACCTTCGGCGACATGCGATTTTCAAATGTCATCTTCCGACAAGGGGTGGCTTACTGCTGCTCCTATGCTTGGTAAGTACAACTTGTTTAATTGTCCAAAATTAAAATTAAAAATTGAAAATTAAGAAATTAAAATTATTATTATTATCCAGATTTAGCCATACGGCTCACACTCCCAGTAAGGGGAAATTGACTCATCCCAGATACCTATGGTATCAAAAGGATTGAGCTCTGGTGGGACTCTTTCCGTGTTATCCAGCCCTAGGTGACTTGATTTGCTGGAGTATTTCCCAAAAATTTTCGTACACATCTGGACGTCGTGAGGAGTACAGCTTCCTGCATGGCCTTATAAAGATGTTCATTTAGACCCAGCTGTTTTATGTTCGATAAGAGGTTGTTGGGAATAACATCAGTAGTAGATAGAATAATACGTTCTGTCTGGGTACTTTCCATTCTCCATTGTCTCCTGATTTGTATTTCTAGATCTCTATACTTGGCGATCAATTGCCTTTGGCAAACAAAATCAATTGGCTCAATCTATGGCCCAGAACGAATGTTGGACTTTCCGAGTTTGAATTTGTATTAGCCCAAGTGTCTGATAAGGCTGGGATATGCCGAAATGATCATAACACTTTATTGATACCGATTCGAGGACGGGAAGTTTAACGAATTTGTCCTTCTAGGATATATATTTGGTCATTTAATTTAATAAAGCGATAGCAGCTTTCGCTGAAAGATTTAGTCTTTTACACATTTCGCATAGCGCAAGGGATACAGAAAACGATATTATCATATTGTTTTCGTTCATTTCCGCCAAAGCAGGTGGCGCCTTTGTAAGCTTTGTAAGTTTTGGGAGACATTCGTTTGACTTTCCGAATTTGAATTTGTATCAGCCCAAGTGTCTGATGAGGCTGGGATAGGGCGAAATGGTCATAACACTTTATTGGTACCGATTCGAGCACGGGAAGTTTAACGAAGTTGTCCTTCTAGGCCATGTATTTGGCTATTTAATTCAATAAAGCGATAGCAGCTTTCGCTAAAAGATTTAATCTTTTACATATAATATATATAATATATATATATATATATATATATATATATAATTATATATATATAATAGATATAATTATATATAATTATATATAATATATATATATATATATATATATATATATATATATATATATATATATATATATATATATATATATATATCTACTAGCTGACCTGGCCATACTTAGCTGTGGCTTGGTTATTATACACGACTAGTATTATGTTTAATTCATTTATTAGTGTTAAGTAAATGTCATGAAATCTATGATGGCATCCCCGGTATATCCAGAGAATTTAAAAATGTCTTTGGATAATCTACGGCTTCGTCTTCATTAACCGTAATGTCGATTGATTTAAAAGATACGATAACCTGATAACAGCTGGTAAATCTGGACGTTAATTTCGTTAACATCAATATATTTCTCCGCCAAAATTGCGCGCTCACTGAGCCAATTATAATTTACGAAATTATTCAGTAAATCCGTAAAGACACTTACAATTAATTCATGTTTGGTCTTAACAAAATTGCATAATTTATCTAATAGTTTAATTTATTCATTTATTGTGTATTTGGACGCAGTTTTAATTTAACTTTTTCAAATAATTAGCAAAAGTTTGGAAAATATTTGCGCCGAAAGATAATTTTGCACTTGTACTCTTATGTTAATGGTCAATCGAACTGTTTGAATTAACAAAATATAAGCTATTAATGGTTTGGTATTGTTTTATTGTGCCCATTGTTAATTTGTTAATCGAACACAAAATTGTGAAAGTTGAAAATCAATTTTGAGAACGTGAGAATGTGAGTGGATGTTAAAGGACTGAAAGATCATTGCTTATAGAAAAGAGGTGGAAGGAGAATTTAGATTTTTGATGATTTGGGTCTTGGGAAAAGCCTAGAAAGTGGTTATCTATTGCTGACTGTGAAAAGAAGAACATCCATACTTTGTAAAACTGTCGGTATATTGTAAAATCTACCTTATTCAATTCTTTAACGGAGATATTTCTATCGCGTTTAGATCTTCGGGGATTACAATTGTTTATAAATCACTTACAAATATTACGCAAAGGTGCGTCTTAGGCGAGTGAGCGCAGAGAACCTTTCGAGACTGGATTGTCAGAAATTTTCTGTAACTTGCAGGGAAGTTAATGAAACTTTCTTTTGGACAGAAGGATCATAAATCTCTGAAAAGGCACTAACTTTATCATATTCTATTATGTGGTTGTGTAGAAACTGTGGGCCATGGATCAAAATATCGTATAATTTTGTATCAAATTTGCCACGACTTAATCTATCAGCTGGATAAATTGCGACTTGATGTGCCGCCCCTGAAAGTTACTAGTCAATTAATTGTTGTATGAGTTACTCTGTTTTAAACAAAAGTAGTCCAACGCGAGGGATGACCTTTTATCCATCAAAGGGATACCTAAGAGTGAACTGAGACAATATCAACATACCGTTTAATTCCAACTTCAGGATAAATAAGGGTTTGCGTATAGGTCCAACACGAGATTTTCATGTGATTAGACTACAAGAAATGTGATTATCACTATACAGGGCGCGCAAATAAAAAAGGATCGAAGTATCTGCAAAGCATAGTTTTATTTTGGAAAGGGAATCTGTGGATTAAAAGATTTTGCAACTGACGAATGCTTAAAACAAATTTATTTCATTCAGAAATAACAGAAGCATCTATAATAGGGGTGTCCCAATCGATTTGTTTTAACGATAATTTTTGCATTATAACTTTCCTTCAACGATAATGGGGTTCACCAAACACATACAATCGAAAAACTGAGCTATACCGGAGCGAATATTACGTTTTGTAATACAGGGGAATTCTAAGTTGAGTGGACTGAAATAAGAAAAATGTCTAGATTTGGTTTCCACTTCAAACCTAACAATTTACAGTACTTTTCTTTCAAGTTCATGTCGCATTTGACAGTGCTACTTTGCAAAATATTATTTAAAAATTCCTGCGAGTTTGAGCACCATTTGTGCATGGAATATCCAAAATTTTCTAGTAGGGAGTATAGTTCATTACATACAGCCTATCAGGTCTTCTAGAGAATAATATCCAAACAAAACATCATCAACATACGCCTGTTCTAGTAATGAACTCGAAGCTTGAAGGAAATTTTCATTTCTCAGAGCAATACATAGCCCAACAAAAAAAAAATTGTTTTGCTGCCAAAAAAATAACAAATTATTTTGGTAAATTCATCTATCCTAATTCCAAAAATACAAACCGTTTCTTTGTATCAGCTCTAGTTTTCAATATATAACATAATCATCAAATACTTAAATATTCTTACATTTCTGTATATTATTCCACCACTATAATTAAAGTGTATTTATTAGAAATGGCCATAACTTGTAATTAGCGCTAATATTGCTTCTTAACTATTGTCTGATAAGTTCCTATAAAGTTGACTGCATTCCATTGTAAAATTTAGTTTGAACTTGGGTTTCGTTGCAAGAGTTTATTTTTGACAACTGAAAACCATGGTTTTTACAAGCAGGCGTTGTTGTGTGAATAACCTGGACGTGTTTTGCTACATATGTGGCGAGTAAATAAAGGAATAGAAAATTAAAATAAAGGAAAGTGAAAAACCAGTTTCTGATATTATAAAAAGGGCATATTAAGCCTATTTTGGTGTTCATTAAGGAGATCAAGATAAATTCTGGGCTGCGCATGTATTATGTAAAACTTATCTTGAAAACTTGCGGCAGTGGCCGAAAGGACAACGAAAATATTTAAAGTTTGGTGTTGTGATGGTATGAAGGGAACCAAAAAATCAATTTGAGGATTGCTATTTCTGTCTTGTATATATAAAAAGCATTAATCGTAACAGTCGACATACGTGGACATATCCTAACCTGGATTCAGCAATAAGACCAATTTCACATCAACTTGAGCAGATACCCATTCCAATATTTAACAGTCTACCTACGCTACCAGAAGATAAAGTCGAAACGTTATCTGAAGAACTACAGACTAATAGATTTAAGGAAGACGACAGTGATTTTGAAGGGAATTCAACAGGCCCTGGGTGCTTTACTCAGGAAGAGCTAAGCGATCTTATCAGAGATTTGAACCTTCCAAAGGATTCTTCCGAGTTGCTTGCCTCCAGACTAAATCTTCTTCACCCCGACAACAAAATTACATACTACCGTAATAGAGAAAAATATATTTTCCCTTTTTTTTTCTCAGCAAGATGATATGGTTTTTTGTAACCATATTAAAGGACTGAGAAAAATGGGTATATCGGAGTATACACCAGATTCCTAGCGACTTTTTATCGACAGTTCTAAATAAAGTGTGTCCTTCTACATAATGGCAACAAATATGAAAGTATACCAATTGGACATTCTACAAAAATGAAAGACGAATATAAAACAATATCGCTGGTGCTAAAAAACATCAAGTATGACCAACATCAGTGGGCGATCTGTGTTGATTTTAACATGGTGAACTTTCTCCTGGGACAACAAGGTGGTTATACAAAATATCCTTGTTTTCTGTGTTTTTGAGATAGCTGGGCTAAGGACCAACACTGAAGTAGAAGAAAATGGCGTTCTAGACATGCTTTATTTCAAGAAGAAGCTAACATAGTTATCGAAGCATTGGTCGACCGAGAGAAAAAAATAGTACCTCCATTACATATTAAACTAGGCCTGATGAAACAATTTGTAAAGACCCTAGACTAGAATCGTCCTTGTTTTGAATACTCGTCCAGCAAATTTCTTGCACTTAGCAAAGAAAAATTGGAAGCCGGAATATTTGATGGGCCTCAGGTGAATATTGTGGAAAAAATTCTTGGAAACAATAAATCGGAAAATTACCGGAATATAGTGGAAGAAATGCTCAATAATTTTAACAAACACGGTTGTCATATGAATATTAAAATTCGTTACCTCCACAGCCACTTAGACCCTTTTCCAGAAAATCTTGGTGACCTTAGTGAGGAACAAGGGGAACGGTTCCACCAAGATATCAAAACGATGGAAGAGAGGTATGAGGGGAGATGAGACACTCATATGATGGCGGATTACTGGTGACGTCTTTAAAGTGGCCGTCCTTTTAAAGCCTTTGCAAGAAAATCCTATAAAAGGAAGTTTTTAGGTGACGCCGAATAACAGATTTGTTCTGCGATGCTGGTTAGCTTAGATGAAAACTTTTTAAGTTTTTTGGCAGATATGATTTTTATAACTATATTGTTGTAAACTAAATATCTTACTTTTTATTTATGTTTTGTTTATTTGATGAGTAGCAGCACTACATATATTATTATATAGGTAGTGCTGCGTTAAATTACCCTATATGTTAGAAATGTGATCTGTTCATATTCTGTCGTATTTTCTGAAACCCACCTGATGAAGCAAATCTTACGGTATTGTTGGATTCAGCAGACCCAAATTACCTAAAACAGTAAAAAAATTTTCTGCAGCAAACTGTGTGTTTACCAGTGATATCTATCAGTACTCGTGTACTGATGAAGGTAGCGAAGTTTTTACCAGAACAAACACGTTTAAGTTCAATGTATTTAAGAGGATCAAACGGACCTGCTCTCCACATGAGATTTTGTAAGAATCTATGTTGAAGGGATATTTTTATCTGTCTAAACATACGCTCAATATCAGTGGTTAACAAAAACTTTTGAACTTAATGAGAATGTCATACAAATCTGGTTGTACTTGGTAGCCTTAAAAAGCTGTGTCATTGGGAGAGATACCGGAAGTGGTTTTGGCGCTAAAATCAAATACAATACGTAGTTTGGTGAAGTAACTTTCCTCACGCACAAAATGTAAGTTGAGAGTAAATTATTTTCTTTCATTAAATATATTAAGAGTGTTGAGAGTTATTACTTAGGCATGTGAGAGGCTGAGATATTCATTAATAACTTTCTGATATTCTGAGAAGAGCGGGGAGCTACTATGCAACTTTCTTTCTGTGGCTAAGAACCACTTTTCTGCGGAATGTTATGAGTTACCTAACTTTGTATACTCTTTCGGGGATTTAAAAGGGATTCCCACTTGATATCTACCATCTGCGAAAATTTGGCTAGTTGAAACAAATCTTTTTTCAGTTAAACTTTTTCTAGGCTTAAGGAGTATCGCAGATAAGTTCTTCAGTTTCAAAGATCTAGCATTTCAAAGAGCTAAGCTTTACTAAGAGCTTTTCTAGGAGGGTTTCTGATTCATCTAGTGGGTTAAAAAGCACATGGAATGGGTGAGCGTACTGCTTAATAGTAGAGAGAGTGTGATGAGGTATAACACCAGTAATTGTCCATCTTAAATAAGAGCACAATAGTATAAGGAGACCATGACCTAAACTAACGTTCGGTTCATTGTCCACCAAATAATAGAGTATTCCTCCATCTAAAATATCGATGTCTCGGAGTATGTCAAAATCAAGGCCGGCTACAGATGTGAGAAAATAAGAAGTAATGTTTAAAGAGGATGAATTTATTTTAAATTCTGGCAATTTTTTAGTTATCTTAGCACATGATAATTGTACATAAAAAAGAAAATCTGATATTCATATTGTATATAGAGAGAAGTTTTATATTCAGCATTTCATTGGAGATGGTAGTGTCGTTATCTAAAATTTCAGGAATATACAACTGTTTAGGGTATGTTACATATCCTAAACGCTTACATAAGGAACGGGTGATAAACGAATTTTGACTATTATTGTCAAATACCAGTTTTACTAATAACTTTTTGCCATATCTAGTATATATAGCAACCTTTGCTGTGGCCAGTAGTACATGAGCTTATTGTCAAGTCTAAGAGTGACAACTCACGGAGTTACTAGTTTGTTAAGGTGATAGCATACTGGAAAAATAAACATCTCTAGGCTAAATCTGAGTAGCTAGAAGGAGGGTTCGCATTTTGCATGGGTTCGCATAAAAATTGTATTGTATTAAAAATTTCTATCTTTTGTACGATTTTAATCGCCCGCTCAAAGGACGACACAATGGGGAAGCAGGGTGTTTAAAGGTAGCTGATCTTCGGATTTTAAAGATTTTCGACACCCTTTTCCCAAAGAGGGCTATCGTAGTTCTGTAACACAGAGAGGGCGTCCACACTTCTTGCTAGAAGTAAATGCAGGTTTTTGGTATTAGGAATAACTTTATTAACTATAAACACTACACAAAAATATAACACTAAACTAAAACTATTTAACAAAGCGATACACAAAATCTAAAAGCAATTTTGTTGTTATGCCGCTTATCTGTGACGTAATTGCACTTTCTTGCTTGTCTACCAGGTGGGAGCTGCTTTCAAAACATGCTATCGCCTCCGCTGAGTGTGAAAGAATGAGAAGGAAAAAGGTCAGGGCTGACTGACTGCTCTCTTCGTCAGATCACTTAACACAACAGAAAAAAAAGGCGCGCACTTTCAAATGAATTAGTGAATACTTATTACTAATTACAACACCTAGACTTCCCCTAATATACGCGTTTTAAATTTTATCTTTTCTTGTCACTTCACTTATCCATCTAAGCATTATCATTTCCGCTACACGCATTTGTTGTTCTTTTTTCTTTTTAACGGCTCAACCTTTAGCTTTGTACATCATAGTTGATTTTATGGCTGTTTAAAATTTTCCCTCCAGTCTCCTAGGAATTTTTCTGTCACAAAACACATCACTCGCTTCCTTTTACCTTACTACTGCATCTACTACATGGATCTCCATATATTTTCCCATTACTATGTAATACTAATTCCAAGTACTTAAAACTATTCATTTTTACAATCATTTTACCATCCAAAGATATTGTATTTCTAGCAACTCCATCTTTAAATATAGTTTTCGTACAGTCAAGATTTTCTGAGTTAAGGGGGAAACTAGCGACAAAGCACAATTATTAAATTATCTTGTTTATAATTATTTTTGCGATATAAATGTAAATAGACAAAGGGAGAGAAAACCATATTTTAGATAATGTTGATTTTTGTGCTACAATCAACATTTAAATTCCTACACCTATGAGAGTTTATTTGTTATCAGTTTGTCAGTTTGTCAGTTTGTTAATCAATGCTATTCTGATTAGACGTATTGTAATCAAAATGGAAGCTACAACTCAAAATAATGGTGTTACAGGTAAAAAATTGGCCTTCAAACTCTTTTATCATTCAGTATTATTTAAAGTAATGAAAAACACAAGTGCATGCTTAAAAACATTGGCAGCGTGTTCATGCATCAGTTCTGGCATGTGCCAGAACAGTTATGCCAAAAAGGGACTAGAAGAATTGTTGCGTAGAATAAGCATAGACTCATCTCTATTATCATCATCATTAACAACATCAACGCCATCGCCAGTTGAATTACAGCTGTCCTCAACATTTGATTTTAAAAACTAATGGTTCGTATAAAAGTCCACTCGAGTTGGCATAACTTTCGATAAAGCTGCGGCGTCAAATTTTTGTGCTTCGTAGCCGTGAAGTCCTAGATACTTTGAATAACTATTTGAACAAGCGCAACAATGGATTGGGACGAGAAATATTGGCACGTATGGACAACGTTAATGTAACTGTTAATTTTACAAGGCAGGGTAAGACATAAACAACACAGATTTTCTGCGAAATAGACCAAGCAATGGAATACATTTACGACTATGTTGATAACAATGCTAACGAATGTCAATTTAACGTAAAACAGCTGCAGAAACAGATTAAAGGACACGTTATTCCGCATCGACGGACAATAAAAAACGAGTACAAGAGCAATACACAGGCAAAATTTTATTAAAATGTTTGATTCACTCAGATTAGAACGAAAAATTTTTTTTATAATACTGTACACAAAATCGTTTCGCGCGGTTTTTATGATACAAAGCATAAAGCACATGAAATAAGGTTGATGGTTATTCTAAAACATATACTTTCTACACCGTATGATATGAGATATTACTCCCCTTTAGATAATGTCGATGACTTCATCCCGGTGCTAATCGAGGGAATTATTTTGAAATCAAAAAAGGGTTTGTTAAAGTCATGGAAAAAAATGCATATCTATCTGATAGATTTTTCTAGATCTTTTATTACTTTACTGAAAACAGGTATTAGTGCTTTGTTGTACAAAAAATTTAGGTCGAATAATTTAAGTAACGTTTTCTGTGTTGCAGTTCGCAACTGTATATAAACAATGGTAAAGTTTTAACATACTTTTTGTTAGTTTTGATTCTCCTCCTATAGATAGCGAGGATTTCGCTTACAAACACACAGACACTTTAAAACAATAAACCGTTGTTATATAATGTTGCAATGAATTGGGCTGTTCATTCATACATTCTATGTTAACAATGAAGCATAGATAGGTGAATGTCTTTCATTAAAATTGTGGATCGCTTGGGTAATTATCGCCAACACGTAGCCCCAACTCATAAAAACAACTCTTGACCCAACCACCGTTTTGGAGTCAGTAAAAGAGAATCTTTCCATCGGTTATCGGAAGACATGTATTAAATGTATTAAATAGGGGTGGAGACTTCCGCCATCATCAATACTTTTGTGGTTGCTGTACTCGAAGAAGACATCGTTTTTGATAGCGGGTGCTATCATTCTGTTGGGGTAAAGTTAAACCTAGACAATTTGTTACTAAAACTATACGCTGCTATATCGAATATTATTTACTGGTATAATGCAATTTGTTAGTGTTATATTTAAATAAGTTTATTTGCTGCAAATACTGTTTTTTTTTTGTTGAACTGTATTTAATCTTGTGTCACGAATTGTAAAACACTTTAACCTTTATTTGGAACATTTAAATTTAACTTTATTAAAACATTTTACATTTATTTTGTATAATAATTGTAGTTTTGTTTTACCATTTGTATGTATAAGTATTTTTTCCATCCATTTTTGACAACCTTCTCGTGAAGAAATATTATATTATTTTCATCTTTTTTACATTTAATCAGATTAAAATATTTTACCTCCTTTCCCCTATTTTCGGCCATTTTATATACCTTTGTTTCTCTTTCCCTGGTATCAAATTGATCGCATAGATTTGTATACACTTCTGCTTTACTTCTTAATACTGCTACTTTTACTTTCTTTTTGGCAACGGTATAGTTTTGAAGATCTGTGGCTTACATAATTTCTTACCACTGTTTATATAATTTTCTCTTCTCATTTATATTTTCTTGAACTTTGTTAGACTGTCACCAGGTCTCTTTATTCCCAAACTCTTTTCCATGCTTTCCGACTATTTCAATAGAAGTACGTTTACTGATACTAGCTATATTCCTTCTAATTGACTTCCTTGCATGTTCCAATACATTGTTTCTACTACTTTTGCCCTAAGAAAGAAGGCCTTTTCTTATCTTTTAACATCCAACAGTAAATTTTTTGTAATCTTCTCCAATATTTTGGTTTAGTTTCACTTTTTACTTCGATGTCCAGCGCAAGTAACTGATATTATTGGCTTACTGTCTAGGTACTGCAAGGTAATAACTAGTACCTTGTAGTCCTAAAATGCATGTATACCTTCTTTTCTTATCATGAAATAATGTATTGAGAAATGATTTTGTTCACTTTTGTACGTTATAAGTTTGGTTTGTCTCTTTTAAATGAGTATGTTAACAATGGCCATATCTAATGCTGCTGCTAATTCAAGCATATTATCTCCAGCATTATTTATAGTTCCAAAGCCTAGTCCTCCAGGTATTGCTTCATATCCTGGCTTTGATTGGTCCATATATGCATTAAGACCACCTGCTTTATAGGGAAAAAGAAGAGTAGGTTGTTAAAGGCATATAAGAAGGAGCAAAAAATGTTAAAATTAATCCTGCAGACAAAATCAGTAGAGAGGTGAAGGAAAATACAAAATAAATACAAAATTATACTTAAAACTATAATAAAGGTAGAAGAGTGTAATTTTGTAATCTTGCAATTTATAAGGCAAATTAAAATTTAAGAATTATGTATTTGTTATATGACTTAGGATTTTAGCTAACAAAAATTTAAAACAATCTATTTACACACAGAATTACTGAGGTACAGAGAAATAGATATAAAAATATATGTACAAAAAACGTAACACTCACAGAAACAAAAATGAACAGTGTAAATTTCATACTAATTTTATTTATGTAGGTAGTTCTGTTTTTTTACGTATATGTATCTATTTTAGGAATGGTTATTGGCTCATATTTTTGGGGATGTCTAGCTGACACGAAAGGTAGAAAAATTGTTCTGATTGGAGCTCTTTTAATGGACGGTGCATGCGGACTTTTGTCAAGTATCTCACAAGTATTTTGGCTATTTATGTTGATGAGATTTTTTAATGGCTTTGCGTAAGTAATCTATCAATTATTTATTTTTCTTTTCATTTCCAATATAAATTCCATAAATGTTATGCATAGATAATTTTAGTAAAATATGCGCCAACTTATTAATAAAATGGAAAGCTGCAAGTTCCTACTCTTTACAATAACAAATAAAATATTAACAGAACAAGAGAATTTTTTGCATATATTCTAAGGTCATTTTTATTTGAAGAGAACTGATAATGCTTAAAAAAAAGAATAAAAACGAAATGTATTATATTAAATCAATAAAATAGTTGACAACTTTCATTAAATTTGCCAATTATTTACCGATCAAACCGCTGCAACCATTGAATATATTATAATCGGTCATCTTTCGCAGATCATTTGGCATCGTGTAGGTGATTTTCATCTATTTCGGTTATCTGTTCTTGGTCTCCATTCGATTGCCTTACGTGTCCATCTTCCATTCTTGTTACGTGGCCAGCTCATCTCCATTTCAATCTGCAAGCTCTCTCCATAACATATGTAACTGCGTAAGGTCTTCGTTTGTGATCTTGTCTTTTATTGGTAGTCCTACCATTGAACATTGCATCATTCTTTTGGCCAGTCTTAGTTTTAAAGCATTGTTTTTTCTTAGGAACAGTATATATATATATATATATATATATATATATATATATATATATATATATATATATATATAAGGTAGTCCTTAAGTAATTGTACAAAAAGACATAGTCAATTCTACACTTTAAAATATTATAATTTAGGCCAACTTGCTTTAACAAAATGTTGATATTAATATAGATGCAGGGTGGTAAAGTGGAAATTTAAAATTTTATTTTTTGCTATTAATTTAATGTTTGTGAACATTTATGCATAAAAATTTATAACCGGGTGCTCTTGAGTGCAATTACAATTTGATGTAAATTCTTATGATATTTGTGCGGTAAGGTACTGAATATCTGTGGATAAGCATAGTTATTAATAGTTTATTTTTATAAAAACAACTCAAAAATATTAATTAAACCCCAGAAAATTCTGTGTTATGGCTGCTAAATGTCTTATTAAAGCGGGACTTCTATCTTCTTCTTTAAGTGCCGTGGCCGTATTCAGACGTTGGAGGTCATCATGTTTACAATTTCCTGAAACCTCTCTCTATCGCTTCTATAAGCTTCTATACTGGCGTTGTATAACTTTTTTCTATGGTAAACTGCTGAGGCGAGCGCCACGGAAGGAGCGCCACGAGACGGCGTCACGAGTAGCGTCACGGAATAACGGGCTTCACATCGATCCTTCAATTTGTTTATAGTCATTATATAATTTTTAACGTCAGTTGTTAATAAATTCCTTTCAAATTATGATCAAATTTTATTTTTAAATATTTTATTTATTTTATATAATAATTAAATTTACTATCAAGGTAATGATCAAATATCAAATTTATATTTTATTAATAATTTAATATTTAGCATGAATGTGACGCGTCTGTCAGAAGTAAACAACGTATGCTTTATTGGTACGTTAGCAGGTGGTGCTACTAGCAATATTAATTTATTGAATTGATTTAATATAATATACTGTGTTTAAAGTATAAATAAATATTAAAATTATTTTACTAAATTTTAAAAATAATATTTAAATTTTAAAAATATAGAAAACATAGTATAAAGTTTCAAGCTAGTCTACAGTACTAGCTACCGTACCTACCACCTTTTTTTAAGCCAGTTTTGATGTCATATTTAGACAACCCCAATGCATTACGGGACATTTTAACATAGAAGGCTGATGTCACGAATGCTTTTGATAACTTAAAATAAGTCTTGTTTCGAATAATCAGTGATTTTTGTAATATCTAGTTTATTAAAGAAAAGCAGAAAATGCCGAGGCATAATAATTTTTTTAATACGGACATGACAGATATGATTGCCATTTATTGGCAGCAACACTTTAACTGACGTGCAGCGAAAACCGTGCAACCTAATTATCAACCTTTAAACATCTATTTCGGAATTTAGGTGAAAGTGGTTCACTTCGTCCTAAACGTGACAACTTAGGCTGACCGAAAATAATTACGCCTGATTAAGAGATAAAGATGAAGTAATGGTTCGCGTTTGAAGATTATTCTCAAGCAAGTACACGACGTTTATCTCCAACATTAGAAATCAGCAAAATTCTAGTTTTAAAAAGTTTTTAATTTCGGAATATCATTTAAGGACGCATCTACATTTACACGCCATGGTGTTTTTAATTTAAGGAATGATCAATTTTGGAATACTGAATATCCTCATGTTAAGGGAGAAATGCATTTTCAATACAAATTTAAAATTAACGTATAATGTGGAATCATTGTTAATCATTTTTTAGGGTAATGCTAGTTACCTGGTAATTTGAATGGTGAGAACTATTTACAGTTTTTAGAAAATTATTTTATTGATTTGTTAAAAGAATTGTCATTTAACTTAAGCCAAAGTATGTGTTTTATGCAAGATGGTGTACCACCAAATTATACGAGGGCAGTGAGAACATACTTAAATACCAACTGTAAAGAACGTTGGATTGGTCGTGGTAGTCATTTTCCTTGGCCACTACGTAGCCCAGAATTTAATTCTTTCGATTTTGATGAATAGAACACAATAAAATAACGTGTCTATAAGAACCCCATAAACATTCGTAACTAACTTTGCGAAGAAACACAAATACTGCAGCAGTTTCTTTTGAACCAACGATGCTATTTAATATGACAAGATCTTTTATGGAACGTATTGATAACTGTATTAAAGAAAATGCCTGACATATCGAACATTTACTTTAACAAAAAGTTTATTTTTATTTATTTTAACCGTTTCTTAATACTGGTTGTAAATAAAATGTTGAATTATGACTTAAATTTAATATAAAACGTAAAATGTTTGATGTCAAATCCTATTGCTAATTATTCTACCGATATATTTGTTTTCTTTAATATTCCGTTAACTATTTACTTAAGTTTAAGGTATTTCATACCAAAATTCAGAAGTATTGATATTTTTGTCTATTTTTCCTCCATTGTATGGAGTATTTGCGTTATATCAGAATTATTCAGCTGATTTGTAAAATGTGATTATCTCGAAAACTGTTGAGTTTTGAAGTTAATAATAATTATACCCTTTTTTGACAAAATAGTATATCTTTAATATTTTTTAACAGAAATAGCGCTAGCTTAAAGAGCAAAAAAGTTAACCGCAAATCTATGCCACATCTGTGGCTTATGTGTTGCCCTCTATTAACTAAATTAATGTTTGTATAAAATTTTAATTCCTCATACTCAAAGGCACCTAATTGTTAATTTTTATACATATATGTTTTCAAACATGAAAGTTATAGCAAAAAATTTAATTTTAAATTTCCAATTTAACACCCTGCCTGCATCTTTCTTAATACCAACGTTTTTTAAAGTGTAGAATCTATTCTTTCTTTTTGAACAATTACATATATATATATATATATATATATATATATATATATATATATATATATATATATATATATATATATATATATATAATTATATATATGTAATTTGTGAATAAGTTTGTTCCAATACCAGAAAAAGGATTACTCCAAGGTTAACTTGGAGACTGAAATTAGAAAAGGTATTTATTGCCAATATTTTGAACGCTGTATTTAGAAAGATCCAAAATTTAAGCCAAGCTTTGAAGCAAACCTGTACCATTCTCCCGAGCCGAGTTGACACAAAATAGTTTATGGATATACAGCTTTTTCTCCCTACATTGTTAGCCAGTCTTTGATGGAAGCGCCGTACATCGTGGAGTTTTAGTTTTGAACAATAAAATGTTTTTGAATGAGTGCATTTTAGCAATGAGGGAAGCCTTTTGTTGTATGCCTAGAATAAATAAATAAAATTAATGAGTTGTTTAAATAATTAAAGCAAAAAATTATTTATCCAAACATAACCTCAAATAAACCTACCTATTTCGTTTCTCAATATCCGTCTTCCACTTATCTTTAACAATCCCTGTTTTCTTTGGATTAGTATCCATTACTATTAACACTGTTAAAAACAATAATTCAAATAAAATTTTTATTACTTTTATTAAAAAAATAAACTGTTTAATGTTTGCAACAAAGCACGAATTGTTAGGTTAGATTTGTTAAAACCAGGTATTTTTGTTTGTTAAAACAAGGAGTTTTGCTACAGAATATGCAACGAGCTAGTTTTGCAACCAACTTATACATAGAACGAACTAGATTTGATACAAACTCTTATTTTATATAATGAAAACCAAGGAGAGAATTTAGCAGGTTTTGCTACACTTTTGCTAGGATAAGACTATTGTAAAGGAGAGCCATACGTGTCAGATCCCACAACTATATCGAATTTTTAATTTTTGAAATTTTGTCGATGTGATAAGTTCGGTCAGTATTAATAATTATCGGTAAATGTTAATAGTAATCGTAGAAGTTGGTCTATGTGATTATTAATGCCTTTATAATTAGATTTACCGGCTATTATTAATACTTTACTAACAATCCTGGCAGGTAATTGTTGTAATAAATGAGGTGCATAGTGCAAGAGTGGCCTAACTGGTAAAAACTGATTTTGAGAAAAAGACGATTTAAGTTTTATTTAATTTGACCGCACTCTGTTTCTCCGAAAATAATTAACCTTAGTTTTCAATTTCAACACCATAAATTAAGTTAGTAAATTTCATTTTACATTAATATCACAAAAAAGTAAAGTTTTCAAAATCTTTTTGGAAAAAAAAATTGTAGGCCACTCTTAACCACATAAAATATATTTTTACAATACTTGTATACAAAAAATGAACAAAAGTCAAAACAATTACCTTAACTAATTTTTTTTATAAATTTTTATTCCACTATTTGTTCGAAATCTTCTATAGGGTAAAACCATTGTAAAACACATTATCTTCTCCATCATCATTATTTTGTATACGTTGATCTAAATTTTTAACATTTAGATTGGTATATAAGTTATGTAAATAATGTGGTACATACACTAACAAATCTTGTAAATTGTTATATTTGGCTGCTTCAATGTTTCTGCCTTTGAAATGACCAGTCATTTTACGATTAGTAATGGTTTTCTCTAAACACTACTCACGAAATCGTTACCGGTTATTGCTACCACTGTGAATGGTTTTTGTTTTTTGGCTCTCCTAATCATTCTGGTCCAATCTCCAGGTACATAAATTTCATTAAAAGTTTTCTTGTTCTTCTCTATGATCCCAAAGTCTAAATATGAATGCTCCGACACCAAAAATTTATGGTCAATTTGCAGAACTTTTGATATCATATTTTGTATAATGTAAGTACAAAATAGAGTCATTTTAATGTTCTTAGTCTGCCCTGCGTATTGTTTACTATACATAATTAATTCTGATATGTTAACATAGTTTATGACATAATTATGTATACAAGATCCAATCTCTTGAGGTCTTCTAGATTCTATGGCTTCATGTCAAACGTACATGTGGGCCTGATGACTTGAAAAATTGTGGATACCTAAGCAGTATGTCGACAACTGTCTTTTGTAGTAACATACCCCAGTTGAAAAATGAGATGTAGGTAATGTAGACATGAGATCAAACGCTATTACAGTAACATCGTGTTCAGCTATTTTACCCAATTCCGAATCCAATGCCATCCCAGCCCGTGCGCTTTCTGCCTTTTGAAGATGCAATTCTTTTTCTAATTTTAAACTTGCCAAAGTAACTTCAGAAGTTTCTTTTTTTATTTTTTTGTTCAAATTCGTCACATCTTCTATAACTGTCAGATACAGGCGCATGAAAATTTAAATTAAATTTTTTTCTGAAAACATCCCTAAAAACAAAATGTGACGCAGGATCATTTGTTTATTGTTTTTTTAAGGAATACATAGTTGATAGATTTAAAGTGGGAACTAAATAACAAAGATTGGGATTTTTTTGCTAAAATAATGTTACTGATATTTTGGGAACCTCGAAATAAAATGACAAATATTGTCAAGTTTCTCCTTACTTGCTTTATTATGAGGGTCCTTTTTTCCTCTTTTATCCTTAGAAGGTGTACCACCGCGCTCTTTATTACGTAAAGCACGTGTAAGTCGACCGTCTGAAACTTACAAGAATTTTTTAAAAAACATTTTGCAAACTGGAATATCTAGCCCTGTTTCTCTTGTCAAATAATATTATTTTGTGTATTTTCTGGAGTCACTTCTGGAGTATTGGTTAATTTTGAAGTAAGTTTGATTTGGCCACATAAGTAAAATGTCTAAATCATAATTGGCGAGTTCATAAAAATCTGTAAAAATAGTTTCACGCTGTTGAAAAGTAATTAGTTTATGGCATTCTTTAAAACTACGACAGTCAGATGCATCAAACTATTTGGCAGAAACTACATTACCCTTAATGTTTGTATACTCACGTCCACTATTTCGGAATTTTTTTCTTATATTACGTTGCCATTGACTTGCATCTGCAAATTTTCGATGAGTTAGACTGAAAATTTCTTTGTAAATTCTCATCAGTCACCAATACATTTTGATTTTCACCTAAAACAAAGTATATTAGTTTCTCGCAAACGACTATAATGATAATAAAATACCTGTACTTTTTTCACTTAATGATTCTTCCATATCAGAAGGATTGTAATTGGAACCTAAATTTTCATATGGCTCATCAATACTAGAGACATCACTGTCATCAAAGGTATTATTGATTTTGGCTGAAAGGGATAAGTTACAGTAATTCAGACCTGTATTAATATATACTTTTTAACACCTTATTCCAAAATATCTACTTTTAATAATTAGTTAAGGAAATGATCTGGATAATATATTTACCTGATGTGGATGGAATATCCAAAATACAATTTCTAAATAACCAAAGATAAACAATTAAAGCCTTTACGAGCTGTTAAAAATCAAATAATAATTTTAATGAAAAATATAGGCCACTAGTGCACACGAGAAACTGAAACACATCGACAGGCATGAACGTTGGGCTATTACTGCACAACCGTTTGTTAACAAATCATAATATTTTTTTTAATTTTAATCAAATCGATGTGGGCCACTATTGCACACGATAGATTAATACAAATATCAACGCTTGGTGTTATTAACTCAAATATATTTTTTTTTTTTAGTTAGGCCACTCTTGCACTAAGCGCCTCAAATTTTACTTTATGCTTACCAAAATAATAGTGTGATTCCATAATTTTATAATTATGCTATTATTTTAGTAAGCAAAAAGTAACATTTCATGCAACAATTTCCTGCCAACTATTTCGTTCTTTGAGTTATAAACATGTAATAAGTAAAAAGGGTCTCGTATTTGGTAATACAAATAAAACACTTTTAGAACACCTAAACAAAATTATCAATCAAAAAACCTAACTAGACATGTAGGTAATAATTAAAAACAGACTAGTATTTGGTAAAAAAGTTAAAAAACTTTATCAATTTATCAATTTATTGATGTATATATTGATTGATTGTTAGTAGATGATTAGTTATCAATATATTGATTGATTTTGATAATATCAAAATTTATCAATTAAAAAGCCTAACTAAACATGTAATAAGTAAAAACAGACTTGTATTTGTTACAAAATTAAGTTAAACATTTAAAACAAATGTATCAATCAAAAAACCTCACTAGATTTGTAATAAGTAAAAACAGTTAAAACAATTAAACAAAACTATCAACCAAATACCTAACTAGACATGTAATAAGTAAAAACAGACTTATATTTGGTAATAAAGTTGAACACTTAAACATAATTTATCAACCAAAAAACCAAACTAGACATGTGATAAGCAAAAACAACCTCGTATTTGGTAATAAAGTTAAACACTTTAATAGAATTTATCAACCAAAAATTCAAATATAGACAAAATTATTCGACTAACGTCTCGTGATTTAACTGTCAAAAGTTAATTCGCGAAAATAGTGCCTGGCTATTATACAAACTTTCATACCATTTTAAAATATTGCCAGCAAAATTGTCTCTCTTATGATATTATATACGAAAGTATATGCTATATTTCGAAAAAATAAATGTACTTACTTATTTATAATAGAAGGTAATCGTTTCTAATGTTATTATTCATGATGTTTTTTTAATTTTTTTTTTTTAATTTAGTGCTTCAATATTTTTTAATAATTCCGTATTTTTACAAATATTCATTTCTACTAATTTTAGTATAACTGGTGCTATGGGAATATGTTTTCCGTATTTGGGGGAATTTCAACCAAACAAGTATAGGGAGACAATATTATGTTGGATGGAATTATTTTGGACACTTGGGGTGATCGCACTGCCAGGTAAGAAAATATAAATTTTTTTTAAGTCAACATGATTGCCTAAAGTTATTACAAGTTGATTATTTAGAATTCATATAATCTATGGTGTAAATATTTTTGTTTTAGGAATTGCTTGGATGATAATTCCTTTGGAATTTGAATACATAACAGATAGTTTTAAATTTAGGAGTTGGAATCTATTTGTTGCAACTTGTTCTATTCCAAGTATTTTAATTGGATTGTGGCTTATTATGTTTCCAGAAAGTCCAAAATTTCTTTTAGAATGTGGAGAAGCAGATGAAGCTCTCGACGTATTAAGAGATATGTACGCTAGTAATACTGGCGACGATGGTGTCAATTTTCCTGTAAGTTAGTAGATTGTATTCATATACTCGGTTGGCTGATCCTAGTCGCAACTGTCTAGTAAATTTAGTAATTATTTTTTGCTACGTTGGTTAAATGTTGACTGACAGGCTTTTATTTATATAATTACTATATAATTGCTATACACATAAGCCCTACATGCTTTTCTTCTTCTTCTTATTTTTTTTTGGGTTTCGATTATGTAATCATTTACCCAATACATATAAGGTTATGCGCGTTTTGTTCGAGGTAATGCACAACCAGGGATCACCTTCTGCTTTACAGACTATAAACGTTGCTTTCATTATTATTGTATAACTGTATTTTATTTATATGACGATCCACATTAATTAGAACTATATATGTTAGTTCCTTAGTTGGAGGTCAGACTAAAGATTAATATCAACAAGACGCAAATCATGACTAACCTTGCGCTAAATTGAAATATTGCTGTTGATGGAAGGGATATTGTGCAGACTATATCATATAAGTATCTAGGATATGAAATTCGGTTAGGCAGAGATAACCAGACATGTGAGCTCCCATGTCGCTTAGGATTATCCTGGGCAGAGTTTGGTAAATTAAACTATATATTTAAATCGGATCTACCCATATGCTTCAAAAGAAAAATGTTTGACCAATGTGTGTTACCTGTACTCACTTATGGAGGGAAAACATTAACACTCACAAAAAAGGTAGTTAATAAGATTCGCGTGACTCAGATGGCTATGGAGCGCCAGATGTTGGGTGTTCATCTCATTCATCAACAACAGACGCTATCGAAAAAATCGCGTCGTTAAAATGGAATTGGGGAGGACACGTCCCCAAATTATCAAACAACCGATAGACAAAACGTATTTTAGAGTGGAGACCAAGACAAGAAGCAATACGGAGCAGAGGACGCCCACCAACTAGATGGACTGACGACCTGAAGCGTGTTAGTAATAACTGGATGCAAAGCCGTACAAGACAGAGACAGATGTAAAGAGCTGAGGGAGACCTATGTCCAGCAGTGGACGCATACAGGTTGATGATGATAATGATGATAGATGTTAGCGATTAACGTAATGATTATCTCATATTTTCCATCTTTTTTCTTATGTCTGTAATAGAGAGGAAGAGTATTACAAGTATTACATACATTTAAGGTTAAATTAAACTTTTCTCTTTTGGCGGTAGCTTCCAAACATTCTCACTTTGGTAAGAGCGTATTGCTACCTTCGGTTAGGATTGAGGGTTTTCTTATCTAGGGTTAGGATTAATATTTCTAATATCATACGGTACTTTTAATTCTTCTCTAATATTCGCGAACCTTCCGCTACCTCGTTACCTTTAATACCCTGACATCCCAGGACTCATTCTAATGAGATTGAACCCCTTATTATGTCATTATAGTCCTATAATGCATTTAATCCCATTAAAGACTAGAAATTTTGGATAAATAAAACACTTTTTGAGTCTACAAAGATAACTACTTTCATGATTTCCTTCTTAATATATACAGCTATTATTACATATGTACATATAATTAAGGCGTGTTCTTTTTTAAACAATGGTGATATATAAATTCCAAATCCGAATTAATTTGTTTGTGGATCAATAGATCCATCTGTGTAAGCCTGGGTATGATTACTATATATTCCACAATATTTTGCTAAGAACATTTCATTACATTTAATTACGTATTTTATGTATTCTTGGTTTTTCCTTACTTGGCTTACTCCAGTGTATCTTTTAACCCAAAGTAAACTGATTTTTTATCGTGAATTTTAGTTCATGTAATAATTTTTTGATATCAAGGATAATAGAGTTCTTTAGACTCTCTAAGTGATGGCTACCAAAGCTTGTAATACTATCTGAGAATCTGATACTATTACGATGTTCTCACAATAATTAGTGACATATGTACCAAGTTAATGCTTTCTGTATGACAGAAGCCTCGGCTTCTCGGCTTTTGTGAACCATAGTTGTATTAAACGATCTGTATGTTATTAGATGTTTGTTGGCTAATATTTGCCTATGTATGTGGAAAGCTCTTTCTTGGGCTTCTGCTTGACTCCTTGGTTTGGTGAAGACATCATAGCTTCCATATAAATTTTTATTGATTTAAATTGTATTCTGTCAAGTGTTGAAATATTTTTTTGCATAACGAACCATGTTGAACCATAACGAATACAACCATAATCCAGAATGGATCGTTTGTAGGATCTATAAAATATTAAAGATATATGTTGATCTGCACCCCATCGATTTTTGGATTCAAAACACAGAAGGTTAATTCCTTGCTCGCACTTTTGTTTTACATACTTTGTATGGCTGGACCACAAAAAGTTTTTATCTAGGTAGGTATCTAGGGTCATACCTAGATACTTATACCTTTCTGCTAAAGTTATGCCTGTAATTTTTTGTCTACGTCTAATGAAACATATAAGCGAAAATTTTTCTTATGATATACGAAAACCCATTTTTTTATCCATTTATCTATGTTATCAAATGTAAACTAAACCAAAGAAATTAAGACACGTATTGAAATAGCACGTGCACCATTCGTTAAACTCAAAAAGTTTCTTTGTTGTCGGGATATAAGGTTAGGACTACGCCTAAGAATGCTTTGGTGTTACGTATTCACTATTCTTCTTTATGGTTTGGAAGCGTGGACATTAAAAACAAGTGCATTCAAATAAGTTAGCCACCTTTGAATTTTGATGTTACAAAACAATCCTACAAATATGATGGACTTAAAGAATGTCAAACGCAGAAGTCATTAGAAGAATAAAAAATGAAGCTGAAACAATATTGACTATTAAAGGACAAAAACTTAAGTACTTAGGTCATGTCATGAGAGGGCAAAGATACTCATTATTGCATATATCTACCCAGATATTTAGTGGCTCAAAACATGTACACCTAGACACTGATGATTGAATATGGATTCCGAAAACGTTTTGTCTTCATGACATAGCCCGTTTGGATTTTTTAATTTATATAACTCTTATAAAGGTAGTCTTTTTGTGATACATGGTATACAGCCAGCTACAGGAATTTAGTTTTCTTGTAGGTTTCTTAAAACTAGCCACGCCACGTGTTCTCTCTTCAAAAACTCTCCCAAACCTGAATTCACTTTGAGCTGACGTTCTGTCGTACCGGCTTCGACAGTTTTCTCTAACCCATCTACTAGTCAAAGGGACCTTGATCATTCCTAGCTTTTAAAATTGCAGAACTAACACGTACCAATATAACCATATTTTTATTACGCAACTGAATTCTTTCTTGTGGAATGTCGAATATAAACAATGATACACGAAATTTTATACATGGCTCAGGGACGTACCAATAAATTTTATACCTTAAATATATGACAGTTATAAGGAATTTATATATGCTACAATATCTTTAGTGTGTCTTCCATGGCTGATTGTCGATTCAACTGAGTTCTGTTTTCAGAATTCGATGCTTAAGTACTGTCTGTCTCAGATGTAGATAGAATTTCTTTGGAGGATAGATAGTGTTTCTTTTTCATGATCTGACCTCCTAGATATGATATACACACATGTTCCGTGTGTATTTTTGCAAGGTCCCTTAATGCTTCTAATTTATTCAAGTTTTCCGCGTACTTTTGTATATCTTGGCATTTGGATGTATTTGGTGTGTCTAATTCTCCTCCGAAATTAAGAAGCGCTTGTGAAAATGCTGTCGAATCACCTTTTGATGAATTTATGACGTAGCAAAATTTCGATATAAATTCTCGCAGTCGATAGCTAATTTCTTATTTAGTTTAATTGATGAACCGTTGGCTAGTTTTGTTCTTCCGTTATAGTTTTCTATAGAGTCCTTGTATGCCTGTGCTATTGTGTCTCCGGCATAATTTTTAATAGTCCCTTTATCAATTAGCGCTTTGTACGTGCTATGCCTAATTTTAAGTGATGCAAAATGTCGAAAGTCGTTGTTCGCTGGTTGTGTAATGGCGAGAACATATGGAGTCGAATATTGATTTACAGACTGGGACGACTCCTTTTTTCTCGAGTCTGTTATTCGTTTCAATGACGCCTTATACAGCAGTCAATATTTTCTTAGGTGTTTGCAATTTTTATGGATGTGACCTGACATTTTGCATCTAAAGCACGTACCTTTGCCATCGTATTCTCTTGGGGCTGTACGTTCCTGGTGTCTTTGAAAATTTTGATTTACTCTGGTCTTTTCGTCTTCTATGGCTTTATATTCCTGGGCTAAGTCTTGCAATTCAGTTAACTCTTCAAAGTCTTGGCGGCGAATATGAAGTTTATATTCCGGTAGCATACTCCCATAATGTTCATTCAATGTCTTGATCTTTGGAAAACGATCGTTCTCGTCTTATTAATGTTTGAATGTCTGTGATATATATATATCGGCTGACTTGCCTTGCTTTTGCTTTCTATTTCTGATTTGCTCCTCTAGTTGTAGCAAATATCCTCTGGGATAGAAAACTTTCTTAAAATATTCGCTGGAGTCTGTCCATGACTTCCAATTTATGTTGTTGTTTCGGTTTCACAGCAACGCATGGTCTCCTAGCAGCTCTAGCAATACTTTTACAAGATCTTGTTTATAGATCTCGTAGGATCTCGGCTAGGATTAATTCGTCTATTCTTTCTATAAAATCTACTGCGTAGAAATGTTCTTTATCGAAGTGCATGTTTTACTTTGGTAATTGGTTTAATAACTCTGCTTGCGACATTTATCTCGGTGTCTCGGGCCTTGTAATTGTGTTCTGATAATTGACATTTCTTGGGTTAGTACGTCGGGTTCAGATTCTTTGGAAGGTTTGACATTTGGAATCGTAGCTGTCGGTTCTCCGCGATCTTTAAAAAAGTCTATTAGCCTTAATCGTAGATCTTCGGCGGTTCCTTTGGAATCCAAGCCAACTTTTTCGGCCTCCCGCTGTAATTCCCCTTTGGACAGGCGGTATATACATGACGTACCTCTCGTGGTACCTGCTACTGATTTAGCGTCTATCGTTGCTAGACGGAGCGGCATATTTATTTTTGCTCGAGCGTCAATTTGTAACACTTTACTTCTACTCGGGCGCCAATAAGGGCAATTATTTTAGACAGAAGATGCAGTTAAACATAGGTTTAAATAAAATAAAAATTTAATCAAAATAAATAAATAACAAAATAAAATTAGATCCTAGGTAATAAATACACTAAAAATTAAAACATCAATCATGGCGACGACGGCATCCACGGCAATATGATTCATTGTTTAATATCTAACAACAATAAAATACAATTAATGACATAAAATCTAAATAGCAATTACGATACGTTAATACACAGACGGAAAGGGTCGAAGGAATAGAGATGGAACGTGCCAATCAACACTCGGCCGGCGAGAAGTGAAAGGTAAACAACCAGTACTTGGACATAGGAGAGAATAGGTATATCTCAGATCAATACTCCAACACCGGGTAAGGAACTGCCACTAAATCAATAATTTAGAAGAAGCGTTTGGCCTTCAATCAATATCCTAGAGCTAGTGGAGTTGTTGTCAGACCAATATTCTGACGGAACTCTCTTTCTCTCTCTTACGGTCGACGGCCTTCTATTTCCTCTAGAGCACATCGATGAAGGAGAAACTTGTGGTGGGGATGCGTGTGTACGAAGCGCTTACAGTGTTGCCGAGAGGGGGCATTTGGGCCTGTAGGACCCATCGCCGGCTCTTCGGGCTTCTTCCTATCCCCGGAATTGGATCGGGTATTCACCATCTTTGGTTTGTCGCTGGTAGAAAGGTTAAATACAACCGCTGTTATAAATCATAGTTCCAGTGACAAATATCTGTTATAGATAACGGTTGCAAGGAACAGTTACAAAGTAACAGAGCAAAAATGGAAAAAGATAGGTAAAAATGATCTAAGTATTCCTTGACTTACGGAAGGAATAACTTAGTAAACAAGTAAATTAAATGGTATAAAAATATAATGCAAAGAAAAATGTTTCTAAGTGTTTCTTGACTTACGGAAGAAACAACTTAGGACAGAAATATAGATAAATGAAATATGTAAATGTGAGAGTAAAATATTTCTAAGTGTTTCTTGACTTACGGAAGAAACAACTTAGCATAAAATAGAAAATGAAAGAAACAAATGTATTAAGTATTTTCTTAATTTAAGAAAGAAAATATCTTAGATAAAATATCGAAAATAATAATGCAACAATGATTATGAAAATATTTCTAACTGTTCTTTTGACTTACCGGAAAAGAACGGCTAAGACGCACAATTAAAATAACAAGTCAAATATTCAGAGAAATATTTCTAAGAGTTCTTTGACTTACCGGAAAGAACTACTTAGACAAAGTACAAATCAAAATATAAAATAGGAAAATCAAGATAAATATTTCTAAGTGTTCTTAACTTACAGAAGAACAACTTAGACACAAAATACAAGAAAAATAAACAATCAAAATAATCAAAATATCAAACAATCAGTACATGAACAAATATTCTAACCTGAAAAGGTCTGAATATACAATAATGCTAAAATAAAAAAAATGGTATATAGGAAATCAGAAATAAAACAATACCTTAGTTGGGACAATAATAGCACCGACTAGGTCTACAGTAGAAGAGGCAAGCTCGACTGATCGATGAGAGAAAATCTACCTGCTTTTATGTAAAACAAATCCTTTGTTTTACGTAGCGAAAGTGGAATTTCCCTGCATCGAATCAATTAGAAATTTGGATTTGGCCAAACTTGGAATTCCCAAGTATTTTGACCGATATCCAAATTCTTTGATGCGTCCGGCACGGCTGTCAGCTATCGGCTGACACGCCTCCGGAGGACAACAGTACCGATGCATATCGTTACACGACCAACATGCAACCATTATATAAATAATTAAGTTGTGCATTGAAGTTGGCGTACTTACAATAAAAAAAGGAATAGTTCACATAAATTTGTTTGAATACAAGGCAATATATACAAAGTTACATCAATAGTCATTAAGTAACTCACGTCACTAAAAAATATCATTCAAAGTTTTTGCCACTTTGAATTAATTTAAAGAGTCTAAAAATGTTTTTTCCATTTTTTTGTAGCTTATTTTAAATTTTCCTAAAAATCAGTTATCTGCATTAGTTTTAAAGCCCAAATATATAGAAGGAAAATAGCTTCCAGTAATATTAAGTTTAACTATTAATTAAACAGTATAACACACAAAATTAAAAAAAAAATAATTTTTTTTTATTTGTTCTCAGGTTTTAAGTTTACGAGAAAAAATGCGAACTATGAGTGTCATTTCTCAACAGTCTACTAGAAGTATTCGCAGCCTAAGAATTAGAAAGCCTAAGGAGTTAAAATTATTGTTGAGAGAAATTTGGGAACAGACCAAGGCATTATGTAAGCCGCCACATTTTAGATATACTGTAATTACCTGTATGATTCAATTTGGACTAACCACAAGGTAATATAATCATTATTTTGTTTCTGGTAGTTTTTCTTTCTGTAAAAGATGAAGGTTTTTTAAGCTTTTTCTCTCTTTTTTCTACTTTAGTTTGATAGAAAGTGTTATTCAAAAGTTTTAAAAGTAAATCTCAGTAATAAAACTATCTGTATAGGTTTTAATATTAATTAATATAATATTTCTATAAGGTTAAAAGTGAAACTGGAACAAACCATGAAGTGGAGATATCCAGGAGTGGCTAGTATACCTGTTGAATACAAAGCACGTGGTGTTCGTGTGTATTAAGGTATAAAAAAATTGCTTATTACAAGCTTAAATTTTTATTTTAAGAAGATCTTTTCGGAATTAATACATTCCATCATCAGTTAACTCTCCCAAGAGTCTGAGTTAGCCCAAGACTCCAGAACAGATCAGAGGTAATGTAAGTCGAAAAAACTTCACCAGCTACAGGGGGTCATGTAAGATGCCCCCATTTTCAGTTTTTTTTTTAATAATCAATAAGTTAAGTTTATTGCATTTACCTTGATAAAACCATGAGGATTATATTTTAATACGGATGTCCTTCGAAAGTTTTTTAAGTGGCCATACAATGTTTTTTAACAACTTTTTATTTAACTGATGATGGAATGTATTAATTCCGAAAAGATCTTCTTAAAATAAAAATTTAAGCTTGTAATAAGCAATTTTTTTATACCTTAATACACACGAACACCACGTGCTTTGTATTTCTATAAGGATTGTGAGCAGGGTTTATTGCAAGTAAAAGTTTTGAAGCCTATGGTTAATGATTTAAAGATTGAAGTAGAAAAACTTAAATTTGCCAATGAAAAATCCTTACACGAAAAGGATAATTAGATTTATGATCTCAGCAAGACTATTCATGAACTGAAATGCAACTCCAATGCGTCAATGCATTCTTTATTAAATATTAAAGATAATATAAAACAAGACAGAGCCAAAATTGAGAAAATTATGAAGCAAATAGGAAAACATGAACGCCTCGATTTGTCAGCCGGTCGATACATCATGAATATTTTCGAACACACATCATCATCTCGAGAGATTCATTTATTTAGCTTTATGTCTACTTGCCAATATCCACTTCTTAGATCGATTGTCAAGAACCAACTAAAACCGAAGAGAGTGTCCAATATATCGTCTATTCTTGGCAAAGAATAAGTACCTATCTTTCTTGGTTAACGCATGAAGTTCGTGGTAGTCAATATAAAAACGCGTTGAATCATCTTTCCTCTTTACTAGAACTACTGGTGATGTCCATTGACTGTTTAATGGTTCAATTACCCCTTGTTTGTTTATATCTTTAAAGATGTCTTCGGCTTCATCTCTTTTCGTAAATGGAAGTCATCTAGGTTGTTGTCTAATTGGCTGGGCGTCTCCGGTATTAATTTTATGCGTTACTATGCTTGTTTTGCCCTTATCCTTCTTATCAATGGCAAAAACATCTTAAAATTCTATCAGCATAGACCTCACTTTTTAGTTCGTTCATTATCAAGATCTTGGCACGTTTCAATCACTATCTCACCAAGATCCTTTTAATACACAGATTTCGAAGATTTCTTATTCATATAATAAATCGAAGCCACGGGAACACACTGTAGGATCAAAGTTCTTCTACTTAACTTAATAGCAGTTCCCTTTAAATACATAACTCTTACAGAAACGATATCTCGAACTCTCTCCAAAGCTTTTGCCGTTAGGAACTTGGCATTTTCCACATCTTCGACCATCCTTCCCTCTCGGCAGAGACCATCAGATTTGGTCATCAGAATTTTCTCACTATTACTGGGTATTGTTACGTCACAAGTAGTTAGTAAGCTACCAGTAAGTAAGATAACATCTTTATTGTCTTCAGAAAATGGCAACTCTTCACCACTGATCTCGAGAACTTCATTTCTGACTTTCAATACTGCCTTTGAAACATAATTTTAACGGTCTGCAAAATATATACAAAAGGATATGTGGATTGGCTACCTAAAAAATCTATATGCAGAGGAAGAACAAACGACGCTAGAACCGAAAACACCAGAAATGACAACAAATGAGGAACTTAATATAAATGTACAGGAAGTTCAGAAAATACTTGAAAACCCGAAGAACAGAAAAGCAGTAGGTAAAGACATGATACCAGAGGAGTTACTTAAATCTTGTGGAGCAACAATGACAGAACAATTAACAACATTAATTAATAAAATTATAAAACACAATAAAATACCGAAAGAATGGAGAACGAGCCGTTCGCGAACTAATTCTACTATTTAAAAAAGGAGATAAAAACAGCCAGAAAACTACAGAGGTATAAACTTGTTAAATACTACGCTAAAATGAAATGAAAACTATGTTTCGAAACTATCTTACCGATTTTACTACGCTAAAACTTACAACTAAAATTTTACAAGTGCTAATAAATCAGAGGATAAGTTTAGCATATGAACAACAGGGATTTCATAGTGGAAGATCGTGTACAGATGCAATATTCGTTATAAAGCAAATTACTAAGACATCACTAGAGTATAATAGACCAGCATTTCTATGTCTGATTGACCTAAAGAAAGCGTTTGGCAGGGTAAGACCAAAAGATGTAATCGATCTTCTGTATAATAGAGAGGATCGCCTAAATATTATAAAAACTATCGATAACAAGTTGTTTTGGTAAACAACAAAATGGAAATCAGAATAGATGGACAACTTACAGAACCTATAGAAATAGGCAGCGGAATAAGACAAGGAAATTCATTGAGCCCCATGCTCTTTAATTTGATCATGGATGAAATTATCAAAACCGTTAACAAAGAAAGAGGATACAGTATGGGAAATAAAAAAAGAAAATACTCTGTTACGCGGACGACGCAATATTGATGCCCAAGATAAAGATAGTCTGAAAAGACTGGTCCACAGATTTAACATAAGAGCAAAAGAATTTAATATGACAATCTCATCTCACAAAACTAAAACAATAGTAGTCAGCAAAGAACCAACTAGATGTAAAATAGAAATTGATGGCATTAGTATTGAACAAGTAATGGAAATAAAATAACTTGAAATTACACTGTCTCGGTATGGAGACCCAGACAAAGAAGTGAGAGATTAAGTACAAAACGCAAATAGACTGGCAGGATGCCTTGGCGTCACTAATGTCACTACATGGGGAAACAGCCACATTAACACTGAGATGAATTCAAAAATTTATAAAGCCAGTAAAAGACCAATAATGACATACACCCCAGAAATAAGACTCGACACAGCCACAACGCAAAGGCTACTGAAAACGGCAGATATGAGAGTACTCAGAAGAATTACAGGAAATTGGCTGAGAGGTGGAAAGAGAAGTGAAGACATTAGAAGAAACTGTAACGTACAGTGTATAAATGAATGGACACAAAATAGAAAAAAAAAATGGAATAACTATATATGCAGAATGGAGGAGACCCATGTCGTCAAAATAGCAAGAGATAAGTCACCAACCGGCAGAAGAAGTATCGGACGACCGCGCAAAAGATGGAGTGAGAACCTTCCATAGAGGTATTAATCCGCCAATGAACAAACAGAATTGCTTATAAAGAGAAATAAGAAGAAGAAGAATATTGCCTTAACTTTTCTTAGTAGATCCATCTTCAATATGAACTCGTCCTGTTATATTAGCCAACATATTAGCTTTGCCATGTGTATTATTAGCCCACCAGTTACTGTTCCAAGCCGTACTGTTGCAGGGGATAATTTAAGATGGCCTAGTACCACTTATGGACATGCAATAGTTATTGTTGCACCTGTATCTACCAAAAACGATCTACATTTATTATTGATACGACCTTTGATGTACAAGCTAGGAATTCCACTAGAGGACGTGATGTTAAGAGTTTCTATGGGAACTTTCTTTCTCGAGGTCGGCAGTTGCCCCTTGGTGTTGATCCGTTCTAGTTTTCCGACTCTTGTATCATTTTCTTGCAATTACGGCGAAAGTGGCCTACGTCACCACAATTCCAACATCTGGGCTCGGGTCACTTCAGTATCGTGTTACGACCTACGTAAATTACCTTACACCGTACACCACTGTAGAGTGTTTAATAAAACGAGCGGTTCTAATTTATGTAAATATATTTATTTATAAGCTTACAGTACGATCATATCATCAATTAACTTGACTAATATCAGCACAGTTTAGATATAAAAGTTGTTATGTACTAGAGTAATCTGAAATAGTCCACCTCTATTCTCGCTTGTATGAACGCCTCAATCTGTTAATTAATACACCATGAACATTCTCGAACAGACATCATCGTTTCTAGAGATGCAACCGTTATATGGGGTACGTCGAAGTTAGCTTGTTTCTTACACTATTATTTAAGATTTTTAATTGCTACCAACTATTGTCATGTTTATCTTTTTATGAAATACATTAAAATTTTGCAGTCCATCTACTATAACAGGTGGTGGTTGTTTTTCTATTTTCTTATTAGCTACTTTATTTTGTTGCGGGGAGGATAACGAGGTATCCGTTTTCCTCTTTTTGTTATTTCTTTCCTTCACTCTAATGTATTCGATTTATTTCACCAATTCTTTCTCATCCGTGTGATATTCTATTTTTCCTCTTCTTCTTTTGGCTTATTTAAGATTTGTTTTAATTAAGCGTTTTTAAATATCAAGTTCTTAATCTCCTCACGCATCAAATTAAGCTTGCACTGTAATTTTTTATATTCTTCTGTAAAAGTATCATTTTCACTCTTTGTTTGTCTCCATGCTGTAAATAATTTTATGCATTAATGCTGCTTTCGTGGGTATAGTCGGAGCTGTTGGTAGGAATATGCCATTTCAGTAGTTCAAAGGGCATATTATAATTCGCCTCAGTTCGAGCCTGTTCTGCGTATACCTGGTTCTGATAACTCTGCAATAAGAAGCCTATCTGGATCAACTTCTCGAAGACCGGTTTCTTCTCAGTGTGATATGTAACTTATTTATTACTGCTAATTGTTTGCTTTTTTAAGTGGATAATTTAATTATTAGATTTACTGTAGATGTTCTAATATGGAAAAACACAGTTTTATAATTAACTGGCAGATGTGTATACGTGGAGGCGGTCAACTATTTATATCAAAGATCATATAGTGAGAAATTTATTAATTCATTTAACATAATAAGAGGCTGCATTTATTATGTAAGATGATACCAATTGCGTGGCAAATTCCTTAGCGGAGTACAATACAATCTGGTTACCAATATTAACAGACGAACGATCCTCACAATCAAACCGTCAAAATATTTTTAAATTTAAAAATCTTATACCCTTGGTCCACCAATAAGTCAAACTGTTGTAGTGTGCTGTATTTCTTTCTTGACTTTTCTGTCAGCTTCTTTGTTGGTTTCAAGAAGTTTGCACCTTTTCCAAAATAAGTTGGATTTCTATGAATATACGTTTAATATAAGTTAATTTATAATTAATTAATACGTATTATTAAACATACTTCTACTATTTTTAGTTACTATACGCTAATGATTTGGTTTCCGGAGCTTTTTTACCGTTTCGAAGAATTCGAAAACTTACATCCTAATGAAGCAGCCTCGGTATGCGAAGTATCTTCTGTGGTTGTCAAATCAACAAACGCCACTCTTGACCAAAACGAATTTTGTGGAGAGCCGCTAGCCGATTCAGTATTTCTGCACACTTTAATTATTGGACTGGCTTGTATTCCTACAAGTTTCTGGCTGCCATTATGCGTACACAGACTGGGTGCAAAGTTTTTCTTAGGTGAGACAAATTATTACTTTACTACAAAATTACGCAATTAGGATAATAGTTATTAAACTTTATTGTTATCAGTATATAATAAAGATTGTTATTCTCATATTATATTTTAATAAAGGAACGAGTAAGCAAATAGCAAGAGCAAAATATATTTATAAAAACAATTATCGGTTTTTCACATATTTGTGTAAGAACTAGAGTTTAACATCCTGTAACATGTTTTTTAAATTTAATATGAGCTTCATATTAACTTATAGACTACAAGCCAATGGGACATTCTTAGGAGGTCGTTTAACCCAACGTGAATCACATATAAATCAATACTACAATAATTGTAACAATAAAACACTGAAAACTTTGTTTTCAAAACTTCCACAAAATTTATTTTAAATTCTTATCACTACAGCTGTTTCGGCTAATTGCCTTTCTCAAGTGATCTGCTTTTGGCATGGGTTTACACTTTATAGTCTCTAATGAAATAGGTTGAGGAGGGGAGAACTGTTTGTCTCAAGCTGGTCATTCAGAATTATATCTGTGTTTTTTAATTTGTTGATTTTCATAGATTCTAACAAAGATAGCTTAAGGCCTTTATTTTGAATGTGTAGAATTTTAAATTCGTCATTAAAAGAATGATTATGATCTAGAAGGTGAAGTGCGTATGTAGAATCTGTTTTTCTATTAATAATAATAGAAAATAATAGAAATAATAGAAAATAGATAAATAATAGACAAACAGATTCTACATACGCACTTCACCTTCTAGATCATAATCATTCTTTTAATGACGAATTTAAAATTCTACACATTCTAAATAAAGGCCTTAAGCTATCTTTGTTAGAATCTATGGAAATCAACAAATTAAAAAACACAGATATAATTCTGAATGACCAGCTTGAGACAAACAGTTCTCCCCACCTCAACCTATTCCATTAGAGACTATAAAGTGTAAACCCATACCAAAAACAGATCACTTGAGAAAGGCAATTAGCCGAAACAGCTGTAGTGATAAGAATTTAAAATAAGTGGAAGTTTTGAAAACAAGGTTTTCAGTGTTTTATTGTTACATAAAATGAGTTTCCATCAAGTAACGGTCGAATCCATCAATTAATACTACAATTTGTAACAACAATTTAAGAAACTATGCCCTTATCGGTACTCAAAGCATGGAGGTTCAAATTAAGGGTTGCGCCTTAGATCTCTCACCCTTGTTCCAGCCAAAATATACGGCGTTGCAAAAAAATAATCTATATACCAATCTGAAACTTTATGTGTGCATACCGTACTGTGTCAAATTGCAGAAAATGAGAAAAAATTTTCCGTGCTTCTAGTACCAATATGTTTGGCCAAAAAGTCTGCCCCCATAAACCCCCCACCCCCTCCTAGGGGGGTAAGGTACTTATCGGCTGTACCGATAAGAATTATAGAACCATTTTAGACGGCATAGTTTCTATAGTTGTGATGAATTCGACCGTTTCTGTAGTTGGTATTGCATATTGTAGTATTGTTTTATATGTTTATGCTGGGTCAAATGACCTATTTAAAATCTCCCATGAGATTGTAGACTATTATATATGTATGTAGCAATGTTGAAAGTTTTGCAATTGCTTTCTCTTTTCGACTGTTTTTAGTGTTTTTTTTTTGTTTAGCAATTTTTGATAAATTTATCTTTGAGATTTTTTCTACTTAACCTTTTTTTCTTTAATCGCTTAACTTTTGTTTTATAATCCATTCAAAATTATTTACCTCATCTTTTATTTTTTTGATTTGTGTTTTTCTCGTTAGCTGAAGATAAAAAATATTGTTAAATTGACAATTTAAAGTATAAATGAGGTCTGCCTATCTTCTCGTATTTCCTTCCTCTATGGGAGGTTGGTTATCATCACAGATATTCTTATCTTGGTATTTTGGCAAGCTTGGCTTACCCCGAAAAGGTGTAGCAAGCTGGAATTAAATCACTCTCGAAGATTTCTCAGCTAGGAAATTCTTCGTCCTATGCTTCTTATAGTATTGATCTTTCCTTGCATGATGAGTCTCCTACTTATCATATATTGCCTATATAATATATATATGTATATATATATATATATATATATATATATATATACATATACATATATATATATATATATATATATATATATATATATATATATATATATATATATATATATATATATATATATATAAAATAATTTTTTTTTGAGTATGTCAGCTTCTAGCGGTGTGGAATTAAAACAATTCTATTTTCTTGTCACTTTATATTTCGCCAACTGATTGTTGGCTTCACCAAAAGTGCACTATAAATTTATTAAAACAAAGAGATAGAAGCAACATTATGATAAAATTACATAAATATTTACTTACAGAGGTAGAACTGTTCACAAAAAAAAGATTAAAAACTAATTTTTCGAACGAGAGTCACAGAGCTCATTTCGTTTATGAACCTGACTATGTTAATGACTATACCCCAACTCCAAATGAAAGCTACCAGTACGAAGATTTCTCTGATAATGAATATTCACCTCCTGATTACTACCATTAATTTGATCAATCAACTGATTTAATTGATAGCCAAGACTATCAGGGTTTTCTCACAGTCCCAAACCAGAACCACCCATCAGACAATGCCAGTTTAAACAGTGAATTTGGACGACATGAACCCATCTCTGAACTTTCCAGAACAGAATTTTCTCTTGGCCCTCTTCTTGTTGTGAAGTCTAAAAATCTGTTTTATATAAAAGATGTATCAAATATTTTTAAATTACTTATCGATACCGGTGCTGGTATCTCTATCTTTAAAGAAAATACCGCGACAAATTTCAAACCACGTTTTCTTGAAAAAATTACCATACAGGGTATTACAGACCAAAATATTTTTGTCACTGAATCAACTTTGATCCCGTTTCAAGTGGAAAACCCCCATAAGGTGTTCATCCATAACGTAGTTATTGATTTCGATAGAATCTTAGGCCTTGATTTTTTAGAACATTATGAATATATAATAGACCAAAAACAAACAACCAATTACAAACTTTAAAACATTACCCTCTATAAAGAAGAAACTAATTCACGTAACATGAACCCCCTAATCAAATTAAAATAGATCCAAGATCCGAGCAAATATTTTTAAGTTGTCATTGTTGTCATGTCATTTGTTGAATACAGATGCAATTTTGCACAAAAAAGAAAAAGATAAAGTCCATATTCCCAACGCGTTAGTACACGTAAATGAAAAAGAAGAATTTCTTACATCCGTAGTAAATGCAAACGCAATTCTCAAAATTATCAATTTTTCCAATATCGTAATTAAACCCTATTCGAACTACCCTATCCTAAATTTCCAGTCAAACGATAACTTGGCAAATTATTATTCTTGCAAGAACAAGAACTAGTTACAAATCTTTGCTTAAATTATGGAGACAAAATACAGAAAACATAGTATGAAGCTTCGCGCTAGTCTAAAGTAACGCCAACAATTTCATTTTTTTTTTATTATTCTTTTTTATTAAAATTTAATATAATTTTTCTTTTGAACACTTTATTTATATTCTGAAGGCTTATACAAAGATGTTAAAGCTTAGTTATTAAAAATATATGTTAATTAACTATTAAGGAACTGTTTGATTTTTACAAACTTAAGTTAATCTTTGTAAAATACTTTTGTTTTAAAAAAATGCACTGTTTCGACAAAATACTTTAAGGTCCTCTTAATATTATCATTATAATTTTCAGGTTAAAATAAAAATTAATAATGGGTAAAACACAAACTTCATTTATACTGAAGAAAAAATAACATCAAAACGAAAATAATCATGAATGTTATAAATAATATAAAGACAAATCATAAAAAGTCGTAGTATTTCCTAAAAGTAGTACCTAATAGTAAACTATCTTTTTATAAAAATTAACATGAAATTATAAATAAATATTTCTTTACGATATCGATCTTTTTTTATAAGCTTGTTAAATTCCCTTTTCAATTTTCTATCGGAACGGTAATCCGTTATACATCCCTGTACGAAGCAAGTTCTACTGGTGTAAGCTTTCTTGGCACTCATATTTAAATAATATTAACCACCAAAACCAGTAATCTTGTATTAACTACGGATAATTGTTTTCAAAATTTTCACATTCACTATAATGTAATACTGGCACCTTTCTCTACATCAACGCTGCCCTAGCGACAAACTAATACGGTAAAACAGTGTACACAAATTTCAAGGTCGCCCAATCTTGATCCTTCTTTCTCCTGTTTTATAGGTCTCCTTAGAGTAGGGATAAATTCCCTACTCTAAGTCGGCCTCCATAGCGGCCAGCATATTCGCTGATCCCACAACGTACGCATAGGAAAATAAATACGAACTTCCGATTGGTTCTAATTTAAATGTCATTTACGAGTCACCCTAACCTGAAATTTTTACGTTTTATGTTTTGTTTATTTTCTATTTATATTGAAATAGTATTCAGAATTTTAAAAGACTGTGTATTAAATAGAACATTGGCCTTTAATCTTGAACAATTACTGGATTTTATTATAACTCAATATGAACTATACTTAAAAAAGAGAGAAACAGATCTTTACAACGGAAGATATTTTAGATCTCTCCTTAAAAAAATGCTTCAATTTAAAAGTAGGAAGGACTTTTCTGTAGAGAAGTAATTTGATACACCAGACGAAGTTAAAAGTTTACAGGAAGAGCAAACAGTAGACATCATTAGGGGAGTATGTACCTGTAGCCCAGACACTTCAAGAAAAAAATATGTAATGGTATTTGGCTACCACCAGAATGATTTTGCTCATTGGAAAAGAGTTTAGACAGCAATATGCAAACACTTCTAGTAATATCTGGAACACAAAAATAAATTGTATCCCTTGCGGAAGACCATGGAAACGATGCTGATTCTGAAGAGCCTAAAACTCTTTCTGACCAAGAATTATTCCCAATTAGAAACTCCCTTCGACTGAAAAAAAAATGGAGCTAAATTTAATACCACTATATATGTACCTGCTATTTAGAAAATGTTATTTAATGCGGCTAGTTTTGCAACCACCGAGACAGGTTTGGTTTCTGCTTTGTATACTTTAGGAAGTTACAGTGGAATAGAGCAAAAAAATAAGTAAACTTTGAAATCTACTAAATCTCGCAGTCCCATCAAATCAAATTTGGAGTACAACCAACTGCTTTTAGACGCCGAAAGTATTGTTTCGTGGGAAAACAAAAAATAAGTGCTAGTGGCCAGCAAGATTTCGACTTACCTTTAGTAAGTCGAAATCTTGCTGGCCACTAGCACTTATTTTGATGGCTACAAAGGCTTTACAGCCACACAACTATACCACTTTCGAACATTTACATTCTAGGAAAAGAAAGGATACTTATAATTTGGAAAGTTGTGTATATGGCAATAAATCATTGGGTATGATAAAACAAGGAAACATGTAACACAAATATAAATTTTGACTATTCCTAAATAAAAAGAATATTTAAATTGAGTTTTATATTTTCACTAGTTAGTATCAAAAAAATTCTTTATATTTCTTAAACGGGATGCTTTATATATTCCTTTTATTTGCATTGTAGCATTGTTAGTACTGTATGCATCAGAGACTTAGAGAGAAATTCAGTACTGTAAGCATCAGAGAAATTTATTTTTTTTTGTTTGCGTTTCTCTTATTTTCTAGCTTTAAAAAAAAACAGTAGTTAAGATACCTATATTTTTCCAAATTTGATATTTTTCGGTATAACAAAATGGCTTAACTAAAAATAAACATTATTAAACATGATTAGTCTCGAGTTAGTAATAGACAGTTTGTTAAACAATGAACATGGTATTCACTTCAACTTGCCCCGTTTATCAAAAAATATCATATTTGGAAAAAATCCATCCCATACCACTGAAATCTATGTAAAAAAACTCTATAACAAGATTTTAAATAAATCTTTGCATTATAAATCTAGAAACGACTTACTGTGGTGTAGCCAAATTGTATTTGGCGCCAAATCATAATATGCCCTTGCTATATTTATCACCAATCCCAGGGTCGTATTTACTTGCCCATTCTGTACGTAGTGGGATCGGCGAATATGCTAGCGCCTACAATAGAACTTTAGCCATCTTTGAATGAAGGTTTAAGTCAAACAAGGTACAAGAAAAAAACTCTAAGAGTTCTAGAATTCTATAATTCTAGTGAAAAAAAAACACACACATACATTTGTTTAAATAATAGCCCCTACACCTACGTATAGACGTATATATTATTAACAACCCTACGTCGCGCATTAAAAATGAGTTGAAATATATTTCTTTTTTCATAAAGCATACTTTATCTACCTTTATCTATCTAAAAAAAATAGTAAATGGTAGAGATGTAATATCCTTCATAAAAATAGGTAGGCTTAGATGGGCTGGACATGTGTCAAGAGCAAATGAAAATTACCCACCCAGACGAACTCTATTATCGGTCCCAGTGGGAAATAGGAGTAGAGGCAGACCACGACTGAGATGGAGGGACGGTGTGGACGAGGACGCAAGGAAAATCGGCGCGGCAAATTGGCAACGGTTGGCGATGAACAGAAACGACTGGCGAAATAGACTGGGGAAGGTCAAGGCTCAACTAGAGCTGTAGCACCACTGATGATGATGATACTTTATCTACTATTAACAAAACCTTAAGGAACAGACCATTCATTCTATAAAATTAATTAAAAAATTTGGGTTCTGGAAGGTAAAATTTATTTTAAATTCCAAATTCATTTTAAATCTTCCTCTTTTTCTATTAAAACATTATTTTTATATTTCTTATTTTTTTTTAAATCTTACTTAATTTTTTTCAGTATTTAGTTTAATTGTTGCTGGAGGTGTGACAGTGGGTCTCTATTTCGTCACATCAGCTATGTCTAATTTGGTGCTGTCGTGTATATTTGAAGCATTAACAAGTTTAGGAATTAGTACTGTGTACTGCGTAATGGTTGACTTGTTTCCAACGAATTTGAGGTACGTACAATAACGATATATGAACTAGATGGTGCCGCATATTGCCGCATATAATATACATATATACAATCTGTTCCAATGAAAATTTGACCCCCCCCCCAGAAACTCAGAAACCAAGAATTTCTTTAAAATTTAAGATACGTAAATTTTGGTCGCGGTGACGTTAACAAGAAAGAGCACGAAGTAAACCGTCGAGTGCAAAATGAAGCAGTTTACAAATGAATAATCGACAGTCTATTAGACAATTGTCTCGTGCATCTGGTGTATCAGCATCTAGTGTTTATCGAATTATAAAATCCAATAAATTTCACCCTTATTAAATACGATTACTTCATCAATTAAACGAAGATGATCCTGATCGTCAGCTTCAATTTTCTGAAGAATTTAATGAGATCATAAAAATGACAACCAACATCGAATGTACAATACATGTTTTTCCGACGAGTGAACTTTTATGTTAAATGGTGAAGTAAATAGACATAATTACCCTAATTGGAGTAACAATAATCCTCATTTATTCATGGAGACACATACAAACACCTCAAAAATTAAATGTATGGTTGGCAATTTAGGGAATCATGTTTATTTTATTTATTTCTTGAAGGACCATTAATTCTTGAAGGAAATCTCAACGGAACAACTTATTTAAATTTGTTAGAAGACCTTATTGATCCGCTCATCATTGACACATTGGAATGTGATAATAATCTTTTAGATGATGAACTGATTTTCTAACAGGACGGGATAACCCTTTATTACGCTATACGCGTAAGATAATTTTTGAATCATCAACATGTTCCGGGGCGTTGGATTGGAAAAAGGGGTTCAATAGAGTGGCTGGCCAGATCACCGGATTTTTCGCTTTTAGATTTTTTTTGTGGGGATACCTAAAATCAAAAATATACCCCACTATACTTGAAAATCTTGCAGAGTTGCGACAAAGAATTGTAACAGAATGCTGATTATTGACAACGGAGGTATTTGCAAATATAGGAAGTACATTATGTTTTTTGTTATTACTGTGTTCAAACAATAAATTAGTTAAATCTAAAATGATCTTCAAAGGTATTCTGAAAATAAAAAAAAATAGTGCCATGTAAAGAAAAAAATACCTTTTAAATGATATGCCACTTGACCAAACTTGCTATTTAAAAAAAAAAACGGGTTTTAATGCGGGGCAGTAGAGGGTGACATTTGAGGGCATGAATTTTGCATGAAAATTCATCCCTTCCCAATATTAATTGATGTATTTTTTTTAATTTTGAAAAAACTCTTGGCTTTTGGGTTTCTGGGAGGATCAAATTTTCGTTGGAACACACTATATATATTATATACTTTGGGAGCCAATTGTTGTCGCTCCATGTAGCTCAGTCTCTCAGTTTTGAGAACGTCTTATCTTAAATTTAAATCTGAAAAATGAGCTAGACTGGGATAAATTAAACAGGATACTAACAATTATATTTATTATACAAAAATAAATTTAAGTATTAATAATATAAAAAAAAAACAAAGCAAATCCTGCCTAGAGCAGTACAAAATTTTAAAAATGATTAAAAATGATACTTATGGCTTCGTGCTGTTGTTAAACGCACGTTTTTGGCTTCAGATCATGGCTTAAATGTAGCTGAATCTAAAAGTTTGAAGTCTTCTCTAAGTATCTCTAAGATATCACGAGGCTCAAGAAGTTCCACCCATCTGGTTAGGGTTTATTCCTCCAAAATGTAGACAAGAAAAATTTAATTAGGCCAAAAACTCAAACAAGAAACCTTTTCTTAGCGACTGCATACGTTTAAAAGATTTCCTTGGCATAGAAAAAAAGAAGTTTTTAAAAGGACAAAGCTAATTGCAAGGATAATTAAATGATAATTAAATGAATAAATATAATTATAATGAGTGTCGAAAATTACATAATCAAGAATCCAAAGATCAACCGACGACTCAGAAAGTAATTACAAGTTCTTTACGTACGATTAGTGCTACCGTCGGAGCAACTACTTCAAATTCGCCGCGGAATAGTCTGAACAACCAGTTAACTTAGTTGTTACGGTTGTGGTAAACCTGGTTTCATTTGAGTAAACTGTCCAGTATGTAGCCACACGGAAACATCTTCAATAGATTTCTTTTCTGTAGATACACTTATTTCATCTCAACCTAGACCAGTTTTATATATTTGGACACGAATATCAAGGATTAATAGATACAGGTGCCAAATAAAGTGCAGCTGGTACAACGTTGTACAACCTTTTAGCAAACAAAGGACAAACTTTTGAGTCCGAACAAATTTCTGTAAAATTCGCTGATGATTTTGCTAGAAACGAACGAGTGTTCACAACTTTTACTAATAAAACTCGTCTAGGTATTGATTTTTTGATAAATGCACAAATAGCTCTAGATTTTCACAATAAGGAATGGTATTTTGTAAATAAAAGCACAGGATGGACGTTGCTTTTTAAAGAAAAAGGTACAGAACCTATTGAAATTCATTGTTGTAAAAATTTGAGACAAGATGAAGTAAATGCTAGTGGATTATGAACGAGTTCGCCTCGATGAATTTTTGGAAAGTAGTAAGAATGCCTTCATTATGGGAGGAGAGCCTACAGCTTATGCAAAGCATCGCATTAATACTGTGAATAGCGTACCAATTGCCAACATAACGAATTTCACTTGCCAAGAGAGAGGTACTGAAAACCGAGTTAGATAAACCCTTGGAGAAAGGCATTATCGAAGAATGCGAATGTGCGTGAACCGTGCCGGCTGACCGTATTAAAATTGCATTTATGTCACCGTTCGGGACTTTTTAATACTTATGGATGCCTTTTGGTCCCAAAGAAGCCTCAATGACTTTTTAAAGACTCATGAACCGCTTTCGCTGTGATCTTAGTAATATAGTAATTTTAAGTTATCTAGACGATCTTATCGTGTTATCTCGCTCTTTTGACAAACATTTTAACGATCTAAAATTAGTGTTCGATAGACTAAGAATACAGACCCTTGAGTGATTTAACTAGGAAAAATAAGCCATGTTCGGTTGCATTTAATATTTTAATTATGTTTTGTTTTCTTTATCACGTTTATTACTTCGTTGTGCTAATATTTTATATAATGAATCTTCTTCTAACACCGTTTTTTTACTCCTTTATGTTTTAAAATATTATATTTTAGGGTAATGGCGGCAGCATTATCACTTACTTTTGGTAGAGGGGGAGCACTGCTCGGTAATCTACTCTTTGGCTTTCTCATAGATCTAAACTGTGTTATACCTATTGCAGTTTTTGCCGCAATGCTCCTAGGTAAGTACTTATTTATTTAAAATAAAAATAGTAATACTGTCTTATCTTGATCTTGTTATGACCTTTAATGATCAGAAATCTAAACATTTTTTTAGTTTTAGTTTGAACTATTGTTATTCCAAATAATATCTATAGTGTCTATCTATCGCAGTTTTCATGGATTGCGTTTTGCTAGCCCTTAAAATCTTTAGATGCCCAGCCAGGTCGCCAGGTTTTAAATCCTGGGCCCCTTTTTGTCTAAAGGCTAACTAGAGCGATGCCTCTCACATGTACGTGCCGGCAGGAATATTCAGCCTTATATCTAAAGCTGCATTGAGATTCGATCGCATTGCACTCGTTATATCGACACAAATGAGTCTTTGTACTTTTTGCAATTATATTTTTGATTGTTGTTGCGTTGTTTTGTTCCACTAAATTAGCTCAGCACAAGAAACTATGGGTTTGATACCCATTACATATGACCAATATATCACTTTCTTCACTTTTCGTCTATTTATTAGTGTATACTACTACTCGAATTACATACTATTATCTTCTTCTTAGAGTGCCATACGTCGGCGACTACCATGCTTATAATATTGTTATACTGATCTCGGTCTTGCGCTACGTGTAGCAATTGGTCCGCTGTCAAACCTGTCCACTGCCGCAAATTCCTCAACCAAGAGAGTTTCTTCCGTCCTATCCATTTCTTTCCTTCGATTTTACCGTTGAGAATAAGCCGAAGGAACTCATATCTTGGTCCTCTGATTATATGTCCAAGATATTCTAGTTTACGCCTCTTAATAATATTTAATAGAGTTCGTTGATGTCCCATTCTTCGAAGAACTTCTTCGTTTCTGGTTCTGCTAGTCCATGTAATTTTTAGTATCCTTCGATACAACCACATCTCAAACGCCTCGATTTTATTCATGATATATATCATGATTTATTATAATAGTATTTATATACTATTATATTATATACGAATTTTAAACTTTTGCTATCAACAGATACACAGTGCAAAAGAAGACGAGATAAGAAATATCCTTATTTGTATATTGTAGCTGATTTCATGTACTATAGCGCCATAATTATTTAATTTTATATAAACAAACTAGTATAATAATTTTTATTTTAATACATCTTTCAGTTAGTGGACTTTTATGTCTGATGTTGCCCAGTACAGGAAAAGGATCGCTGGACTAACAAGCCGTAACATATTTCTATGTTTTCTGTAATATTAATGCAGGTGAGAGCAATAACAGATTCAGTGAGATCAAATTTACGCACAGTTTTTTATTCATCCAACAGTTTAAAAGTATTTATTTAAATTAAACGCAAGATAAATATCGATGCTCGCCATAATTATTTTAGTTCTAATATAATAGTCTAATAGGGTTTCTGTCATACTGTGATTTTATAAATAATATGCCTATAAACGGAATTTAAATTAATTACAAACTATTGTGTAGAGTTGTTAGTTTTAAGAATATAATTAAACGCGTCCTGTATTTTACGAAAAAAAGTTATACAAAATTATTTATATAATATATATATTTAAATTCAATGGATGGAAGTAATTGGGTAAACATCTGATAGACTAAGTTATACTCTTTTTACTATATCCAATATATTTCGGCTATTTTCATAGGCATCATTAGGGAAAGCTACAATAATCACCTGTTATCAGCCATTTTTCTCTCTGTCTCTCTCTCTCTCTCTCTCTATATATATATATATATATATATATATATATATATATATATATATATATATATTCGTATCTACAACAAACAGATAGAACCCGTACAAAAATTCAAAAATTTCAGTATGTTGGTTGTTGGATAACAAACGATCTTGACTACGAAGTTGAAATACGTGCTTGTATGTAGTACGCTAGGTCCGCTTTTTAAAGAATAAAAAAGTGTAATGAACTCTAACTTATCGTTGGATGTAAAATGATGATTGTAGAAACATTCATTTATTCAATATTGCTACAGGGAGTGAAAACATCGACTCTAAGAATCACAATTATAAGATTTTGAGATGTGGGTTTTTCGAAGGATGGTAAAGATCTCTTAGTCAGAGCACGTGACCAACAACGAGGTGCTAAGAAGAATGGGGACCAAGACAGAATTCCTAAATATTGTAAAAACCAGAAAAACGAGTTATCTAGAACATATTTACAGAGGAGAAAAATACAAATTCCTACGACTGATAATGGAAGGGAAAGTGGAAGGTAGAAGAGGTCTAGGATGAAGAAAATGCTCGTAGGTAAAAAATATAAGAGACTGGACATGCATGGACACACATTTTATACTAAAAACAGCTCAGATTTGCTGTTGCTTAAGATTTATTGTTAAGCAGCAAAAGAATTCAACTTGTTCCTGGTATTAAAGAAAAACTGAATTCTAGGAAAGCATGCAAGCAATTTAATTGAACCTAGCTTGTGGACTTGTTCACTACTTAGAATTACGTTTGGGTGTAACAATGTATATTAATTCGTGTAAAACCAAGGATCACTCCAGCGCGCTCCAATGCTCCAGATCATCCTTTTTCCTCCTATAGCACTTTGATGCGCCACTTTTTTTTGGGACCGAAGCAGTTTTTCATTTTTTAATATTTTTTTTGGTAGGATGTCTGAAAGAAAAATCATATTATTGTATGTTAAAGTTGTTAAACCTGCACTGTGTTGCGTTTGTCCGCCGTGTTATAGATCTACGAACTATTCGCTTTTATATGTTGTTATTGTTGTTTATTTTGTTTTCTCTCTGGTATATTTATTTATTTCTCTTTTGTTATATTTCACTATTTGCTGTTGGGTCATTTGTGCTTGCATCGGTGGAAAGCATCATATTTAGAGTTCCGTGAGTTTTGTCCTGGCATTTTTTTTCATTATTTCAGTCACTGTGACATGCGAAATAAGTTTTCTAAATAAGAATATTTCCACACCGTTGTTCGGTACGTTGACTGCCTTTCTTAGGCTGCTATTTTGTGCCGCCTGTATCCTATTCTTTTTCGTGTTACATACATGTCCCCATGCATATGTTAGTATCAGTAAAATTGTACTATTTATTAGCCTTATTTTTGTTTTGATCCTCAGTTTGCTCTTTCTGCCTGCGAGTCCTCTTATTGACGCTTTTGCTATGTTTGCTTTTTATATTGTGACGTCTACTTGCTTTTTGAATGGTAATCCTTTGTCCGTAGTAGATTCTAGATATTTTGCTTCGTTTTTTCACTCGATAGAGTTGTTTTTCGCTGTCAGTTGTTTCTTTGGATGTTGATGTCTCTTTTTAAAGAGTACTGCTTCCATTTTTTCGGAGTTTAAAGCTATTTTCTGTTTTAAACTTCACTCTTCGATGTCGTCTAACGCTGTTTGCAGGTTGTTTACTGCTTTGTATATATGTGATCTAAGAAATCAAGCTAATACCATGGTCACAAGTTTTTAAAGGTTATATACTTCAAACGCCAATGAACTTAACATGTTTGTGTTTAGATTATTTATACACTCGCGATCATAAAATCCGGGTCACCTTGAAAATCACCGATATTTCATTTTTAACGAGTTTTATCGTAAATAATAATAACACAAATACAAACGAATGCATGTTTCTAAAAATTGTTGCGGTTCCCTTTTTAACAAAGAATTCCAATAGTGCCGATTTTGCGGTAAAGTGCACACTTCCCAAAATGAACGCTACCTGTAACTCCGCTTGTTTTAAATGTCTCGTTTGTACTTCGACTTTCTGGGCAAATGCAACGGACAAACGTTTATTATTGCCACCATTAGTGTTTATTAGTGCCATTATTAGTGTTTATTTTTTGAAAAAATGCGTTTGACTGTTGTTGAAACAGCACAAATTGTTGCACTTGTGGAAGACGGTCACACTCAACGGCAAGTCGCAAGAACTGTTGGCGTAAGCCTTTCTACGGTTCAACGAGTGCTTCAACGCTTTCAGGAGGCAAGTTTGCTAACCAGGTGACCTGGCTTTGGACGAAGAAGAACGACCAAGGCACTAGATGAGCGTTTCCTTGTGTTTCAGGCTTTACGAAACCGGACCTCAACTGCGGTTATGCATCAAAATCGTCTAGAGGAAGTACGAAATCGCAATTTTAGTGTTGTAACAGTCAGAAGAATACTTCGTTCTTCTTGACTATCTTCTCGGGTAATGGCTAGAGGACCGCCACTTCGCCGGGTGCCTCGAGTTGCACGACTAGCTTTTGCTCGACAATACGCGCATTGGGGAATTAACGATTGTAGCAAAGTGTTATTCTCATATGAATCCCGTTTCTGCCTAACTGGATCCGATGGACGTGTAAGAGTTTGGAGGAGAACCGGTGAACGATTTTCACAAGCTTGCATTGCTTCAAGAATGCCATTTGGTGAAGGCTCGGTCATGGCTTGGGGAGGTATATCTTCCGACTTCCACACAGAATTACCCTTCATCGAAAATGGGTCCCTAACTGCACGAAGGTACATTACGGAGATTCCGGAAGAACATGTTATGCCCAACATGGCAGGGCTTGGAGAAAACGCCATTTTTATACAGGACAACGTGCGACCGTACGTTGCCAGGATCAGTATGTAATACTTGGACGAAGTTGGAATTACGAGGGTACCCTGGCCAGCTAGGTCTCCGGACCTGAATCATATCGAACATCTCTGGGACGATTTGAAAAAACATATTCAAACCCATACACCTCCTCCTAACAACGCACAGGAGCTTAAGGATCTGTTAGTGAGAGAGTGGAATAACAGACCACAACATGTAATCCGGAGAAAAATTGAGAGTATGCCCCGTCGTCTGCAAGAGGTTATTAGAGCAAGGGGAGGCAATACACGATATTGGTCATTAAAATTTCACTGATTTTTTACCACGTTCTGTATTTTCCATTTTTTTTTCGTATGTCTGTTTTATCAACAATTTGATTTGTTTTCTGTTTTTTTCAATAAAAACAATAAAAAACCATTTTTTTTTCTTTTAAAACAAACATTGATGACAAATAAAAAATACATTAGCCAAAAAAATGTTATTACTGCACCAGAGGCAAAAATATTTAAGAAACTTGAAATTTTCAAGATGACCCGGATTTTATGATCGCGAGTGTAGTTATTAAATAAAATGTAAATCATTAGAGAGAAAAATAGTCACTATACAATTAATAGCAACTGTTTTGTGTTTGTTTTTGTACCATTTTTCAATGTATTATATGTTTGTAATTTTTTAAAATGATGACCAGCTTTCTTTATGGCATTATCCTTATATAACATACCCTGTAACTAAATATATACGTAACTAAATTGTAGCATACCCTGATGATGTTAGTGACCACCAACGAAATATTGGAATTAAAAAATAAAGGGTATACATCGCCTATATTCTTTGAGCTGCTTTCCTAAAAATAGTCTTTATCTTCTAACTTAATCAACCAGCTGTGATTAACACACGTTATATATATATATATATATATATATATATATATATATATATATATATATATAAATATATATAGAAAGTACTCCTTTCTATATATATTTAAATACTCAATGTGAGTAATATTAAAATCTCACTGAAATGGGAAGATCGGTCAAAGAGAAATAAAAAATGAAAAAACTATTTCAATCTTTTAATAGAAAACGTTTCGTGCATTATTTCTGCACTTCTTCAGTTTTAATGATTGTAAAGTCATATATAGATGTCAAACAATGTCAAATGCATATGTTGAGGTGTTAAAAAATACATTTAATAAATACAATAAAAGTTAAAGTTAAAAAAACACATTCAGAGTTTTTTAAATTTATACAAACATTAAAAGTCACAACGAGAAACATCAGATCCATTATCGATTACATAATTGTCAGCAAAAGTAGTACTATCAAAAGTAGAGATACACGAGTAAAGAGAGGAGCCGAATGTGGCACTGACCACCGATTAATAATTTCGCAAATGGTGTTTCCCTACACGTTGACCACCCAAACTAGAAGGAAGAAAGAACACGAAGAAGACCAAGTAGAAAATGAACAGAAAGAAGAAGAAATGAAGTTCAACATAAATTTACTTCAAGAGGAATCCATAAGGGACCTATACCAGAGAAGACTGGACCAGAAGTTACAGGATTTCGGTTTCAGAAAAGTCAAATAAACGTACGAGCACGTCAAACACAGCATAAAAAAGGCGACATTAGAAGCTTTGGGGAAACTTTAGTATGTATTGAGGAGAAGAAAATTCTATATATGAAAAGTATGAGCACCCAATCCATAGAAGACACACAGAAGTACAAAGAGAAAAACAGAGAAGTAAAACGAAGAAGGGCAAAAGAAAAGAATGAAGAATGGGAAGAAGCATGTGCACAAATTGAACAATACATAGGAGAAACAAGGAATTCTGAATCCTGGAAGATACTGAAGTCTTTAAGCAAAATAACAACGAAAAGGTCGAAATACAATACATATCAGAAAAAGAGTGGGAAGACTACTATAAAGAACTACTCATAAAAAACCGCCCAGATTTCATAGAGACAGACACAGAACAGGAACAACAACAAAATTAGAATGAAGAAAAGATTGAGATAACATTAATCGAAGTAAAGAATGCCATAAAGACTTTAAAGAACAAAAAATTAGGGGGACCAGGAGGAATCGTTAATGAACTAATTAAGTACGGAACGGACAAACTACACAGAATTATACACGAAATGTTCAGTAACGCTATAAACCTGAACGAAATACCAGATGAATGGTCCAAAGCATATATATAACCTCTATACATAAAAAGGGAGATAAGAAGCAATATGGAAACTACAGAGGCATCAGTGTGATAGCATGTATGGGCAGGTTATATGGAAAAATATTGAAAGAAAAATTGGAAAAATCTATCTTAAATAAAATCGGAGAAGATCAGGCGGGGTTCACGGCAGAAAGATCTTGCATCGACCACATATATACACTCCAACAATTAATTGAAAAAAAAAATGGCAAAATATAGACCAGTACACATGGCATTCATAGAGGCATATGACACGGTCCCCAGAAAACAACTATGGAACACGATGAAGAAAATCGGAATAACTCAGAGGTTAATACAAGCCGTAAAAAACCTCCACAACAACAACAAGGTAAGAGTTAAAACCGGCAATAAATACTTCAACATATTTAAGACCACAAAAGGCTTATTGCAGAAATGCTCTACATCTCCGACACTGTTCAAGATATTCCTAGAACAAATATTAAAACCATGGAAAAGGAAAAGTAAGGGGATGGGAATACCAATCCGGGAAAACTTCTTGCACACATTAAGCTTTGCAGATCACCAAGTCGTAACGGCTCAAAATGAAGAAGATTTGTGCTATATGCTCCAAAAATTAGAAAAGGCATACACAAAAAATGGACTGGAAATAAATCTAGAAAAGTCCGAATATTTAACAACAGAATATTAAACAAATGAACGGGGTACTGTGGGATAGACAGATTACCAGAAATACAAAGAAGAGAATTTATAACACCTTGGTACGCAGTATAGTGATCTATCGAGCAGAAAATTGGGTAATAAATAAACGAAACAGGTCCAAAATCACAGCAACTGAAATGGAGTTCATGAGAAGAAGCTACAGAGTGACAAAAATGGATCGCATCAGAAATGAGGAGATAAAATGAAGAATGGCAGCAGAACAAGACATACTCAGCTACATCGAAGAAAAACGTTTAATTGGGTATGGACATGTGAGAACAACAGATCATACAAGGTGGATAGCAAAGATTTCGGATTGGAGCCTAATAGAAAGGAGGAAAAGAGGTAGACTCCGAAGATCATGGAGGGATGAAGAGGACGAGGCCATGGAAAGACGAGATCTTAGAGATGGAGAATGGCAGAACAGAAAGGACTGGAGACGTTGGCTGAAAAAGGAAGGCGGAAGCTGTAAAAATCCTTATATAGACAGATAGAGATAAAAAGTCACAAAAATGTCACAATATGTTAATAAGAACAGTATAATATAATACAATAATTCTATTCTATCGCTGATGTACAATATATCGAAACATGAAGCCAGGAGAAAAAGTAACTTGTTTTAATTGAGCTTAGTGAACCAATTTAAAAAAAAAAATATTTTTATTGAAAAAAGCATGGAAAGTTCACTTTATTGTTAGAGACACCAAGATAATTAAAAAACGCGCCTATTTTTGACAGATAGGGATCTACTATTCCGAAGAGCAAAACAAAAAATAATATGGCTTGGGAAACAGTCTTTGTGCGAAAAATTAACTAGATGACAAATATATGTTTACAGGACAGAATAGAAAAGTCAATTTATTTATAAAATTTATTTATTAAATGTATTTTGTAACACCTCAACATAGATTAGATTAGATTAAGAGAGGTGGCCTTTCGGCCTATTCCACTGCGACCTTTTCAGATCTATTGTGATCCTCTAGTCCTAGATAACATTCTCTAGCCTGACCCTTTTTATAAAGTCTAGTAGCTTCGAGACTGTACCTTCCATGTAGCTCAACACCTCAACATATATCGATACCTTTTTGCCATAACATCGTAAGTCTCGTTTAGTAAATTTTACAGTACGGCAGTTTTTTCAATAAACGTGTTTAGAAATGTCAAATTGAAGTGAAAATTGGCATCCGGACGTATTATGATGAGTGTTTGAAGTAAAGTAATGATTTTTCTTCAAAATAATTTCAGCTTTTTTGTAATTGGACTTACGTTACTTTGGAAGCATTAAAAATAATTTTGCTACTGTAGTTTTATACAAGTCCCACACTTACGATAATTTTGGTAAATTCAGAAATAATTTCACATTAGGATTGTTATCGTAAGCTCAGCACTTACGATAAAAAGTATGTTTAGACACAGCCTCATAAAGTAACATAAATATATATAAAAAAATACCAAAAATCATTTATTTAAGGTAATTTATTTGTGAAAAGTAAAAAGTACAATAGGCATTTAACTGAACAACAAATCGCTTTACTCATAAACTTACAAATAGTCATAATATCTAATGTTATTGCATGTGATATAATAAATGTGAATCATAGCTAGTCAGCAGAAATCTAATCTTGGGGCTCTTCATCGCTTTCGTCTTCCTCATCGGATTCTGCTAGCTTATCTGGCGTAGCTGACGTTTTCATTAGCCTATATTCTTTATTCTTTTGAAACCTGAGAGGAATTATATTGTAGTCGCAGTGATCAATTAAGTTTTTTTTCTTTGCAACGGAAATAGACAATTTTTGAGACTAAAGCCGTTTTGGTTTTTTTTTCCTTTTATTTCCATCGTAAAATTGATGCAGTTCTGGCCATTATTTAAATATTCAACCTCTATAATAATATCTGGGTTACCTTTCTCAAATTTTACATTTTTAATTTCACTGATTTTTATAGGTTTTCCGTTCTTACATTTGAATTTACTCGGTTTTAGTACATCATCAGATATTTTTTTTCCATTCTAAGAAGTCGCTGAAATCAATTTTTATTGTTTCAAATGGTTTATGTTTGGTACGAGAGTTGGATATCAATGTACACCATTCTGATGGAGCCCATACTACGCGTTTTTTGATAAACTGCTCAATTGTTGCGGAACTGAGTCGACAGGCATATAAGTATGGCCTGGTAGTAAGTATCGCACACTGATTGATGTTATATTAACAGAATCCCTAAGAAAAGTCGGGATCATTAGATGCAACTTCTTGCAAATATTTGTAGATTATGGTAGATATTTCGTTACTGCCACGTTCTCCGTCACATTCTCCCCACAAATCACAAAACCCATTTTGGGTTCCACTTTCGTAAACTATAAGATTGTAATAAGCATACTTTCTGGTGTAGTACAAGAGCAAATTGTCTCCATGTGGTGTGTTTAACACCTTCTGTACGTCGAAATTAGCACATAAAAATTTTGAATCTAAGATAGTTTTTTTTGATCAGCTAGAAATGAGTCTTTGCATTTTTCTTTGTTTTTCAAATGTTTTTCATGCAATTGCTTTGTTTCTTCTGTTTCCTTAAAATCTTTGTCTTTTCTCACTTCACATACTTTGCACTTATCTTTTTTCGGCAAGTGAAATCCGATATTAAATTCTGCCTTAAAAATCTTTCAGAACACTTACAGGGAAACGATATCGTTCTTAGTTATGCCATTTTCTAACTGTTTCTTCTTAAAATGTTCGTATAAGAATGATACATTACGAAATTCAGTGGGTAAGTGTCTTCTCAATGTTTTATTTCTGCAATAATGAGGTGGAACAGCGGGTAGCAACGTGATAAAATCTAAAACATTCTGCTTCTGCTCTTTCCCAGTCTTGTTATGTGGAACATGCTTACCTCTCGGATCTATTTTGGAAAATGAGGCTGACGTAGAGTTTTCTTTCGTATATCTCAAAGTCATTTGTGAAATATCCGAGGTTTTCAATAAAAATTGTTGGCACACCTCGTGTTCCACATCATTCCACCTAATTATATACTTGTACGAACATTGTCTTCTGCTTCTTCCAGCCTCTTGTTTTCGACGTTTTATTATCTTTTATGCCTAAAGCAAAAGTAAAAACCATAAATAATTACCGAAAAAATTATTTTGTGGTACTTACGTTCTGATTCTGCGGCGATACACAGTGCACTAATAGATCGTAACGCACTTCGCTGCATCGTAAGTAGCAATTTTTGTACCACGTGACTTGCACCTTACGATGTTTTGGTGACCATGCGATGTTTTCACAACTACAAAATAGATTTGTTCACATTTTTATGTGACTTACGTTACAGCAAATTCGGTTTTTTCTCCAAGACTATGCTATTATACCTTACGATAATTTTGCTGGGAGGTGCCTGGCGGCTTGATAGATACGATTCTTCAATAAAACTGTTTTCCCTAATTTTGTCACTTACGATGTTATGGCAAAAAGGTATCGATATGCATTTGACATTGTTTGACATCTATATATGACCTTACAATCATTAGAACTGAAGAAGTGCAGAAATACTGCACGAAACGTTTTCTATTAAAAGATTAAAATAGTTTTTTCATTTTTTATTTCTCCTTGACCGATATCCTTATTTGAGTGAGATTTTAATCTCCCATATATATATATATATATATATATATATATATATATATATATATATATATATATAAGAATTACTGGATATTAGTGACTGTCAATATAAACAAACAACACAGTTTATTAGGGTTGCAGTCAGAAAATTGGCCGGGATGTTAATGAAACACTCTTATGATTTTTTGTCTAGCTTTCGGAATGGTTTTATTCCTTTTTCAAGACACTGTAATAAGAAAAAGTGTAAATATTTATAAAATATCACAAATCTTCAGTGCATCTTACTAGTCGTTGAGATTATTTATAAAAGCATAGACACTCAACATTAATAACACACACATAAAATATAAAATAGTGGACAAAATACATTTTAAAATTCTTTAAAATTTAGGTAAAAATAGTAAAAATTTTGTTGTCATCTTTTACTGGTGTGTTTTAACTCTGGCACATAGAGAACAAAAAGAAAAAATCCTATGATTAAAAAAATCGGTTGCCTGTAAAGTCGGTTTTACGGGCGAAGATTTTACGTGCCAACGTCTTTTTCTCGGTAGAATATTTATTGATATGAATATTATTAAATTGCACAATAGGAACAAGGAATTGAATGAAAATAAGAATTGCACAAATTTTAACTATAGAAATATATTTTGTTTACTAAAACATTGTACATGTAAACTTAAACTTAACTAATTTCTATTTGAGTGATTTTGTTGAGGATAGGACGATGATAGGAGAAATAGCATCGCACCAGCGAACCGATCATGTTTGAGTGGGAGAGAGACGCAAGGCATTCGCCGGTCCGGCGGGCCTCTCTCTCGTTCGGTGACTCATCGTAACAGACGTGAGCGGGCGTTACATTTTTTCATGAGTGACTCCGAGCCACAACCTAATTTAAGACGTTGTCACGTCAAAAGTAATTAGGTGTACTTAATATCATATTTCTTTTTAAGAAATACTAGAGGCCCATCTTAGGTGATTTTAATTTTTAAACCTGTCTTAATGGTATGCAACATGTTATGCATATAACTGTAATTTGTGTGGGTACGGGTGCAGGTAGATATGAATTTTATTTTGGATGTTTTTCCAGTAAGTAACAATAAATGTTGCTCAGTTTATCTATGTCTGACTTTTTATTGATGCAAGATGTACTCGATTTTATGGAACACATTTCCAAGGAAACACGTTTTGAATGGTTCTTTTCCTTTGCCATAATAAGATAGATAAAGAAGGACATTTTTTGAACACAATATACAATGAGTGTAAACAATTTTTAAAATCACATCCAGAAATTTACATTGTTAGGAGTGACAAGGGAAATGTAACAGTGGCAATGTATAAGAATGATTACATTGAAAAAAGTAATAGTTTATTAAATGACACAAAAAGTTACATCAAACTTAAGAACAGTCCGGTGTGCACCCTCCAACAAAAGGCAAACAAGCTGGTGTCAGATTTAGCTTCTTCCAAATCCATAACAACAGAAGTTGCAAAATCCTTGAAAATTTACAATGCAGTTGCACCCAGGTTTTATACACTGCCTAAAGTTCACAAACCCACTATTTCAATGAGACCTTTTGTCTCTTCCATTGATGCTCCTAATAGTAAACTTGCTAAACACCTCACAGATATCCTCACAATTGCCTATAACGAATCCAATGAATTCTATATTAGAGATTCTTTCACTTTTAGAAATTTCATTAACAATGTTAAAGTTCCGAATAATTATATACTGATTAGTCTAGATGTTGTGTCACTGTTTACAAACTTACCACTAGATGCTATTCTTAACAGCATCAAAAATAACTGGAACAGCATCTCTCCGCATACCAAGATCAGCTTAGATGATTTCATAAGAGTTTTAACATTTATATTTGACTCTAACATCTTTTTATTCAATGGCAATTTCTTTAAACAAATCTTTGGCACTCCAATGGGCAGCAAAATATCCCCCATACTATGTAACTTTGTTTTGGATGAACTTATAACAACGTGTAAAGAAAAGATACCTTTTCACGTACCTTTTATTAAACGATATGTTGATGATTTGATTTTATCGGTCCCTGAAAACAAAGTAACTGATGTGTTAAACACCTTTAACGTACAATGTGAACACCTAAAGTTTACGGTTGAGAGAGAGGCTGATAATATGATTCCTTTTTTAGACATGCTAATCCATCGTGGCAATGATGGCATGCTAAGGACGGAGTGGTATCGTAAACCTTGTTTTAGTAACCGTTTTATAAACTTTCATTCTCAACATCCATCCAAGATGAAAACAAATTTGGTTTTGGCCCTGAAAACTAGGGTTATCAACTTGTCAGACATCGAGTTCAGAGACAAGGAACTAAAAAAGCTGAGATCTATATTACAAGATAACTCCTATCCTATAGGGCTGTTAAATAAACTCATTTTCGGTTCTCCTTTTCCTTCGAATTTTTCTGACAACCAAAATTTTCATAACAATGAGGTCCGACAATTGACATTGACACAGAACACATCAGTGATACCATCTAAAATACCTTATGGTTGCCTACCCTACATTCCAGTTTTGACACCGAAGCTAATGAACATCTTCAAAAATGTTAGTGATTTAAAAATTACAACCAAAAATGTGAAAACGGCATCGAAGTTATACACAAAAACAAAAGATCCTTTCACAATACAGGAGTCCATCGAATGTTGTGTATTCTATACCGTGTAATAATTGTAACAAAATATATATAGGAGAATCATCTCGTAATTTTCACAGTAGGGTGATCTCACATCCTAGCGATATAAAAACCAAAAAAATAAATGCATGTGCATTGACAGAACATGCATTAACGTTGAAACATGAATTTAATTTCGAGAATTCCTGTATTTTGGCAAAGGAAAAGAACCATTCAAAACGTGTTTTCTTGGAAATGTGTTCCATAAAATCGAGTACATCTTGCATCAATAAAAAGTCAGACATAGATAAACTGAGCAACATTTATTGTTACTTACTGGAAAAACATCCAAAATAAAATTAATATCTACCTGCACCCGTACCCACACAAATTACAGTTATATGCATAACATGTTGCATACCATTAAGACAGGTTTAAAAATTAAAATCACCTAAGATGGGCCTCTAGTATTTCTTAAAAAGAAATATGATATTAAGTACACCTAATTACTTTTTAATCATAGGATTTTTTCTTTTTGTTCTCTATGTGCCAGAGTTAAAACACACCAGTAAAAGATGACAACAAAATTTTTACTATTTTTACCTAAATTTTAAAGAATTTTAAAATGTATTTTGTCTACTATTTTATATTTTATGTGTGTGTGCTTTTATAAATAATCTCAACGACTAGTAAGTTGCACTGAAGAATTGTGATATTTTATAAATATTTACACTTTTTCTTATTACAGTGTCTTGAAAAAGGAATAAAACCATTCAGAAAGCTAGACAAAAAGTCATAAGAGTGTTTCATTAACATCCCGGCCAATTTTCTGACTGCAACCCTAATAAACTGTGTTGTTTGTATATATATATATATATATATATATATATATATATATATATATATATATATATTTCTATATATATATATATATATATACATATATATATATATATATATATATATATATATATATATATATATATGTATGTATGTATGTATGTATATACGTATTATACAGTGCTAGCCACTAGTCCACTCGACTCTCGTATTTTTTGAACAATTATACTTCTTACAATAGTGAAATTAGAAACGAGAAAATAAACAGACAAATAATTATAAAAGGTGACGTGATAGACTTAGATAACGTTACAGAGCCACTGTGACCGATAATTTTATATCGAACCTTATGACAAGTGATATCTCTTTTAAAAGTTATCGAAAATAGCTATTGAATCATAATAATTTTGTTTGGATATAAGATGATTTTAATGAATAAATTAAATAAATTCTAAAATTTTAGTTTGACATTTAATTAATAAAGATTTAAGAACAAGTTATTAAATTAAGTGTTTAAATTGTGCTTTATCTACTTCCTGACAGTAATGCATCCTCGTTCTAAACTCTTATCGAACGCGTTCAAATGTGTCGGGGGAAATTGCCCTACATTATTCAAAAATTCGTTATTTCAAAATTTTAATACTGTCAGGTGCTGGAGATTCGAGATTTTAAATACCCCATAGAAAAAATCTAATGGTGTGAGGTCCGGTGACCGAGATGGGCATTCTATCGAACTTCGTCGTCCAATCAATCTACATATCTCTCACTTACTATATCCCTCATCCAGGTAGCGTCTTACAGCACCATAATAGTTGTTGAAACGTTATTTTTAAGTTGCCGAATTAATCTGAATTATCTTCCAGAATTTCAAGATTTAACGATCTAATTGTGTTTTCCTATATTTCCAGAATCACTTCTCCGGTTAGGTTAGCATTTAGAAAAACAAGCCCAACAACGTGGTTTCTCAAAATACCTGCCAAACATTTACTTTTTTTCTGGAAATTGAGTATGTTTTCCACGAAACACGTGAGAATTTATGTCACTCCAATACCTCACATTTTGCGTGTTAACATTTGCGTTTATTGAAGAAGTTCTTTCGTCACTAAAAGAATTGTTTTTATGTAATCTGGCTGATGATTAATTTGATTGGAAATATTTTCACAGAATTCTAGTCTTCGGTCGGGGTCATCATCTGAAAGTTGGTGCAAAATTTTTAATTTTCACGCATTAAATTTATGTAATTTTTTAGGCAACGCTATGTGAACTTTTCTTTGATTGATTTCACAGATAGATGCAACTTGGTCTGTAGAAAAAGTTCTTAGGGTTTTCTACCATTTCTGCATTTATGTCAATTTTTTGTCGACCAGACCGTTCTGGCATCTTGAACACTACCTCTTTCTTCCAACTTCCGAAGAACCTTCCTCAAATAAGTCCTAGATCTAGGACTTATTATCTAGGAGCAATCGGCGTACTTTTAATTAAAAAGACGTTCCGGTGCCTAAAAATTGTTTTTTCATTCAGCGATTATTAAGACAGCTGCTGCTTTGTCGGCTACAGTACGTACCATCCTGCCTATGTAAACATTTAAACGTCCGTTAAACAATCATTAAACTAAACATTTAAAGTATACACACTTTTGCAAAAACTTAGTAAAGTAAAGAAACTAGAGAATTATAAATCGTCAAATTTTTTGACAAATATCCGGAGGCGAAAGTTAGAATCTTTATTAATTAAATGCGAGACTACAATTTTAGTATTTATTTAATTTATTCATCAAAATCAGCTTAAACCCAAACAAAATTACTATGATTGAATAAGTTTAATACCTTTCAAACGAAATAAGACTATTTGCTACCACTTTCCATAAGGTCGCATTTAAAATTATCGGTCACAGTGGTTCTGTAACGTCATATATATCACTATTATCTGAATTATCTGAGTTGCTATCATCAAGTCCTCGTAGACACTTTGTCTCAGGACCAGCAACTACATGTAGAGTCTTACGTTGCCATGTTATCAAATCCACTGGTAACTCTAACATCTTAACATACAAGATCTAATTATGTAAAATAAATTTAAACCAATAACTTTTAACGGGTTTTTACCCAGATATTTAGTGGCTCAAAACAAGTACACCTAGACACTGATGGTGGAATATGGATTCCGAAAACGTTTTCTTGTTTTGATATAGCCCGATTGGGTTTTTAATTATATACCTTTTATAAAGGATTTTAATAAATTTTTTATTATATCTAAGTATAAACTTTTACAAGATACGAGAAGGGTAGTAGACCTTTGGCTAGCACTATATATTTAATTCATGTTTAAACTTATATCCTATATAATAAAATCAGTGTAAATTTCATTTGTTCACTGTAATGTACGATCACGATTTTTATTTCTTATGGATGTTTCTTCAGAAATATATTGACATTTTTTGTATTTAGTATATATCTTTTTTATTTACTGGAGTGTGAATTTTTAACAAAGTACCACTCTCTAACAAAAATATATTGTTTTTATTCTGTTTATATGTTTTATACAATAATTTATTCATGTATTTACACATCGCTGAATTCCTGGCCTGATTATTTTATAATAATAAAGACCAAAAATTAAAAGTTAAAAGAAGTGTAAAATATAAGTAACTAAAAAACTAAAATGTTTAAATGATATTAAGTATTATATTGACAACCAAACACAACTTTAAACAAAAAATCTTTATAATTGACGTTTCGACAATTAAAGTTGTGTTTTTTTCCAATTAAAAATAGTAGTTAATATCAGAATGCAACAAAAACTAGTCTTGGAATGTTTTCTAAATAAATTCAAACAGCAGAAAAATGTTTCAGTAGATCATTGTTTCTTTCTTAGTTTCAAAGGAAAAGATTTACACAATGTGTCCTTCCAACAATGGAATTATTGATGGTTTTGACGATATGTCATTCCTGCTTCTTAAGCAACAGTTGTTAGCACTTGTTGACAAGGATCCTATATTTCAATTATAATCATAATCATAAAAGCTTTTTTGTCTTATAATGTACAAACAAAAACAAATGGGTCTGATACTGTTTTTTAGACGTAGATTGCTCTCATTATATATATATATATATATATATATATATATATATATATATATATATATATATATATATATATATATATATATATATATATATATATATATATATATATTTATACATATATATATATATATATATATATATTTATATATATATATATATATATATATATATATATATATATATATGAGTGGCCCAAAAAGTCTGGAAATGGCTAATTATCTCGTAAATTGCTAGTCATAATTGTACAAAATTTGGGGTACACCTATTTTGGGATACAGAGATTCCCTATTTGATGTTTGTAATGTTGCCAGAGTTGCCGTTTCTCTTATATTTTTCAAAATCATCACTCAAATATTCAGTCAATATTTAAATCTTCTATTCAATACGAGTTCAACTATATGTAACATTTATGATGTTATGTAGTCTGGAAGGTCTTAAATACATAAAACAGAGGTCTGGCAACGAATAATTGTCTCAATAAATTTTTTAATACTAACTATTTTCAACTACATTAAAACGTAACAATTGATAAATTACAACATTTTTTAACATAATGGTTACTTTATCAAGTGTTCAAAATGTGCTCCATTTGTGAGTTGACAGTACCCTAATCGATGGTAGAATACGTCTACCACATTTCTCCATGATTTTCTACAAATTATGTGAGATTCATCGATAATTCGTTGCCTTAGCTCTGTAAGACTTGCTGGTTTAGTTTGGTAAACTGAATTTTTCAAGTATCCCTAATAAAAATAATCTTTAGGATTAAAATCAGGTGAACGTGGAGGCCATTCAATTCTACCTCGTCTACCAATATATCGTCTGAGAAATATCTCATCTAAATAACGCCGAACATTTATACCAAAATGAGCTGGTGCTCCATCTTGCCGAAACCATATCTGATTAAAATTGACCCCAAACAAGTTTCTCAGTGTAGATACAATTTCATTTCTAAGTAACATTTCGTAACTATCTGACGTTAAATTTTCTTCGATAAAAAATGGCCCAATTAACTGAGTACTATACCTGACAATACATTTAATTTTTGTTGTTTTTGAGTATGGTTTTCACGCATCCAGTGTAGATTAACGTCACTCCAGTATCTTAAATTGTGTCGATTTACACTTCCACACAGTATAAAGGTTGCATTATCGGAAAAACATATTATTCTGTTAACGAAATTTTCATCATTTTCTATTTTATCTATCACTACCTCAGTAAACTCTAATCTACAATCGAAGTCATCTTCACTTAATTCATGCAATAAGTTAATTTTATATGGTTTAAATTTATTCTGACGTAATACACGTAAGACTGAAGAACGACCTACATCATGTACTTGTGCAACCCTGCGTGAGGATATAATATTTGGATCTTCAAGAAAACTTTGCATTAAATATATCTAAAGTTTTGTTGTCATTCATAACTCTTATCGGTCTACCTGATCGGTATCTATCTTTTACTTCTCCCGATTCTTCAAATCGCTTTATAGTTTTTTGTACCGTCGCCTTATAAATAGGAGAACGGTTTGGGAAAGTCTCATTGAACAAGTTGGCTAGGTACTTCACAATAAGATCTTTTTCTGTCACCATACGCTCTCATCATTAGAATAGTAATTCGTTCTTTTTCGTTAAGAGCCGTTAAATTGTGAACTAATGTCAAAATCACAGTATTCTACATTTAAATATTTAAATGTATTAAAATCTACATATTTTGCACTGTTTTATGTATTTAACACCTTCCAGACTACATAAAATCATAAGTTTTACATATGGTTGAACTCGTATTAAATAGGAGATTCCAATAATGACTGAATATACAGTGTGATGAATTTGAAAAACCAAAGTTACCAATAATATAAGAGAAACGGCAAATCTGGCAACATTGCAAATATAAAAATGTGGAATCTCCGTATCCCAAAATAGGTGTACCTCAAGTTTTGTAAAATTATGACTAGCAATTTACGAGATAATTGGTCGTTTCCACACTTTAAGCCACTTTGTATATATAGTCACCAATGATATGAGTGACTTTGGGGTGACGTATTCAGACTGCAGACTATACATCCCGAACATAATGTATCAATAATACTGAATATTTCTACTAAAAATGGCTTATTAAACAAGAATAATATTTTTGCTATAAGTAACTTATTTTTATAAGTAAGATGACAAAACAGTAGGGGAAACTGGTACATAATGACACATTTGTCTATAAAATTTGATAGTAATTATAAATAAAGTAAAAATAGTAACTTAATAGAAATATGCAATACTGAATTTATTTCAATGTGTACCACTGGTGGTACATAAGTTTGAATCACAAGGTAGAATACAATGAAACGTGTAAAAATAATAATTAAATATAAAATTATTTATTATTTCTTCAAATTACCGTATAATAAAATTGTTAAACCCCAAACCAAATCTATAATAGCAAGATAGTCGTTTGTTTTCTGCATATATAGGTGCTGGCAATAACATAACAAAATCAGATTTCAAACTCACATGAAATCAGGAACATCTGGAAAGTAAAATGATTTGGAAACTTTCGTACTTCCTCTCAAAAATATAATTTTAAATTCATGAGAGTTCACAATAGCTCATTAATTATGAGAGTACATAATGGATGTTTTTCTCAAATTTGCCTAACACAAAAGAGTCTTTTAAAATTTCAGTATTTTCAGGAATTGCGCAAAATTCTGTGTCATCTTTTTGTTCCTGCATCATAGAAGAACTTAATTCATCATCTGATGAGTCTGACAACTCTAAACTTCCGGAATCCATTTCTGAATCACTTTCATCTGGCTTTGTCTTTTTTCTGGGATGGTTCTTTTTACAGCCTTTTGTGCTTAAAGCTTCACAAATATTTTGTTTCTTTTTCTTGACTGCTGCTGTTGTGTGAGTTTTCTTACCTCCATTTTATAAGAAAGGTCATTCATTTCTTGTGTACTAGTTAAATTGACACTTCTCCCTGATTTCCGTGTAGGATTTGATTTTTTTCAGGGTGCAGCCTTAGGAAAACCTCGTATGTCGAATGGCGTAATAAAAGGACTTTTTGATGTCGATGTTATTTTAAGAGTTGAGTTCGGTTCAGATTCTTAAGTTATATTAAATGAAGTAGAAGCTTTATTAACTGAAGGTGAAATAATTAAAATCCTTTGTAAAAGGTATATATAATATACTAATATAGATAAATATATACCTTTTACAAAGGATTTTAATTAATTTTTAATATATGGTATACAGCCAACTACAGGAACGTAGATTCCTTGTGGATTTTGAAGGTGAATATACATATGCATTTTCTTCGCGATAGAAGAATTCGAGGTAGAATCTCTTAGTACAACAATAGCTTTTTTAAAACCCACCAACTATTTTAAAATTATCTAATACCTGCGTGAATAGTTTGACGGTCAACCATCCACTTGGAATAGTTAATCCTAATGTTCCTGGCGGAGCACCATTTAGCATAATCGTATTAAACCTTTTACGAGGAAAAACGACGACCGAAGGTAGAAATGTTCCATTTGCTCGAATTATTGCACAACTAGTAGCAAGTATTCCTCTATCGATACTTGTGAGCTGGTTCAGTTGTTTAACACCTTTTTGTGTCACAACTTTATGTGGTCGGTTGGACAGTCGTAGTAGCAGTTGCGTCTAGATTGTAGATGCGAATACTATCAACAATTGATGGATAGTTTATGTATATTTTGTCCAAATTTAAGAAAAATCGGGTAATTTGGTTTCGTAAATGAAGTAAGACTTGACAGTGAATATCCTATTGTCCTTCTGAGGCTTTCTAATGTGCTAAAATTTACGCCAAACATATCTGCCGCAACACGAAATGCAATTTCAATTTTTTTAACCTCTGTGACTGCTGGGGCTATTTGTTCACTGGTAAATTTGGCTCTTGATCTTTCTTTCTTCCTCCTTAACATGGTACACCTGCAATAGAATGTCATTTGTATAGAATGATTTAGTATGGTACACAATTAAACATTTGTCATTGTGTACCACTACTACATTTGTATAGTACTACAGGTTTAAAGTTGGATGTACTGTACTATTGGATACCTGTACTACTACAGGTTTAAAGTTGGATGTATACGTACATCCCGGCAATTATTGGCAACGATATTTATAGGTAAAAATGGATTCATCATGTGTATTATAACGATATATATACGAAAACTAAAACTATTGATTTATAGGCAACATACCTTTTTATAAACGCTTCGGTTTTTAAATCTCAGGCACAAAGAACAATAAAACACGTCGTATAATATCTACTACTCCGTATATCAAAACAAACTACTGTTAGCGGACGCAATGCATTATGGAATATCCGTTGCAACGTTAGTGGCAATGTGGCTGCAAATTTGATTTAGTTAATAACAGTGATTTATTGTGTACTATGTGTAAATATGTACTACTCTCCCCTAATGCATTTTAAGCAAATTATCGTTTATGGACAAATATCGAGTTTTAAAATTACAGAAATAGGACAAGCATTTTGGCGATATGTATATAATTTTAAATTTTTAAGCAGGGTGTTGGTACATAAGTGCGATAATCTTCAGATTGTTATATCTGCATGAAAAAATAATGACAATTTAATATATATAAACGTATGTCCGTAAATGCTTTGTTTCCAAGATACAAGGTGTTGAAATTTTTCTTACAAACTAACGATTGAAACTGAAACCCTGAAACCGGTTGATATATGTAAATAGAATTTCGATGGCTTTAAGAGGTAGGTATTTTGCTTTGTTTCATATACAATTAAGAATTTTATATTCATCATTAGCGCCCATACGGAGGTCATGATTTTTTTTAAGAAAAAAATGGTACCCCACTGAAACATTTCAAATTCAAAATTATATTTAAATTTCTCGTTTAATTTTTTTCCAACAATTTATTTTGCCAATTTTTGTCTAAAAAATATCTTTATAATTAAGCCTTTAGTTTGCCATAACATTACTTTTAGTAATTAATTTTTCTTTTATCGAAATGAATAAAACATTTTACAAATGCGGAATTGTCAGACATGTATTTTGTCTAGGATCAAAGTAATGGAAATTGTCGATGGGCTCGACGGTTGTAAGCTGAGTTGTATCCGAGACGTAGAGTACTCCATAAATATTGGCTCATTTTCACCAAAGTTTGCGCCAAAAATGTACAATTTAGGAAGTATTTAAGAACCAAACGGCTGTCGGCGAGCGACCTCAATACATACTAATTGTATAAAAGAAGCAGTTTTCGAGTTCATTTCGGAGTTACCTGAAGTACTAAAAAAATTACCAAAATACTGAATGTAAGCAACTTCACTGTATTTAAAAGTCTTAAAGAACATCAATTGCATCCATTTTATATCCAATATGTGCAAGCTGTACTACCTAGCGAATGTTTCCCGGCCTACTTTAAAATGGCGTTTTGTTCACGAGTCTACTTTTGGACGACACTGTACATGAAATTTCCATAACAATCACTTATAGGCTGAGGAAAATGCACATGAAATCTTCAAAGCTCATTTTTAGAATCAGTTTTTAGTAAATATATTGTTTGGAATAATTGTTAATCATTTAATCGGTTATTATTTTCTCCTACAATGACTAAAAGGAGAATCTAACCTTAGTTTTATACAGTAAGAGTTACCTATTCTTTTAAAGAAATTCCTGTACGGCTGAGACAACGCTTATAGTTCGTGCATGATGGTGCACCAGCCCATTTTAGCATTAGTGTATGTAATCACTTAGATATAGTATTTATCCAAATCGTTAGACAGGTAGGGGTGATACAAAACATTGGCCTCTATATTTTTTTGATTTCATATATATATATATATATATATATATATATATATATATATATATATATATATATATATATATATATATATATATATATATATATATATATATATATATATATATATATATATATATATATATTATAGTTTTGAGTTTCTTGAACCGTACTATATTTAATATAAAATTAGTTTTTCTTGGGTTTAGGTTCAATAAATTATATAACATGTGGAACTAGATTTTCTTTTCCATAGAAATCAACGTTTCGACAGGAAACCCTTGCCTTTGTCAAGATTCTAAAATGTACAAGATTAAGAACAAACAGTTATTGTAAAATATGTATATATATATATATATATATATATATACATATATATATATATATATATATATATATATATATATATATATATATATATATATATAACTTACCAAAACGTAAAACGGGACACTGACATTAATGAAGTGACAAATAAAAGTTGATATCTGATATCTCATGGTTTACTGTCATTACTGTTTAATTATTTTATATATTTTTTACCTTTTCCGAAAACATTAATGATACGCCCATATAAAAATAATTATACACTAATGACAGTAAACTATGAGATATCAGATATCAACTTTTATTTGTCACTTCATTAATGTCAGTGTCCCGTTTTAGGTTTTGGTAAGTTATATATATATATATATATATATATATATATATATATATATATATATATATATATATATATATATATATATACAGTCCTCTCTCTGTATAACGATATGCAAGGGACCGGCAATTTTCATCGTTATAAGGAGAGATCGTTATACAGGGAGAGACAAAATTCGGTACAGTAATATTAATATTACTGTACTAAATAACCTATTTTAATTTAAAAAAATTATCAAAACGAATATAAATGAATTAACATTGTATTCCACATAGATTTATTAACGAATAATATATGCAATACAGTATAAAAAATGACTGTACAATTAAAACATGTGTACTATACAATAAAAAAATAATATGCTACTGCAAAATATATTTAGCCTACATTACCAAAAAAATCTGTCACCTTGGTCTGTCTTCTTTTCCTTTTCCACAGAACTGACCTGACCTTGTCCTGAAGACGCATCGAATCGTCCACAGCACTCATATCGTCTTTCTTGTGGATGAAGAATCGATGCAGTACTTTTGCTGCATCCAATGCCTGCTGAGGAGTCGGAGCTGGTTCTGGCTCTGCTTCCACTTCCGAGTCACTGTTTTCTTCTTCTTCTACACGAACTGCTTGCAGGATGTCCTCGTCAGAAAGTCCAGATATTGTAGCTATATTTTCATCAACTTCTTCAAAATCTGTTAGCTCTTCCGGTCCGTAGGTGACAGTAAGTTCAAACTGCCTGGCCCAAATATCTAATGGCAGGTCATCTTCATCATCAGTCAATCCTTGATCTTCTAGCCATCCTGCGTGTTTGAAGGAATGTTTTATTGTATTGCTCGTCACCTCGTCCCAGGATTTACTAATCATTAGGATGGCGTCAAGAATGTTTAGTTTAAGATCGCCATTATTCTCAACCAATTCCATCAAAAGTCTTCTCCTGTAATGGCTTTTCAAACTCTTGATGACACTTTGGTCCATGGGCTGAAGGACACTCGTTGTGTTTGCTGGCAGAAAACAGAGTTCGATGTTTTGAAGGTCGCGCAATACAGGATGAGCAGGACAATTGTCTACAAGCAAAAGAATTTTTTTCCCTTTAAGCTCGATATCCCACTTTCTTATCGCTTCTTCAAAAATTTGTGAGGTCATCCACGCACTCTTGTTTGCTTTATACGTCACCGGTAGATTTTTTAAGTTTTTAAAGCAACGTGGGTTTTTCGACTTCCCTATCACTAACAATTTTCGCTTCACCGAACCTGTCATGTTAGCGGCCACTAAAACTGTAATGCGTTTCTTAGAGAGCTTTCCACCAACGCACTTTTCCAATTTAAATTTTAAAGTTTTGTTTGGTGTCATTTTAAAAAACAATCCAGTCTCATCCTCATTGAAAATGTCGTCTGACGCATATTGTGCCTTCAGTACAGGCCACACGTTTTCTAGCCAATCATCCGTTACGTTTTTGTTAACATCGCGAGCCTCTCCGCTGATTTGCCCGTAGTTGATTTTGTGCCGCAGCTTCCACTTGCTCAGCCAACCCTCAGATGCCTTGAAATTCTCAATTCCAAGTTCTGTTGCAAAAAACTCAGCTTTTATCCTGACCATCGGCCCAGAAAGTGGAATATGATTCATACGCTGCTGCTGGAACCACTGAAGCATAGCGCGATCTAAATCTTCGTGCTGAGGTTTCCGCAACTTCTTCGTGCTACCGCCCTCCATCTCCGCTTTAAGCCACTTTTTTCTGTCTTTCCATATCGTAGCCACAGTTGACTGAGACAGCCCCGTCCGGCGAACGACATCCGATTGCTTTTCACCTTTCTCTATTGCTCGAGTTATCGATAACTTTTCCTCCACCGAGAGCACTTTACGCTTTTTCGAAAACATGTTGACTGTTGACAAACTAAGATACAACTCAAACTGAAAAGTCGTCAATAGATGACAACATCTGTGTGATAAAAGTTAGGTACGCCGCCCGAACAATAAACGTGAGTCACTTAATTCTCTGATAAGAAAGAGTAGAATGGGTGGCCGCATTCCTTAAGCGCAAAACAAAACAATCGCTGGACAATGACCTTGCCACTCGTGACTCAGGTAGTCTGAACTTTAAACACAATAACACATTTGTCATCAACTATTGAACGCTAAAAAGTTTTTTTTTTATTGTATAATGGCTTTGGCATAGCTAAAAAGTTATCGCTATAAAGAGAGAACGATATCGGTATAGAGAAAGAATTAATACATTGTTCTTATGACGAACCAACCAACGTTTACTATTTTCATCGTTATAGAGGAATTATCGTTATATAGAGAATCGTTATAGAGAGAGACTACTGTATATATATATATATATATAAATATATATATATATATATATATATATATATATATAAATATATATATATATATATATATATATATATATATGTATATATTTACATATTTTACAATCACTGTTTGTTCTTAATCTTGTACATTTTAGAATCTTGACAAATGCAAGGGTTTCCTGCCGAAACGTTGATTTCTATGGAAAATAAAATAGTTGTTCATGTTATATAATTTATTGAACCTAAACCCAAGAAAAACTAATTATATATATTATTCTATATGTATATGTATATATATATATATATATATATATATATATGTATATATATATATATATATATATATATATATATATATATATATATATATATATATATGTTCGGAAAGATTTCAGCGGTTAGTACAATTAAACTTAGAGCTGAGATTAATACTATTATAAAAATTAATATTAAACTCACCAGTCTTCCGGGTTGAACCGCGTCGATATCAATTTGGCCGAGCTTTCGACATCCTCTCTGATGTCTTCTTCAGGGCTTCACTCACTAGTTCACTAGTTCACTACAGGTCTCAGTCTCCCGAGCCCCCAGACACTACTACACTCACTAGTCACTTCTAGTTCACTCACTAGTTCACTACTGTAGTACTACTATGATTATTTTTAATGCAGACTTACACCCTGAAGTTTGTCTTACTTATTTACCAACACTCTATTAAACAATATTTTTTGTATTAAGTTGTATTTTCTATGTATATATTTATATTTTAAGAACTATTTATTATGTACAATGTAGAAACATTATAGATTGTAAAAAAGCACAAAATAAATCTTGAAACATTTACTGTTAGGTTTTCGAAATTATTTTAGTCCTTTCTCAAAATCTCCTTGTTTCCATTTTATTGTAACTATTCTAGTGGTTGAGAAATTTTGGAATATATATTATTTTATTGTCTGATGGGTGAAATCCCAAAAAAACATTTTTATTGTAAATTAACTATTAATAAGTAATATACAAGCATACAAAAACTATAGAATGATATTCGTGAGTGACGGATACAGATTACTGAGTTTTCCTGGAAAAACCTTAAAAGTTGATATCAACTTTTAACGTGCAACGGTGGCAAATTGTCTTTAAGATTTAACACCAAAGCATTGACCTTTATTCCATTATCAGTAGCATTAACATTGTTGCTGCTGATCAGTTGATAAAGATATTCTTTATACCATCGTTTCCAGAACTGCTGCTTCAAGTTCTGCGCATGCTACCACGCTGATAATTTATTTAATGACTTATCCGAAAAGTCAGTCTCCGGATAGCTTGTTATCGGACCACCAATCAAAAAATGTCCAGCGGTAAGAAAAGAAGGTCATTAGGGTGAGACGACATAGAAGAAATTCAAACTCGTGCGCTCTGGGTTATGAAGCCAGTATCTTGATACTGAGCTACGGCTATCCACATGAGGTAACTGATTTGCATGCATGACAAATCAGACCATAAATATATTTGAACCACAATTCGTTATACGATAAGAAACGTGGAGAAATATGAAAACAAATTAGCTGAAGCCATTCAGGAGATTAGATTATTTCATTAACAAGATTAAAAATAAAGAATAATTTAAATTGAACTCTTCTGGTAAAAAGATAATCCAGATTCAAGAAATTATCATACCAGAAAAATAATAAGGTCTACACAATTTACAAGAACAGTAGATCAGAGATCTTCTTTGAACTCTCTCTACTTTTTGATACATGCTTGAGTAAAGGGAAAATCAGATCATAGTTGAATTTTCAAGTTGGGAGCGGACAATAGAAGATTATAATTTTTAGACATGCAATCCTACGAAAATCCTATGCCTCTTAATAAAATCAAGCTGTTTCATAGCCTTGTTGCATAAAACATCTACATGCAAATTGAAGGATAAATTTCTCTAAAAACCACACCTAGATCTGTAACATTATTGACCCTCTCAATAAAAATATCCAAATTGTAATTAATAAAGCTCGGATTATAGGCAAAATGCCTTTTTTGCCTATTATAATTGTTTTTTGCACTTTTTGGCTTTTTTTGTAAATTTCGCCTATTTGTGCCTTTTTTTAAAATTTCATGGTACTACCCATGATATTATTCTATGACTAAACCATTCTATTATTAAATTTTGGGTCAATAATAAAATATCAATGGTTTGAATATATAACAGATTTCTAGGAAAATGTACCTGATCGAGACTTGAGGGTTAACTATTTGGAAATCCCTAAGCTTTATTAGTTTATTATCAGTTGTACAGTCGGTTACTGTATCAGAGTTTAGTCACAAATTGCTATATCCTAGTTTAGTTTTGTTGCGTATACCGAAAAGCAAAGAACACGTTTTAAAACGTTTTAGACATTTGTGTGAAAAGATGACATCTAAATTAAGGCTATGGATCGCACCTTATTTGGAACTTCCTCTAGGAGGAGATGAAGCATTTTGTAAACCATGCGGCAAATCGGTAAGTTTTATTTTTTCTCTTTTTTTCTCGTCCCACAACATAACTAAATTCTAAAGCGGTTTTAGAATTCTAATTTTTTTTTAATTCTCAGATTTCAAGTAGAAAAAAGTACTTTATTGACCAGCATTGTGGAACCCCACTTCATAAACGTAATTCGGAAAAATTAAATTCCTCTAAGTTAGCCCAAATATCTCTGCGGGATAGTTTAAGCAGTTCAAAAAAAAAGGAGGAAGACGCATTTAAATTTGATTTATGCCAGATGATGATTGCATCCAACATTCCTCTATATAAAGTTAATAACCCTAGTTTTAAATGCTTTTTCGAAAAATATCTTAATAAATCCTTACCGGACGAGAGTACATTGATAAAACATACTGTGGAAAAATATTATGTGGAATGTATTTCAAAAATTAAGCGGGAGTTAGAGGGCAATTTTTTGTATATTATCGTGGATAAAACCACAGATGTATGCGGCAGGTATATAGCTAATTTAATGATTGGAATTTTGAACGAAAACTTTGCGAGAAAACCTTATTTAGTTGCCGTTAAAGAATTGGAAAAAACAAACAATTTAACAATAAGTCGATTTATACAAGATAGTTTAACAAACCTCTTTTTACCCAACGCTATACCAGTGAATAAAATAGTTTTAATGCTTTCAGATGCTGCGGCATATATGTTAAAAGCTGCTGTTAATTTAAAGATTTTTTATCTTAATTTAATTCATTGCACTTGTGTAGCAAACGCGGTAAATAGAATTGCTGAAGAAATAAGAAATCTGTTTCCGTTGGTAAATAATTTTATAAATTTTATGAAAAAAGTTTTTGTTAAGGCTCCGTTGAGGGTGCGAATATATAAAGAAAGACTTCCCGGTGTCCATTTGTCACCTAAACCAGTAATTACAAGGTGGGGAAACTGGCTCGAAGCAGTTTTTTTTACTTTGAACACTGCAATGAAATAGAATTAGTTATGTCAGAATTTGATGATGATATTTCCGAAGCCATTCGAGAAGCAAAAAAAATATTAAAAAATTCCAAATTGAAACACGAACTCGCTTATATCAATGACAATTATAAATTAATAGTTACCACAATTACCTTATTAGAAAAACAACAGATAAATTTATGTGAGTCAGTAAAATTAATAGATAATTTAAAGGCGAAAACTAAATCGGCACCTGGAAGTAACGGTCAATTAATTTAAAAAAAAAATGAAATATGTTTTCGACAAGAATGAAGGTTTTTCATTTTTATCTATTGTTGCTAAAGTTTTGAATGGGACATTTTCTGAGGAATTTCAAATTATGCCAGATTTATTATCCGCTCTGAAATATGCTCCAATTACATCTGTCGATGTCGAACGTTCGTTTTCAATTTACAAATTAATTTTAAGTGATCGAAGACATAGTTTTAAGACTGAAAATATTGAAAAACATTTAGTTGTTTCTATTAATGATAAAATTTTAAGTGGTTACAATGTTTAATTATTAATTTACAGTTATTTAGTTACTAGTTTATTTATACTAATGTTATGATTATGATGTGTAAATATACCTGCCTTAAGTTAATATTACGTTAATTCACTTTGTACAATAAATAATAAGTTATATTCCTTTATTGCCTATATTTTGCCTAAATGTTAATATTCCTGCTTTTTTTAATAAAAATCTTTGCTTATATAGGCGCCTTTTTTCAATTTTTGTTGCCTATAAATCCAAGCTTTAATAATTAAATACCATAGGCTCAAGAGATCGCTAATTAGATTATAAAACATTTCGCAAAAAAGTCCAATGATTTCTGTAACCCGAAACAATCAGAATAGTTTCGAATAATATGAAAAAATTTTTTTTGCCATCTGCATAATATTATGTTAAGATTTCACAGTCAGTCAAGGATCGTAGCATCATCAAGAAAAACTATCAAGAGAAAAGGTCCACAATGGGTACCAAAGGCTAGGAAAGTATTCAGTTGAAGAAAAGTCCTTAAGTTTGACACACCAAGATCGGTGTAGCATATAACTATTTAACAAGTAAAGAAGTTAGAAACTCGAAAAAAATTCCAGTTTATGCAATAATCTATCCTGTCAAATATGCTTTAGATAAGTCAGTATAAATGAAATCGACCTGAAAAATGTATTTTAGTAGTAGATTAGCTGATTCTTTAAAGATTATTAAATGTTAGAATAAGTCAACATCAATCTTATATTAAAAAAAAAAAAGAATTTGATAGATCTCAAATATATAAACACGCATGGAATAATGAACATATGGTTCAATGGAATGAATATAGTCCTAAAAGAAACGATTGGTAAAAAAAGAAAAATCAAAGAAGCGGCTCTAATTATGCTAAATGAGACCAATTGTGTCGAAAATTCCTCGGCAGAATGTAGTAGGATCTGGTAAACCATATTAAAAGAGGAAGTTATTAAAAGGAAAATACCAGTATTAGTAAGTCAGTAACATATCGAGGATACATCATTTATGTTTTTTAAATAACAAACATATAAAATCAGAATTTGGTGTTTATTGATGGTAAACTAAATGTACGACCAAATACTTACCATGTCGGGTATAATGAGGTTTTTTTCTGGTTTTTCCCTCATAATTTATTATTGAATCACTTACAGGAGAATTTTACTGTCATCATGGCACGTGGTTGTCTTTTTAAAGACGAATTACATGCTATGATTTTTTCTGACGGATATTCTCAAGTTAAAGTTGATTCAATGTAATCGAATGAACTATCTTACTAAGTAAAGTCGTCCCAGGAACTCAACTCGATAATATTGGCAATATTATTTTAAAGTCGTCTACTTTAAAATGTATACTGTATGTCTGAATTGTCAATATAAATTAGTCAGATAAAATTAAATTATTAGAAGAATTGTTCACCAAGTAACAAAAAAAACAAAATTTGTTTAATTTACTAATGTTTGTATTTTGAGAACGATTTCCAAAGTGGAAATTGAAACGTCAATAAACCTATATACCTATTTTTAATAAATAAAAATGTTTCTCAAAAATTGACTTGTTTCTTTCTGTCCACCAACCACACGATTTAGCCATTACAAAATTAATATTTGCTAATGCAACATGCAAATTAAATTTAATTTATATTTTTATTTCAGTATCTGCCTCTCTTTACATCACTTCAGATATTTCATTATCAAGTTTCAATCTCCTTCCCCATGGCACCGCTGGTTTTGGAGTTTTTTCAAGCAGCATCTGAAAACAAAATTAATGTACATTCAAAAATTGAACAAATTAATTTCAGATTTAGTTAATTATACTTTGCTTATTGTGAATAAATCATCATTCAAAAGCTTAAAATTAAACACATGAATTTCGAGTGGCGTAAGAACCCAACCATTGCTATTTATTTCTAATGACCAAATGAGCAGTAATTACACTTATAGCCATGTCTAATACAACAAATATTCATCTCATATATAGGTAGGCTGTAGTTCTTAAAGCAACCTCATAGCCAGACCTGAACATTTATAGAGTTGTTACGTTTTGCCATCTAAATTACATATAAGACACAGTTAACGATATGCTTCATGGGCTGTATATAGCCACTTAAGAGATAATGTAAATTCTTAAATGTACTTTAAAGTGATTTATGTTTACAAGTTACAAACCTTTTAAAATCATAGCTATATGTGTCTTCAAAAGCTTTATATTGCTTTTTCCCTAGCCAACTATATTTTCCTAGAATTTTATTGCTGGTCAGCTTCTTAAGACTTCTTCTAACAAATTCGTTTATGGTCTCCTCACCAATTTTGGACAGCTCGTTATCCTAAAATATAAATCAACATGTAATAGTGATCAAACTACCTCACAAACTTGATCATCCGTGCTTAATTATTTTAGCTAAACTATCTAATAAAAAAAAAACAGATTCTATTCCAAAATCAATCAAACATTCATTTGCAGCTTTTGGTTTCTCAGAACTATGATAAATGCCTATTAAACCTACAATTTTCGGATACATAAACAAATTACACAAAATAGGATAAAACTGAGTACTAAACTACTTTTCAGTGAGATTTTATCAAAATTTACACATATTTCTATAACATTGTTTTTTGCGAATACAAAAACACCTTTGAAATTTGAATCATATGGATCAGAGTATTTTTTTAACACCAAAGTGGAAATATTTTCCAGGAAAAACATCTTCAAATTTAAGTTCTCTGGGTGAAGCAAGAATGGGTGTAGCGTCTAATGGCAAATGAGAAAAATCTGAAACTCCTTTATGAATTTTTAATAAACCATCTGTGATTTTACAGGACAAAGTCCAGTTGCATAATTTATTAGAAAAATTAAAAACATCTCTATAAGGTTCTCCAGAATTCTCGTTACCACCATGTTTAGACCCTTTTTCAGTTTCATTGAAAAAAGAAATTTGTAATGGATATAAACAAGAATTGTTGTTGTTAGGATGTCAGATAACGAATACACGAAGAGATTAACATTTTCAAAACCAGAGGGCACAAGAAGCAGAGGACGACCACGAATGAGATGGATTGATGATGTGGAAGAAGACCTACAGATTCTAGGGGTTAGAAGATGGAGGGAAGTTGCCAGGAATCAACAGGAGTGGCGACTTCTTTGTGAGCAGGCCAAGATCCACAACGGATTGTCGAGCCACTTATGATGATGATGATAAACAAGAATGGTTGTTCACGTGGTCCATTTGGATTATTTTAGGTACTTAACATGATAAAAACGTTGATAAAATTTTTAAATCGGAAGTATTGTAATCTGAACTATTTAAACTGAAACTCTCTTCAAAAAGATCTGTTAGGGATTCCGAAGAAAGGTTGAAAAAATATGGAATATCGAGGTTATTAATATTTTCAACAATATTCTCTACCTTTTTCGTAACCATTCTCTGTTGATGAGGCTTAGAAACAAATCGTTTTCTTTTAAACATAACTAATTTAAGGTAGAATTAGACTTACCTTTTTGTAATAAAATAAAAAACCAAACTCTGAAGTAACGTAGCAAATGGTGCCAAAACTTTAACAATATACTTTAACCAAGGCAAGCATCAAAAATAGTTGCTAATTCACACCATTTGCACTGTATATTGCTTAAATAGAATTCTTTTATTTCTTTTAAGCATTCATAATTTAACTGTGCCATTTGTTTAAATAGGTATGGCATGACATTGACAATTGATATCATAATTTTGTCACACATGTATATCTTCAAAAAGATGCCTTCAAGATTCATTTTGTTGATAAAAATCATATTTTTACTTATTAGAACTAGCAAACTTATATCATCGTGGTAACTAAAATAATACAACAATTGTAACGAATTAGCTAGAAACAAAAGCTTTTTACACTTTACCTAAAAACAAAAACATGTTTTGGATATTGCTATTTGATCCCATAATTATTGGTAAATGTCGGACGTCCAGAAAACTTCCGAGTACGGACGTCCAGAGAACGTCCATATTTAGCCCACCCGAAGTACGTCGTCCCACTTCGTACGTCTCAAGTAAGTCCGTTTAACGTCCAGTTACGTTAGGACAAAAACTGAACGTATTTTGGACGTTCAGAAGACGTCCTGTGTTACTAGGGTTATATCATCATATTAAGAAAAAATTAGCGTTAATTTGATATAAAAAAACATGCATATACGTCATGAGCAGCGTATTTTATTTAAAAAATAAATGAACGAAATAAAATATTTATCAAAAATTAATTACTATTAATTGAATTGAACATATTTTTGAATGTATGGAAACATGTGAGCTTGATTAAGAAGTCGAAAGACATAACACAACTGTTTGTCAATAATTTTCAATGTTCATCGCTGATAATCAAGAAGATTGGAATATGTACTTTAATAGCTTCCTCAAGATCCTCAAGATCCTCAAGATTGCATGTCTGCGGAAAAAGAACGTTCATGCCTGATGAACAATAAACATTTGAAAGAAAAATTTAAAAGGAGCCTACGAATTTGCATGTACAGGTTTGAAGCTTCAAATTGCTAAATTTAAGTGCAGTCACGACGTGTATGTCTATCGAGACAACTTTGGAAAGATTTGACCAAGTATTAAAAACACGTATTGTAATATTGTGAGCTCTTTTCACCAAGTGATTTTAAAGAAATATAACAATGCAAAATATTAAATTCTTTCCTATATTCATTAATTCGTATTATTTGCCAGTTCTTATATCATTTTAAGTTGGACAAAGTATCTACTTTATGATTAATACAATTGAAATAAGTGTTTATTTTCAAATAGTTATATATACATTTACATTGTTTTTTTATACAATTAAAACAATTATTATAATTTTAAGTAAATAAAAATTATGTAAATCACTTTCTTTAAAAAAATTTGTCTTAAGAAATATAATCACAATAAATATTTTTACTATCTAATTACACGTTAAGGTATTTAATATTCTAATAAAAATAAAACTCAGATTGATGTAAAATTATTCAAATTATAATTTGTAGCTTTAAATTAAAAATAATCAGTTTCAGTTTTCTCTTCTGGTGGCATCAACGTTCGTACTAGAATTTTCTATAGGTGTTACCCCAAACATACATCCCAAGGAGGAATAATATGGTGTAAATATTGACGAATATGATGGTCCCATCGCTGTAGGAGCAAAATAGTGTGCAGGAAAGAGTCCCTGCCGCTGTGCCATTTTAAGTCGTGTAGTAAGTTGTTTTTTCCACTTGGTCCTTCGATTTTGAAACCAAGTCTTAATCTGTACTTCGGTGAGACTTAAAGCTTTACTAAGTTCCATACGTTTACTAACACTCAAATATTTATCGATTTTGAATTCGCTTTCTAGTCGCTCCAGTTGCTTAGCGCTGTATGCTTGGCGTGGTTTTCGATCTAATCCTGGTTTACGGGATCGTCGGTTACATGGCTTAGGAGCTAAAATACAAAAAAAATATATAAAGATACACATATAAAGAAAACATTCAGTACTTCTACTCTCGATACAGAGTTATATGTTACTTTGGTTACCTTCGACTAACTATTTAAAAATGTAATAGTGTTTCTCATTGAGACAAGAAGAAGCTATACACAAAAGTTTTATAGCTCTAAAACTTTTCCTTTAAGAGTTAACTGATACTAGTTTATGTAAGTAGTATAATTTTTCGTACATCAGTGTGCTATAGAGAGAAGTGTTAGTTAAAGGGCCTAAAGCTGAAAGAGTTTTAAGAACTCATAGCTCTTTTGTTAGTACCTGCTAAGCAAAGTGGATAGTGAAATGTAACAGTGTATTAGTAAATGAAACGAAATTATAACATGATTTTAATAAAATCAGTTTATCCAAAGGAGCTAAGGACTAGTGTACAAACCACATACACTGTAGCAACTATCTATTAATGGCAATTTTTCTTGAAAAAATATTGTCGTTTATAAAAAATTATATAAACAGATAAATTAATAAAGTGTTAAAAAACACGTAAGTTTTAAAGATTGGATCTGCTACCGATATGTACTTGAGGTTTCTACTACGACCTTTGACAATATCAGAACAAATACTATAAAATTAGTCCGTGAAGATCGTCCGTGAAGTTTTGGTTATAAAAAACGCAATAAATATGTAGGTATTCTGTATCGATTTTAGAAAAATTAATGAAATTTCGGTAAAAAATGCATGTCTATAGAATAGAATAGAAATAGGCTTTATTGTCTATTTCTATTTCTAGAAAATTGTACACTTTAGGGACAAAGCTTGCAAAAAATCAGAAAAATAACACTACCAATTTAAAATTTACTGAAATTACATAAATCGTCAATATCACAAAATAAAAGGTAATAAAATAAACAAACCATTACACAATTTAAATAAATTGCAAATTGTATAATAAAACCTTACAAACTTACAAGTTTAAGTTGCTGCATATGATACCTAAATATATAAAAATACTTTAGTTACTTGTACCTAAAAATTGGGTAAAGGTAGGCTTTTGGTAACTTAAGGAAAGATGTTGCTGATTAAAGATGGATTTATAGTTTGACAGACTGTAAACGTAGACGCACTGGAAAAAGATCAACAGAATTTTGTGTACTCTTATTTATAAATGAACGTAAACGCACGTGAAACGGATTGAAACGGAAGAGTTCTTCTTCTTTTTTCTTTATTTGTTGGCTCACATCCTTGTGCATCTGCCAGTGCATTTGGTAGTATTGCAGCTCGTCTTGATCTAGGCAATGTTGCAACACTAAAAAACCTAAAACAACTAAAGTGCCAAAGTTTTTGTATTGTTTATTTTGTAACGTTATAAACGTCACCTCTACTAATTTATATTTAAATAATTATTTCATTTTAATTTCTTTATTAATTTATTAATTTCTTTATCTTCAGTTTAATTTTTACTATTTTTTATTTTAAAAGTAGTTGGCGTCCTCTGTTTTTTCTTTTCTTCCTCTGTCTTTATTTTCTCTCTGTTTCTGTCCCGTAGAATAAATATTCGCCCTCTCTCTTTTTGCCCGGCGACCATTCTGTTCCCTGTTGACAGACAAGCTAGTTTCATGATATCTATAGCAACATCCTATGACATCTGTGCTAACTTCTTTTAGTCTCCCACTTTCTGTCAAAACAACTTTTTTACGGTGGTGGGATTATTTTTTGCCTCTTTTTTAAATTTATAAAAGAAGGCAAAAATTATTATATGACTCATTTTTATGGTCTACAAATTCTCTTGGGTTTATTGGTATCTCAACAACTTTATTGGATTTACTGGTCAGATCGAATTTATTTATTGGTCATATTGGTTTTTACTATAACTATACTACACTACAACTTAGTCAGGACATACAGCCACATGTGACTGCAGCTCTTCAGAAACCACAACTTCTAATTGGAGGACCTAACAGCTAGAACCCACAAGCAGCCCATCGAAGCAATAAGTAGCACTTATTAACTGTTAAGATTTTTTGGCAGGGTTAATTGTTGTTTTTTTATTCTTTTAAATAAATATGTTTGGTTAAAATTTGTCTTATTTGCTATCAACTGAGAACTCAGGTTTAATCCCTAGTTTAAGACAAGTCGAACCCACCCTTGAGATACTGAGCTACGCAAGGTATAGACGATAAGCTCCCATGGTTGATTGAGGTATTATTTTTACAATAGTACTTCAATTCTCTTTGGTAGTTTTATCGTTACAATTTATGTATTTTTTCTACTTGGTTTTCAAATGAGATTAGGCAATTGTATACAGAGCCCGTATAAATAAAGAGTATATACATATACTAAATATATTTCACTGGTGATGAGAAGTATTAGTTTGAAACAAATAGCACAACACCGGAAATTTAGAGAATTAGAATTGGAGGATGTTTAAAAGATGTAGGGTCGGGATGAGTTTATCATAAATTTAGTTTGTTAATGTTTAAGTGATTAATCACTGCCTTTAGTTGTTCAAAAGTAAGGTTTTGTAACATATTTTGAGCATTTTAATTTTTGAGTACTCTTAATTTTGTACGTTCACTTCTCAGATTAAATTGTTTGGATTTTCTTAATGGACATTGAAGAAGAATGTGGTCAAGATCCTTAATTTTTCCGCATCCACAGTATGGGTGGTCTTTTACTCTTAATATATATAAATGTGAGCCTGTGCAACAATGTCCTGTTCTTATTCTTATTATATTTATCACATGTCTTCTATCTATGTATGGGAATATACGAAACCATTTTCTGGGAACGTTAATTGTATTTCTGAATACCATTTTTCTTTAATTTAAACTTTTGATTTCCAATGAGTGTTGTGTTTATTTTTTATATTTATTTTTAGAGCTGGCCAGAGTTCTGTGTGGTTTACTTTTATCTCCGGAGTTATTTTAAGACACCTGCCAATGTTTGCCAAATTATCCACATGTTCATTTCCCTCTATTCCTGAATGACCTCGAATCCAGCACAGTCTATAGTTTTTACCAGTAGAGTTGGCCTCAATAAATATTTTTTGTTTGTAGTGCAATATAATCACATTTTGAATGAATACTTGTGCAATTTAATTTTTGTATAGCGCTTTTAGAATCACTAAAGATAATACAATCTTTGATGCCCCTATTTAGGCATACAGTTACCTCCTTATTAATGGCAAGTATTTCTGCTGTACATATATATTCATAATTGAAGGCAGCTTGGATGAAAGTAAAAAATCTATGTCAGAGATATACATTCCATAACCAGTTTACGTTTCCTAATGAATTGCGCATTTTGATGCATCAGTGTAAACAAAAATATATTTTCTAGACAATTTCTTAGTTACTATTTTAAATATTGTATTTTGAATAATACTTGTTTTATAGGGATCTAACCATAATATAAGGTATCATAATTTTGTATGAAGTCAGCTATCACATCTGTTTTGTAGACTATTTTTTTATATGGTTTTAAATAATTTAATACTTCTACTAAGTATGGACGCTCTTTCTGTCCCCAGTAACCAAAGTTGTGATTACATGCCTGGTTTACTTCATGTGTTAACTCCAACAGTGGATGCTTTTGGTAGTCATAAATTTTTGACATGAATTATGTTGCTAGCCATCTCCTTCTAAATTCTAGGCTCATCTCCCCTGTTTCTGCTATCAGGGCTGCAGTGGGGGTTGACTTCATGCATCCTAGAATTAGCCTTAGTGCTTGATATTGTATGGTGTCTAGTTTTTGTAGAGTTTGCTTGCTTGGTGGCTTAAAAAATATACTACCAAAGTCAAGATGAGATCTTACCAGTCTATAATATGCGATAAGGAATGTTGTAGGGTCTCCATCCTACCAAACTTTACAGATGGACCTCATTATATTGATTCCTTTACTGGCTTTACTTTTAATGTTATCAATATGTGGGTTCCAATTTAAATTTTCTGTGAGAGTTACACCCAAATATTTTATTTGATGTTTGTATGGAATAGTCTGATGTTTGATACTAATATCTGGGTATGTACCTATGCTCTTAGTTTTTGCAAACCATATAGCTTCTCTTTTGTTTATCGAAATTGAGAAATTGTGTGTATTCAGCTAGGTGTGTATGTCAGCTAAGACTAAATTAGACGGAAGAGTTGGCCAACTTTCATCTCTTACAGTGCGTTACTTGCATCTGGCCAATCAAAAGGAATAATTTTGTGCTGTCAACCAAAGTGGCCCGCCCTCCATTTTGTAAAGTTGTGTAGGTGTTTACGAATTAAGCAAACAGTTTCTAAATTATATAAAGAGGGAAGCGTTAAAATCTCGAGATTTCAGAAGTAGCTTCTGTAATGTTTTATTCTACTGAGACCGAAAAGATACGGTATTGCTCTTTTTTGTAATTTAAGAGACTCGAACAAAGAAAAATATATTATTTTGGAAGATGCTAAATTGATTACCTTCGAAACAGATCTTGTAGCCAGCAGGCTGAAGCTAGTTGCTTACTTAAAAAATCGATAAGAAGGGACCATTTAAGTTTGTTAGATATAAAAATACCAAGAAATTTTACAGAATCAACGATACTGATCTGGCTGTTATTAAGAAGCAATGGTTAAAGAGCTCCTTTATAGGATAACACTACTGTCTTATCGACGTTAAAAGTGAGTAAATTAGAGTCGGATCAAGTTTTTATTTTAAGTAGATCAGAAGTTATGGAGAAATGGAATATTAGAGTTTCTTCAGGTGATATTGGTATCATCAGCAAAAAGAAAAATGTTTCCATCGCTTTTTAAGTTAGTGATGTCATTTATAAAAATAAAGAAAAGTAGAGGACCCAATAGTGAACCCTGTGGTACTTCACATACAATGCTTTTGTGACTAGAGTCAGTATAATTTGCTCTAACTAGTTGTTTCTTATTTCTCAAGTAAGATTGGACCAATTTAAAGAATTACCTCGAAGTATCTAGAAAGTTAGTTTTTTATCAAAATGTCGTGATTTAAACAATCAAAAGCTTCATCATAGTCAAAAAAAAAAGGCACTGTAAAGATTATTTTTCAGTGCTTAATAGACCTCAAGTAGTACATAAAACATAGCATTGCTAGCACATTTATTAGATAAAAAGCCGAACTAACTTTGTGATAAAATGTTATTTTCAACGAGAAGTGGCATAAGCCGGGCTTTTTTAAGTCTCTTAATAATTTTGGATAGTAAAGGTAGTAAGGCAACAGGTGTATAGTTGCAGAAATTCGATTTTTCACAACCCTAATAAGAAGGAATAATAATTGCTATCTTCAGGCACTCTGGAAATAGATTTTTATGGATAGTTCATCGGTACTACAGGAAGATTTGTTTTTGACACTATTGATTGTTTGAATTAGTTCAGATTTATCAACTAATCTTATAAAGAATGAATTCGAGACCTGTATTGAATTGGGGATATAGAAAATGGGATCTTGTTGTGGCAAAATAGTTGATGTAATATTTTTACTCACATTAACGAAGTACTTATTTAGATTTTCAGTGTTTGGAAGAGAAAGTAATTGAGCTGTGTTAGTTTTATTTTGAAGATCGTTTATTATGGACCAAGTTTCTTTTGCAATATTTTTAGAGCTTTGCAGACGATTTTAATAGTACATTTTTTGAGCTGTTTTGATAAGTTTTGGATAGGTTTCTCTGTACTTGGTGATATATTTAGCGACAAAGATGTTGGTAGTAAATTTCTTGATGTACAGTAGTGAACGCCTATTCTTGACTGAAATCTATTTGACAGAACGAAGTCTGTCGGGTCCACTAGTATCTCAATGAAAACAGATAAATTATCAGTTAGTTTTTTATACAGCCACTTTATACAGCCTTAATAGTATTCTGCATTGCTGCTTCACCGTCAAGTTAATGTTCTCCCACGCTTACCCACCATAGTGTAACTAAAACAAAAACAAAAATAATAGTTTTTAAACCAAAATTAATTTTAGGTTTATTTACACGTAGTTCTTTATTCCTACCGAATTATTTTATTGTATATTCAACGACAATGTTAAGTATGTGCATCTGTACATATTTCTGTGCATATTTCTTAGCGTTGGTTTCACTTTAAAACAAATATCTAGCATTTTCCAGTAAAAGCTAATTTGCAGCAGAACACAATAAAACTTTTACATCATATAGGAATCATGATTAAAAAAACACTGCAATCCTATGTATTTAACTTTATTCCCTATAATCAAAGAATACATATCCGAATATGCACCAAACTACATATACTCCTCTCTTAAATTTTTCACAAAATTCGCTCTTTCACCACAACCACAACAATTTCCACCACAACCCCAACCAATTTACTACAACTTAAGCAACCCATCTACTGTAGAAAAGACCTCAAACATAAAGCGAAAACTTGCAATTACACATTCAGAAACGACCAAGAAACTCAAAATAAAACTCATGGCAAGTAGTCAAAAAACGTAAATGTAGAAAACAAAATGACGATCCCAATTCTTCAAGCTCACCATGAACAAAAATGCAAAATCGATACAGTGCATTATCAATTGCCAAGAGCCCTGAAGAAACTAAAACAGAAAAACAACAGAAAATACCAAAAGCACCTCCAAGATTCGTATATGGCATCAAAAACTTTAAAGATTTGGTCGATAACTTCTATCGTAAACTGATAAAAAAGTTACGAAAAAAATAATCGTTTATCACACTTATCAAATAAAGACAGAACCAACCCACAGAGTGGTATTAAGACATATCCATCATTCGATACCCACAACAGATATAACAAAGAAACTAGAAAAAGCTAACATTCAACACACAAAGGAACCTTTATTTTTATTTTTTATAGAATTTGAACCCAACACTAACAACAAAGACATATTTAACTTGGAATTCTTACGTAATACCACAATAGCAGTCGAGGCACCAAATAAGAAAAACCCAATCATCCAATGCATGCGATGTCAAGCATACGACCATAGTAAAATATATTGCACTAAACCGTAATACTGCATCAAATGTGGAGAAACACATGATACAAAAGATTGTAAATCACCTAGAAACACTCCAGCTAAGTATGCACTATGCAGACAAGATTTCCCTGCTAACTATAAGGGACGTGTAGTTTACAGTGAACTAGTAGAAAACAGACATACGCCAAAAAGAGGAAACCAACAGCTTGAGAGAACGATATAACTACGTTCAATAGCCCACAAGTATGTACTTAAACAAATCAGCTAAACATCACCCTACAAAACTATCAAAGAACATATGCAAACGTGACAGCACGTCAAAGCAACGACGAATCAGAACCTAAAATTAATATAAGACAAAAACTAATAACATTCCTAAACGAGTTCAAAAACATGTCGTAACTCAGGAGTCAAAATAGTATGATATTAAAATTATTAATACAAGTTATTAACCAAAGAAATTTTTAAACATACTTAGAGTTGACACATAGATCGATAATGGCCTGCTTAACGATATGCTAAAAGTAATCACTTTCTTCAACCTGAATAAAATCGATGCTCTGCTTATTTCAGAAACCTACTTTAACGATCTAACTACGTTTAATATTTCACTCTATACCATAAACAGCACACCTCACCCCGATGGTACAGCTCATGGTGGCTTGGCAGTAATCATTCGCAGCTGCATATCACATCATGAATTGCCAAAATATGCAAAACATACAAACAGCAGTCGTTTAAGTTAATGCAACACCATGGCACTTTAACATATCTGCAATATACAGCCCACCTCGTCAAGCAATCTTCACAGATAAATACAAAGCCTCCTTTAAATTACTTGGCAGTAAATTTTGTCGCCGAGGGAGAATGACATGTGAAACACACACACACTGGGGCCCAAGACTTACAACAACAAAAGGTCGTAATCTTCTTAAAGCAATGACAGACAATAACTATGATTTCCATACCAACGAAATCCCTACGTACTGGCCAATTGACCCCAGAAAACTTCCAGATTTACTGGACTACTACGTAAGCAAAGGTTTGCCCAGAAAAAACTGTAATAGAATCCAGCTATGATCCCTCATCGGATCGTACACCACTTATTAATATCTTAAGTACCACAGTTGCATAACTAATCAACCACCTCCTCGAGTCACGCTAAAAAACATCAACTGGACAGATATTCAAACATATATCTAGAATAAAACACCAATCTTCATCTGCCGATAAAATCTACACATAACATAGATACAGCAGCTCAATACTTCATCACACTTGTACAATAAGCGGCATGGCAATCTACACCACGAACTGAACGCAAACCAAAACATACCACAATTATTGCCCTGAATATTCGCCAACTAACTGCTGAAAAACATCGTGCGAGTAGAATCTAGCAAAGATCTAAAAACAACATAGAACTACATATATTCAATAGACTACGTAGGCATCTTGGGGTAGTCATCAAAACCGCAAACAACATAACCTTCGATCGTTACGTTACGAACCTTACAGAAAATGACCAGACGTTATGGAAGGTGACTAAGAAGCTTAAGAAACCATACACAAAGAAATACTGCAACACTACATTTCTAGACATCTCACAAGCTTTTAACAAACTCTGGCATAGAGGTCTGCTTTACAAAGTAAAAATAGTACACTATACAGTAACTATTTCTTCCTACCCAAATCCTATATATCAAATCTCTGTAAAATTATATGTAAAATTCAAATACCAACAATCCAACCTCTGTCCTATTAACTCCGGAGTTCTGAAGGGTAGTGTTCTAGGGCCGCTGCTTTTCTCACTCTACACAGCTGATCTACCAGACTCTAATAATACTACAATGGCTTCCTTTGCTGACGACGTAACGTATCAATACTAGCTGTAACCGAACATTTCATACAAGCCTTACAAAACCTGCAACATCATCTGAATATACTTAGTAATTGGTATACAAAGAGGAGAACAAAAGTCCACCTGTAAGAATGAAAAATGTAAGAATACCAATAGTAACAGACGCTAGATACCTTGGCCTCCATCTTGACCAACGTTTCAATTGAAAAAAACATATCCTGAACAGACGAAGACAGCCCAACTTAAAATTTCGGCAAATGTATTGGCTCCTTGGACATAAATCAAAACTTAGCATCAAAAATAAAAATCTTTGATACAAAGCCATACTCAAACCTATCTTGTTTTACGGATTTCACCCATTGGGCTGTGCAAAGCCAACGTCGCTGAATATTGTCCAAAGGATCTAGTCTAAAGTGTTAAGATCGATAGTGGATACACCATGGTACGTAAGTATTCAAACACTTTACTACGACTTAAAAATTCCTTTTATCAGATAAGAGATCCATCGAGCCACGAAGTCACAAAATAAGCGTAATATTCACTATGAAAATGAGCTACTAAGAAAATTATTTAACAACGGTCCAGCCACTAGAAGACTAGATAGAACTTGACACCAAGATCTACTTCAAAACTAAACCAAATAGAATAAGATGAAACATCATTGGATATTTCTCCTTCGGGCCCAAAATCTGAAACACATTTACTTAATGCTCTGTAAGGATGAAGATTGTAAATAAACAAAATTTAAAAAAAATATATGCACAGCATCAAGCAGCACCGATAATGACATACATCTATTCAAATTTACAATATCTAACGAAAGACATTAAAAAACGTAATATTGGGCGACTTTAACGCCAAAGTCGGTAAAGGAAAAGTAGAAGATATTGTAGAAAATTATGATGTAGGAATAAAAAACGAAAAAGGATACTGATTACTACAATATTTTCAAGAGAAAGAACTAGTCATCACAAACACCTGTAATCAATTACCACCAAGAAGTCTGCATCCTTGGAGTGCACCAGGAAACGACTAAAGTAAAATCGAGACTAGATTTGTTAAAGATTAAGGGTGAAAAATGTCAACAACAAATAAATGAAGCAAGTGAACCAGCATTCACAAAAGCTTCAAAGAAAGATATTACACAAAAAAACAGTACCTGGAACGAAATAAAGGCGCCAGTTCTTAACGCTGGCAAAACGTTTGGAAGTATACAAGAACCAAATATCAACAAATATTAGATGACACCAGATTTTATAAAGCTCGTCGAAGAAAAACAAAAATACAGAAATACAGGCAAAAGAGGAAACTAGTAGAAACGCAGATCGCGGAAGCTAAAGAACGTTGGATGGATAAAAATTGCAAAGAAATAGAAGAAGTTAATATAAAACACCATACATAACCTACATAAGAAACTGAAAGATATTACCGGTAATCACGGAAGAGAATACCACAAGTTATAAGGAGAACTACAATGGAGATCTCCAATTATCAGAAGAAGACAAACAACAAACTTGGGAGAAATACATCAAGGACTTATTTACAGATAATATGGAAGAAATGAATAAAATATTACCAACTAATGAAAATATACAAATTCTAATATCAGAGTTGAAACAGGCAATTAAAAACTAAAAAAGTGGTAAAGCCAGATGAAATTCTAGTAGACATATTAAAAATTCTGAATGATTAAAATATTGAGTATCTAACTAAATTATTTAATAAAATATACCACGAGGGTAAAATTCCTAATTCCTTGGTAAAATCTAAGTATTTACCCATACCCAAAAAAAAATAATCCTAAACCTTGCGATAAAATATGTTAATATTTTTTGGTCATAGACACTGCTACAGCGTTCAAAATTAGTATTCAGTGCGATTGGTTTGGATTACAAATCAACTAATTATTGTAAATGTAGCTCTTCCACCAAATGTAGCTTGATGGGCTGTTCTATTTTTTTAAAACATTGATTTTTTTTAATTATGTTGGTTTGTTTAAAACAGGTTTCTTGGAGATAAAGAATTCTAGAAGAACGTTCGCTGTTTATTAGTTTTAACTATTCATAATGGGTATGAAACCAATTTATGTTCCATTTAACTATAAACGAATTGGTCATGCCTTGATCATTTTTTAAGTTTATTTATCTTTACCACTGGTTATATTATTTTTAATGTAGAATTTTGTATATAACAGTGAAACAATTTTTATAATTTAAATAAAATTATATATTATTGAAATGTACTACGAATAGAGATAGGTTTCTCGGGAGGTTTTGGAAGAAGTTTTGGACTTTTTTTGTTTAGATTGTTTAGAGATATTATAAACTGGTAAGCCCGTTTTCAGATTTTCTTTGTTAATTTCAGAAGACGAAGTGTTGAGTTTATTGATGTCCTGGTGTATACTATTTTTGATTACGGCGAAGAGTTTGGATTATCCTTAGATATAGTTTGGATGGGGTTAGTTTCCATAGGTTGATGTATTTTATCATTAGGTTTACAAGGTTTAGATAATGATGATGTGGTTTGAGTTAAATCTAAGAGGTAATTTAAGGAGTTTAATTTGTATTATTGAAGAAAACAGAATATTTAGTTACCAATTCAGATACAAGGTTTAAAGTTTTGATAGACGAGGACGTGGAAATCAAACAAGTGGAAAAATTTAATTATTTACGTGCACTTATTGATAAGAACGGCTTGGTAGAAACCGAAATTAAGTACCGAATTAATCCGGGACGTAAAATTGTAGGATATCTGAACTCATTATGGTGGGATCGCAACATTTCCAAAAGGAACAAAAAAAGAATAGGGCAAACCATGGTTGAATCAGTTCTTTGTTATGGCTCTGAAGTATAGACAAATAATGCACACCTGAAGAGAAGATTGTTGGCAATTGAAATGGATTATTTGAGAAGAAGTGCTAGAACATTAAGGCTGGAAAGGAAGACCAACGAATCTACAAGAAATAACATGAATGCTACAGAAACGGTTATTGACAGAATAGAAAAAAGAGGTTTAAAACGGTTTGAACACCTATTGAGAATGCCTGACGAACGCTGGCCCCAAAAACTTCACAGATGAAAGCCCCCTGGAAGAAGAAAGAGAGGTAGACCTCGACGCTCATGGAATGAAAGAATTATAACAGCGATGGAATCGAGAAGAGTTGTGATAAAAGAGTCAAGAATGGATATATTTTACAAGGTGTAATGACCGATTGGCTTTTAAACCTCAAAACATGCCTGTATTCGCTTTCATGAATACCTACTTGGAGAAAAATCATTGTGGAAACAGCGTGGTATAAGTTTTTGTAGTTCTTGTTTAAGTATTTCATTCGGGATTATAGGATATGCATTAGATATAACAAGTCTCTGGGCTGGAATAATAAGTTTTCTTATTTTGACTAGACATCCATTTATTTCAATATATTTATAAGCAGGAAGAAGTAAATCAATAGTGTTTTTGGATAAAAAGGTATGTGTATATCCTGTTATTAGGAAATCTAGAGGCAAAAATTACATTAATTGGACTAACTAGTGATCTAACAGCTACAATATAATCATGCATTTTTTATCTTCAATGCTGGACAAGACTATGGCTTGTTCTTTTTTAAAATAATTTACGGCTTCTGAGTAAGTCTGTTAAGTAGAGTTGTAAGTAGAATTATTGTTTTATTTATTCATTTTTTTTTTCAGAATTGATCCAGTCATGTGGCCAGTTCAAAAACTTGTCAAGACATAATTGGAATTTTTCTTATCTCTTAGGTAGGTATTATTTGAAAGTTATTTTGTCTTATTACAAAAATATTACGAAATAAAGTGGTACTCACTTGGGATAACATTGTTAGTATTAACTACGGCACTTAAAATTGTAGTAGAGGTATAAAATATTAAATTGTGACTTGTTTTTGCCGTTTAAAACAATAATATTTCCGAACAGTTGCAAACGTGGTTAAGGCACTGACATCTCTGCCCTGGCCCTACAATATTTATCTTTAAAAATAAACATAAATTGGATATATAAACACCATAAAACAAATTTTGCTGACAAAGTCACTGTATAAGTTACCATATGCCCGTTGCATATAATTTCTATTACAAAGAGGTTTCCAACGTATGCGTCTGGAAAATTTTATGAATACACCTATTTTTCCTGTAAACTAATAATATATTCAAAATAAGGGCGCCGTAAACTTTTACAAACAAAAGTCAATAATACTATTTAATTTGAAAATCTCACTCATAGGACTGAATTAATTATCTCAATATCTTCTCCAAATGAACTCCTTAAATCTCGTTGATAGTTCCATTTATTATCTGGATTTTATCATTTAAACCCTCCTTAGGTGAACAAAACAGGACTGTTTTGTAATTAATAATGTAACATAGGAACATTTTTGTTCATTATAGCTGAGAACAAACGAAGTTCAGGAAAATGTAAGAATGGTCGAAGACGGGGATCCTCTAAATGGTTGAATTGCGTGCAGAATTTAATAGGGTTGCTGATGGTCACGTGTCGGTCGGACAATCCACAAATTGTTTCCCAATTATATTTATTAATGATATTTTACGATCTTCGTTGTTCATGAAATATAGTTTTCTGATTTGTTTTATCGTTTTTTTTTTTTTTTTCACTGGAGGGCCAAAACAGTATATTTTAAAGATAATAATATGAATCTAATCAGCAAGTGTATTCTATTTATAGAATTGACAATCACATAACATAAAGCATAAAAATATCACTGTTTTTTTAATTTCCGCAGAATAAAGTCAACTCCGCATACAGGATGTCACAAAAAGATTAGCCATAAATTATACCACCATTTTTAGGAATGAAAATAAGACCGATTGGACCTAACTTCTCTCTTTCTCTCTTTTTCTCTCTCTCTAATATGAAGCTGCAGCACACGCCAACTCTAATCTCCCATAGCATCCACCTCCAAGCTTCTCCTTCCTTGGCTATTCTCCTTTTGTTATCTACCCACAATATCTCTTTAGCATCGATTTTCACTTCGTCTACCCATCTCTCCCTTGGTCTTCCTACTGGACGACGTCCCACCATAGTTCCACTAAGTATATTATCTGGTGTTCTGTTATTGTCCTTCCGAATAAATATACCTGAATAGAGATATTTGTAATATTGAAATAAATCGTGATTGAACCTTATTCTTCAGATACCATTGTCGAAGATGGGTCCCAATATTCTTCTTAACATCTTTTTTTCAAAAGTATCAATAAAGTTTATTATCTTTTCTGTCATAATCCATGTTTCTGTGCCATATGTTGCTATTAGTCATATGATGGTTTTATATATTTTTAACTTTACTTTCCTAGAAATTTCTTTTAATCCAAACACCTGCGACAAAGAGAAGTATGCTTTGTTAGCAAGCATTATGTTTTCCATATTTCCTTCCCCTCCCTGCCGTCCTCAGTTATCTGTATGCTCGAGTATGTGAGATATTTTACTGTGTTTATACTTTTTTCATCTATTGCCAAATTCCGCAAGTTTTAGTGTTTCCCTGCTTTTATTAGGATTTTAGTTTTATCTACGTTAACGTCTAGCCTCATTTCTTTCGCATTTTCTTTAAGCTTAACATCAAGTTCAATGATGTCTCTTACGGTTCGTTCCATCAAGTTTACATCATCTGCGTACATCATAATCTGCTTAGACTTACTAAAAATCTATGTTTTTTAGTTTACAGACATTTTTGTTAAGATATTCCATACATAAAAAGAGTCGGAGTCAGCCCATCTACATGTTTTAGTCCTTTAATTATCTGGAAGGGATCTTAATTAGTTTTGTACTCATACTTGCGCTTCTGTGTGAGTCGTGAGCTTGAACTAATTGTACCAATTTCCTTGGTATACTAAATTCTCACATAATTATATAATAAGTAAATTTTATTTATGATTATGTTGTCATAAGCTTATCGAAATTCTACAAAAATTTGGTAAATATCTATATCGTGCTCCCAGGCTTTAACTTAGGTTGAACATCTAGACAATAGTAGACCTGGTCTGTATTCTGACCTACCCCAACTTACATATATGTAAAAGTGCACCCAAAATAACTCACAGGTGTTAAAATTACAAAACAAAACCAATTTTTTTAAAATTGCTTCAAAACGATTTAAAACTCTTTAATGAAAATTGATATTATGTATTAGAATGCTATAGCCAATAAACCGGAATAGCGAAAATATTTTTTCTTGATTTTTCTGGATATTTAGATAGGGTCACTAAACCTTTTTCCTCAACGTTTTTGTATTATAATATTGGATTAAAAAAGTGGAAGTTAATGGATTGAAATACCTATTTTACAGCTTTTTTACAATGCTTTTTTAAAACAATTAATTTATAAGATACAGCCACTTTAATAAATGTCAAGGTAAAATAATACAACACTAATTTATAAAATATAAAATTTATTATACTCCAATCACTGTGGAGGAAAAGAGGTCAATACCTCTAAATTTTTTATAACTGAATCGATTTTGCTAAAAATTTGGAATTAGGCTTATCTTACCTCCCTCTTCAAAAGTTATATACGCGCTAGGTGAGCTTTTTATTTTTAAGGGGTGAAATCACCCCTTATTGAAAATAATGAAAAAAATTTATATTAAAGCATTTTATGGATTTAAATCGTGTTAAATTAGGTAACTGAAATATTGTTAATTATAATAATGGATATTGTGTACATTCTCAACCCTTAAATAATCTTAAAAACCACCCGTCTTAATAAAAATGATTGTAAAAAATCGTTTAACAAGTTCAAACGCTTTTGTAGTGCATTTATATCATCTATTTAATGTAATTCTCTGCTTATATAAAATAATTTTGGTTGATTGCAACACTTCAACCCTTAAAAACTACCCCTATGTCAAAATATATAAAAAAATCTTTTTAAACAACTTCAAAAGTTTTTAATGTACATTTATATTCAAAAATTCCTTTCTTATCAATAAAATATATTTTGATTGGTTGCTTATTTTCAACCCTTAAAAACCACCTCTATGCTCACGAAACAAATTCCCCTTTGGTAAATGTCTAAATAAAAAAATTAAGTGTACTCATGATGTTTTTATTGTAAAAAATTATGCATGAAAATACTTTAGATTAGAAAGTATACAAAATATATTTACAAAAATAAAAATTATTTACAATATATCAAATTATTCATTGTCTGAAACGTCATTCTCGTCGTGTTCTAACTCCATCTCTTCGTCTATTGCAGGACAGTTTTGACAATTGTCGCCAGAGCATGTTCCACACGTAGCATTGCAAAATAGACCTAGTCTTTTATTTTTATTGGTTGTAAAATATCATCACTCTTGAACCATCCCCAATCCGTTATATCAATCTCTTTGTTTTCAAGCCATATCTGAGTTTGTAAATAAACTCTTTTGATATGCTCATCCAGGGCACTTACAGTTGGTACAAGAGATGATAATTTAACTGCACTATTTTTAGTTGTGGCTTTAATAAAGGATTCGTATCGCATTTGTTCAAGTAATGATGAATAATCTTCGACCTTATTCATTTTGTTCATGTGGGTGGCTTTGGCAAGGCCATACAGCAAAATTGTACAGTATCTCCCAGCTTCTAAAATGTCTTCGAGATATGAAGTACTCCTGTCATTGGCACTCATTGGCGGCTTGCCCACGCAACTTCAAAGGAGTGTCGCTTCTCTGTGTTCGTTAGTTCTCTGAAGCAGATGTTCAGTTTAGAGGTGCCTCTATATGTATATATATATATATATATATATATATATATATATATATATATATATATATATATATATATATATATAGATATATATATATTTATATATATATATATACATGTATAATATATATATATATATATATATATAATATATATATATATATATATATATATATATATATGTATGTATGTATGTATTATATTATACATAACATATATATATGTATGTATGTATGTATTATATACATATTTGTGTGAGATTTAGTGTGTCTGTTACCAGTTTTTCGAATATACTTGAATAAAGCATTTATATATACAGAAAATAAGTTGATGTTCCAAAATATAAATAACATGCTTCAAAATTTTTTTAGAATAACTCCGTTAATTTTTAAGCTACAGTGTCCATTAAAAAAATATTTTGAAGGTTATTTCCAAAAGCTACGAGAGTAAGTAGAATAAAATATGTTAAAATTCTTTCTTTTGAAATAGTAAAGGGCCAAAGTGCTGATTACAGGTGTGTCAGCCGCTGTATCTCAAACTTCAATCGGCTATATCTTTATTATTTTTCAAGTTACAACAAAAATAAAAAAATCAATTTTTGTTAAGAAAAAAAACTACATTTTGGTATAGAACCATTTTTCACGTATCTCTTATAGCTTTAGATTTATTTTGAAAAAATGTAAATTTTTAGATAATTAAAAAAAAAGATTTTTTAATTTAAACATGATTTTTGCAAAAAATACGCATTTTAAACAGACTAAACTTTTAAAACTTATAAATAACACTAAAAAAAATGAATTGTAGAAAATATACGTTTAATTTCAATTCTGATCGAAATAGTGTTACTTATACTGCTCGTTTTTTTTTAAACGCTAGAGTAATTCAAATTCTTTCCTTCGTATTTCGCTTTGTTTTAATCGAAATGGCTTTTAACATAGCTCATTTTACAGGTTTTTTCTAGCTCTTTAAAAAGTGTTGTATGAGTTTTTATCAAAAAAGATGTCCATTTTCTGATATTTGATATTAAATACATCGAGTATAGTATCCCAAAAATAAAAAGTCATCTTCAAACAATTATAAATCGCTTAGTATTGTACTTATAAAACTTATTGATAAAACAATCTCTTTGTTTTTTTATACGCTTTTTTTTTGTTCATTATAGATTTTTCAATAAAACGCTTTGTTTTTGAGTTATTCGTACAAAATCATTTGAAAACATGTTTTATTTTTGCGAAAAGTTTACTTTTTCAAGTGCGTATAACTCAAAAAGTATTGATTTAGCGAAAAAAATTTATATGACATTTTTTGTTTATAATTTGACTCTCTATCAATTCCCGGGGTTATTTTGAGTGTAAAAAGTTCAACCCCCTAGATGGGGTGCCAACCACCCTAGCGGTAGAAGCACACATCGGCACCATATAACTTATGTTTTTTGAGTAATTTACTACCCACTGTAAAAATTTCAGATAAATCGGTGCAGTTATAAAAAATTTAAAGGGAAAATGCCACAGTAACTGGACTATTATACTCCAGTCGTCAGAGATGAAAATGCCACCTAAACTCTAAAAATGACACGAACAAGCTAAATTTTGTGGACCATACTAATTTTGGGACCCCAAAAAAGATGCAAAAAAGTTCCCTTTAAAACCCCGCCCGCAAGTGTGTAAAAACGACGCAAAAAAATCGATTTACACAGAATCTGTACACCGTAGAAAAAAATGTTTTAAATACAAAATATAGCTGAGATATTTCTAAACAAAAATGTTGATTAGCATTTTTTTGTAGAATGAACCGTTCTCTTAGAAACAACGCTTGAAACGACCGTTGATTTTGCATGTCAGTTACTCGCGCGAAATCAATGTTCAATAAAATTTGTATCAGGTCGACGGTAAAAATTCAATATCTTTTGATACAAGTGACTAGTTTAAGTTTTAAAGGTAAAGAGTTTAGCTTTTGTATGCAGTTTTTATATTTTTATGCCCTTTTATAAATTTGAATTTTATTATTTATTGACAGCTTGGAGTTTTTTCCAATTAACCAATTGATTTCTTTTTGTCTTAGTTGTATTGGTTTTCTTTTTTTGGTGATGTGTTCTTTCTAACACAGGGTTTGGTCCAGGTGTAGCCCTAGGTATTTGGTTGTTTTAGTCCTGGGTATTTCCTCATTGTTGATATATATTGGTGGTGATGTTTCTCGTCGTAAAGTGAAAGTTACGTGGGTTGACTTGTTTTCATTTATTTTTATTTTTCATTGTTTTAGCCAGTTTTCAAGCTCATACAAATAGTCTTGGAGTTATTGTGTAGCTATGTTAATGTGTTTGTGACTTGTAAGTGCTACTGTGTCATCTGCAAATGTACCAATTGTTACGTTATGTGAAGTTGGTAGATCAGACGTATATAATATATATAATAAAGGTCCCAGGACGCTGCCCTGTGGAATTCTCGCCTTAATGGGATGCATTTTGGATATTTCTCCATTTACTTTTGTTCTAAACTGTCGGTTTTCCAAGTATGATGTAAGTATTCGAAAGAATGGTTGTAATATTTGTTTAATTTTATAAAGAAGTCCTTTATGCCAAACCTTATCAAAAGCTTGACGTACATCTAGTGATACCATTGAGCAATATTCCTTTGCTTCTAATGCGCAATGGGTTATTCGGTGGCATTGCTGGATAGTTGAGTGTTCTCGTCGAAATCCAAATTGATAATTTGGTATCCAATCTGCACCTGTAAAGTCTGGATCTATTTTTTTTATTAAAAGTTTTTCTAGTAATTTGGAGATTGTTAGGCCAATAATTACATCTTAATATTGCGTTAAATATATATGTAAGGATTATTATACCCTTTTTTTGGTAATTCTTTTAGCATTTTTAGTGTTATTAGGTCAATTCCCGGTGACTTTTTGATATTTAGTCTTAAGATTTCTTCTTTAAGTTCTTTGGGTGTTATTAATTTTATTAGATTTACTGATGGTTGTTCCGAGTTTAAATAATTAATAATTTCTTGATCTTCTTCATTATTTTGTGGTTGGAATACTGTTGCTAAATGTTCAGCAAATAATTCTGATTTTTCTTTATCGCTTCTTGCCCATTGGTTCTGTGTGTCTATGGTTTTTCTTATTGGTGGCGATATTGTTTGAGGTTTTAAGGATGATTTGATTGGTTTCCATATTGAATGGTCGTATCTATTAAGTTGTGTTACATATTTTTTGACTGACTCTTCTCTTGCAATTTTTAGTTGTGTTTTTAATTTATTGGTTAAGCGATTGTAAAACGTTTTATCCACTAGGTTCCGACTTTGTTGCCATTTGGCTCTTGCTCTTCTTTTTTCAGCAATGAGCTTTTTAATTTCTAGTGGAATATCTATTCTATTCTTGATTTTATTTTTATCTGTATCGTTCGGTGTCGCTTCTTTTGCAGCGTTTTGCAATAATGTCATAAGGTTGTTTGTAGCTGCTTCAATTTCTGAAAGGCTTCTTAGTCTTACATTTAGTTTAATGTTTTCATCCAGTATTTTTCTGTAAAGGTTCCAATCTGTTCTAGGTCCATGCAGTTTTGGAGTAGGTTGTTTGTTTATAACGCAGGTGCTAATTGTTGCCATAATTCGTGAATGATCTGAAGATAGATCATAACTTGGAACTATGTCCATAAAGGTGTTAGATATTCCTTTTATGATGCAAAAATCTAAGAGGTCTGGTCTTTTTTTGGGGCCCGTTGGCCAGTACGTTGGTATTCCTGTTGATAAATATGAGTATTTATTTTCTTGCATTAAGCTATAGAGCTCTCTCCCCTTTGTTGTTATTAATCTTGATCCCCAGTAAGTGTGTTTACTATTAAAGGCACCAGCTGCGATAAATTTTGGACCTAGAGTATTGAAGAAGGATCCGAAATCGGTTTTTTTAATATTGTGTTGTGGAGGGCAATATACTGCTGCTATTGTTATTTCGTAAGGTAATGAGCACACCTTAATTACTGTAGCTTGGATACAGTCTGTTATATAACTTTCCATCATGAAATGTTTAATTGATTGTTTGACCAAGATTGCTGTACCTCCATGGGCTGTCTTGTCTGGGTGGTTAGTATGGTTAGTTAGAAAATGAGGTATTTTAAAATACGTATTGTCTGTAAAATGTGTCTCACTTATTAATAATATATCTATAAAATTTTGTTGTAGAAATATTATCACCTCGTCCTTATGATTCAGCAGGCCATTTGCGTTTCATTCAGCTATTCGTAGAAAGAATTTTATTTGCATATGAGTTTACTTAGCATGTTTATTACCATGCTGTTTTGTTGCAAGATTTAATTAAACATGGCTTTGAATTCTTCTAAAAACTTCATAAGAATAGTGTTTGAATCTTGGTTATCTGAAGGAGAAGCAGGAGGTGGTTGTCTATTACTCGCTGCATTAGCATAGCTTACATTTGGTCTTACTGTATTGGGTATAAAGTTTCTGTTACGTGCTTGCGACATATTTTGGGGATGATTATATGTAGTTTGTGCTATATTTTTATTTCTATTTAAATTACGATAATATTCGCATCCTTTATAGTTAGCTGGGTGATCTCCTCCACATACAGCACATGTAGCTGGTGTGTTCTTGTTCTGTTTACAGCTGTTTGTACTGTGCTGTCCTCCACTATGCAGATCAGACCGAGTTCAAATCTGTAGACCATTTTCTAAAATCAGTGTTGACTATGCAGATCATGTAAAAAACTTCCAAATTGCGCAAAGCCGCTATTGAAAAGCGTTATATCGCCGTGTTTTTATATTTATGGTGACAAAAGCTGTACATCTAGAAGTTGTTACCAGTTTGTCAGCCGAGTCCTATATAATGGCATTGAAAAGGTTTATATTACTTAGGGGCAATCCTGCCATTATATGGAGTGAGAGTGGTACAAATTTTTTTGAACAGATTCATTGGATTGCATTACTTCCTTGTAAATAATGCAAACTCTCATTGCATCTTGGATTTCTGTGAAACAAATAGAATAGAGTTTAAATTTATAGTTGGGACTATAGTAGGCACCAAATTGGGCAGGTTTCAAGAAGCCGCTGTAAAAACACAAAGCGCCATTTACACCGACTAATTAGAAATCTCACCATTGGATATGAAGTTTTCTTTACAATCGTGACCCAAATAGGAGAAATTTTTAATTCGCGGCCTCTCTCATTACAGTACAATGAACCAAATGATTATGGCTGCTTTAACTGCTCATCCGGAAAAGGATATTTCTAACTAAAATTCAAATAGATTAAAATATATACCAGAAAATTTGTTAAGCTGGGTAACTCTTTTGGAAAAGGTAAGTACCTTCATCGATTAAAACATCGAGCTAAATGGTGTAAACCTGTTAGAAATATACAGGTCAATGGTTATCTTACGCGACGAAAATTCTTCTCCTCTTTGTTGATCACTTGCTCGTGTGAATGAGACATATCCCGGTAAGGATGGATTGGTTCGGTCTACTAAAGTTAAAACTTCATCCGGAAAATATGTTAGGCACATTAGATGCGTTTAGTATAGTACAGTATACTGTGCTTCTTACCTATCTAGGGATATATGTAACTGTGCAATAAATTCGGGAAACCACATAAAACCGATGCCTTTCTGTCTGACGTCATACTGTAAACTAAGTGTTGTTGATGGGGCTGTAGTCCCCTCCTTAAAGTTTCAGATCTCATAAGTCTTGGTTTTATTAAGTTTTCTAAGTCTTATGATTCTTATTTTCTAACAGCTGGAAAGCCTCAATCTTCAGGTGCTTGTGGAGCTGTTAACTAGGTCTTTGTGATTACGCATACAGTTAGGCATGTTTAGACGAACATTATTAATTTCTAAATCTTAGAATACTTTCTGATGGACCATGAAGCATGTATTTGAGTAATTGGAATTCCGAAATTAGTTGGATATTGCTTTCAGCGACATAACCCTAAACTTGTACGTGCTAACTCCAAATCCGACTGAGAATTTGTTTATTAGGAGCAATTTATTATTGGTGGATAGCTTCGATTATTGTTAAAATAGCCAATATACTTTCTTGTGTTTAATTCCAGTTGCTTTTCTTTTTCATACTTTCTTTCCATTGAAGTTTTGCGTCCAGACTGATGCTTACTTTGTAATTTTTTTTATACGGGATCTGAATATAACATTATTTATTCTGACTGAAATTTAAATAAGTGAACAATCTATGTGATACCTAAAAACGTAAAATCATAAAAATAAAGATTTTTATTTGCTTTATTAATTATCAACTTAAACACAGGCTGCTATCTAATAATTGAATAGAAACATCAATAAATTTAATATCTTTTTTATTTAGCAACAATGTGGTATTGACGATTTTTTTAAATGCAAAATAATAGACATAAATTACGTGAAAAATGTTTTTAAATATTTGTTTGGTTACGCTAACATTATATTAACATTTTCGGTATACAGAAGTGGCTTTTTATAATTTAAGTAACTAATAATTATTTGGACAAAACAATACATTATTATAATTATTATATTATAAAGAGTTCACAAGTACATTGCTGTCATTATTCTATCCGCTTCTTAGAAATGATCGTAATGTACATAATAAAAATAATCTCCACTTATAAATCTTCTACTGTTAAAATCTTGAAAGGACGAAATTAGGACGAACTTAAGTCGTAATTAAATAATTCTGCAAATATTAAATGTTCTAAATTCTAAGAATTTGAACTTGGTAAACTACTTTTTACCTTTAAACCTTTAAACTCATTTATAATCTACACTATCTTCTTGTTAGGGTTAATTTTGAGGTTTTTCTAGCATTTCCATTTCCACTTATACATGTTAAACCACTAAAGATATTCTCAACCTTTTTGCGTCGCTATTGATGATATAAACATTTTTAGTCTTGTTTATAAAACACACGTACAAACTTCAATAAAATGAGAAAGGTAATTTGTGCAAGAGAACTAAAATTGGACTTGAGAGTTAGGCTGGCAAGGTGTTATATTTTGTCGACTCTGCTTTATGGGATAGAAGCATGGACACTTAACCGTCGACTGCTAAAAAGTTGGAAGCATTTGAAATGTGGGTGTATAGAACTAAAGATATCATGGACCGAGCGTGTAACAAACAACGAAGCCATGAGAAGAATCAACAAAAGAATGGAAGTATTGGAAACCATTATGACCCGAAAGCTGCAATACCTGGGGCATGTGATGCGTAATGAGAGATACAACCTACTTTAATTGGTTATACAAGGGAAAATCCAGGGCAAGAGAAGTGTAGGAAGAAGAAGAATCTCATGGTTGCGTAACTTGAGGAATGGTATGGATGCACATCAAATAAACTATTCAGAGCAGCAGCATCTAAGATCAGAATAGCCATGATGATTGCCAACCTCCGTCGCGGAGATGGCACGTGAAGAAGAAGAAGATAAAACACAGATCTTCTTGATTCAGCTGGCAATTTTTTTTTCTTGAGAGGTGAATTTGAGCTCAAAATGCTATTGGGCAGTCTTTGATGAGTTAATTAATCACCCAATCACCGATTTGTTGTGCTGTGTCCCACGTGAGGAGTTTATAAGCAGCGTTATAACAATTTGAGAGGTCCACGTCCACATTCGTTGTCGAATATTAAGCGGTACATTTCGCAGTCAGTAGTATTGGCAAATGATTATTTAGAAAATCCAGATATATGGCATCATTCACACAACCGTCAAAAAAATGTGGGCCAATCACATAATTGCCAACAATACCACCCAAACATTTATAGACTTCCTAGTTTGACTATGAGTGTTGACAAAGTAGGGAGTACTTGATGCATAGTAATGAAAATTATGCCGATTCACCGTTCCATTTTTGTGAAAGGTAGCCTTATTTCCAAAAAGCACAAAATAAAAAAAAATCGGTTTTTTTCCACTTGCTTCTGAGACCATTGACAAAAAGCTAATCTGCGTTGATAATCATTGGCTGTCAATGATTGATGTAACTGTATGCGTTAAAGATGCAGTTTACATTTACGAAGGATTTTTGCCGCTGAAGTTTAAATATTATCATGTTGACGTGAAATTTTACGAGTGATGATGTGAGGATCTTCAGTAGTAGCTATTAGTACATCATATTCCTTTTCTTTACTTAGAACAGTTGTGGTTCTCTCATTTTTTTCATATACCACTAATCCAGTGCGCAGAAAACGATCCATTAATTTTTCTAAAGCTCTTGCGTTTGGCTTCCTCCGTTCAGGATATCGCTCGTGATATATTATATATGCAAGTAAGAAATTTCTTGACATGTTTTCTAATACTCAGATCATATCTGTTAACTATTCTATGAGAAAATCCATTTTTAACAATAAAGACAAGCCACACAGACCGATAAAAAGGGTAATAATATAAAAACTGTCATTTTTTTAAAACCTGCTATTTAACCTTTGTAACTGATACAAATGGCCTTTTATTTACTGCGCGCGTCACAATCGGCAGTTAGAAATGTTTTATGAAATATTCCTGGCTTAGAATATTGTTGACATAACAATCTAAAAATTGTTACGTCAAGTGTATAATGTTTTCCTTCAAGTTATATATTGAATAAAAATAATCTTGTTATATTATTATACAAAACATATAATCTTGTATGAGTTTTAGGTATCTTGTATTTCATTAACCCTCCGTTAGTCGCTATCGGTGTCACACACCGACCAAAGAATTATCTAGTTAGTGTACCTACCTGGATACAATTGTGCAAGTTTTATAGATATTTTCGGTGCGACTAACGGTGTAGCTATTACTTGTTGGCATAACTTGCAGGTCAGGTAAGTATTTAGCATCTTATTATTGCATTTTATCGGTAAGTTTTTGTCAATTCTTATTTATATGTCCTTTGAAGCCAAACAAAAACGCTTGTTGGTTGGAAATGGTTCCTACCGACGAGGAAAAGTATATTGTTGATGAGGGAAGTGAATCGGAACAAGATGTGACAGATGAGGAAGAAGAAAGTGGAAGTAATACTTTAGCGTTTATTAAAAAAGATGGAGGTTATCAGATGGAAAAAGGCCGTTTCACCGAGAAATGTTAGAACAAGACAAGACAATTAGGTAGTACGTTTGCCGATGTCGAGATTACCTACAAGTGACTTAAAGACTCCCAGTGATATTTGGAAATATTTTGTGAATAACGCTATGTTAGAAATGATTGTGGAAAGTACGAACAAATATCATCATCATCATCATTCAATCTTCGCTTATCCACTGCTGGACATAGATCTCCCTCATAATTTTCCATCTATTTCAATCTTGTGCCTCTTGCATCCAATTCCTATGACAACGTTTTAGATCGTCAGTCCAACGTGTTGGTAGACGACCTCTGCTTCGGGAGATCTCTTGGTCTCCATTCCAGTATCCGCTTTGTCCATCTATTATCTGTCATTCGGGCCACGTGACCTGTCCAGTTCCATTTCAGTGTTGCTACTCTCTCTACTGCATCAGTCACTCCTGTTCTTTGTTGTAGCTGGCGATTTGGGATCTTGTCTCGTAGTGAAAGGCCCAACATAGCACGCTCCATCGCCCTTTGACACACACGGATCTTTTGAACTGTTCTCCTTATCATGGTCAACGTTTGCGCACCGTAAGTTAACATTGGCAAAATACACTGATTAAACGTTTTTCTTTTAAGGCATATTGGTATATCAGACGATTTGAAAATATGGTTCAGCTTTCCGAAGGCTTCCCAAGTCAGTCTTATACGACGGAGAAGCTCAACGGTTTGGTTATCTTTTCCTATGCGAATCTCATGACCTAGGTATTTATAGGCCATTACCTGTTCTATGGATCTTGTTCCTACGCATATATCTTCGCTGACTACAAGATTTGTCATCATCTGGGTTTTAGATATATTTATTTTCAATCCTCCTTCTAGCGAGAGAAGGTAAAGCTGATTTAAAAGTTGTTTGGCCTCATCTATCCCATCAGCTATTAGTACAATATCATCTGCAAACCTTAGATGGCTAAGCTTTTCTCTGTTTATGTTTATGCCCTTGTCGGTCAGTTTTGCCCTTTTACATATATATTCCAAAAGCGTAGTGAACAGTTTCGGCGATATGGTGTTCCCCTGGCGTACTCCACGTTGTATCGGGAATTTCTGGGTTTGACTATCACCCACTCTAACACTGGCTGTTGCGTTTTGGTATATGTGTTTAATTATATTTATATACCGATAGTCAATTCGGCATTCTGCCAAGGCTTCCAACATTTTTTGTTGATTTACGGTGTCGAATGCCTTTTCATAGTCGACAAATATTAAAGCTAGTGGTTTATTATATTCAGTGCATTTTTCTATAAGATTTTTTATTACCAGTAGGTAATCGTTTGTTCCATAGCCTTTTCTAAAACCCGCCTGTTCTATGGGCTGATAAAATTCCAATTTATTCTAGTCGTTTCGTAATTATTTTTGTAAATAGTTTATAAATATGTGAAAATAGACTTATGTTCCTGTAATTCCTGAGGTCGGTAGCATCCCCTTTTTTATAAAGTATGATAATTTCTGCGTTATACCACTGGGTTGGTGTTATTGCTTCCTGCAAACATCTAGTGAATAGTTTGGCATGGACCTGCCATAATCTTTTTCCAGCCACTTTCAAGGCATCCGCCATTTCATCGCCTCCGGGGGACTTATTGTTTTTCATTTCTTGCACTGACCTTCGAACAAATATATAGACTGATTTATTACGCAGCACATCTGAAAGGTGATCGTGTGAATCCAGATGAGTTTTGGAACACTAATGGATCAAGTATAAAATGTTCCGCCTGACTATGTCGCTTCCACAAAACCAAAGCACCATGTAAATTTAAGTATGTTTGGTTTTAATCAACATATTACACTAGTTTCTCATATTCCTAAAAAAAAATTAAAATGTATTGCTTGTATTATCACTACATCATGATGATGCAGTTGATTATAGTAGGAGTAATCAAAATAAACCAGAAATTATCGCCCTAGATGATTCAACGAAAATAGAAGTCGACATGTTAGACCAGCTCAGTGCTAACTACAACTGTTCAAGAAGCACAAAGCCTTGGCCAATGGTTATATTCTATACCATATTAAATATATCTGGCATTAATTGAATGGTTATCTTCAATACAAAACAATAGGAATGAGAAAGATGTGAAACGACGTGATTTTCTAAGAAACCTTGCAAATGAGCTTATATAGCCCTATTTAAAAAGTCGAGTTACTACTACAAATCTGCCAGTTAGCCTCAAATGCCGAATTCGTAAAATTTGCGGCATCACAGATATAACTCCTGCAATTTCAGAAATAAATTAAACAAAGGGTTGTTGTGCATTTTGTACTACCAAAAAAAAACAGGTCTGCTCGCTTTTCATGCATAAAATGCAAAAAATTCATGTGCCTTAAACATATTCACGGAATATGTCAGCTTTCCCGAGTGACGCTACAACATAAAATGCCCCTATCTATATAAAATTTACTAAATCAAGTGAAATGCTTACTTTATATTTTTGTTAAAAGCCTGAGTTATTTTTTTAGTTAATCTATATTCCTCTTACCTAAAAATTACGAACTGTTTTTTTAAATTTAATTTTATATTACAAATAACAATATATTTTTATACTAGTGTTTTTCATTTTGTATCTGTTGTTTTTCAATAAAATATTTTCAAATATATTTTTAATTTATTCCTATACACAATATAAAATACTTGTATGAGTTTTATAGGAATAAGTATTTTTTTTAATTGTTGGTCACAGACACCGTAGCGACTCTTGCTGCTCAGTTTTTCCTGACTAACATCGACTAACGGAGGGTTAAGGAAATATGATATTTCAATAATAATATCACATTTATTAATACATTCATTGCATATTGTTATGGTTTATATTTTTTGTTAGTTACTTATTGAATAAAAATAATTTTGTTTTATTATCACTCAATAATCAATATTTATTTCTACTTAGAATAATTGAATGTATTTGGAATAGGGAAATACAATATTGTATAGGGAATGCCATATAAAAATGAAAGAGTATCATAAATACAACATTTCTAAAAATTAAAATATAGGGTAATCAATTTAGAAAAATTGAGAAAATCGTAAATTTGTTTTGTAATTCATCCTGTATACAAATTTTTGTTAATTGTTTTAATTAAACTTAATTTAAAAACTACAATATATTGTTTGCTTTATTATATAAAACAAATAATTGTTTATGTATTACTTCTTTATATACCTACATGGTGTTGATTTCATAGAGATATCGAAATAAAAATGGTCATACCTGGTTAAATACTTTGTATAGTAATGCAAAACCAATATAAGCACTATAAGACCCTAAAAGAATAAGAATTATGAGAAGAATACAATTTTAAAAAAACATATAGAGTTAACCACACTGTAAGATTCCACATATTTTCCAAGTATGGGGAATATCATTGCCTATATTTTTTCTAAATAAATTTTTAGTGACTTAAGACGTTTAGAAGCCTGTCACATAGTCCTACTAGAAAGTACTAGTAGATACGTAGTAGATAAGAAATCGATTTGACACTAGTGATCACAGAAGCGAAACTACAGAATCTGAAGTTGCACATTTGAGGAAGCAACTAGCGATGTGTAAAAATGAAATAGAAAAGTTAGGAAAACAGATGTCAATTTTGCAGAATAAACAATTACAAAAATTACAAAGATACTTTGAATGAATTACAGGAAATTTGAACGGATTTATTAATTTTCACATCTTTTTTCATCCTGTCATCAGTGAAAACCGTTTATAAAGTAATTGGAACTAGCCACATAATAAGGTAATATAACCCTTAAATTAACTAAATTAGAGTAATAAAGACCCTTAATTACCCTTAAATATAACCCTTAATTAGGGTAACTAAAATTATAATTAATAAGACACTAGGTCAATGATAAGGGATTGCATTATTTAGGGGAACCTAAAATTTCCTAGCTCGAAAAAAGCACCTACGCCTTGAGTGGCAACAACCTACTGATGGCAGAAGGAAGTTAAAATTGTTTTTAAATAACTAGACCTTTGAAACTTGTTCTTGAAACAAACTAGAGTAATCTAATCTAGAGAAAACGATTATAGACACCTCAACTCCAAACTCCAGCTAAAATCAATCAAACGTAAAAGCAACAGTGGCTAAACGATGAGATTTTAAATGTAATTGACAAAAGACGCAAATTGAATAATCAAAACGTCGAAATACATAAAAAATATAATAAAGAAATAAGGCCTAAAATACAAGCTGCAATTAATCATTCTTCGAAAACAAATATTAGAAAATTAATAAAGAGTTATAGGGAAAACGTATAAAAAAAATAAAAAGTAACGGGTTGTAACTGATTATAACTGATTTGGATAAAATAGAAAGAGTATTTTGAAGAACTGTTTTACACCAAAGGTCGGATGGTGTCTAAGAGACACACATTATGTATTTAAATATTTTACAAAAAATGAAAAAAAAACAATTTTTTATGATACAATTTTTATGGTCTACCTTCTTGTATAACATAAAACATATTTTATCAATTTAAACAAACAAAAGTTCTTTATTTGCAACTGATACAAGCAAACCTCAAAAAAAGACAACAATGGTAAATTTTTGCAAATATTTCTCCAACTTCAAAATTTTGTGTAACACAATCTTGACACATCTGTACATGTTCCAGGCAAAACCATTTTCTACATTTTTTGCAACAATATCTTGTTTTCCGATTTAGATAGTAGTAGCATCTTCCATGTTGTACACCGTCAGTTGATTGTCGTATAGCCACTTCTGAACTCGTTAAACGCTGTGCAATAGCACGCGTTTCTCGTTTTAAGTGCATGTTTTTCGCTCGAGAATGAATGCTTTCTTTAATTAAATCAAGACCAACATTTTTGAGATGAATATTCCTGGCCAAATTTTCGTCGGGATTGTTTGCGTTGTAAACTGCATGTCAATAGATTCCGGCAATGTTTATTATATTATATAATATTACCATAGGCCATCTGCTAGTGTTCCTGCTAATATTGTAGGCAGCTGGTTTTTAATAAGCACAATCTACACCACCTTTTGTGATGTTGTAAAATGTGATAATTTTAAGTTTATTTTTTTCACCAGTTTCAGAATCACTTCCATCTGTATGTAGGGAGTAGATAGCACGAACCACTTTGCTTTTTTTTGGAATATGTGATACTAAGGTAATATTTTTCCCAAAAAAAATATTGAAGAATTCACTGGTTGTAATTTACCGTTTAAAAATTCCAGTGGAATTTCTTTTCTGTTTTTTCTGATGGTAGCAACTACAGTTATGTTATGGTCTTCTAGAAGTTTATTAGCAAGAGGCTGTGGCGCACCCGGGGGGGGGGGTTTTGGGGGGTTAAATCCCCCCCCCCCAGGGCATATAAAGTAAACAATATATAAGGAATAGTAGAAAAATGTAACTTGTCTTTCACACACAATACAAAAAATCCAAAACGCTGATTGAATAATTAAATTACCACTTTAAATATGTAGAACACAATAATTATTGTATAAATACGCAATAATTAATAATATTTTTCATTATATTTAGATATAGATACCTAATATTAGGCTTATAAAAAATTAGACAGAACGAGTCTGTTGCGAGTAGCATGCGCCTACAGGACTGTATCTGCGGCGGCCTTGTGGACTATCACGAGTTGTGTTCAACCCGTGTGTTGTGTTTTTCCAAAATTGGAAAAACCACTGCCAGCGAATGGGAATCCCCATAGGAAATGACGTACTGTTCTCCCTAAACTTTGCGGATGACCAAGTCATCCTAGCTCAAGATTCTTATGATCTAGAATTTATGATAAAGTGTCTATAGAGAGAATATTTAAAATGGGGGTTACAAGTCAGCATGAAGAAAACAGAATATTTACTTAATTATTGGTTCAGATGCAAGGTTTGAAGTGTTGATAGACGAGGACGTGGAAATCAAACAAGTGAAAAAATTTAAATGTTTAGATCCACTCATTGCTAAGAACGGCTTGGGAGAAACTGAAATTTTTTTTTTATTATTAAATTTGTAAATTTACAATCTGCTATTACAAGCTATTAGTAAATGTGAGTATTGCAAACACATGAGAGGAGAAATTATCCACTGATAACACTCCCAATACTAACACTAACAAATAAAATCAGTGTAGGATTATAATTTGAAACTAGAATTGAAATGGAAATTAAAATTAAAATTAAAATTAGTGAATAAAGTCTGTTGGCCACTGTCTCTTCAATCTTCGTCTGACTTCTGGTTGTAGGTGTAGTTGTCTTGCTTCCTCGTTGGGGTGGGCTGGCAGATGTTCTAAATAATTTCTTGTTAGTCTGCTGATTTCGTCTTCAACGAACGGTATTCCAGAGTCATCATGTAGTGTTTTATTACTAACGTACCACGGCGCATTGAAAATCATTCTGAGTATTTTGGACTGGATCCTCTGAATGATTTTGGTATTAGAAGGCTTTGCACAGCCCCATAGTTGCACCCCATATGTCCATATAGGCTTTATTATGCACTTATACAAGAGAAGTTTATTATCTGTGGATAACTGTGATTTTCGGCCTATTAACCAATTCATTTGACGTATTTTCATGTTGATTTGGATTTTTTTTGCCAAGATGTGTGCTTTCCAAGTGAGCTTTTGATCAAGTGTCATTCCCAGGTATTTGACTTCTGTTTTTACTGGTAGTAATATGTTGTTCAGTCTAATTCTTGGACATATGATGTTCCTGTTGGTGAATGTAAGAAGTGCTAGAATATCAAGGCAGGAAAGGAAGACTAACGAATCTATAAGAAATAACATGAATGCTGCAGAAACGGTCATTGACAGAATAGAAAGATTTTCGAAGTGTTTTTATCATTCGAATTAGATGAATTAGATACGTGATTAGAGGTAGATGGAGACGATATGGCATTTGAGGCATTGTTGTGAGAATGACGCTTCGACTGCGGAGTATCACTCTCGACAACAGAGATTTTAGAATTTTGGAAGAACTTGGCCGACAATGAAGGGTTAGCATCTTCCAACTTCTTGACAATTTGAGTTAGTTCACTCACGGTATTAATGTCTTTTAAAATGACATGAGGAATATGCTCAGGTAAGCTACGTTTTTGTTTGCGACCTTTGATTTGATCCCAAAGATCTTCGTCGAAATCGGGAGATAAAAAAGTGGATTTAAGAACTTCGACAAGTCCATCCCAAGAACTTATTGAGGACTTAATACTGCGAAACCACACCGCGGCATCGCCAGAAAAAAATTCAATAATTAAATAATTAAATAAAATATCTTTCGGGACATTACGGGACTCAGATAACTTATTAACTCGTTCAATAAAATCAAACACAGTCTTGGGATCACCATTAAATTTAACATTCCATTTAAATATGGAATATTTGGAGATATTTGAATCAGGAGAAGAAACATGTATTATCTGCGGAGCTGCAGGAGAGACATACTCGACAGAAGAAGGACTAGAAGCTAAAGGAATGACTTTATCATTCATCTCTTGCTCCAATAACAAACAGGTAGCATTAGATTCATTTCGTAAAGAAATAGATTCCTCAGAATAAGGCTCGGGAACAGGGAGACGATCTATTCTACCTAACAAATGAATAAGTCGTGATTTGACTTGGCGAAAACAAGAATCTGTTGAAGAACCTTCAAACTCTTCAACTAACTTTGAAATATTATCAATAGAATTTTTAATGGCAGTCTTTTCGTTATCATAATCTAAGGTATCTAAAGATAATTGATTGCTGTTATCCCTAACTAACAATCTCTTGAGGATTTTCCTCTTTTCATTTATTTTTCTACTCGTAACAGTTCCTCTGATTTTTAACTCATAATTAATTTCCTCTGAAGTAAGAAAATTGACTTCAAAATTATTCATTTTTTAATTTAAGTCTACAGGTAATAAAAAAATATAAAAATAGTACAAATATACCAACGAAAGATCAGGTTTAATTCCAAAATTTATACGTAAATCTGGAAAAATTTTGTAGTGTGTTTACCAGACGGAACGCAAGAAGAAAATAAAGAATACTGAGATAGAGATAAAGCAAAATAGAAGAGGAAATAAATAGAAATAGAACACGGAAGCTGATGAGGGTTCTCGTAGCTTGGGCGGTATATAAATGTATAGAGAAAGCAACGAAAATGATTAGGTAAAAAGGCCGGGACATAAAAATGTGATGGGTCCAACGGACGAAATAAGTAAAGATACGATAAGAGATATTGGAAAAGATACAGAAATAAACAAAAAGATAGATGGGTAAAATTACCAAAGATAAGATAAGATAGGGAACAGGGGGCCACTTAATTTTTTGGGGTTTAAGGAGAAAATTAAGAAACCTTAGAAAAGAAAAGAGATAAGGAAAGATATTTAGGTTCAGAGATCAAACCCAAGAAAAGATATCACAGTTAATTATTGAATAAATTTGGTCAACACTCTACATAAACAAAAAATAAATATACAAGGTATTACACTTACTTACCTACGAAACTTAATAAGCCTGATCTTTCTACTGGTCAAAGGTATAGTTATATTTAAAGGTAAAAAGCAAATATATCAGGGAACGTTGTTAGGAGTCGACAAATAAAATACATACATAAAACAATAACAATATATTAAACAACAACAAAATTACGACGCTGCTGAATGCAACACAAGTAATAAAAATACACAAACAACTATGAAATGGTGGTAGGTATACATATAAAAATAGGCAGAAATATAATTAGAAAATATCTTTATAAAGATATAAGTATAACACAAGCATGCACAAATAAAGTTTTGGCGTATCTCGAGATATTACAGCAAAAAAAATGAATAAAAAATTATAACAAAAACCAAAGATAACAAAAATTAATAAAATCTAAATTTACAAAAATACAAAAAAAGTTACTGAAGTGAAAACATAAAAATTTAACCAAACCGCACTTGGTTAAGTCGATTATTTGATTCGTAACAAAACAAATATAGAATGTTCTTTAATTGACTGCAAAATTCAGTAGCTACTCTCAACTACATTTGAAGACATGTATTATCGTTAGATACGTCCAGATAATGGAAGATGATATGATGACATACCATATGACTTGCCCGGATAGGTGGAGATATTAAGATTATGTTAACTTACAGTAATTCCTGGCGACTGCTGCTTTAAGTCACTGAAGTTAATACTGTACTGGTATTAAACACTGAATTTAATTACCCTTAAAGGTGATTTTCAACTATACTTAAACTAATATAGTGTAAGATAAAAAAACTCTAATAAGCAAGTGTATACACACTTATAAAGAAAATGCACAGAGACGGTAAGGTAGCAGATACGATAATGTGAGTTAGGCGTCTTAACTCGACGAATGCCCACTGATAAGTGACTTGGTTCCTCTCAAATTTTACCAAGCTACCCAAGAAAAGGTGAGGGTATCTTCCCCCCAAAAATGATAGGCCAGCCTGTATCTATTTCTAAGAAGATAAGGTTCTAATTAACATTGAACATAACGGTATACTTCTACCTACAAACGTGATGGAATATCAAATCTCCTAGATTAGGTTTTTCCCGAAAAACATTACAACGGGCGTTCGACGACAATTACCGAATTTATGACAAAGAACCCGGAAAAGGATTAACTAAGGATTCGCCAGACCGGCGTCTTTAAATAAGTACTTAGGTAGATTCTTCAGTCATATTTCGGTAGTTTTCCAATAAAAATTTCTGATCGTAAACACGACCATCAACGTATCATCCAGATTTGTAAAAGGAAGTAAAATTAATTTAATATATTAATTAAAAAAATGTTACAAACGGTCATTGACAGAATAGAAAGAAGAGGTTCAAAATGGTTTGGACATCAATTGAGAATGTCTGACAAACGTTGGCCCCAAAAACTTCACAAATCGAAGCCCCCTGGAAGAAAAAAAAGAGGTAGACCTCGACGCTCTTGAAATGAAGGAATTAGAAGAGCGATGGAATCGACAGGTTTGGAGAAGGAGCATGCCTTGCACCGGGAGGATTCCCGGAGGAGAACGGGAATACGGCGATAGCCGTCTTCAAAATGTATTGTATTTACAAGTTCGATTAATGTCAAACGTCAATAACCTTATTTTAACCTTCAATTTTGGCTTATTTCCATTAAAATAGTAATTACTTTAAAATGCCACAAGAAAATAGCTTCAGAACAATAGATAAGATCTAGATAAGATAAGGGAGTGTTCCAAAAATGTCGTCAGCCTTACAGTAGCCATCCCACTTTCGGAGTACGGTACGTGCGACAGTCAACTGCGCATAAGTAAGAGAGGGTGGTTTTAGTTGGTAGGTAGGATAATAGATACCTAAATCTTTGGAACTGCTATCTTGAGTACTTTAAATTAAACTAAAACCCAAATTGTAGGGACTCAACATGGAGGTAGCATAAAAAAATTTCAAAACCCCCCCCCCCTAAGACAAATTCTGGGTGCGCCACTGGCAAGAGGTATGGTGGTAAACCAATTTTCAGATGTTAAATTGCGACCTGATCCTAATATTGAAGCGCAAAGCCTGAGTACCAAGGATTCAGTTTTATTACTCATTGCGAAAGGTCTCTCTGGCTGCTTTCCTGCGTATATTTCTAAATTTGACACATAAAATGTTCTTGAGTCTACCCTTGCAAATACCTTAATCCCATGCTTTGCAGGTTTGTTTGGGATATAAACGCGAAATGAACATCTTCCCTTAATGCATAGAGCAACTCATTTACCGTGACATACTCTCCTAAGCTGTAATTATTCCTACAATTGCCAACAAACGTTTCCCACATTTGTCGAATCGGTGCTAAATTATCAATCTTTTTTCTTTCGTTGCTAGTGTTGACCAAAACTCCTTCAGACATGATCTAACTCCTTTTAAAACTCCGGCTAAAAGCAGCAATCCAAAGACAGCTTTCATTTCTGTTACGTTCGTCAATTTCACGTCATAGTAGTCTTTGTAACGAGTTACAAGTGTAGAGATATAAATATTGGTATTTTCGACAATTAGGTTGGTCATCTGATCGTCAAAAAAAGATTGAAAAGTTTCTGTAGGCGTTCTAGCGTTTTTCGCACTTTCTATGGGACCAGGCAAATGTGACACTATATTGTGACTTCGAGTTCGCACTTGCTGGTTTGTCACATGTTTATTCCATTTTGTAATACCATCTTTTGCTGTATAATAAAGATGCCTATATGTCTACTGATGCAAGTGCTAGCCAAAATTTTTGGAGTATCTTTAAAATCCAGCTCTTCTTCTGTGTCACTTTCATAGTGTAATGTTTCATAGATGTTGTCTTCTTCATCAGAAAAGCCTTTCTCTTCTAAATCATCCTCAGCTTCTACTTCATCATACAACTTGTGTAGTTTAGCTATTTCTGCTAAATAAGGATTCATTTTTAAAACGATTCACTACCTAAAATAATAAAATTTTCTCAACAGAAGTTACAGTAATAGTTTGAGTTAAAGTACCGCTTCTTGATATTGTAACTGCAAAGCTCGGGTAGTGTCTCGTGGACAAAAATGCACTGCATGCGAAAGCGAACCGATTTTGGAACATTATGTATCATACCTTGTGTATTCATTGTACCATGAATTACAGCGTAGTAGCATATGCGCCAGGCCGTAGTTTGATTCTAAAGTCTCTGAGAGTTTGTGCAGTGTAATATTCACACCTAAAAGTATCTTGGTATTGTTTATAATAATGATAACATTGTATATTTTAATAATGATAACATGATTTAACAAAGAAAAATATGTTATTTTGGAAGATGCTAAATTGATTTCCTCGGAAACAGTTCTTATTGCAAATTGCATAGCAGGCTGAGGCTAGTTTCTTACTTAACAAATCGATATGAAAAAACCATTTAAGGTTTCATGACTAATAATTAATAAAAATAAAGATTTAGACTTACGTCGTTGACCTAGAAGTAGTAAGAAGCTGCTCAACATACTTTTTGGACTCTCTGTGTTCGCCTCCTTGTACGCGTTTCTTTTAGTTGGTTAAAAGGGTAGCCGAAGTTGATTTAGGCAAATAAAGACTAGGTACTACCTCAGGTTTGAGTTTTAGACCCTTTTTAGAAACGTAATTTAAAAGTTCCTGTTGTAGATTTCTTTGGTAATCTTCAGTTTTAAAATGTGTATAACAAATTCTTGCAGTATTACAATTAAAATTATCCTTTCTACAACAAGATATAATTCACAGTTTTCTGGTCACACTATCTTTAGGAAATGTATGAAACCCGAAGATTTTATCTTCATTGTCACTATTGCAACAAGCAATTGCACAGCGTAGGTACTTTGAAAAAGGTACAAAACCAGATATACAATGGCAAATAAAAACTTTCAGTTTTACAAAAAAATACTATACAGTATAAATAAATAGTAACTAAACACCATTTGTATAAAGACACATATATAAGCATAAATCTAAATTATTTTTCTATTATAAAATACATGACTCAGTCAGTATTGAGTTACTTTAAAATATATTTATTATCTCATAACTTGCAATTTGCAATAGTCACCATTGATAACCGATATTATTGTTGAACTTTTGTTTTTATACAAGCTTTCTGTCTTGCCGGTGTAAAGTCGTCTGAAGTCGATATTTATTGTGTTTTGCGTTTGAACTAATTTGTGTCTTATTTTCATATTATTATATTGTTTGATAAGTAAATTTTGCTTAAAGTAATCGGTAGGTTATAGTAATGTGTATATTTTTTATTTTACTAAATTTCATTATAACTCATCTAAAATACCATATTGAATTGTAAAACAGATTTTTCTCTATTGTACTCTATTTTGTTTTTATTTCAGTAAAACTGCTTGGAAGTAAGTGACAGTGAATCAGAATAAGCAAATCTACTACTATTTACCTATTCACAATATTTTCTCTGCAGAAAATTTTTAAATTTCAAGGGATTTGCATACAAAAAGAGTACTTATATTATTAGTATATGTATGAAAACAAAAATAAATATTTCGCCAAAATCTCTAGGAGAAGTAAAGGTTTTACGCTACTGAAAATATATTTTTTATTCAATTATAACCAAAACAAAACATTTAAAAAAAAAATTAGATCACTTTTTAACCATAATTTCAAAATTAATGTGTACGTTAAGCTGTAATAATGGGTTCGAGGTTGTTCAGGCGATCTTAACTACGTCACACTCCTGGGTCAGCTGTCAAATGTCATGCGCAATATCATACCTTGTGTATTCATTGTACCATGGCTGTAATTCATGCAGCTACTCAAGCGCCCGCGCGTTAGAACTGACGGGTCTATTTGCAAATTGTAAAAATATGATTGGCTTGTCCCACAGACACGCACCCGTGCCGCGAAGGGTTTAATGATGAAAGACCGATGGTAAAATTAAATAAGTAGTGGCAGGACCTGACATAACTATGGACGAAATTAAACGAGCAATAGTATTAGCTGAAAAGACCTGAAAAGCGACGAGACTGGATAAAATACCGAGTGAAATAATAAAGTTCTTCGAAACTTCAGATAAAAGATGTATCGTTCATCTTTTTAATAAAACTTTGTATATGCACTTGTTTTGTCTTCATTTTTACATTTCAACTTGAAAATTAATAAAACTATCTATATACCAACGGATTGGCTGTAATTAACTTTTGTGACAATACCTAACAAGGCAAATGCGAAAAGATAACTACCGAACCACCAACTTGAGCTATAATATTTCTTCGAATTTTGTTCTGAAGGATGTACCAAAAAATAGAAAAATAATTTAGTGACATGCTCTTTGCCAGAACTAGAGAAGCATTATTTAGTATTGAGGTTATGGTACAGAGATGCAAAGATGTCGGCCATCTAGTTTTTATGTGTTTTATTGAGTTTGAAAAGGCCTTCGAGTAAAATACACCTACTGAAATGATAACCACTCTTCAACAGGTAGGTATTGATGATAAAGTCCTACTTATCATAAAAAATATTTACTCGCATCATTGAGCAAACATTAAGATTGGCCAGGATAATTCTGAAGAACTTCAAATACGAAGAGAAGTAAGAAAGGGCTGCATTTTGTCCCCATTAATATTTAACATTTATTCGAAAAAATTTTTCAATAAAGCATTGGAAAGCGTTCAATGAGGTATCAAAACCAATGGCGTCAATATTGATAATTTGAGGTACGCTGATGACACGGTGTTAATTGCAAATTGTTACGAAGATCCTTATCATCTGATTCATACGATTACCACAACGTGTAATGAATATGGACTGAAGCGAAACACAACAAAGACAAAAGTAATGGTTGTCAGTAAAACGCCCATACTACCAGAAGTGATAACAGCTTATGAAGAACAAATGAAGAAAACCAATAGTATTACATATCTTGGTTGTAATCTAAATCAGAATTGAGACATGAGCAACTAGAATACTCATAGAGAAAGTCAGAGCTGTATCTTTTAAGATAAAGAAAATCTTATGTAGAAACAATATTACTGTAAGACTGAAAAAAAGTAATTATATTATGGACTATTTATCCTTTTATAGGGAGTCAAAGGTTGGACTTCAACAAATACACTTCTTTTTCGTTTGACTGCCAACAGGTCTTTTAATTGCTAAATTTTTTTAACTTTTTCAAGTGTTTCAATAGCAGTATCTCGAATAGTACTAGTCTTATTTCTCCCATGTTTTTATTTTTCGTTCCAGCTCATTTTTGAAGTGAAAGCTTCTTTAGCGACGTTATGCACTTTTTGGATGGGGAAAAAGCATTGAACTCGCGACCGTCGCCGCGGGATATATTATGTATTATATATAAATAGTATGTGATGCATGCAACGCATATATACTACATAGCACTTCCTTTTGGATGTGGAAAAAGCATTGAATTCGCGACCGGTGGGCGAAATCGGTGGGATAGCCCAAAATTGATGAAGTAGGTCTAAAACGTTAATCACAACAAACTTTTATCATCCATTAACTTCGAGTTTTTATCGAGGTTAATCAATTTCTTCATTTAAAAAAACGTTTCTTGACTTATTTTAGATGCTCCTGAAGATGCTCTAGAGAGCGAAAAACTTGGGCAAGATTTAATTAATAAAACTGTGCTCGATATCTGCCTTTATTTATCAAAGTTCATTAATATAAATAATTGCCCAACCATGCAATTGTAAAAATACAGTTATACTGTACCTACTTGTTAGTTTCAGTTCTCTATTAAATTTTGATAGTTACATAAATAAATTATTTAAAAATGACAAAATGACTTGTTATTTGAGGGAGGTGGAAAAATCATATGCATAAGATGGGAGTAAAGTGCATTTTCTACCCTTGAATGATTACTGCGCCCCTTAAGCGTCGGGTAGTAAACTTCATTCTCGGTAGAAAAAGTAGCACTTTGCTCCCTTGTTATACAAATAGCTATTACCGACATCCCGAGAGCCGACTTATCCATTATCCAACCTGTCAAGTCGGGACGTGATAACTTTTTTTTTTCGGTCAACAAGTCTACACACACACCAACCTTCGGGCCCAACGTTGTCGGTCACGACAGTTGGGTGGTCTAGTCATTGATTTTAGCAATAATTTTTTTTAGGGTATTCGTATTTTCAAGGTTCAAGTCTAGTACTATAACGCCAAAACATGGGACACATCGAACTTGCCGTTTTTTTAAGTTATAATGAATAGAAATTTCAGTCCAAATTCACAGATTGCCCTGTATAGTAATAAACAATGAGAGCAAACACTTTCTAATAATGATCATTAGTTATTTCGGTTGTATTCGAAGTATCCGATATTTTTTTTCGGGTAGCTTTTAGCAAGATCGGAGCCATTTTCTGGGTATCTCTCTTTTGTTTATGGAACATTAAATTAAGATTTACACATATACTATTCTAATTGAGCCCAAATCGTTCTCTACGGTATGCTTCTGTTTGGTGTTTTAATGATTAGCAACTTTAAACTGGTCAGTTCAGGAAACACCTGTTTTCTGAAGATGTTAAAAAAATGTGACTCTATAAATACGTGCCAGTGTCGATGCAGATATATCGTATATTGGGATATAAAAAAATATTATTATAACAAAAGTAAAATATTTCATTGTTGTTAAAGAGTAAGCTATTGTATAGAATAATCAAAGATTTAAGAATCAAAATTTTACCACAGTTATATTATACCAAACTAGTATAGTTATACTATACTATAAAAAAATTTAGCACTGATTAGCATAGCATGTTTAATTATTTATCAATTAATTTTACAATACATTTTGAAAGTTTTACTTAATATGCTTAATATTAAAATTTTATTATTATTATTTTAAAATTATGCTTAATATTAAAAATCATCATCATCATCAAGTGGCCACAAAAGTTATAGTAAGTGATAAATCACTAAAAGTGTAAAAATACAAAATAATAATGAAAATGTAAATGATGAGTAAATTCTATTTTATATTTAATTAACACATTTTCAAAGTTACTAAAATCATTAAATATAATTTTTAAAGAAAAAATTAAGATTTTTCAAATTTTAACGAACTTAAATGTGTGGTGTTATTAAAAAAAAAATAGTAAAAATTCGGTAATAAGCAGTTATAAAATTTCATTAACCCACATCTTACTATATAAAAGGCTAGGATGACACGTCACGCAAATTAAATTTGTCCGGGACGATAACTCCTAGCGCCACCTAGGACAGAAATCTAAACTACCAACATATGACATTTCAATCATATTTTGTTCTTGAAACAATACAATTGAATTATTGCTAATTCAACCTACAAATTGATGATTCAAATATCCTTACTCTAAAATTTTACTACTTCATCAGTAATTATTGATTTCGCAAAATTGCTAAAAATATAGGTTACTGTAATTGTAAGGTGAGTTTTCCAAACAATTACATATACAGTTATTATAAAAAAAATGGCGTTTAACAAAATGAGGAACTCTGTGTTTGTTTGTAATACTAAAAGATCATTAGTTGAAATTTGAGAGGGGGGAGAAGTATGTTTGATGTAATTTTGAAAGCAGAGAAAAAGCTATTTGTTCCTGGTCGCAAAAGGAATAACATCTGAAGAAAAAAGAGATTGAATGCCGGTGATTTTGAACGGTAACAGAAAATTAAATGGTAAGAATTAAAAAGTAGTTTTTGTTTTCGAAAGTGTTTAAAACAGTAGTAGCAGTGGCAATTCCATGTATGCTGAATGGTAGCACTGCAGAAGTTAATGTTAACAGCATTTACAAGTTTCAATAAATTATCATTGCATCGAGAGAAGTTCAGGCTAGGAGAATTTAGTATCCAAAAGGTGATAAGAGTTTTGGTTAGGACGTGAGATCGAGATTCATTTTTGGGAGCAGATCAAGAAGAGAGTTTACCTAGCGAATTGACAAGAGAGTATCCGGGTCAATTTTAGAATTAAAGAGAAACTAAGAGTGAATCGGTTTATTAAAATTTGAGAACAATATTACAGGAATATAAAGTTTTCAAACGGAACAGAAAATAATTAAATTTATAAAGTTGTTTGTTTGTATAAGCTATGTAAGGTAGTATAGGTCATTTAGTAAAGCGAATTTTTTTTTGGCTGAGTAGTTTTTTAATTATCAGAACAGAGACGGAGTGATATTTATATGTGTAATAAAATTTGTATTTTATTAATATATTTTAATTGTGTCGAACATGTTGGTATTTCTTTTATTTCCTCCTGCTCTTGTTGTATGTTTTTACATTATTATTAGGCAAAGGTATTTTATCATTCAAAAAGAAACTCTGAGATTAAATTTGAACATCTGATTAAAATTTGGCGTCTGTAATTAAGATTATTAAGATATTTGCTGAATGAAAAACTGAAAAAGTTAATTTTATTGTGTGTTTTGTCAATTTTAAGTCAATTATAAATCACATTTTCATAAAATGAAGAAATACCTATCTCTCAAAATCTCGTTTAAAATTAGTACTAGAAATACCTATGTACACATAGGTTTTCTGTTTAAACTGAAAATTTGTACAATAAATGCATTCAAGTCAATGCAAGTCAATATAGGCATTATTAAGATTTAAATTTTTAATGTCAGAACTGCCTAGTTTGTAACAGTCACTTCTTGTTTAAATGTATGATTTTTGCACCGGTAACATCGCAACGTTTGCTTAAGGGTTATTTTATATTTGAGATTTGTGTAGTCTCTATGTCAAATTTGAAGATAAAGTGTTCGATGTGATTTAGTTTTTGCCATTGATTTAAAGTTATTTTTGTGATTAAATTAAGTTCGGTATAATTTAACCTGTCATTTCACCCTCCTCCTAATGATACTTGTGCAAAGTGCGATCGGTATAATTTATTAATTGGTACAACTTCTGATTTGCAAGAACAAGCAATTCATAAAGAGAATTGTACCCAGCATCTTGCCATATCAGATCGAGCATACAGGGAGAAAAAAAAAAGATAAATTCTGAAGCTGTAATTCTAAAAGTGTTACATTTTTGTCATTTCTTCTTCTTCTTTTGATATAGACATGACTCTGTCTGCTTTTCAATGTGCCTCCAGTAAGTTGTCGTTCCATCGTTTTTGTGGTCTTCCTACTGATCGTTTTCCTATTGGGGAACTGTCTCTTGTCGTCTTTACTACTCTATTTGTTGTCATTCGGCTTATATGATCGTCCCATACTACTTTTCTATTTCTTACCTATTTTGCTCTGTTTGCTCTATTCACTTGATCTATCCCTTCAGTTTCGAGCTTTCCGTTGCTAGATAATGTGATCCCTAGATATTTATTCTAGTTATGCCTAGTTCTTTTTTCTGACCTTCCAGCTCCAATTTACATTTTAGTAAATTTGCTGTTATAACCATGCATTTTGTCTTTTTTGAGGAAATTAACATGTTAAATTTTCTGGCGGTTATATAAAATTAGTGCAGAATATGTTGTAAATCCTCTTCACTTTGAGAGAGTAGTATTGCATCGTCTGCATGCAGATTATTTTAAATTGTTTTTCTCCCATTTTATATCCTTTTTTAGTTCTTACTTTTATTATTTCATCCATAATCAGGTTGAACAATAGAGGACTCAGGGAATCTCCCGATCTTATCTTTGTGTCATGTCATTTAGAAAAATGCTTAGCTACACCCATGCTTCAAAACAATATTTTATTTTAAAAAAGATCATTATGGACTTTAAATCTCACTGTCTACAGTTGCATAAATAAAAATAAACATGCCGTTTGTTACGTTTGCGATGAATCAATAGGCGCTAGAGGGGGACAAGTAATAGCATACTATTTGAGGTAATATATCCTTATTACAAATCCTTACCGGCAAATATTAATAAAATTAACATGTACGGTGACTGCTGTTCAGGACAAACAAGAAATATTTATGTTGCTGTTATGTTGTCTCTTTTGTTAGAAGATTTTAACAGAAATAAAAGGAATCTTGTTATTAATCATAAATTTCTTGAACCGGGGCATACTCATCAAGAAGCGGATATGATCCATACAGCTATTTAAAAAGTCAAGAAATGTACAACTGTCAAAATAGAAGTACCCAGAGACTGGGCGAAATTAATTAGAATGGTTCCGAGAAATCATTCTATTTAATTTATAGAAATGGAACAAAAAGATTTCCTGAATTTGTCACAAATTCTAAAAACTCACTACGTGCATTGCAAACTAAAGAATGACAATGAAAATATTTCCTGGCTTCACATAAGATGGGTACATTATCACACTTTCAAAAGTTTCTTATAAAACTTCTTTTGATTGAGATTTTTTTAAGGTAATGGAATTATCCAGAAAGAAAGCAACATGGGATAAACGTTCAGCTCAACTGTCTGGGCTTGCATCAAGCAGTAATCCCCGCAAGGTTACGCCAATCCCACTAACCAATCAGAGAATTCCACTACCAGATAAAAAAATTCAAGACCTCAAGGACTTAATGCCTTACATTTCTGTATCAAGCAAGACTTTACTTGCCCATCTGTATTTTTAAGTAGAATATGTATCGCAGATAATTTGTAATAAACTGTCATGATCATACTGTTATGATCATATCAAGAACCCTAGCCGTGTCGTTGTTAATATAACATTTCAAAATTGACAATTACATTTTTTGATAGATTTTATAATTTAAAATTTAAATTGGGAATCTTCCGGCGTTCTGTGTTTCTGTGTTTTTGCTGATGTATTTAGTAGATTAATTTTTAATGTTTCTTCACAATAATAACATTTTAATGCTACAGATCTTTTAAAGGTAAGATCATTTACTTAATTGTTTTGTATATTAGATGTATCGCTAATAACACTCTTTTAGAACTGATGATGCTCATTGAACAGTGGGCGAAACGTCTTCAATAAATAGATAAAGTAGCACTAAAGATAACTCTTTGACCGAAAACATCCCATTCTCTTACGAGTGCACTTTTTTTATATTAAATTAAACAGTCATATTCCTTAAAGATATATATATATATATATATATATATATATATATATATATATATATATATATATATATATATATATATATATATATATATCGTCACCTCGACAGGACATTTTTAGGCTGTTGTGTGCAGTACTTAAAGATGTTGCTGCGCCTCTTGTGATCGGTTGTGTGTCTTTAGTTGTGCGATTGGACGATTTTTTTTGCAGAATTAGTTTCCATGCGGTTGAGAGTCGCTAGGTATCATCTCTTATATTTAAATGTTTTGGATGGTTTTCAATTTCTATTGCTTCTCTAATTACACATTTGTTCCTATTGTCAATGTTGGCTAGAATCGCTGTTTCATTTAAGTTTGTTTTATGTCCTGTGTTTATGATATGTTATCTAAAGATGAGGTCATCTCTTTTCTTTCGATGACATGTCGATGTTCTTCTCGTCTTCCCTGTATTCTTTGGTTGGTATGTACGATGTACAATTTGTTGCAGTTCTCAAAGAGTATCTTGTATACTTTTCGACTTTTCATTTTTTTTTTGGCGGGTGATAATATTGTTGAGATTTTCCTGTCGAAGTTAAATCCAGACTCTATTTTGTTTTTTCTTAGAACTCTGCTGATTTTATTTGTCGGGCTCTCTATATAGAGCAGGATCATTTTTCCAATTGGTTTTTTTTAGACGTTTTTTTAACTGTTTTAACTTTGTGCATTTTCTCGTTTTTATGGTCCTCATCTGTCATTATTTTAAATCTTGAGATTGTTTTGATTTCAGAATTTAATTGTGCAGAATAATGATGTGCATCAGGGTGTAGATATTGCCAGTCAGGGTTTTATAAAAGACAACAGGCGTTAGTATTCGTTTTTTTTTTGTTTTTTCGCTTATTGAAAGGTGATCATTCCTCAATAAGACGCTCTATTATCGGCTTTGTTTAGTTTCTTCTTCTCAAATTGAATGGAAATTAAATCAGTTATTCTTGGTCCTAAATATTTGAAATTTTCATCATTTTCATATTTTCTTATGATGCTTATGTATAATTACATTAGTTAGCTACAGCTAATAGTATTAAATTTGCCCTTAGGTAATATATTTTTATCTTTAACCTTTTAACAACAAACACGCCGAATATTTTGTCGGTTATAAAATCATATTGAGTGATAATCCTACTGTTAGTAGTTATACTCCATAAAATTATTAAAATCGACATTAAAATAATGAAACAAACTACTCAAAAATTTTTAGGAAATTTATAAAATTGTCTACAGCAGCCACTGATGCGAACAGGCTAAGCGTATATTTATTTAAGCAGTTAATAGCTTACCCAAGATTTTTATAGTTCACACCCAGCAATGTTCTAAGAAAATTTATGTGTATTTTGTAGGATTGATATTTGTTTTCTAGGTAAAATAGGTGGTCTTCTGTATACATATAAATTTCGAGTTTATGACGGGTAACTGTAAATACAATTCTTTAAACGTCTTTAAACGTCTTTAAATTGATCAAATACAAAGCTCTTTAATTATCATTTTATCCTTTCTGCCAGCTATTTTTGAAGTATCAATATATAATCCATTTAATTGTTGTTGTTTTGTTTTTCTTATAATTGTAATTAATTATGCTTTTCTTGTTATTCTATCAAAACTAGCAAAGCAAAAGAGAGGGAATTACTTATCTAGAGGGGAAAATACCTTGATAATACATTACATGGTTCTCTTCGTTTGAACATAATTGTATTCTTAATTGGATTACCGTAAATCTCAGTTATTATTCTTAAACATTTGACAGATATTACTAAGATAGTAAAAAAGTTTAATAAAAATTGCAATCTAAAACGCCCAAGGAATTTGAGTTAAAATAGAAGAGATTATAAAAGAACTTAAAAATATCAAAATCGATTAAGTTATTACCAAAATGAAATAGAAAATAAGAGTTAAATAGATTGAGTTGGATTATTTATATGTACAGTAAAATCAACACATATGAAAGAGACAAAGGACTTATCTTCTACAGCACAGTCACTAAACAATGATAAGAGTAGTAGTAAAAAAGATCTATATGAGGGCAAACTAAGCAACGTACTATTAGTAGTTGGTAACTCAATGTGAATTTATCTTGATCGGAGACAGGAAGGACAAAACAGGAAATAGACCAAAACACCCCATCGCGAAAAAATTCGGAGAAGACACAAAGATACATTAACTGGCAATAAAAAACGTATGATGATATGCAAGCAACATTATGAATGGATACAAAAACAAGGCTTTCCACAAATATAGTTGGAGATAAGAAAATAATTGTCAGTTATGTCATTTACAGTTTGTTGATATTTATGGAGTCTTAGGTTATAAATGGGCGATTCCAGTGCCATTTAAATTTATATCATAAACATAAACATACAAATTTTTCCCTTTTTTCTTAATTTCCTTTCTTTTCCTTAATTTCCAAATTTTGGCCAAAAGTTAACAATTAAAATAGTTTTTAAAGTATAAAATTTAAACTGAATGGTTCTGTTACCTTGTAAGCCAAAAATATGACTAGTAGATTTTGCTTCTTGAGTTCCTAACCAACTGGTATAATGTAAAGACGGTTGTGATACAGCTTGTTGAAGGTGATAGTGAACAAACGAGGAATCTGAAGAAACACTAGGTGATATTTTAGGAGGACCATACTCGTGTACTTCTGTATCCAATGGTAAAGGTTCTACACTGTCAAACTTTTGAAGATCAAGTATTGATTGGTATAAAAGACCTAAAAATGAATTAAAATAAATTTTAAATTCTACACCGCTGATCAAAGAAATCTGAATTATTTACAATTATAATGTTTATTGTAATTTATTTACAGTTTTCTAACACTTATTTTACTTTATTTACAGTCTTCTAACACTAACAGTAAAAACGCAATTAATTCATAACATTTATTTACTTAACCCTACAAATTTATTTTATCGACTGACATTCTACAATTTAATTTCCTTTGTTTATAGTAAAATCATTTTCGAAATATTCTTTCTAAAAAAACTGAATTTTATCATCAAGACACCGCTTCTCGCGATGTCCTAAAGTTGTATAAAATTGGCAAGGAGAACGGTTTTTGCTCCGCACCGGTAACTATGCGGGTTGCAAAAGACTAGTACCTGGACTTCGGTATTTTTAACAAATTCCTCCACCATATTTCGGATATTACTCCAATCCAGTTGGCGGTATTATAGCTTTGGCATGGCTTACTTTTACTCGTTGGACTCTAGCATGTGCTCCCTCTATCGAAGTAATGTTTCCTATACATCTTGGTAAATGGGTTCGTCATGGACGGTATCTTTTGTTACAAGATAAAAATAGTAACGTGATACCAAACGACCAAACTTCCTTCGAAAGAAGAATACCAATCCTTGTTCGTCTTTAACACTGACCGGGATGTATCTGTATCTTTAGAGTAGGGAGGACGAATTAAGTCTTAAAGCATTTAGGCCATAATTGACCCATTTTGCATTTCCCTAGGCAGCTGTCGTCCTTATCTCATTGTCCATCCTGCCATTTCTAGCATGATTGAGAAGTCACCGTGGGACATCTCCCCTATGTGAAAATACCTAGGCCAGGGCTCGCCGAACGCGTACTCTCGTATTAACGATAACTTCGGACATTCAAATAGAACATGCCCTACAGTTTCGTCTTCTCGTTCACACTTCCTGCATAGAGGTGTGTCTACTAGCTCAAGTGTGTGAAGGTGTTTGCTTGGTTGACAATGACCAGTTAAAAAATCAACTGTCAACGTGACCAACCGTCAACTGTAGTTGACCAACCAAAAAGATCCCCAGTTCATAAGAATCTTAGGCCTGCTGCCTTGCTAGCTAATTGGTCAGCAATGCGGTTGCCTTTATTACTTTTGTGTCCTTTAACTTACCTAAGGATGACGTTATTACCCTCGGAAGCTTGAGTTAGTGACCCGTGACACTCCATTACTAACCCTGATGTGACACCTGGTCTATTTAAGGTTAATAACGCTTGTCTGCTATCTGTGTAGATTATTATAGTTTTTACGGTTATACCTTTTTGGGTCATCTTTTTTGCAGCTATGGAGATACCAGCCAGTTCTGTTTAACTACGCTGGTACTTTTGCCCAAACCCCACTTTATTCTTAGGTTTAGCGATCTAAAGTATATCCCGTATCCTGATCTTTCTTCGATTTTGGAGCCATCCTCCGATTTGGAGTTTGTTTATCGCCGCTAATAGCTCCGTAAGTTAGCATTGGCCTAATGACAGTAGTGTAGATAAAGGCGATTAAGGCAAATCCTTGGGGATATTAAGCCCGTGATTTCCTTTTTTTACTGGTGAATAGGACCATTTCTGTCTTCTTAGGATTTATAGATCGTGAGTGTTTTTTGCACCATGTTTATATAAGTCGGAGAGTACTTGTAATCTCTCACATAGTATGTTCTCAAACTTACCGCTTTATTATCTAAATATTATCTAAATAGGCTATTGTGTAGAACCCGTTGCTGCTGAGTTGGTCAAATAGGGTGTCTATAACTATGTTCCAGGGGAGTGCTGATATCCTACACTGCTACCTACTCTGCAGCTGCTCTTCTGTCTTATGGTAATTCACTATATAATAAATTTACTATTCCTTGTTTTTTTCTTAGGGTCTAATATTGCTAGTATACTTAATTTTGCTGCCTCAAAATCCTCTACTAGTTCTATTTCTTTACCTTCAACCATTTTTCTTTTACATTTTTTAGTTATGTCATTTTTTATTTCCTTTTTTTTTGTTGTTAAATCGTCATTCAGAAATACCTTTCCCCTCTTTAAATTTTTCAGCTGACTATTTTTTGCAAATTTCTATATTTTTCCACGTGATCTCTTATTTGTGGCAAACAAGTTTTATACCCTAGTTTCATTGCTCTTTCTACAATTACTTCCTCGTTTAGTTGTATTTTTATATAATTTGTCATATTTTCTTTTATTTTTTATTTATCTGTATCAATCTTTAACCCAGTTATTACAATATTGTTTATTTTTTATTCCTTTTTAAGCCTTTTCAGTCTATTTTCCACCTCATTTAGACGTTTCTTTGTATTTTCTACTTTCTCTTTTATTTTCAGCTCTGACTTTTTAATTATATTATCTCTTCTTTATATTCTCTATTTTTTCTTATTTCTCTTAGCACTTCTCTTAGTAAGTCTGTTTCCTATTTTTTGCAAGCAGCAGGACTGCGAAAGGAGTTATTTCCACATCAATGGTTCAGAGAAATCATTCCTATTAATCCTGACCCTCTATAATTTCAATATAGGCCTTTAAATTAATTAGCCGTTCTATTTTGTTCTGTAAATGTTTTTGTTAAATATATTCTATTTAATCCGACTTTCTGTATACAAAGGGAACGTCTCAATCAGGTTTGTTACAGTTTTGGTGAGTTGGTAGTCAATGCTAGCTTTGTGGTGTACTAATCTCACTTTTTGTTTTTTATTACACTCATCAATTTTATAATATATTTTGTCTCTCTACTATCACCGTTGTCCATTTAACTTATATATCGCTTCTTTCGAATTATTTTCTGTTACTAGTTCCCCTTTTTGGAGTTGTTTATTATGGAGTTATGGATTATGGAGGTGGAAAACAAAACGAAGTTTATTTAACAAAAGCAAGGTTGATACCGTAATATCAATCGGCACCTTTACAAATTCATACTTAATAACTATCCTTTCACGAGCAACTGCTTTAATTAAATGATCTCGAGGTACCTCGTAATGTAAAGTTTAATGATTCTCTCCTTGTTGAACTTTATAGTTTCTGTGATGCATCTGATCTTTCTTATGGCTCATGTGTTTGCGTTCGCTCTATTATTATCTTTGCCAAGTCAACTTTATCAGGCCGGATTGGTATTTCCTGAAACTCATCACAAAAGTCCACTATGAAATTTTACCATCTTTGTACTTAATCGCACGAATATCCGTAACTAGGTAATCTGAATTACTTGTTCTTGAAGGTCTTATACACTTTCGTATGACCCTTTTCAAGCAATTGTAGAACAATAAATACCTTATATTTGTCAGCTAGGTAGAGTAGGGCATTAGAAAGTATTGAATTTCTATTTAGGGAAGTACTGCCGTCCGAATATAATAATTATAGGTAATTTATCTTTGTTCAAAAATTCTTCCTCTAGGCAAAAAAGAGGCATAGGTTGAAGCTTGGCCTTCAGCTTCTGTCCGATTAAACCAATAGCAAACAAGTTGTTTTGTTACCGAGTTATACAATATGTAAATCTAAAGTTGTGACAACACAATTTAGTCTTATAATAAAGTGAGCTTGCAGGTATTTGTGGCGACAACTTCACTGCTTGAACATCCATAGTTATTAAATGCCGTTCTCCTTTTAATGCTTTTTCCTTGTCTTGTTCTTTTTCAGATCTTGCCAAATTTTTCTTTAAAATATGTTTTTCGTAATTTTCTTGTTCGAAATTGCCATTTTTATACATAAAACAAATATCGCATTTATCTTTGCGAGGCTGAAACAAAGAAATTTTCATCTGGTTTGCCACGTTCTTGAACAGCTTTAAAGAAAGTACTTTATGATTTTGATCTTTGCACTGTTTCCCGTAAATCTTGTTCAACCCATAACTGAAATATTTGTTCCAGATACAATCTATCTGTAGTTTTCCGACAATAGTGGAATGGAAGTTTATTTAGCTCAGTTAAAAATAATTTTAAAAAACTTCTGTCCTCAAAAATATCGTTGCGTTTTGGTTTCGAGGCAACTTCTAAGTCTGTACTGGAACTTATACCTTCTTCTGCCTTCATAGCCCAAGATCTCACAGACCATTCCCCCAATGAAAACACTTTTCTCAATTAAGTTGATAATACTTCCTTCTAAAATATTATAAGTCTTAAGCCAATATATAGTGACAAATAAGCTTAGAAAAGCAATTATTTACCCAAGATAAATACTTAGTGTGAAGTGTAATTAGAGAAGTCTACCCCGTATAGGGATAAAAGTAAAGATAATAATGATGCTGATGGGTGTCTAAGCTTTATTAAATGCTTGCGTGATGTCTAAAAAATTCCAAAGCAGTACTTCTTCTAGTCTAATGACCGCCGTGTTTTTATAGACCAGGCAAATTTTTACTGTGGTGACGTGTAAGATTTTGAAGAATATAAATTAAATACAAATAAAGCAATTTACCACCATAAAAAAATAGGAAATGTAAAAGCGTAATGATGAAACACCACTACATTTTTTCAATGATGTAGGTGTTTAATAGTAATAAGCCAATTAAAAAAGATCATAGTATCTTTTTAAGATATATTGAAAATATTTTGCGGAACAGTTTTAGCCTTAACATATAAACCTTTAGTATGGAAAAGAGACTGCAGTTATTTTGAGTAATACTACACAAATAGAATATTAATTAAGTTTTCGTTATTTTTTTTGTCTTGATATTAAATAGATGTTTCGGCCAGTTCCAGACATAGACATATAGCACTTAAACCTTAAATTAAAGGAAATTCAAAGAAATAAAAAGATAAAAGCTAAAATGTCATTGAAAGAAAGAAAAGAATAGACGCTCTAAGACAAAATAATGAGAGCTTTGCAAATGGAAGACGAGACAAAAGCATTGATCTTTGGAGAACTTATATTAATTCTATTAATCAAACTGCAGGTTGAATGTGGAGCAGTGGCGGCTCGTCCTATGACGAGAGTAAAACGGGACTTCACCAGCTAAAATTTGGCAGAACGCAATTTTTTCTTTATACCTTTATTTTTAATGAAGCCTTTCTGGGGTACCTTATTCTATTTTCCACTTACCTACAAGTCAAAAGCTTTTATTACACGTGATTTGAATTGGGTTGGCCACCTCAGCGCGTCATTAGCTTGATCGCTATAGCAACGTCACGATTTCAGATCACGTCACTTCTTATTTTTCGCTGGCTTCCATGTACAGCAATTGATTCCGTTGAATGTCAAATTGTTATTGATTCAATTTAATTGAATATTGTATTTCCGAGACTTTTATAAGTATTGAAATAAAAATAGTTTAAAATGATTCTTGTTATAAGAAGGATTTTTTAAACAACTTGAGACCTCCCACTTAAAATGTCTCGTCACTTAAATGGGAAAGTGGAAGGGCACAATTGAACAAAACTGGTTTCACAAAGAAGCCACTGCTAGCAACCTTGTGAATTTGAAAGTACTTTTGGAAGTCTTTATATTTATACCTCCTGCAGATATTCAGGAACATTACAGAAAATAGCACCTATGTTTGTAGGTAAATCAAAAACCATCCAAAATGACATAAAGCGATGGCTTTTTGGGTAGATTAGAGAATTTTGAGTTTTTCCTCTTGGTGGTCATTTTAAATGATATCTTTGGCCATAAGGATATATTATTTGAAGTGCTACAGAAAGAAATCTTTCAATATAAACTTTTGAACTGGCCAGATATCAAATACGTACACCCTGCTAAGCGGCAAACTTAGTTAAGAAGAATACTTAAAATGGTAATGAACGCAAACGAATAAGAGCCACACAAGAAGAAGTTTTCGATAGTTATAAGGCATTTTATTCTAGATACTCTGAATCAACAAATAACCTTGAAATAAATCTTGAAAAGATTCCTTTTATACAGTAAATGAATATTAAAAGGTACAAATATACCAAAGAATTCCCTGTAGATGCACTTAACAATTTAAAAATGTTAGATTTTTTTACTGATTTGCAATGGCTGAAGAATGAGTTGCAGCAGATATATAACGACAATCAGTAGGTATATAGGAACGAAAGCAGAAATAATCTTCTAAAAACCTCGAATGAAACTAGTCCAATTTTCAAAGAATCTTATAAATTAACGTGCTTAATTGTTATCATTCCATTCACAAGTGTCACAGTAGAAGGGAATTTTTCGTACCTCAAAAAAAAAACGTACCTGCACAATACAATGACCAAAGATAGACTTTCAAACTTATCAAAAATTTCCATACATATCATTTTATAACGACATCATCGACAAATTTGCAAGTGTAAAGGAAACGATAATTAACTTTATATTTAAGAAGTAACCATTTGGTCAAGCCTGTTTTACTAACGCCTGTGGCATTTTGAGTAGGTATTGGAATTAGATGAGAGGTTGTAGTTGGATAAGTTAGAAACGAAAATAAAAAAATGGGAAATTGGTGTACGAATTGGTAACCTTAGAATAGTTCACGAAAGATTAGATTAAGTTAGGTTAGGTTAGACCAGACAGGATTTGCTTCACCTCTTTTGGGACTCGCGAGAGGCCACCGAGGAGAAGGCAAACGAAAAATAGAGATAAATGGAGACTAGTAAAAAACAAATTCATAATGTAAATAGATAATCCGTATTGAAACCAACGATCTTACGCAAGGTTCTCTGGACCGATGATTTGTCAGTCGCCCGATAGCATACACATAGATATGTTTATTCCCGCGATACATATAAATTATATCATATTAGTTAAATATGAAAATGCACAACATGTTATATGACGTATAATATAATAAAAGTTAAATATGAAATGAACAACATGAATAAATTCAATTAAAAAAAAAACAAAATTAAAATTTTTAAAGCTTTTCGTTTTATGTCGACCATTACCATCATGGTTACAAATTATTTAAAACTTTCTACTGGAGAAATTAAGGTACGGTACGAAAGAACATGACAAATTGTTAAACTGGGTGAATGAAAAACTTTCTTGTATACTTGGCGATCTTGGCGTTCCTTAGGTTCCAAATTTGGGAGAAAGTAAATTATAAACAGATATGACTTATGATAACCCCATAACGGAAGAAACCCAACGAAGAATAATTCCAGCAAACGTGGTACATATTTTGGGCTACTTCTTCTTCTTCAGTGTCTTATCCGGTCCGGGGCGATCATCAAGGCTATCAAGGTTTTGTTGACTGCTCTGCGAAACAGCCCCGCTGAGGTCATCCCAAACCATTGTCGAAGATTTTTCAACCACGAGATACGACGGCGTCCCGGTCCCCCTCTGCCAAATACTTAGGCAGAAATTATTATAGGCTACGTAAGCACATAAAAAGTAGAAACTTAAATCAGAAAACAAAAATAACAAGATAGAAAACCCTTATACTGTCAGTACTAACATATGGATTAGAAACATGAACGATCTCTAAGAAAGATGAAAACCTCTTGCTCATATTTGAATGAAAAATCAATAATAAGAGCTTGTAACAAATGGCAATATGGAATGGAAAGGAATTGGGAGCTTGGGGAATATCAAAGTGGTTTTAGGTCTGGTTAAGTAATTAATAATAATTGGTCCAAGAGAAATATTCGGTGACATCCTGGCGGTTATAACCGGCCAAAAACCGGTTTTTGCAAAAACCGGTTGTCGGTTTTTTTAATCCAATAGGTTACAAGTTTGCTTCTGTATTTATAAAACAAAATAAAATTTGAATTATAGTTTTGTTTGGAATAATTACTTGAGAATAATAATTATGATTGGGATCCAAAATAATACCTAACCTAATCCTAATCACCGTAAAAACCTAATAACCGGTTTTTACTTTAAAAATTAAAAACCGGTTATAACCGGGACAAAAAACAACCGATAAAACCGGTTATTGCGAAGTAAAAAAACCGGTTTTAACCGAAAACCTAGTATTTTTTAGGTAGGTTTTTCCCATCCCTAGTATTTAGAGAAAGAGGTACAAGTACTCAATACTACTAAAATGTACCACAAATACAAACAGATATCTGGAGGTAAAGACGTAATATCTCTCATAAAATGGGAAGACTACGTTGGGTAGGACATCTAGCAAGATCACAGCAGAGCAACCCTTCTAAATGAATACGTATGTCAGAGCAAATGAAAAATAGACTAAAGTTTAGTAGATAAAGTAGTAGGTAGGCCATAAGTTACAGGGAAAAATGGTGGAGATGATGATGCTAAAAAAATAGGTGCAGCAAACTGGCAACGGTTAGTGTTAGGCAACTGGATAGGACGAACTGGCAAAATAGACAAGGGAAGGTAGAAGCTCTAATATAAGGCGGTAGTATGATGGTGATTAATGCAAGAAAGATAGCACATGACATTTTCACTATATGCCTCGATATCTGAAAATATAAAAAGGAAGGCAAAAATCCGTTGATTCTTTCGTTGATCTTAAGGAAAGCAAATAATATGATTTCTCAAGAGATTTGGTAATGGGCAATTATTAAAAAAGGAGTTTCCAGTGAGTATGTGAAGTGAGAGATATGTACGCTGGAGTAAAAACTAGCGTTAAGAGAGATGTGGGATAAGCTGATAAATTTCATGTGAAACTAAGATTGCTCAGTACTTAATTCTTATTTGTTATAATTAAAGTAAAAAACAAATTAAGAAATACTAAAAGGAAAGTAGAACACAAACTTCAATAGTGAAGTCAAACTCCTGAAAAATATATTTAAAGTTTAGTAGAACAAATGAGTATCTAAAACGTTCCTTTGCAGAGGGTGTTACTACTACCAATAAGGCCGTAACTTTAAATGGTAAAATAATTTTAAAAAATAGTAGTTTTATCTCTTTAGATTTAATGCTATGAATGAGTTAGGAATACAAATAAAACTCATATGCTTATAATATACAAATGCTGTCAGCAGTAAAAATTCAGAATAACTCATCAACCCCATTTAAAATATATAGGGAGTTAAGGCAGAGACACGTTGGCGTGTCAGATTTGTAACATTAAAGCCTTAGAAAAAGTCTTACGAGGCGCTAATTTCGATAGCAGGGGAACTATATTTACGCTTCGACGTTGACATCAAACAAGAACCAGGGCGAGAGCCAGTGAAATCCTAACCGAGCTAGTAGTAACGGCAGAACAAATAGGATTACATAAAATATGTCCATGTTTTTACATATGGATCAGAGGCATCGACCCTAACAAAAACAGATGAATCCCCTCTATTACTTTTTGAAACAAAGGTACTGAGCAAGATATTCGGAGCGGTATGTGAAAACGGAATATGGTGGAGATATAACTTTGAACTGCAGAATATCTACAAGCATAAGTTTAGTGGAAAATATATTACCAATATAATCAAGCAAAACCGTCTGCAGTGGGCAGCACATGTATTCTGAGCACCGGAATCGACCATGATAAACAAAATCCTAACAGCGCAACAAGTGGGAATGAGAAAACGGGGTATACCAAAGCTGAACGGATAGACGGAGTAACACAGCATGCATAGGAGATCGCTGTTGCTAACTGAAAAGTTCAAGCAAGGGACAGATCAGAAAACTTAAGAAAGTCGAGGTCCTTTAAGGGCTATAGCACGATGATAATGATTATTTATATATTTCGGATCGATATTACAAAGCAATCAAGAAATTTATGGAAATTCATACAGTAGAGTTAGGGTAAGATGGATACAATGAAAGTAAGCAAGTGGTCAGAAAAATTTCAATGAAACTCAAAGGTAAATTCTATTATAAGGACTGCTAAATACGGTACCGTACGCTGGGTATTTAAAATCAAAGAGGAACAACGAAAGAATCTTAGATCGATAAGTGAAGTGAGAAAAGAGGATAATATTAAGAATGAATATACCAGAAGAAGGCTAAGTTTAAAAAATTGATACAAGCATGTGGAAATATAGTTAAAATGGATAGGAATGATAAACATGCAATACGAAGAATCGGTGACTTTAACGATAGAAGTAGAATATGAAAACCCAATAAGGGCTGGTGAGCGATGGTTAAATAAGACATGCATGTAAAGGCAATTAATATTGACATGAGCCAAGATAAAACCTTACGAAAAATGGTATTATGAATGCCGATCCGACATAGAAATAAATTCAAAGAGAATAACGGTGATACGATAATGATGACGCAAGTATATCGAACGCTAGTGGTTAATTTTAATTGAAAAATTAATAGAAAATCTGTTTGATTACTTGATTATTTACAAAACCAATATTTCATACAATAGGAAAGCTCTTAACGCATTATAGGTCAGCGTCCTTTTTATAGTAGATCACTTAAATATATTTTTTTTAACCCTTAAAATTTGTTTAAATGTAAGGAAAAATTTTCCATAGATTTTTTAATATCCTTTTAATAAAAATAATTATAAACATCGAACAAATTTGATGACCTCGTTTAGATTTACACATTTAATAATAAAAGTTTCATATAAGCCCTTTTTTATCTTTAATTTCATTATTTTTGTTATTAATGTTTATTATAAACTATATTTAAAAAAGTCAGAAATATAAATTGCTAAATCGTCAATATAAGTTTAATTTTGCTGATCTGTAAATAGGACACTGGTATGTAGCCTTATCAAAATGTGCAGTATTTCAGTATACAGTTGAATGTGAATCTATGCACAAGTCGTTGCATTTTTTTAATTATACATGTGTTTATTGCGACTTGCATAAACAGTTTTATATTTTATCATATTTAGAATTTATTCCGCAGTAACTAATATTTTAACAAATATAAAAAATAATAAATATAAAAAAAACCGATTGTGAAATCATATGGACATAACTCAATTTTTTGGGTTTTTGTGGAAGTAGTGGATACTGTTATAATTCTGACTTTTATACTGATAGTAAGACAATCGCCAAAAATGATCGAGAATATTTGATCTTAAGATCAAGAGTATAATACTTAATACATTAGATTGCATTTCTGAACTTGCAGTAACTGAGTATTTTTTAATAATTTATTTACCAGCAAAGATTTATTATTTCATATAGAAAAATGTGAATACCGAGTACCAAGAACCTTGCGGCAAAATAGATTAGCGAAATGTCCTATACAAGACATAAAAACTTTTGGAAAATAAGCTCATGGATCAAATGATATTGGATTTGATATGAATGGAGACATACTTTTTGTAGAATGGAACGTGTGTTACTGTAGCATCTAATTTTAATAATATAGAACCTCTCGCACAAATTAGTGGATGGAATCACAAGTTCAAAGGAAAACGTTGATGCATTGACCGCAAATTATATATATATATATATATATATATATATATATATATATATACATATATATATATATATATATATATATATATATATAACTATATCACCAAATCCATTATAAATAAGTCTACTCTACCTTCAGACATCAAAAAATCTCTTATCTCCAAAAATCCATAAGTCCAATGTCCCCTAATGCCCATTGTCAGTGCATACAACTACCCTACTCAGAAATTGGCTAAACATCTCGCTTTATCCTTACAACCATTTGCCGAGAAAGCTTCTTCCTTTGTCACAAACTCTTTTCATTTTATTGATCTTCTAAAAAACGTTTCTATTTCACCCTCCGATATACTAGTTAGTTTTGGCATTGTTTTTTTGTTCACCAACATTCCCATCGATGAAACCATTTTTATCTTGGACTCTAAACATCAAATCCCCCAAAACACACTTATAAAACTCTCTCACTAAAAATCTCTTATAAAATATTGCATGTCTAATACATACTTTTTATTCCAAAAACATTTCTATCGTCAAATCAAAGGTTCCCCAATGGGATCCCCCCTCTCTCTCGTAATAGCTGATATTTTCATTGAACATTTCGGCACAGCAGCCCTGTCCTCATCATATCTCAAACCCACCTGCTGGTTACGGTACAATGATGACACCTTTGTCATTTGGCCACATGGTAAGATCTCTTCATGTCCCACCTGAATGGAAAACATCCTAGTATTCAATTCACGATGGAAGTTGAGTCTGAAGCATCTTTGCCATTCCTTGATGTTCTTATTCTTATTAAAAAACCACCTCCCAGTCATATCATCACCCCGCCCAACTCAATTCAGTTGTCAACAATCTCATTTCTCGTTCCATAAGACTTAGCGACAACAATCATAGGTCATCCGAAATCATTTCGATAAGGCAAAACTTACAAAACGGCTACCACAAAACCCAAATCAATAAGAGCATTCAAAAACATCTAAACCTCATTCCAACCAAAAAAGAAACCTTGCGGCCGGATCAATCCAAAATCTTTCTACCTTTTATTAAAGGTGTCACTGACAAGATCAGTAGAACTCTTCTTTCTCTAAACATCAAAACCATCTTCACTACTCACTACAAGTTTTCCAATCTCGTCAGATCCGTAAAACACCAAATCCCCAATAAAGACCATGATGTCAATGAGATACCTTGTTCCGGTTGCCCACGTACATACATAGGACAGACAAACCGACGAATCCATAACCGTATTTATGAACATTCTATGTCAGTCAAACATTCCGATACTACTTAGCCCTAGCCCAACATCAAATTGAGACAGGCCACAAAATAGATTTTGAAAAAGCAAAAACCATCGCCCTCATCTGCTCCTTAAAATCAAGAATCATCCGTGAAGCTATCGAAATTGAAAAAACGGGCCAACAGCTTAAATACGCGCGATGACGCTAAACGACTACCGGCAACATGGCGACCCCTGCTTCAGTGACCTCCCGCTCACACCGCTCAGGCCACGTCACCTCAGACTACGTCAGCGCATACCGTTTCTGCGCATACTGAGAGTAGCAGCCACACAGGGTAAGACCGGTCGTCACGTCACTCGACATTGATGAGTAGGCAGATTGAGACCTCAGGGCCGTTTGACATTTCTTGTATTTATTCAGAACACGATCATGGTACAATGAACACAAGGTATGATACATAATATTGCAAAATCGATTCGCTTCGCGCATGACGTAGTCAAGAACGCATCTTCACGCAACATTTGAATGTAGTTGTATAGGAAAGACTTTTAATTTTAAGTTTTTTACTTTTATGATATCCTTTATAAAACAAGTTTTAATAATTTTTTATTACACATAGGTACAGGTTGATCAACTCTTATATATATATATATATATATATATATATATATATATATATATATATATATATATATATATATATATATATGTATATATATATATATATATATATATATCTATACATATATATATATACATATATAATTATATATATATATATATATATATATATATATATATATATATATATATATTTATATATATATATATATATATATATATATATATATATATGTATATACACGTGGAGAGAAATACACCTTGCTCCAACTAATTATGCAGGGAAATATCCAAGGGAAGCGAAGCATAGGGAGACGTAGAAGGTCATAGCTGCGCAACCTAAGAGAGTGGTACGGATGTACAAAATGAACTTTTCAGAGCAGTCGTCTCAAAGGTCCGAATAGCTATGATGATTGCCGACCTGCGCCGCGGAGATGGCACTTGAAGAAGAAGAAAATTATATAGTTCTTACTAACCCCCTCGCCTCTACTATGGATTTCTGTTAGGCATTTGTAATGTATTTTTAGTAGTATCGAACGACTCCGTTGTCATGTTGGCACACGATTGATTGATATGGCAGTAGTAAATTCATGGATTCTTTCAAAACCAGTCAATAGGTCAAATATGGATTTATTAGAGTTTCGTCGATGTGTAGCAGTTCTCTACCTTAACTTGAATCTTAGTACAAAGATAGTAGAAAGATAGAGAACATCAACATCTAAAATATTTACGGACATAAAATTCAATGGGAAAGGACACTTCATGGAGAAATTTAAAGAGCAGATACGATGTCCAGGAGAAAATTGTAAAGCCATACCACTAACACATTGTAAAAAATGTACTGTAACATTAGGTATTTTATACAATATCATAAAACATATTTATTTTCATTAGACGCAAATTAAAATGTTAATTCCCATAACTGTTTTTAACTCATTTATACATTACTTGTAATTATGATGAAACTAACGCCTAGTGATCTATTCATAGGACGTGTCAAATTTCTAAAATGCAAGTATATAAAAACATTTCATTAAGATTTCCATATTAAGAAGAATATTGTTGATAATAAGGTATAGTTTGTTAGTGATAGTTTGAACGTTAATACGTTACAATCATTTAATTTCATTACAATATATTGTGACTTAACCTCATATGAACATAATTTTTAACTTAAATAAGCAAACAATTTAAGAATCTTCGTAAAATACAGTTTACTACAAGATTTGCGTAATACTAAAAAATATATATTTTAAGCTATTGATTATGTTTAAAAAATTAGGGCTTAAAGGAACTACAATGTTTAAGGGATTTTATAGTTTTATATGGTTAATGGACCTCCAAATCTGACAAAACCGCAGAGTGCTACCATTTAAAGGAGTGCATTTTAGAGAAAGGTGTTCATTTCTCCCTATGCACTATGATAAATTTGGGTGCATTCTATGCAGTTTTCGTACATGTAAATTTAAAGAAAAGTTGTTCAAAATTAAATTTCCTATCGAAATTTAATTTTTAACTCTTTAAATTAAAAAATAATTTTTTTGACAAAAATATTATCACAAAACGAAGCAAAAAAAACAGGAATACACGCGATTTTTTTCTGTTTTCTACGGGGTATAGGTATATGCAATGCTGTACAGAAATAAAACTTCAAAATTCGTCACTCACACTATTATTTGGCAATTTTGTTTTATTTTTTCTCCAAACATTGTTCTATAATTTTTTTGCGTAGCTTTAAGTACATACAGTTGTATATTTAATTGAAAAAGATCAATTACTTTTAAAATGGTCTAAAGTAAAAGGTTCTAGGCCTAATTTTATGCAACATGCGGTTCTTCAAAATGTTACTGCTATTTTTTAAATTTCTCATTATAACCTTTTTGCTTGTACATTTAGGTATATGCATTACCAAATGAAAAAGAAAACTTATTGTCTCTTCCTTAAAATTATCTATTGTAAAATATTCTGATCCTACCGGTAATCAAGATATGGTTTTTAAGATTGTGATACTTGCAACGATTTGTATATATCTAAATGTCCGATGATACTCCAGTCGCAGTCGTCAGAAACGAAAATGCTACTGAACCTCTAAAAATCATACAAACAAGCTGAATTATGCTGATAATGTCAATATTGAGACCATCAAAACGGTGCAAACAAGTTGCCACTCCTAGTCCCGGTCTTCGCCATAAAACTGCCCCTCGCAAGGGGGTTGGAGGAAGAAAAACATCGATTTACCAAGAATCTGTACGTCGTAGAAAAAAAAATGTTTCAAACAAGAAATATAGCTGAGATGACGTTGAACAAAAATGCATTAAACACTTTTTCTGTAAAATGATCAACTCTTAGAAACAACGCTTGCAGTGGCCAACGATTTTAAACGTGTTACGCATGTGAAATCAATTTTTTAATATTAATTTTTATCAACTCGACGGCAAAAATTCAATAGCCTTTGTTCAGATTGTCCTATCCACAAACAATAAAATGGTTTTAAAAATAAAAAGTGCAGCTTTCGTACGCAATTTTTGCATTTTGCCGTAAATAGCAAAAATCGTTAAAAGTAGAAAATCTTGAAGAACCCTATCTTGTTTAAAATTAGTCCTAGAGTCTTCTACAGTAGATCACATTAAAGGTAATTGTTTTTTCTTTCTATTTATTATACTATTATGTACACCTAAAACTGTATAGAAATGAGTTGTAGAACAATGTTTGGCACAAATAGGAAAAATGGCTCAAAAATGGTGTTAGTGGCGTACTTTAAAAAATCGTGTGTCGGATACTGTAAACACTATTTTTCTGTAAAGCAATGCCCGTACCTTTATCCCCCCCTCCCCGTTTTTTTGCTTAATTTTTTAAAATATATTATTGTCAAAAAAAATCATTTTTAACTTTAAAAGGTGACCTTTCGATAGGAAATTTAATTTTGAACAACTTTTCTGTAGATGTAAATGTAAGAAAACTGGTAATGTTTGATTGTAATATAGACTTTTTTTAAATTAATATCCTTGGAATCTAGGTGTATATGTTTTAATTCATGTATGAGTTTACAATGTTAAACTCTGTCAAATACTTTTTAAAAATCTATATAACGTATGAATACGTTTTTATTATATTTCTGCATTTTTGTAATAGTACCGTTATTGCGCACAATTCTTCTCTTGTTCCCATTCCACCTCTAAATCCAAACTGTGTCTTGTCTAATTGTTCTTCATATTTTTTATATATACACTGTTGAATAACTTTGAGTAGTATTTTTAAAGTGTGACTCATGAGGCTAATTAATTAATCGCAAGATTTAGGATTATTTTTCTTATGTAAGGGTAAAAAAAAAAGATTTGAATCATTTATCAGGAATTTGACCGTGGTATATTTTATTAAATAATTTAGTTAGACACTTAATATTTTTGTTATTCAGGATTTTTAATATTTTTACCGGAATTTCATCAGGACCTCGCGCTGTACCACTTTTTGAGTTTTTAATTGCTTCACCTCTGATATTAGAATTCGTGTATTTCTATCAGTTGAAAATGTGTCATTGATTTCTACAATATTATCTGTAAATAAATTCTTGATTTATTTCTCCTAAGTTTTTTGTGTTTCTTCTTCTATAAATTGCGTCTTCAATCAGATAATTGGAAATTTTCATTTTAGTTTCTTAAACTTGTGGTATTCTCTTCCATGTATTACCCGTAATTTCTTTCAGTTTCTTGTGCAGGTTATGTATGTCATATTAAATTCTTCTATTTCTTTGAAATTTTCATCCATCCAGCCTTCTTTAGCTTCCTTGATCTGCGTTTCTGTTTCTTCATTTGCTTGTATTTTTCTCTATTTGTGTCTCTGTATTTTCGTTTTTTTTTTTTGTATGAGCTTTATAATATCTGGTGTCATCTAATCCTTTTTGGCACTTCTTTTATACCCACAAACGTTTTGCCAGCGTTAGGTACTGCCGACTTCCTTTCATTCCAGGCACTGTTAATATCTTTTTTTAAGCGTCTGTGAATGCTGGTGCATTTGCTTCATTTATTTGTTTTTGACATTTTTCACCCTCAAGCTTTGACAAATCTGGTCTTAATTTTACTTTTTTTTTCTATTGTTTTCTCAGTTTAATGTTAAAGTTGGCAATAAGTAAATTGTGGTCGGAGTCTGCTTCAGCACTAAGATATGTTTTCATGCTTTAATCCCATTTATAAATCTTTTGTTAACGAGAATGTAATCTTTTTGGTTTCTTATCAGATTATTTTCGTTGTCTCCTGGTACACTCCACTCTTTTGTTGTATACGATTCTGTAATTAGCCATATTAAAGAAAAGATCTGAGGGACATAAAACTATTTTACAATAAAAAAAATATTAAGTATTAAAATTTAAGACTTTTATAAGCAAAGAAAATATTATTTACCCTGTATTCATGTTGTCATTTATTCAGGACATTCAGGACAACATTCCCAAATTTAAAGACAATCCTGATAATTATTTATTTAACCCTTTCAATAAGGAATGTGCTGAAAGATTCACATTAGGCCAATAAAAAATAAATAGTTGATCATTACTTAATAAAGAAAAAAAAGTTATTAAATAACTCTATTAATTATGACAAACTAATTGGCGAGTTTTCAGAATTAAAAGTACGAAAAAAAGGAAATATAACTAAGCAATCTGAGTATATTTGTTTGTTTTTATAAATTATGTTTATTTAATTTGTGTACATGTATATTATGTTTTTCCTTTTTTTACTTGAAATCAGATAATTAAATAGAACTACATGATATGCTTTGAATCAAAACTACCGAACGCAAAACATGTCTCATGACTGAAAAATAGGCCCAGAATTATTACAATGTTGCCTAGGGCCCGCTTTAGCCTTAGTCCGTCACTGACCTAAATGCACCCTAGTGTATAGGAACAAATTCACCCCTACCTCAAAAGCGCACTTCTTTAAATCAATGGTAGCACCACTTTAACGATGTAGTTCCTTTCTAAAGTACATTATCAATAGCCTATTTATATATCTAACATAATTTATGTTACATGCATAATGTATATAATTATAATGTATTATAATTAACAGTATCATCTTTACTACTACTACTACTACTAAGGATTTCCACAGTTTTCACTGTCTTCCTTCACTCAACCGTTTTCTCCAATTTTCCCTATCATTCCAGTCTCCATCTCGCAGGGTTCTTTTCTCCATAGCCTCGTCGATTTCATCTCTGAATGACCTTCGGGGTCTTCCTCTCTTTCTTCTTCCAATCGGGCTCCATTCTGTGATTTTGTTTATCCAGCGTCCTCTGTCCGCTCTTCTGACGTGGCCGTACCAGGATAGTCTCTTCTCCTCTATATAGTCGATTATGTCTGATTGCACTCCCATTCTCCGCTTAATCTCTGCGTTTTCAATTCTGTCTCTTTTTGTAAGTCTACAGCTTCTCCTCAGGAACTCCATTTCTACTGCTCTTATTCTACCTCTATTTCTCTTGTTTATTGTCCAGTTTTCGGACCCATATGTCAGGATACTTCTTGTCAGGGTGTTATATATTCTCTTTTTTGTCTTTATCGTAATGTTCTTATCCCACAACACTGAGTTTAGTTGTCTTATACAGTTTCTTGTTTGTCTCAGTCTGTTGTTTATATCTTCTTCTGTTGTTCCCTAGTTCGATATTATGGTTCCTAAATACTTGAATTTATCTGTTCCATTTATTTGTCTTCCCTCGTCTATCTCTAGGTTTCTCATATCCTTGTTTTCTGTTGTTAGGTATTCGGTTTTCTCTAAGTTTATTTCCATTCCGTTGTTTTTATATTCTTCTTCTAGTTTTCTGAGCATAAAGCTGAGATCTTCTTCATCTTGTGCGATGACTACTTGATCGTCGGCAAAACTTAAGGTGTATAGGTATTCGTCTCTTACTGGTATGCCCATTCCTTCGCACTTTCTCCTCCATGGTTTGAGTGTCTTTTCCAAGAATATTTTAAACAGAGTAGGGGACGTAGCACAGCCTTGTAGAAGTCCTTTTGTCGTCTTAAATGGATTGTAGGCTTTATTTCCACATTTAATAGCTACTTTGTTTTCTTTGTATAGTGCTTTAACTGCTTTTATTAGTGTTTGTCGGATTCCGAGATCATTCATTGCTTCCCATAATTTGACTCTAGGTATTGAGTCATATGCTTTCTTTAGATCAACAAAGGCCAGATGGACCGGTCTACCTTTTGCCATTTTCTTCTCTATCAGTTGTTCTAATGTGTACGTATGATCTAGGCATGATTTTCCTACTGTGAACCCTGCTTGGTCTTCTCCAATTTTTCCTATTATTTCAGTTTCTAGTTTTTCTTTAATAATTTTCCGTAAAGTCTACCTACCGACGATATTATACTAATTCCTCTATAGTTTTCACATTTTTTCCTGTTTCCTTTCTTATGTATGGATGTGATGTATGCTTGTGTCCATTCCGCAGGTATTTCTTCTCCATTTAGTCCTCTTTCGAACATTCTATGTAGCATGCGGAATAACTTTTCCGTTCCGTTTTTAATTAGTTCGTTTGGTATTCCTCCGGGTCCTTTGGCTTTTTTGTAGTAGTATCATCTTTATTAGATAATATATTTATAGTCCAGGCGGGATCTGTTGAAAAGCAGACCATAATGGGCATTTTTTATGTTTATTTGTTTGCTAGAATTACTTCAGAATGTACCTTATAGGGTACCTATTAATGGGTACACGTAAACTCATCACCAATTACCATAAATACCCTTGTACATAGTACAAACTCATCACTGCCATAAAAGTAAGGATTTTCAAATAGACCCCGAAAAATTGGTAAACTCATCACTGGCCTACCTGCACCCCGTGGCAGGTATAGACCATAAACTCATTGCAAACCGCTAAGATTTGGTAGTTTGACAGAATAAATCTAAAATAGATGTATTAAATGCAAATGTAATTTATTGGTTTTTATTTGGGAGTTCTGCAAAAATTCTATTAATAGCTAAAACTAAGTATACGCCTAGAAAAATTTCTCTTCATTTGCCCTTGTTCCCTTGTTCCTTTAACATGGATAGTGAGCTGCTCATTACGTTTTGAGCCAACGCGGACTAAAAATGATCATATCAATACTTTTAAATTTCAATTGCGAAAGACTCTGAAAACTGTTAGATACAAACCAAAGTATGTATATAAAACATGTATGTTACTTATGCATTATCCATTTCAGAAAAGTACGGTAATAATAATAAGTGTGAGTCGGTGTAATATTGAAGATAGTGTTCTATTAAAAACTACCTAAATCATGCCACATGCAACATCTCGCATAGCCAAAAATAATTTTTGGTGATCGACCAGTTAATTCTAGAGAACTTCACTATTTTTCTTACTTGATAAAATTTCCATGTTTCGTGAACGGTGATAGAGTGAAACACCCTGCATATTTAGAAGTTTAAATCCAAACACAAATGTATGTCAATATTGTTCTTTAGAGTTTAAAAAATACTCTACATTTCTCTTGCTAGATATTTTTAATAAAAATTCAAAGTGCCAGGATTGGAAAATCATTTCGTATAAATAACTAATTTCTGTGTACAATTGCAATTGTACTCTTGTAATAAGTTTTGCAATACAAGCTGGAGATCCAAATATTTTTTTGACTTAACCATAAATGGATCATTTTTTGAATTCAATCAAGTAATTTTTCAGATGAAACATAAAAATATGCAAAGAACTTATTAAAATTTTAAAGCTAAAGAAGACTTTATTTTATGTAATAAAGTCCAGTTTTCTGGAAATTACCAGTATGTGTTTATATTTCTATAATTATTTTAGTTGCGGAAAATATTCTGCACTGCGTCTTGGAACACAATCACGTAACAACCTTCGAAAACTAAACCGTCAAGTCATCAGCAACTCCTGCAAAATGAAAACTCAAGAGAGGCCATCAAAAATCATTCACCAAAAGATTGCAACTTCTTCTTACAAAGAACACATAACAACAACGGACATCTCTGGACATCAACGGAGGAATATAAGCAACGATCGTTTTCTTTTTATGTCACCTGTACCTAAGACAATGAGAAAGCGAATCAAGAAATCCAACAGATGAATCTAAAGACGGACCGCGATAAATGTTTTGTGTTGGATAACGATTCGCAACAAAATATTATTTTTGGCAGTCTTGAGAATTTACGATACTTGGTGAAAGCAGAGACATATCACTTGGATGGTACATTTCAATACGTTCCAAAATTTTTCTTGCAATTATTTACCATCCATAGCTAACCAAACCAAAAACTTGGTTTGGTAATCACTTATAAGAGGGGAGATTCCAACGGCAAGTGGCTGCACCATTTATTTGGCTGGTCATTTTTGGACCCATAACGAGTCGGCGATTGTTTTGTCAACGATTTCATGCGGATATCCCTAACCTGACTTCATTAATGAAAATGGCCGATTATATGGTAGAAAACTACGTAAGTAATGAGTCTCTTTTCCCTCTAAATGTTTTGGGCATCCCAGTCTACCCATATACATTGCATCATAAATCCACGCGAATCCTTTCATTCCCATTTTCCAACCATTTTTAACATTCTCATCCCAATATCCTCACTTTTGTATCTACGCTTCTACAGTACTAAACAATGGTGTACATAAACTGCAGAGTTTACATGTATCTGTACTATTTTCACAGCATAATGTTTCTTTAAGTAAGCTTTAACCGTTTATAAAAGCCAGGATACTGTACTTAAATATTTTGATTCATTCTGTCATATTAATAGATTTCTAATTATTTAATAAGTTGAGGACTATTTCCGATATAAACGGAAACAAGTCACTATCGAAAACCTATACAACTGCATTTTCAGATCTTAGATTGGCGGATACGTCGAATAGGCCACACCGTAAAAAAATCGATATTAATATCTATTTTAAAGCAATTTGCTTAAAATAATTTCTGAATTTAATAAATTACCACATAAACAAGAAGTGTAACAGGTAACTGGCAATCTTCCGCATTATAAACCAGCGTCTTGGGGCAAAAATACTGGTGATGAGTTTACCTATCTGCAGTGATCAGTTTACCTATCTCCAAAGGATGCCGGTGATCAGTTTACTATATCTCGGAGAGTCTAATAATTTTATGGGGGTATATACAGTGATGAGTTCGTACACGTCCATATTAATAAACACGATATGCACCAGTTGCAAGTCTTGTGCCCTTTTTTTATTTAACAAAATCTGAAAAAATTTGAAAATTTTTACTTTTTGCGCCTATATTTTTGCTTATAACTCGGGAGACATAGCTCCTACAAAAAAAAAACTTATAGAAAGTAAAAGGTTCGTTACTTAATTTTACATAATATTTGACTAGGTAGAAATTAAAAATTTAATGTTTATTGTTTAAAAAATGCAATAATTAGGAGAAAATTGCAAAAAAGAGGAGTATTTCCTTTAAATATTTTCGACTTAATCATAGCTTTGTTTATATTCCGCCTAGAAAAACTTTATAATACGACTAACACGTGTGCTAAATTTCGTTAGGGTCGGTTTAACAGTTTTTGCATGTTAATTTTGAAATCCAGGGTCTGCTAAAATTTGCAAATTTTCAAAATTACACTGGGCCAAAAATAAGCACTTTAAATAGATGAATTTTTTATTTATAAGAAAAGCTAAAGCTTTCAAATGCACTTTGGAAAATTTTAATTGGTCAACAACGCAAGCCTAGGGAATTTTTTCATTTACAAATACACGACATTTTCAAATTTAATAAGTTAATAATTATTAGGAACTACTTAAATAAATTCATTTTAATGTGTATTTTAAAAGGTAGAATTATTTTTAAAAACCAAAATTTATATATATATATATATATATATATATATATATATATATATATATATATATATATATATATATATAAACTGGGGTGCAAAATTAACCGGACACTCAGATTTTTTTGTTTTTTGTTGGTGTTTAGATTAAAACGTTTAATTTGTTTGAATTATTGTATTTTATGCCTTATTAGCGAAAACGTTTTTTTTCTTGTTTGAACCTGTTTAGATGTTTTGTGCGAACATTAACACTTTTACACATATGTTTTATTATTAATGTGAAATAGTGACTTAGTATTAATTTAAGTTTATTTTGGTACTGTACCTGATTATAAGTTCAGCTGTAGGTTTTTGTATTGTCTCCTGTTTAAAACTTGCATTAAAAAAATATGACACCAGAAGAAGTAGCACAAGCTGTTGCTTTACAGGATGATGGTCGGAGTATTCGTAACATCGCAAATGCTTTAGGAATTTTTTGAAATACAGTGTCTGGTGCAATAAAGATTTTGGGAAACAGGATAACACACCAGGAGGCCACGTCAAGATAGACGAAAAACTTCATGTCAAGTTGAAGATCGCTTTCTTGGGTTACAAGCGTTACGTGATCATACATTATCAGCACCCGTACTTATTCAACGATTAAATGATTGTTCATAGAAACACAGTTTCCGTTTAAACCGTTCGGCGACGATTAAATGAACGTGGATTAAGGTCCAGAATACCCACGGGACTTCTATTAACCGCAGATCATCGGAGGCAAAGTTTACACTTCGCTCGCGAACATCTTAATTAAGGTGTTGACGATTGGATTACTGTGCTTTTTACGGATGAATTAAGATTTAACATGTACTCATCAGATGGGCGGCCTAGGATATGGAGAAGTGCTGGTGAACGTTATCAGCAATTTTGTTTTACTCCGCGAGTTCAATTTGGTGGAGGTGGTATAATGGTGTGGGCAGGCATTTCTCTAGAGGCTCATACAGAACTTGTTACAATTCAAGGGGACAATTTCAATCCTTAATGGTGTATTCAGCAAAGTTTGGAATACCATGTAGTGCCATTTGCCCCATTTGTTGGAGAAAACTTTTGTCTGATGCAAGATAAGGCTCGTCCGCACATCGCAAGAATAACACGGGATTACTTTGATGAAGTTGGGATTCGTTTTTCGCCATGACCTCCAAGGAATGCAGACTTAAATCCAATAGAGCATGCATGGGATATTCTGGGACGCCGTATTCGACGTAACCATGATGAGTATGTAACCATGAATGATTTGGAGCAACCGTTCGTGACGAATGAGAGCAAGTCTCTTAAGCAGACTTTGCTGCCTTAATGCGAAGGATGCCTGATCGAATGAAAGCCGTAATCAGGGCTCGTGGAGGTAATACACTCTAGTAAAAATCCTTTTCCATAAAAAATTTTTATTTAAAAAAAAATTTATTTCGTTGCATATTTTCAAATTTTTTGAATTGTTTATTGTTTTTTCTGTGTAAAATTCTTGAGTTGTAATAAATTTGACTTTAAAATTTTGTTTATTAGTAATACTAAATTGGGAACATCTTAAATTTTTTTAAATGTCAGTTTTTAGTCAAATTATGAGTGTCCGGTTAATTTTGCACCCCAGTATATATATATATATATATATATATATATATATATATATATATATATATATATATATATATATAAATTTTGGTTTGATGAACAAAATTTTACCTTTTTAAAATAATTTATTACTTTTTAATAATTCTTTTTAATTCTCAAGGCTCGCCTAATTGACCGATTTTAATTTTTCAAGTGCATTTAAAAGCTTGTGTCTTTTATATAAAGAAAAGTCAACCGTATAAAGTAATTGTAAATGTAATTTTGGGTCCAGCATAATTTTGAAAATTCGCAATTTCTTTTGCAGACCCTGGATTGCAAAACTATTATGTAAAAATTGTTAAACTGATCTTAATCACATTTAACCCACGTTTCAGTTGTATCATAAAGTTCTTTTAGACAGAATATGAAAACTGTAACTTATTGCCATTTTTTAAACAATAAACATTAAATTTTTAATTTCTAGCTAGTCATATATTACGTAAAATTAAAAAGAGAAACTTTTACTTTTTAAAGTTTTTTTTGTACGAGCAATATCTCTCAAGATAGGCAAAAATATGGGCACAACAAGCAAAAATTATTGATTTTTTTCAGATTTTCTTAAATAAAAAATTAAGCACAAGGTTTGCGATTGGCGCATATCGTGATTGTGAGTATGTACGTATGTACATATGTACAATCTACATGTTGAAGTGATTCCAGCAAAAAATAGGCTACTATGGAAAATGTCAAATTTAAAACAGATCTCGCCTGGACTATTATAGCATTAAAGGATTAGTCCCTACGCATAATTTAAAAGTGAAAATAAAATTTAACAAACCTGTATTTCTCGAGGCTGGAATAGCTGTCGGTTTTAAACATTTAACCTTAGTCACTAAGCACTTCTGTATGTCTCTGCTCCCATCTTTTCCCACACACATGTCTTTACCTCTGCCGATTCCTAATATATTATCAATAGAAAATTTGTTGTTATCACTTATATGTCTTTCATTACAATTAGTCGAAACGATATCAACACTATCGTCATTAATTTCTGTATCATCAGTATCATCAGAAACATCGTTTTGTAACCTTTCCATATTAATATAAGCCCTACAAAACTCAGTGGTTGTAGAAGTTGAGCTTATAGTATTATTGTGGTCCATGGCCATTAGATATTGCTTGACACCTCTAAGCAACGCCCATTTTCCCCTCCACTTCTTATTTACGACGCTTCTCGTTACCAGATTGGCACTTTGCGTGTTTGTGCGCCTCTAAAATTCATCTTCACACCTATTCACTTCCTTTTACGCGTTTACCACCCTTATTATAGGCGCGAATTTCTATTAGCATCATTTATCATTTGGTTTAAGATAGGATGGGTTTGATTTTCTCCTGGTTGTTAATTTTAGGGCAATTTTAACATTATGTAATGCTTATTTAATGATTACCACTTACCTAAAAATTTTTATAATGAATCAGCTTTAGAATATCTAACACTGAATAATTTAAGCTTTAATATTCATTCCTTTCCTACCTAGATTTAAACGGCAGATTGTCTTAAAATCAATATTTTTAAAAAAAGATTGAAATTAAATTCAAACACATAATATTAAATATTTAATTGGAACTTAACTACAAAAAATACGATTTCTTTAATATAATTTTATAGCAACAAATACTCCTATTACCTACACTAGGGTCGATACAAAATTCCGAAATTAAAAAGAATATATGAATAAGAAGATCATATAGATAGATAGATCATATAAATAAAGGAAAATAAAGTAAAATCTTCACAAATTAAAAAAATAAAAAGAATAGATAAGCATAAGAAGGTGATTTAACAGCAAAACTGTCATCATCATTTTATCTGGCTCAACAACCCTTTTTGAGTCGTGAGCTGTTTCACGATTTTTCTCCATTTTGATCTGTTCCCTGCTTATTTTTGCATTTATTTTTATTTTTAAGGTTATTACATAATTTTCTATTTGTTCCATGTATCTCAGCTTTGGTCTTCCTCTTGTTCTTTTTCCTATAGGTGCTTGTTTGTTTATTTTGTTTGGTCATCATTATCATCATCATCTTTGACTCGACAATCCTGTGTGGATCCTGGCCTGCTCTAAGATTAGTTGCCATTCTGTTTGGTTTATGGCAACGTGTTGCCATCTTCTGATCTCTAGTATCCCTAAGTCGGTCTCAACTCCATCTAATCACCTAATTCGTGGTCGGTCTCTGCTTCTTCTACCTTTAGATATTCCTGTCGTTAGCTTTTCAGCAATCATGTTGTCATGCATTCGTATAATGTATCCGGCCTATTTAAGTCGATGTGTTTTAATGAACGTTAAGATAACTGGTTCATTAAATAGTTGGTATAATTCGAAATTAAATCTTTTGCGCCACTGCTCTTGATCGTTTATATCTCCAAATATTTTGGGAGTATCTTAGGCTCAAATATTCCCAGTCTTCCAAGTTTTTCACTCTTATGCGTTAGAGTTCATGTTTGCGTCCCGTATGTGAGGACCGGCCTCAGCAGTTTTTGTATATAATAATTTTGGTTTTTCTTTGGATATTTCTTCAGTGGAATTGTTTTTGGAGTCCATAGTATGCCCTATTTGTATGATGTTTCCTGTTCCTCATTTGCTATAGGATCCTTAGTAACCAACATGTATTTGGTTTTGTCTTCGTTGTCATCAGTTAGACCGACCTGCTTCGCCGTTGTTTTAAATTCTAGAAAATATTGCTCAACATCTTACTTGCTATGCCCTATTATGTCAATGTCATTCACGTATGCTAAGATTTGTATCGATATATTGTAAATAGTACCGCCGTCTCTAATTCGTGTGCCTCGGACTGCGTTTTCCAATGCAATGTTAAATATGAGGCAAGACAGGGCATCCCCTTGTCTGAGTCCATGCTTTATCTCAAATCATTGAGAATTTTCTCCCTATATCCTAACACTGGCTTTTAAGTTAGACATTGTCATTCTCATAAATCGGATGTAAATAAAGTTTTGTGGTATACCAAACTCACGCATTGATTGGTTTAGTACTGTTCTCTTGACACTGTCGTATTCGGCCTTAAAGTCGACGAATAGGTGATAGGTTTCAATTTTAAATTCTAATGTTGCTTCGGAGATCTGTCTTATTAAATGAATTTGGTCAATTTTTGATTTTTTTTAAGTAAATCTGGCCTGGTATTTTCCAACTATACCAACTGTGTAAACTTGTAGCCTTTCGTAGAGAATATTTGCTAGTTTTTTGTAAGCAGTTGTTAACAGGGTTATACCTCTGTACTTGTCACAATGAAGCTAATCGCCTTTTTAATATAACGGGCATATCACGCCTTGAGACCATTCACAGGACATGATCTCATTTTATTAGACAAGAAGTAAAAGTTTATGCAGTGCTGGTACCAGTGCGTCACCACTATTCTTGTAGAGCTCATTACAAATTTGATCAGTACCTGGTGCTTTATTATGTTTAAGCTTTTTAATGGCTTGGGCAATCTCTTCAGTGATAGGTGGTCTTTCGTTTGGGTTAAATAGATTCCAATAATTACGATTTGCTACGGTGTTATCTGATTCTTTTATATAATGGCCGTTAAGTTATGCGTCGAAATCTCAACTCATTGGTTAAAGATTGAGGCCGTATCACTTTTGATTGAATTGAGGATATTTCTTTCTCCATTCTTACAGATTCCTATTATTGACTTATAGTCTTTACTCATTTTTTTTTACATTTCGGTAGATTTTTCGAGTTTCGTTTTGATTTCTTAGCTATTCTATGTTTTGTAACTGCTTTTCTTTAAATTGCCTTTTTTTATATGTAATCTTTTTTCTTCCCGTCTTAGGGTCCGGTATTCCTTCTTTGCTCTTCTTGTGCACCTAGCTTGATTTGTCTTTAGGTATGCTCTATTTTTGTTAGCTGTTGCTTCTTGGCACTCCTCGTCAAATCATTCGTTTTGTCTAACTGGTTTGGTTTTCCGAAACATTTCCGATGCCTTCCCAGTTAATATATTTCTACATTTTGTCCACAATTCTTCCCCCGCTTCCAGACTCTCTAGTTTCTCATCCATTTGTCTTCTGTACTCTCTCGCAACGGTTTCAATGCGCAGATTATTAACGTTAATTCTGTCTTGTTTCAAATGTTTATCTTTTTTGGTTTAGGTTTAAAATTCTTTCTTTGATTTTTGCCATTTCAAGAAAGTGGTCACTATCTATGTTTGGACCTCGGTAGATTCTGACATCCATGAGGTCGGAGGAATGCCTTGCATCTATTAGGATGTGATCTATCTGGTTAACGGTTTCGTTGTCAGGTGATTTCCATGTTCCTTTATGTATTATTTTATAGGGAAATCTTTTCCCTCCTACTATCATGTTCTTGGTGCTTGCAAAGTTTATTAGTCTCAACCCGTTATCATTTGACTCTTCATGCAAGCTCTCACATCCTACAGTTGGCTGGAAAAATTGCTGATTGCCAATTTTTACATTAAGGTTCAAAGCAACTATTTTCACGTCATGACGTGGACATCGATCATATTTTTTGTCTCAGGTGTCGTAGAATTAGTCTTATTCGTCGTCTTTCCTTTCCGAGTACACTTTTAATAAGCTGTAGTTAAAGAATTTTCCTTTAAGACGTAGATAATATATTTTGATGTTTATGGGTTTAAAGTTAAGGACTAATTGCTAAGGAATAATTTACTGACTAGAAAATCACATTTTGTTTGGTATTTTGCCTTATTTAATTCTTTCCAGATGTCCCATCCAACACAGCCGTCGTATTTTAATGAATGTTACAATATTTGGAATATTTTATATAGTTTAAAGTTGTATTTGCTTTGCCAAATTGCACTTCTTTTTGTGCCTTTGTGTGGAAGAGAACAACATATTGACGATGGCACACCTAACAAGATCACTTAACCTGGTGATTGTTAGCACATACTTCGCTCGATAGGATGTACACAATGGCACCTGAAAATTACCAGATGGACTTACAGTAAATATGTTATTGTAGACTTAAGACTAAAAATGCGAAGCATTTCTGGTTTAAGAGTTTTAGACTCTCGCGTATTGAGTATACCTTTTGAGTATTGAGTATTGTTGTATAGCTTTTAGTTTAAAGGTTATATGTTTCACAAACGCTAATTCTTAAGCAAGTATATCAATACATCCTTGGTTCATGTGATAATTTTATTAGTAAAACATTTAAACTGTAACAGTGCTCTCGTGTGGTGTTTCGCGGACTCGTGTAAATTTGAGAAAACTTTGCGCTAAAACTTTGGCTAGATCTTAACTTAGTTGTAGTAAAAAAGTTGATCATTACATTACATATTTGTTAATACTTGTATCTCCTTTTATTCTCACCTAGTTGGGTTGATTTTTGTTGGTCACTTTTAGACGGATGAGGAACTAGTTGAATCAATTTATGTGCGAGTGAAATCTTGCTTTTATTAGAAAACTTTCCCTAAAAATAAAACTTAAGTCCATTCTAGTAAAAGTTGTTTATTGCCGGGTTAAATATTTAATTTCAGAACTTGTAGTTGCAAAAAAAACTTAAATCGCGTCGTGAGTGATATAAATATTTGAGTCATCAAGTTACGCCACTAAAGAATTGTTCCTGAGAAATTACCTGTTTCCAGCTAATCACCATTGGGTCGACCAGAGGAGGGTTTAGCTATTGTTGCTTTGGAAATTCCAAAGAGGTTCACAAGTTTACAACATTTTATTACAACAAAAATTTTATTATTTAAAAACGCTTCTGAGAGGTTAATCGCTACAATTAATTGAATCTCTATCTGTAACTAATCAAAATTTAGAAATTGCTATAGCAACGCTTAAAACTAATAACGAAGACAAAAATAAGGTTTTAAATTCTTTGTATTGTACATTATTCGATAAAAAAACTATGACTAAATGTAATTTTCATGAACTAAGGACATTTCATATGACATATGACATTACATACAAATTCAGCGGAATCTCGTCGTGACACAAATTTTTATAGTAAATCATGTATTTTTTTGCAAAGAGCGCATTAGATATATATATGTCAACAATTTTTAAATTTAGTTCCACAGTAAAGACATAAATTTGTTAAAGCCAAATCGTTATGTTCTAATTGTTTAAGTAGTTTGCATATCGTGTCTTTCTGTAAATCTTTGTCCAGGTGTCAAATATGCACGAACAAGATTTCAAAAATTAAATATTTCTGGTCTAAAACATAATATTGTAACAAAAAGTAGTGAAATTATTGATATAGAAATACATTCGCAAGTACACCCTTTCAAAATATTTAATAATTCTTGTTCAATAAAATATAAAATAACGCAAAAATCGACACAATGTTAGAAAAATTTTGGGAAGTCGAATAACTTCCATTCACGCAGTCTCATATTGATGAAGAAAAAATTGCAGACACTTTTCCCAACCACCACGCGGATTTCGGATTCAGGGCGGTATTAAGTTGAAATGCCCCTTCGACACTTCGGAAAATAAAAATTAGGCAGTTCCTTTTTTACTGCAAAACAAAGATTTTTATTAGCAAAAAAAAATTTAAAAATGATTAAAATTTTTATAATGAATATAAAAAAGTTAAACACGCAAAAGTTATACCTTTAAACTTGTATAACAATGTCACTAAGGAAGTAAAATACTTTATACCATATCGTGCAGTGATTAGAGAGCAGGCAACATCCACGAAACTTCGCGTCGTATATGACTTTTCTGCCAAATCTACATCGGGATATTCGCTGAATGATCTTATACTAAAGGGTTATCAAGTACAGAATAATTTATTTGATATTCTTTGTTGGTTTAGGACCTTTAAATTTATTTTGACTGTGGATATAAAGATGATAACCTTTAAAAACCATGCAAAGATTAATTCTATAATTATAATACTTTTGTCTCGAATAGATTGGCCAATATCCAGAATATCACAATTAAGTCCTGCGGGTCTCTTGTCCGGCGGTGTATTTAATCAAAAAACATTTTCGTTTTAATTTTAGGGACCTGAGTTTTTGCTAAAGCCCAAAATATATTTCTATCGAATTGATACCTTTGAGCAAATTGAAAATTTACCTGAAGTAAAGAAAATAGCTCTGTTAGTTGTTAATAGTTCACCAAATAATTGGATAACTATGTTTGACAGATTTTCTACATTTTTAAAACTTACAAAACGCAGTAGCTTACGTATTTTGGTTTGTATATAACATGAAACATAGTAATGAAAAAGTCAATACTTTGACACGTAAAGAAATTTCGAACGCTTATGATTTCATTATTAAAACTATTCAGCGACAATATTTTGCAAAATCATTGAAAACTACCACCAAGGGAACACCAACCGCAGAGGAATTAACGAAACCGAAGCTTAAATAAGAAAACGCTACTACTGACCTACGCTAAAGAAAGTCATCAAAGAAGTTATCAACCTTAGGGATACGTTCCAAGCCAACAAGTATGACAGAAATCCAATTAAGCCAAAATTTATGGTAACACCAACTCCAACAAAACCATTAGAAATCATTCATATGGACACATTCCAAGCTAAAGGACAAAAAGTTCTTACAATAATTGGTGCATTCTCGAAAGATGACCAAGCATATCCCATAGAAGGATCCAACACAATAAATGTGCTTAATGCCTTCATGATCTTCATAACCTACCACGAACTATCACACATGATAATCGCAGATAGTGAAACCGAATTCAAGAACGGTCTTTTGAGGAATTTGTCGATACACACAAAATTTCGATTCACTACACAACATCCAATAATCTACAATCGAACGGAATGATAGAACGTTTTCACTCTACAATTTTGGGATACCTAACACCTACGGATACATAGAGAAAAAAAGGAAGACTGTGGGTATTAAAGAACATATGGTATAAGCTATTTTGGGATATATCTATCATTCTATTGGAATATCTATATCATTCATCGTCTAAACAAAGGCCAATCGAAATTCTCAATGGTCATATCGATCCTCAAAATCCATTTGATATTGATATTAATGGAATACTAATAAATAACTATACACAGAACCACAGATAAAATACAAAAAAATCTACAGTGAAATAAACAAAAAACTAGAGGAACCAAACAGAAAAAAATCGAGAAAATAATTGAAAAAAGACAAACACTAATAACTTATAAACCCAGCACAAAAGTTTACACTAGAAAAACAGTAAAAAGAAACAAACTTCTTCAGAGGTTTTCCTCCCGCATTGCAAAAAATAACAATTTGGTGACAATAGATATCAAAGATACGTCGATACATACAAACAACATCAAACACAAGCCAAAGACTAACACTAAAATTGCTTTAGAGATGCACCTTATTTGCATTCCAACAAGTTTAAATTCAAAATCTGAATCCAGGGATCCTATCAGTTAAATTTGGTCAAGCAAAAATACAGATCAGCACTCATGACTTCATTCACTACTTCTATTTGGAACTCAGATCGCAGAAGAAATTAAATCCATCGAATCTCAGTACATTACCACCAACAGGGTGATAGAAAATGGACTTAGTCAACCATATTTTGACAGCCTACAAAACTTTGATAAAACTGTACCTACTCCAAAGAGCAAAAGAGGAAGTTATATATCCAATATATGAAAGCAGAAGACGACTTATAAATGGATTCGGAAGTGTAATACAGTCCATTTCTGGTAATCTAGATCAAAAAGATGCTGAAAGATACAACGCTACCGTTAAATTACTTGAAAATCACCAACAGAATATAATTATCAACATCAATAGCCAAGTCAGTCTGAATAAGAGAAGAATGATCAATTTTAACCAAACAATTTCATTATTTACACACATTCAAGAAATCATAATCGAAAAGACTAAAATTAGCTCAGAGATAGACCAATTTCTTTTCAATTTAAGTTATTATATGAAAGTTCGAAATATCTTTGACAAGATAAATCTTAATTTGCAAACAATTAAAAAATACTTTAGAATCTACAAACCGCAATTACACTTGTAAAAATCAAAACTTTACAGAACGGTCTCATCAGACCTGAAGAAATAAAACGGACTGTACAAAAAATGATTGAACGCCACCTTGCATTACAGATTCCCTATATTCAAGACGACGACTAAACCAAATACTACGAAATCATAGACATTCATGGTTACTGTACGAATCACACCCTTATTTTCAACTAATATTTTCCCATCCTTTATTTCAAGTTGTTCACGTACTTCCATTTATACTCACTCCCAACTAATAATCACACAATAATCATTCCTCCTGGTCCATACCTAGTATACAACTCGGACCTTTTTTAATATATGTACCTACCATATAAAAGAAGCGAATCCAAATTATTCATCTGTCCTGAGAAATTTCTACAAGAGAATGACCAGACTAATGAGCAGCCTAACCAAATGCAGCATCCAAATTCTCCAGTTAATCAATGATGCTGCCCAATGCCAAATTGTTACCGTCACTGTCACTACAACGATCATCCAAAAATAATCATGTTGTTTTTGCAAAGGCCATGAAAGTATCTACCTATTGCACCACCACTAAAATAGGACTCGAAGGCACCTATCTAATTGATAACCGCCAGGATATGAACTACGGACCAATAATGAAGTTTACATGAATTCCAAAACAACAATTAAAGAAGAACCACTAACATTGGCAAAAGTCAAGACCAGCACTGTTCCAAAGCAACGCCTAATATCAGAGCTCCTTTAGACAAACTACACAAGTTAACACAAGAAGAAGAAAGATTCCAGTCCATATTCTTACTACAAAAATGGACCACAGCTGCATATGGACACCACCGATATATATCCTGGTCACAATCCTTTTAATTTTCAGTTTTCTCAAGCTACGCCAACTGATAATAACAACAACAACAAAGATAAGCAGAATACAACCACAGCAGAAGACATTACTGACCGAAGCCCAGAGGCCTCAGAGACAGTACGTAGAGTTTTGTTCATCCCTCACAAAACTTCCTCAGGGGAGAAAGAAATTAAAATACATTAACCCCGGATGGCAGCTAATTCATGAGCATTTAGTTCGTTTAAATTGCGCTTATTTTTCTCTTCAATTTAACGTTGAAAATAAATCGACGAACATAGGCAATCACGTATTTTTCTAAAATATTATTAATATCTAACAAAACCTGCATACAATTTATTGATTAAGGCCTTACCAATTTTAATTCGAAAATTTCGATCGAATCCAAAATTCCTATCTGACATGAAGATTGTGTTCGCGATAACCAAGACGGACCAATTTACCAAATGTTATTTTCTATAAATTCTGAGGGAAGCTGATTTCGCGATAAACAATCGGCCGGATTGTCCAAAGACGAAACGTGCCGCCAATGCCACCGACTAGTCAATTTTTGTATTTCCGCAACCCTGTTGACGACGAATTTGCGAAGAAGATAGTGCTGGATATTTATCCAGTGAAGAGTGATTGTCGAGTCCGACCAAAAGTAAGTACTGCTAACTTCCAGTAAAAGAGACTGCTAAGGCGTAGAATATAGCCGGGCAGGAAGTACAGCGCCGCATCATAAACATAATATACAGCAAGAAGTACAGCGCTCTAATCGCAGTAACGATATTAAGCTTATGGGCGCTACACGAGATTTTGCACAAATTAATCGCACGATAATATTTTCCCGAGCATCAAAAGAACTACAATAAGGACAGGCGCCGTAATCATTTTCGCCGACGTCACAAAATCCATGAATTTGGATATCGACGGGATTTGGTATTGTAATTCAACGAGAAAATTTTAAATTTTCGATCAGATTTTGAATTGAGCCTGAAATGCCAACCATAAGTCGTAAATTTCTAGCGGAAGCGACTCATTCTAGGCTACTTCAGATTTTCAGCAAATTTGCATATTTATTTTTGCGTATACGATAACTGAGCCCAACACTCCCGGTGGATCAAATAATTTTGCGATTTGTGACAAAATAGAACACTTTTTTATAGATTCGATAGTTGAAATGCCGGAACTATAACATAGCGTATCTTCGCGAGAACTTCATTGAATTCTTAATGCCTTGACGGTGCATCATAGTCAAGAGACATGTGAGTACTTTCAGCGTGCTTATTTTAATAAACTATTAAAGAGCTTTTATTTGATGCCCATCTTCGAAGAAGAAAACTGCCCTTTTTTAATAATGCGATCTTATATGAACCTCCTATGCGAGTCTTTACATCAGTGAGAAGATCATCGCCGTAAAAGTCTCTGTTTAATGCGAAGTAAGATGCTGGAGATTCCACTACGAGGTGTCGAATGGGTAAAATCTTTTTATATTTTGCCGTGCTTAGTAAAACATAGTGCAAAAATAATTAACATAAGTGTACCTTCAACTACAAATAAATGTATGTATAATTTACTCATTACTAGTTGAGGTTTGTTTTTTGTTTCAACTAAATAAAATCACAAAAGAAAAAATTTAAACAGGATTGCCTTAGAGCCGGCAATCTATTTTTATTTTAAAATGAATAAAAAGCTGAAACTTTACCATAACACATAGAAGCTAAATTATAATTTCAACTAAAAACGCAATTTCTTTTGACTACGTGAGCAGTGGCGTACCAAATACCAAAATAGTAAATATGTCTCAAACACAAAACCAAGTTTTATCCTATGTATCAGTAGCGAAAACAATTCCACGGCCAACTTTCCCAAGCAAACATCAAGCCATTGGGATGCATGCCGAAGAAAATCTGAAATTGTACGATTACGTTAAAGCTATAGGTGATATAATAGGCCCTAAACAAGTCTCCTTTGCCTCTAGGATATCAAACAATCGCATTTGTATCTATCTTTCTAACACTAATCTTGTTGACCAGCTCATAGATTCACATCCCATACTACAGATAGGAGATGTTTCTTTAAATATCCGAAGACTTATTTCCTCTGCTAAAAGAATAATTATATCTAATGTATCTCCGTTCTTACCACATGACATAGTTGAAAATAGCATTAAAAATCTTGGACTTCGCATCGCATCTCCTATATCCTATTTAAGAGCAGGCATTCCTGGGGACGAATATTTACATGTATTAAGTTTCGGACGCCAAGTTTACGTATACCATCACTCCGAAGATTTTGAATTACAAACATCAGTACTTATTTCCTTTGAAGGGAATGAACACAGAATCTTCCTTTCTACAGATAAAGTACATTGCTTTATCTGTAAACAAACAGAACATATAGCCTCCAACTGTCCAAATCCTCCAACAGACAATACAATCCCAACCGAATATATACCAACAAGCCCCAACTCATCCGTAAAAATTTCATCTCCCTCTACACATAATGCCAAAGAGCCACAAATCGAAAATAAAGACTCCAACACTGAAACTCAATCCAACACTGAAACACAATCAGACCAAATGGCCATAACACAAATATCTCAAAAACGAGGACACTCTGAAATAGAAACTTCTAGTGAACTAACAAGCCCTGAAATTCCTGAGAAAGAAGCTCAACCATTGTTAGATATGCCTCCCCCTCTATCAGCTTCCCCCAAAAAAGATCTCAAAGCTAAAAAAAAAAAGCACAAACCTGATACTCCAACAGAATTAGTATTAACCGAAACCACCAAGAGAACAATCCAAGAAGCATACAAAAAGAACCCACAAACCTTTAAAATACCCATAGACAATTTCTTTTTCTTCCTTGAAAATAGTTTTGGACATTCTGATCCTTATTCGGAAGCGAAAAAGCTTACGGATGATGTAAAAAGTCTACTTTTAAACCTGCATACTATATATCCAAATCTTTCAGTTAGATCCTAAAAAACCGATTTACCCGTCTGAGTAAAAAGATCAAAAAACAACTACAACTAGAATCCTCTGAAGCCACAAGTTTATCAGACCCAATTTCATCAAGCGAACTAACTGACGATGAGTGCCTTTCCGATCGATCCCAAAGGTCGCAGCACTGAAAAATCCCCCCTTCTAATATTCTTCTCATTCAATTTAATCCAGTGGAATTGTGATGGGTTTTACCCCCATCTAGAAAATCTCCAACTGCTTGTTGCTGATACTTCACCCGATTTCATTTGTTTGCAAGAAACCAATTTCTCTAAAAACCATAATCCATACCTTAAAAATTACGTTGGCTACCACTTTATACGAACATCACACGCACGAACTAGTGGTGGGAGCTCAATATTTATTTCTACAGATATATTCCACCAAGAATTCAACTTAACAACAACTCTAGAAGCCGTTGCCGTTACTGCTTGGTGTCCAAATAAAATCGTAATTTGCAATGTATATATCCCTCCCTATTACACCCTGACAGCTCTCGAAATTACAAACCTAACTATCCAACTTCCTGAACCATTTATCTTAGTTGGAGATTTTAATGCACATAGCACTATGTGGGGCTCCAGTAATACTTTCGGTAGAGGCAAAATGATTGAAAATATCATAATCAATTCCAACCTTAATTTTCTAAACAGTGGAAGCAGCACATACTTTCATATTCAAACAGGTACTCTCTCTTCCATTGATTTAAGCATATGTAATCCAGAATTATCTACTCATCTTACATGGAAAACACTGGAAAGTATCTATGGCAGTAATCATTTTCCCATTTTAATTTCTAACAATGATAACTCACAAAGACAAAGCCAAATTAAGTGGAAAATTGCTCACGCTGACTGGGATCTATTTAACTTAATTGTCAAGGAACAAACAAATGAAATCTCCTTTATGAATTCTGCTGATGAAGATCTTAACATGTTGATTAATTGTATTATAACTTCCGCTGAAAAATGCATCGGTAAATACTACTTTGATCCCTCCAAAAAATATGTTCCGTGGTGGAATAAATCATGTAAACTAGCTGTAAAAGATTGTAAAACAGCATTAAACCGATATCGTAAAACTAGAAACCAAGTGGACCTAATAAATCTTAGAAAACTAAGAGCTAAATCTAAGCGAATTGTTAAAGAAAGCAAAAAGAACTCATGGAACAAATACATCAGTAGCATAACTTCCGACACACCTTCTAGTCAAATATGGACTAAAATAAAACAGATGAAAGGTGGATATACAACATACAAAATTCCAGCCATTATAGAAAATAACAATGTCATAACTGATGACCAGCAGATTGTAAACACACTTGCCAAATACTATTTAAATAAATCTAAACTTGATAACAACTGTACTGGACCAACAAACATAACAAATAAATGTGTTGTACATAAGAATCCAAATTCCAATGATCATCCTGTCAATCTCCCACTAACAATCGATGAATTAGTCGAAGCTGTTAACTCCCTAAAGAACAGTGCTGCAGGGCCGGATGACATTCCATCGATATTCCTAAAACATCTACATGAAGATACCCTAATAAAGTTACTAGAATTCTACAACAACATATGGCTAGGTAACCAATTTCCAATATTTTGGCGACAAGCTATAACAATTCCACTCAAGAAAAATGATACTTCTGCCAATACAACTATGTCATTTAGACCCATCTCATTAACGTGCACACTTTGCAAACTCCTGGAAAAAATTGTCAACAAACGCTTACTTTGGTATCTTGAAAAACATAATATTATCAATACCGCTCAATCAGGATTTCGTCCAAATCGTTGCACGATGGATAATCTTATCACTCTTCAATCTGATATCATAGAATCATTCTCTAATAGAAACGACCTTATAACTGTCTCACTCGATATAGAAAGTGCTTTTGACACAGCATCAAGGCCTGCAATTCTAGAAAAACTTAAAGAGTCTAATTTATCTGGAAACATATATCTATTTGTTGAGAATTTTTTAACTAACAGAAGTTTCAAAGTCTCTGCAAATGGTAAAATGTCTCCCTCATATATCCTGGAGACAGGAGTATCTCAAGGATCAGTCCTCAGCACAACCTTATTTTTACTGCTTGTTAACGACCTTAGTTCCTTAGTACAACCCCCTGTCAAACATAATATCTATGCGGATGATCTAGTTATTTACTGCTCGGGTAAAGTAACAAGCTCCACTAGCACTCTTTTGCAAAATACTATTGATAACATTTCTCACTGGTCTAAAAAATTGGTTTCAGGTTCTCGCCTACAAAGTCTAAAGTGATTACCTTTAGCAAAAAATATAAACAAACTCTTCCACTCATAAAATTAAAAGAGCATCCACTACAAGTAGTTGAAAATCACAAATTTTTAGGGGTAATTTTCGACAAAAAATTAACATGGAAGAGACATATAGAAAAAGCTAAAGCCAGTGCCTCAAAAAATATAAATCTCTTAAAATCACTAGCCAATCGACAATGGGGAGCCAAAAAGAAGTCCTATTAAGTTTATACAGAGCCCTAATAAAATCTAAGTTAGACTATTAATCGATATTATATATGTCTGCCCCTAAAACTTATTTAAAATCACTAGATACAATTCAAAACACTTCATTAAGAATATGCCTTGGAGCCTTCAGATCTAGCCCTACAGAAAGCATATATGTCGAATCGTGTGAACCTCCTCTAAATATTAGAAGACAACGTCTACTAAACTCCTATTTTGCTAAGGTCTCTGCAAACCCAAATAATATATCTTTCCAACTTATTAAAAATTTTCAATTAACAGGAGCACACAGTAGAGCTACTGCCAATTCATCACTACAGTTTCTATTGCAACTCTTAGAAAATTTTGACCTAAATCTTACCACCCCCATTATTCAGCCCAATACTCCACCTTGGCTAAAAATATTATCTGACACGTAAATTTGTGCAGATATAAGAAAATGGAAACCTCTACGATACTCATGAAACAAACTTTTAACGACATAATTAATAGAGGCAAGTTTGATAACATAATATTCACAGATGCATCTAAAGACGAAGAAAGTGTCGGATGTGCTGTTACTTCCACAAATAACAGATTAGGAATGTATAGACTACCCAGGATGACCAGTATATTCACAGCAGAACTCTACGCCATACTTAAAGCTCTAGAGGTTCCAATGCAGGGTACCAAAAACTTAGCAATCTGCACAGATTCATTATCATCCATAAATTCGATTAGAAAAATCTACACATCAAATCTTTTAGTTAATGAGATCCACGAAAGATGTACAGCACTTGCTAAGTCAAACATTTCGGTTTCGATGATATGGAATCCTTCACATGTTGGTATTAAAGGAAATGAGAATGCTGACCACGCAGCAAATGAAGCACGTCGCTCTGACCTTACAGATGAAAAAGTCCAAATGTTTCAAGATATAATCATTGAAATTAAAAAGTTATCTACCTCAATGTGGCAAAATCAATGGAACAGGTGCACTACCCAATTAAAGTCCATCCAACCAAACATTTTAGGACCTAGAATTTTTACTACGGAAAGAAAATCGAAGACCATCATTAGAAGGCTTAGAATTGGGCACACCCTGCTAACCCACGGATATCTGATGGTTCCCGAAGAACCTCCAAACTACCAATATTGCAACTCCCGTCTAAGTGTACACCATATATTTGTGGAATGTAACCAGTACGCAGCAGCACGGATCAAACATGGTATCCACGGAAGTTTATGTGATATCTTAACATCCAAAAACAATATGTCTAATGTCATAGAGTTCCTTAAAAACTGTAAATTATATCACCTGTTGTAGTTCTGTTTTTTATTTTCTTTTTTTTAGATATCAATCTAACTTAATTTATTGTTTTCTGTAATACAGTTCCTCGTGTCAATGGCCACAGCAGCCGAGACATGTAATTTGAAATAAAAAAAAAAATAAAAAAAAGATGCTGGAGCGCTACCGTACGTGACGGTATTAAATATAAACGTTTTTATTGGTTCTTGTCGGCTGCCAAACATTTTCTCTGCGTCAGCTGCCAATATGAATATATGTTGACGATAACGAAGAAAAATGAAGAATAATTCACCCCGCAACTTGGGATCAACCATTAAGGTATCATTAAGCGATATTCCCTTTGACGTTTTTGCAGAGCCGTCAAAAACTACGCGAGTTTTGTTGTAAGAGTATCTTGTTTTAATACCGCGTGATGAGGTAGATAAAATCCGATTTTTTCTATCATATTCATCATTTGTACACATGTGATTAAAATTATCATACTTAGGTAAAAAAGTAGAATAGGCCTGTTGCAAAGCAGGATCTTGGCTATTGTGCTATTGCATGAATCACCTAATTTAAATTTCTGTCATTAAATTGCAACCGTACGACGTATCGACCAGTAATATCCCGAGTAGTGTGACACTCATAATTCTCTTCGCATACCTTTTTTTTAGGTGACAAAATTTTGAGGCTTGGAATTTCTCAAATTTTCCAGAAGCGAGTTAAATTGATGTGCGATATTGAACTATTTAATGAAAAATTACACGAAATATTTAGCAATCGAGACGCATTATTTATTTCACTAGCAAAAATCCATCCAAGTTAAGTTTTTTGGAGAAGCGCATACGATATCTACCACTGCCGTAGCTAATAATGCTTGTAAATTTACGCTAGCAATAGGTGGGTCTGCGTTTGTATTGTTATTGTTGTTCGAAGCTTTTTTTGGTTTATTGAAATACAACAAGGTGTTATGTTTTTGACGACATAGGCGACAGTTAAAAGTGGTACATTGCAAGGCGCGATGATTTTTGCGTAAGCAATTAAAACACTATCCATCTTTTTTAGCAACTTCATAACGTTCAACAGGCGACAACTATGTGAATTCACTGCAGGAATTAACATAATGGTAACCTTCATAAAAAATACAACTCTTTTGTGAAGTAGTTGCAGTAGCAGCTTGTTTATTTCGCGACTACTGAGCCGTATTCGATGATTTGATTTATTTGATGGATTGTTTTTAGCAGTAGGTTACTGAGATAGCATGTTTTCGAGTTGAGCTTTTCTATTTAAAAACGACATCATTTGTTTAATTGCTGGATTACGCGATTCGTTTGTACTATTCTCCCAACGTTTGCGGATAATATTAGTGAATTTGCCTTTGAATAAAATAATAAGAAAAGAATCCCATGAGTCGATGAGTTCACCAAGTTTTGCGCGAGAATGCGGGACTTAAAAATTCTTTCGGCATGTAGCGGTGCATTAGCATCTAGTGTTTATCGAATTATAAAATCCAATAAATTTCACCCTTATCAAATACGATTACTTCATCAATTAAACGAAGATGATCCTGATCGTCGGCTTCAATTTTGTGAAGAATTTACTGAAATCATAAATAACAACCGACATCTATTGTACAAATAGACATAATTGTCGTTATTGGAGCAACAGTAATCCTCATTTATTCATAGAGACACATACACAAACACCTCAGAAATTAAATGTACGGGTTGGCAATTTAGGAAGTCACGTTATTGGACCATTATTTCTTGAAGGAAATCTTAATAGAACAAATTATTTAAATTTGTTAGAAGACGTTATTGATCACTGACACATATATTATCACTGACACATTGGAATCTGATAATAATCTTTTAGAGGATGAACTGACTTTCCAACCGGACGGGGCACCCCCACATTATAATATACACGTAAGACAATGCTTGAATCAAAGTTTTCCAAAGCGGTGGATTGGTAGAAGGGGTCCAATAGAGTAGCCGGCCAGGTCACCGGATCTTTCGCCTTTGGATTTTTAATGGGGATACCTAAAGTCAAAAATATACGCCACTTCGCCTGCAGATCTTGCAGAGTTGCGTCAAAGAATTGTGACAGAATGCCGATTATTGACAACGGATGTGTTTGCAAATGTACGAAGTGGCTTTAAAAACATATTGTATTAGGTCATTTCGAACATTTAATTTAATGCAATTTATGTTTTTTGTAGAGCAGGGCAGTCAATGGTTTTGGCTTATGAATTTAGTAATACTCCTGCACTTTCAAATTTATTTATTTCTTCTTTAGGACATCTAAGAAAATGATTACATTAGATGTAAAAATTTACATTTATACAATTAATTATATTTGAACTGCTTCTTACCCTTTTTAGTCCATTTTTGGACATAAGCATCCCCAAACACCTTTCAACGATTTCTATCCTGAGCAACAAAATTCCAATTTGTTTCTGCTATTCTTTTTTGATGTCGTCCACCCATCTCATGTGTGGTCTTCCTCTTGGTCGTATACCGTTGTAAGGTCTCCAATGTTGTACTGTGGCGTTCCAACGTTGCTTTTTTGTCAGTGTGACTTGCGAAGCTACATTTGAGTTGGGAAATTTTTGTTGTGGTATCCTTAACTTTTGTTTTTGATCTTACCCAGTCGTTCCTCTTTTTATCTGACAGTCGTATACCTAGCATTGCTCTTTCCATTGCCTTTTCTATTGTTGCTAGTTTATTCATATTTACTTTGGTTAGGGGCCAGGTTTGGCATCCATATCTTATGATGAGAAGTATGCATTGGTTGACCACTTTGCTCTTAAGTATTGAGATATTTTGCGGTTCTTTAATATCCAACTTAGTTTTCCAAATCCTGTTCATGCCAGTCTTGCTCTTGTTGTGGTTTCCGCACTTTGATTTTCTCTGTCAAGTTTCAGAATTTGGTCTAGGTAGATATATTTCTGGACTTCTTATATATACGTCTGAGATCGTCTGTGTTGGTCATTGTTTTTATTTTTGTCTTATTCATTTTAAGACCAACGTATTGGGAGCTGTCTGCGGGCTCCTTCATTATAATTTGTAAATCCTTGAATGTTCTCGCTATAATTACGATGTCGTCAACGAATCTAGGGTGGTTAAACTTGTCGCCATTACCGTTGATATCATATGTTGACCAATTTGTAATTTTGAAGACATCTTCTAAGGCTAGATTAAAAATTTTTGGAGATATTGCGTCGCATTGTCTAATTCCTCTCTTAATGGGGATGGGATTAGTATTTTTGTCTTGTTATACTATCATAGTTGCGTTTTCATATATATTATGTATTAGTTGCCTATATCTCGATTATTAATAGTTGCTATTATTAATAGCTTGTTCTATAGCCCACATCTCGATACTATCAAATGCCTTTCAGTCTATGTCAGTCTATGACAGTCTATGAAGGCAAAAAAAACAGGTAGTTGATACTCATTTGCCTTCTATATCAGTGTTTTCTTTGTTAGCAGATGGTCTGATGTACTAAATCCTTTGCGAAAGCCAGTTTGTTCAACCGGTTGGTAATTATCCATTTTGTAAGTCAACCGATTATTAATAATTGTCATAAACAGTTTGTATACTTGACTGAGCAACAATATAGGTCTATAATTGTTTAGGTCACATTTGTCTCCTTTTTTGTGTAAGAGTACTACTAGACTCTCGTTCCAGTCTTAAGGGATTTTGCTATTATAGAAACATCTATTAAATAGCTCTGTTATTATAGGGATTGTTACTGTCTTGCTTGTTTTTAAAAGCTCGGCAATTATACCGTCGTATCTTGGAGCTTTATTTTTTAATTGTTTGAAGCTCTTTCTATTTTAAATCCCTCTATATTCAGTCATAGCCTCGTTTGTAATAAGAGGGTTCACCAACGTGAAGGTGAGGTTGACAAGTAGGAAAAGTTACTTGAGGCGCATCACTACTCCATTAAAATCCCTATCTGAACTTATTCGTGATGAAATTGGGCTTAAAGCTGTGAATTCTACATAATCTTATTAGATGTATATATATATATATATATATATATATATATATATATATACATATATATATATATATATATATATATATATATATATATATATATATATATATATATATATATATATATATATATATATATATATATAGTAGAGTACTTAGGCTCTGCATTACTAGTATTATTGTATATGTGATAGTACTATTGATATATATATATATATATATATATATATATATATATATATATATATATATATATACATATATATATATACATATATATACATATATATATATATATACATATATATATCATCATCATCATGTGCAGCTTTATCAATATATATATATATCAATAGTACTATCACATATACAATAATACTAGTAATGCAGAGCCTAAGTATGTAAAACTAGTAAAACTATTATTTTTCACACATATCAATGATATAATTTTATTTTAATAGTAGCTTCCGCTTATCATAAATGTTCCAGAAACTCTGTTGTTGACATACTAAGTTGTAATGTTTTTTTATTAAGAGTTTGTTTTTATCGCAACGTTCCAGTTTTTGTTTTTAATCCCTTCCTATATTTCCTATTACCACTACAGGCGTAGTCAGCGTACATTAGGCATCAGAAAATGTTACTCTATAGCTTTCCTGTTATTTGATTAAATACAGATCATTGTTCTTTTTGCCTTTACATACTTGTATTCCTATGCAGACTCAGCTTCGCTAATTACAATAAAACATCTCCATATGTATTTATCTTAATCCATACCAATAGCCATCTCCTTTAGCGACATATTCTACCTAAGCGTTTCCCCTAGATCTTCTTTGGTCTTTCTCTCATTCTCTTCGCAGGAACTTGCATATCAGCAATTCTTCGTATTGTGTGATTAACGTCTCGACGATTAACATGCCCTACTTACGAAATATCGTAGGGCACTATGGATGAAAATAAATTAAGTATAAGACAAATTTTTACAGAGACAAAGGATATAATAAATATATAAAGATAAAAAAAATGAACAAGGTGACTACCAAAAGGGTACTACACAGCATCTTCGTTCTTATAGAACGTATAGCAACATACGAGATTTTACATGACACTGGATGATAAGTAACCTACCATATGGTAAATTTGCTTTAATAAGCTTAAGAAGGCCTCTAACTTAGTACAAATAAAGAAATAGCCAAATCCTAGCATATGACAAATCAAATCAAACAACGTGAGAAGTGTAGCACGTATGATGTATATATATATATATATATATATATATATATATATATATATATATATATATATACAACACTACACAGAATGACCACCTGAAGAATGTACTCGGAAAGTTTGGACTAAGTGAAAGAAACGAAACGGAAGACCGCTTAATCGAGTTTGCTATCAAAAATATCCATTCCATTATAATTACTCGATTTAGGCACCATGTACGCCGACTTTATACTTGGATAAGTGGAGATAGGTCTAGAAATTAAATCGACTACATCCTTACAAATATTTGCTGTAAATCATTAATCCAGTCAGATCAGACCCAGGGGCTATATGTGGATCACATCATACTCTTCTCGTAGCTAAAGTAAAGCTTAAACTTAAAGCGCCTTACAAACGGAGGGAGACAACGAGGATAGAACTAAGAAAGAAAGATGATCTTCTCTAAGAAGTGCAAAAAGTATGCCCTCTATTGATAAGGGTACATCATAAGAAATATGGGAGACTATTAAACATTGTGTAACAACACCAATTAATCGCCCAAAGGTAGATATTTCACTCAAACAAAAACACTGGATAATAGATAAAACTTTTAAAGTAATTTACAAAACAAAGATTTTGTAAATCTTTGTCAAAGTGGTGTACATAGTGAAACGAAAAAAGCCAGTTTAAGAGACCTCAACAAAAAAATAAACCAAAGATGCAAGGCTGATAAACAACAATATTATCACAATATATGCAAAGGAATTGATAGCCACGATTAAAACAATCAGCCAAGAGATCTATTTAGAAAAATACGATACATAACAAGAGACTTTAAAGCCAGAACTTAGGCCGCTGGAGACCACACAGGAACGCTGAGAACCAACAGAGAAGATATAGCAGAAACATGGAGATTATATTGCCGGGATCTATATAAAGACGATCAACGCCTGGAACTTGTTCACCAAACTCCTGAAGAAATCAAAGAGAAACCTAACATATTCGAGAATGAAATAAGACTGGTGATCAGTAAACTCAAGAATAACAAAGCACTAGGTTCAGATTTGATAACAGCAGAAATGCTCAAAGCTATAGAAGAAACCCGTATAAAATTGATTCACTTGCTCTGTAATAAAATAGGGCATTCCAATTAATAGTCTGACGACTGGTACACATAATCAATGAAAAACTGAAAACTTTCCTACAAAGAGAAATCCCCAAGAGCAAACTGCATTTACCAAAGGTAGAGGTACAGTATTCGTTGGACAGTTAACAGGTGAACATCGTTCGATAAATCTGTGCCGGGTCCTTAACTAGTGCTATTATCAAATTAATAGGTATTTAATTTGAAAATAAACCAACCGATCTTCAAAAAAGGTAGGATCTAATTATTTATTATTATGAGTGAATCGGGGGGTGGTGTTGAGCCACCCCAGAATAATATATCATTAATGGATACGGAAGACAAAAGGTATATTAATTTAAATAACAGATATAAAATGAATGATTCAGGGTATTATAATGTCTTTGTAGAATCTACAGACAAAAACTTGTCCCGTTTATCACCAATACGTGTCGGTCATTATCTATTTAAAAACCAATATTTTAAACACGATGTACTAGACATTAAAACTGTTGGCAGAAATAAGGTAAAAGTAATTTTTAGAACTTATACTTGCGCAAATTCTCTAATTGAACATGAGCTTATTAAGGATAATAAACTTGTAGCGTATATTCCATCATTTTTTACTCAAAAGAAGGGAATTATTAGGGAAGTCGATACGTTTTTGGATGAAAAGTATATTTTAGAAAATATTGTTTCAGATAAAAATGTTGTCGAAGTAAAAAGGGCAAAACGGAAAATAATTGATTCGGATAATGAAACAATCCTTGTACCTCGCCAGATGGTCATTTTGACATTTGAGGGAAATAGCATTCCTAAGACTGTTAATTTAGACTTGGTTAGGTTTAATGTTGAACAATATATATATATATATATATATATATATATATATATATATATATATATATATATCCGGTTGTTTAGTGTTTTAATTGCTTTCGTTTCGGTCATACTGCTCGGCAATGCAAATCAACATCAAATCGTTGTAAAAAATGTAGTCAAACTCATGATAATAATGAAACATGCACTAACTCTCTAAACAGTGTCCTGCATTTAAACACCAATACAAAATAAAATCAATAATGGCTTTAGAAAACACTACCTTTAAAGAGGCAGAAACCATAGCTAACAATCCTTCATACGCCAAGGTAACTACAAATGATAGATTCGATATCCTCAATACTATACAAAATTTCCTTGCCTTAACCCCTAACATCCCTGAAGGTACAAATCAAAATCAACCTACCATTAAAAAAACAAGAAACAAGCGTAAAGCTATCTCTCCTACTGCGATCAAAAAGACACCAACTTTCCCAAGATACAACGTTATCAGAAGCGATAGACCTGATGGTTACGGTGGTGTAGCCATCCTCATATCAAATAACCTTTGTTTTACTGAAATTAATGTAAAGAAAAACTTTAATAAAGGTATTGAAACGTGTGCAGTTTTTATAGAACAAATTAAATTGGTAATCGTTTGTATTTATAAACCACCCAAAGTAATAGTCAATAATAGAGATTGGGAAAAGCTTTTAACTCAATTTAGTGGTAGGGTTGTCATTGGTGGGGACTTCAATGGACACCACAGTAGGTGGGGTTCCTTGAAGGATTCCGCTCAGGGCAAGTGTATAGTAGACGCGCTAGATAACAGTAATTTAGTTCTGCTAAACGACTGTAGACCGACCAAAGTAACAAGACCTAATGAACTTTCATCAATGGTGGATCTATCCCTTGTTACACCAAATCTAATTGGATACACCACATGGGATCCTGTTCCCGATACTCTGGGTTCAACTCACTTACCTATAGTAATCACTATCGACTTGGACTATCACCCATGTACAATAATTCCTTCATCTAAATGGAAAGAGTCTTCAGCAAACTGGAATATCTTTAAAGATCATATAGAAAAAACATTATCCGAAAATATAACCGATAATATCACTTCAGCGGAACGTTTTGACTTCCTGTTAAAGACAATTGACGATGCTGCCTCATTTTCTATGAATATCAAAAATTCCTTTCAGCCAAAATCTCGAATTCCAGTCTGGTGGGATTATGAATGCAAAAATATGATCATTTCCCGAAAAGTTGCTTACAAAAGATACATTGAAGCATCAAATTTTGAAAACTATATTAAATACAAACAAATTCAAGCCAAAAGTAAACTCCTCTTTACAAACAAACAAAAAAGTTCGTGGATTAACTTTGTAAATACTTTAAACAAAAATACTCCCATCAGTAAAATTTGGAATTTTGTTAATAAACTAGTGAATAAAAATTACCGTACAAGACGATATCCCCTGCCAAATGAACTAATAGAAGAGTTGCTCGACAAATTTGCTCCGCCATATGTTGACCTTCCTATTCAGGATAACAGTAAAACTTGTAAATACAATATTTTCCAGGAAAGTTTTGATATGATAGAATTTGAGGCTGCACTCAAGTCTTCAAAGTCCTCGGCTCCGGGGCGCGATCAAATTACTTATAACATAATATATGAATTACCTCTTATAGCTAAACAAAGTTTACTAACAATTTTCAACGATTGGCTTTTCAATGTAAGATATGTGGATCATATGAAAGAAATAGTTATTTGTTTAATTCTTAAACCTAATAAAGATAAAACACTCTCCTCTTCTTACAGACCGATATCATTAATGTCTTGCATATGCAAGACATTTGAAAGACTTATTAAGACTCGATTAGAATGGCTTATAGAACATTATAGTATCCTTCCAAGTACACAATATGGATTTAGGGCTAGTGTTGGTACACTGGATGCAATATCACATTTAGTTACCGACATTCAAATAACGTTTTCCAGAAACAATTATCTTGCTTGTTTGTTTTTAGACCTAAAAGGGGCATATGATTCTGTTAATTTAACCATTTTACACAAAAAACTATATGATATAGGATTACCTCAAAATATAGCGACTCTTCATCTTTATAATAATCGTGTTATATATATTAAAGATCATTTAAACCAACTACACGGTCCTAGAATTGCTCATACAGGTCTTCCACAAGGATCAGTTTTAAGTCCGTTATTGTTCAACATATTTTCAGCAAGTATTCATGGCATTTTTGACAACACAATCAATTGCATCCAATACGCTGATGACATATGCATCTATACAGAGCGTAACTCGTATACTGACTGCCTGGAGGCTCTGGAATTCATCATGCAAAACGTTAATAACTGGGTAAAAAATCATGGACTGACCATTTCCCCTGACAAATCAGCCACAATGATATTCACTAGACATAGGATTCGTACGCCTGACAAAATAAAGTTGTCTGGATATGATATACCTATTGTCAAAGAATACAAATATCTTGGCATTCTTCTTGATCCCAAACTCTTATGGTCAAAACATGTGGAATATATGAAAAGTAGGTGTAAAAAAGGTATTAATATTCTTAAATGTGTTACTAATCGAAGATGGGGTGCTGACCCCAAAGTTGCATTGATGTTTTACAGAGCCTACGTGCGATCTATTGTAGACTATGGTTGCATTCTGTATGGTGCCGCCAGTAACACACACTTATTAACTGTAGACCGCATTCAGTTTAAATGTCTAAGAATATGCTTGGGCACCATGAAGTCTACTCCTTGCCCTGTACTACTTGCTGAAAGTAATGAAATACCTCTTCAAAATCGTCGAGAAATTATGGCAATTAAACATATCCTGAAGCTAAGATTAAATAATAATAATCTACTTAGTCAACTGTATGAGTTATCTATTGAAAACCTCTCAAATAAATACTGGCGCATAAAAAATTCTCCTCCACTTGCTGATGCTTTCTTAGAAACTAATGAGTATCCTAATATCTATGGCAAAGAAAAAAGATTACCAATATATAAAGCTAATTTTCAGGTAACATTAAATAAACCAAAAGTCATTATACCAAAGTACACAGAATTCCCACAAATAAACTTTGTCTTACTTAGATCCATATTGAGTGACTATAATGATCACGTAATAATGTATACCGATGGTTCCAAAAAAGAGGATGGTGCCACAGGTTGCGCAGTTTACATTCCACATAAAAGCGAATCTTTGAAAATTAAACTTCCATCACATTGTTCAATATATACTGCTGAAGCGGTAGCTATCGAAAAAGCATTAGATTGGCTAGATTCACACAATTTAAATAAAGCAGTAATATTATCAGATTCATTATCGGTCATTAAAGGATTAAACTCACATATGACTCAACATAAAAGAAATAATATTCTTTGTGCTATTAAAAATAAAATATATAGTAAAGATATTACAGTTATTTGGGTTAAAAGTCATATAGATATCGAGGGAAATGAACTGGTTGACCAGCTTGCTAAAGATGCGACCCATGTTGGACTCTATATTCCCATATTTACATTGGAGGACTTACAACAACATTATTATAACAAAATTTTTATAAATTGGAAAGAAAAATGGAAAAACATAGCAACGAATTCAAATAATCAATATTATACTATCCACCCTACCCTACCACAAGATGTTGACTATATTTTCAAATATGCAATGCCAAAGAAGTTGACAGCCACAATTACTCGACTGAAAACTAATCACGGTGCATTCCCAGCTCACTTGGCTAAGTTAAATATTATCCCTTCTGGGGTATGCTCATGCGAAAATATATCACAATGTGACATCAACCATATTTTTTTTAAGTGCGATAAACATAGGTATGAAACAGATCAGCTGTATTCAAAACTATCAGAACTTAAAATTCAGACTCCCATAAACATCACCCATTTACTCTCCTTAGATAGTAGAGAAGTATACGAACTAATATGTAACTTTTTATTTAAAGTTGGTTACATTATTTAAAAACTAATATCTTACATTACAATTCTGTGGCTAAAGGACTAGTTTCCAAGCCAACTCACCAAACACACACACACACAAAGGTAGAGGTACTCGGAAACATCTTCTGAACATAAGACAAATAATAGAAAAATGTAGGAAATTCAATGTCCCTCTATACATTTGTTTTATAGATTATTGCAAAGGATTCGACAGGGTCAAATGGAAACACTTATAGCAGACACTAAAAGAAGAAGGCATACCATAGCACTTAATTTCGCTTATAACTGAACTATACGAATATACCACTGGAACAATGTTTCAGTGTTTGACACACTCTCAAACGAATTCCATCCAGAACAAGGTGTCAGACAAGAATGTATACTGTTCCCACAATTATTTAATATAAATGGGGAGCCTATTATGAGAAAAGCGCTTGAATTATCGTAAAAGTGCATCTCAATAAATGACCGAACAATAAACAACCTACGTTTTGCCGACGACAGAGCTCTTCTTGCAAAAAGTCAAGAAGAGTTAATTGATCTCATACGACTAATTGAAAACGAAAGTCAAATATTTGGTCTTCAGTTAAACATATCAAAGGCAGAGATCATGATAGTGGATAGACTAGAACCACGATTGACCGGCTTCAGGTTGTGAGCTCATACTTATATTTGGGATCATTGATCACAATCACAGGACCACTACGTGAAGAAATAAAACGTAGATTTGATCTAGCAAAAGTTGTCTTAGAAAAGATGGCCAAAATATGGAAGGACTCTCAAGTTTCACGAATTTTAAAAATGAGGTTGATCAACTGATTAATATTCCCAATACCTACATACGGATGTGAATCTTGGACCCTAAGACAAGCGGAAAGAAGAAAAATAGACGCTACTGAAATGTTCTGTTGTAGAAGAATGGTAGGTTCACAAATTCCGTGGACCGATCACAGCACAAACATTTCAATTTTAAATGAGCTAAAAATCAGCACCCGGCTATCCAGCACTGTCCATCATCAACAATTAAAATACTTTAGACATGTTATGAGAGCAGACACAGAAATCGTGGAAAGACTTATTCCAAGAAAAGATAGAAGGCCAAAGATTACGAGGAATATGGATCGATCAAATTACAGGCATATTCAAATGTGCGACATCACGCTGACCACTATAATTCGTCTGGATTGAAGAGAGTGATCTTTTCACCTTTCCTGGTATCAAGTTGATCGCATAGATTTGATTACGCTTCTGCTTTATCTTTTTTTATTACTGCTTTCCAAGATACTTTTCTACTACTGAATGTATCATGGACCGAGTATGTAACAAACAACGAAGTCATGAGAAGAGTCATCAAAAGAATGGAAATATTGGAAACTATCAAGACACAAAAGCTGCAATACGTGGGGCATGTTATGCGTAATGAAAGATACAACATAGTTCAATTAATTATAGAAGGGAAAATCCAGGGCAAGAGAAGTGTAGGAAGGAGAGGATTCTCATGGTTGCGTAATTTGAGGAAATAGTACAGATCCACATCAATCGAACTATTTAGAGCGGCAGCATCTAAGATCAGAATAGCCATGATGATTGTCAACCTCCGTCGCGGAGATGGCAGGTAAAGAAGAAGAAGACTGCTACTTCCGCTTCGTTTTTGGTGACACTATTTACAGTTCTGAAACAGTTCTGAAACAGTACATTTATATACAGTTCTGAAAATCTGTTTCTGGCCTCATTTCTTGCACTCTTTTTATAATTTTCTCTTTTTATTATTATCTTTGAACACAACCAGAACTCTCTATTCTCAAATGTTTCTTCTTCTTGTTTCTATTCTTTCCTAAGATTTTTCTAAATTTCTGAGGTTTTGACTCGCTGCATGTGCAACAAGTGCTTTCCACTATCGTTTAAATTTTAGAAAGCATAAGATGCACATGATCAACATCCTCCATTTAGATGCAAATTGATAATGATATTTTTTGTACTTTGCTGCGTAATTTCGCTTTAAACTATCGTTTAAATTTTTGGACAACATTACATGCACATGGAACATCTTCAATTTAAATGCAAATTGGTAATGATATTTTTCGTAATTTGGTATAAAATATAAAATAAGATAGGCAAGCAGTTATTGTTTAACTTTTTAAAAAAATCGCTTGTTAGAAGTAATTTTATCGTATTTATTTTTTTTTACTAAAATTTTACAAAAATGTTGAAATGGTAGTAATTTGTGATAAAATACATACAGTATTGTTAATTTACTAAAAAAAAATTGTATTGTCCATTTAACTTTAAAAATTAGTTTTGTTTAATAAAGTTTTAACAATATCCCTAACTTTCGATGAGAATTGTATTATAAAATTATAATACATTTTTTGCGTATTAGGAAAATATACATTTTTATAACCCCCAAAATTTGCAAAATTTTACTTCTATTGTTAAATGACAATTGAAAATTATATAATAAAATTGCAAATGAAACGTCATTTGTGTTCTGGGTAGGGTGAAGCAACATAATTAATAATTTCCCTTTAGAAGCCCGTATGAAAATCCATTGGTCGGAAATAAGGACTAGCAATTATCCAAACAATAACACACCAAATGTAGATTCACACTGTAAAATGATATCAAGCACTTTACAATATTAATCGAATCAGGTGCGTGCCACAGAAAACTGCTTATTGAGTCTATTTATAATTAGACACGCACACACACACACACACACACACACACATATATATATATATATATATATATATATATATATATATATATATATATATATATATACATATATTATGTATATGTAATATATATATATATATATATATATATATACATATATTATGTATATGTAATATATATATATATATATATATATATATATATATATATATACAATATGGTACACCAAGAAAGAAGAAAGAAGATAAATCTAAATAAGAATTTACTCCAAATAATTAATCAAACCACTTTTCCGGTGAAGCATGTACTATATATACAGCCCTTGAATGGTTAGCCCTGTATATTATATATATATATATATATATATATATATATATATATATATATATATATATATATATTATATATATATATATATATATATATTACATATACATAATATATAACTAGGCACTGGTTTTACATGTTACTAATTCAATACATCCAATTGATTGTTGAGGATACTGTAATTGAGAGCGTGGATACCTACAAATACTTAGGAACATGGATAACATCAAATGTAGACCAAACCAAAGAAATTAAGACACGTATTGAAATAGCAGGTGCATCATTCGGTAAACAAAAAATTTTCTTTGTTGTCGGGATATAAGGTTAGGATTTTGCCTAAGAATGCTTTGGTGTTACGTATTTACTACTCTTTTTTATGGCTTGGAAGCATGGACATTAAAACAAGTGCATTTGAATAAGTTGGCTGTCTTTGAATTTTGCTGTTACAGAAGAATCCTACGAATATCAGGAAATAAAGCTGAAATAATATTGACTATCAAAAGAAGAAACTTGAGTATTTAGGCCATGTTACGAAAGGGAAAAGATACTCATTATTGCAGCTTATTATGCAAGGCAAAATTCGATTAAAGTGAAATGTGGGAAGACGAAGAATATCGTGGTTTTAGAACTTAAGTGAATGGCTTGAATGCAGTAGTGCAGAACTATTTAGAGCGGTAGTCAACAGGGTCCGCATACCCATGATGGTTTCCAAATTTTGATAGAAAATGGAAATTAAAAAAGAAGAATTTTGATCCATCTATATAAATCGTAGTGTAATCTGAATAGGTACTTAAGATCTTCTTGAGAGTATTGTGACAAAAATAAGTTTGGCATTTAGGAATATTAATATTAATAGATAGAACACTTATTTCAGTCAATTGAAGTCGTCAATGCAATTCAAAAACGCTGCAAATGTAAAAAAATGAGCGATAATTGTAATTCTAAGTGCCATAAGAGCATTTACTTGCAAGAACAAGTAATTCTAATCATGTAAATTAAAGGCAAATACATGTGTAGTTAGGTTTTTTAATAATAAATTCTGTTTAAATTTTTAACTTTATAAGAAGCGATGAAGATTTAGTGTGATGTTTAATTTGAAGAAATTCAATTCATTCCACCCGACGCAACTTAGATACAACAAATTCCCAACTTTTCAAAACCTTCATTGACATTCACTCTTTCAATATCCATCCATTATTATGGGATACTTTTGATCGTCTTTCTCACCAAAAAGCCCAATACATTTCTGACAACAAAAACCCAAACCCAGAAATGCAAATTGGACCAACTTATTCAGAATCCACAGCCCATTTCGAATCAACACCCTCGACTGTTGTTCGCAATTTCTTAGATATTTACATATCCGATTCAGCTACCAAAGCTCGGTCAAAAGGCTTTTCTGTCACTTCTATTTCCACCCCAACTGAGAAAATTATTTGTCAAACTGAAGAAGTTATTTCTTATCTTCCTTCCGACCAAGCCGAAGTTGCCAGACAAGAGTCGCCAGTATTCTGCGTACTTCCAAATCCCTACCGTCAAATATCAGTTTTTCAGAAAGACGTGGCCCCCAAAGATACCTATAACAACCCTGACATTTACAACCTTCTGGCCCATAAAGGTTATGCCACCGTCATTCTGAAGTCTTCTAATTATTTCAACAAAATGTTCGAACTTCTCAATTTCACAAAATACAAACGCGTTCTAAATGATCCCAGTACATATCTAGAAAAAACGACCAAATCCGTTATAAATATATCTACTCTACCTCCAGACATCAAAAAATTTCTTATATCCAGAGAAAAATCATCCCGAATTACAAAGATATACGGCCTTCCAAAAATCCATAAGCCTAATGTTTCCCTAAAACCCATCGTCAGTGCATACAACTGCCCCACTCAGAAATTGGCAAAACATCTCGCTTTATCCTTACAACCATTAGCCGAAAACGTCTCGTCCTTTGTCAAAAACTCTTTTCATTTCATTGATCTTCTGAAAAACATTTCTATTTCACCCTAGATATACTAGTTAGTTTTGACATTGTTTCTCTATTCACCAACATTCCCATCGATGAAACCATTTCCACCTGTGACTCTAAACATAAAATTCCCCAAGACACATTATCTCTTATAAAACACTGCATGTCTAATATATATTTTTCATTCCAAAATCATTTCTCTCGTCAAATCAAAGGTGTCCCAATGGGATCCCCCCTCTCTCCCGTAATAGCTGATATCTACATGGAACATTTTGAAACACCAGCCCTGTCATCATCAAATCTCAAACCCACCTGCTGGTTACGGTACGTTGATGACACCTTTGTCATTTGGCCCCATGGTAAAGACACATTAGATCTCTTTATCTCCCACAGACACATCATCTCTTTATAAAACACTGCATGTCTAATATATATTTTTCATTCCAAAATCATTTTTATCGTCAAATCGAAGGTGTCCCAATGGGATCCCCCTCTCTCCCGTAATAGCTGATATCTGCATGGAACATTTCGAAACACTAGCCCTGTCCTCATCAAATCTCACACCCACCTGCTGGTTACGGTACGTTGATGATACCTTTGTCATTTGGTCCCATGGTAAAGACACATTAGATCTCTTTCTCTCCCACCTGAATGGAATACATTCCAGTATTCAATTCACGATGGAAGTTGAGTCTGAAGCGTCTTTGCCATTCCTTGATATTCTTATTCAGAAAAATCCACCTCACAGTTTTTCCTATTCTGTGTACCGGAAACCTACTCATACAAACAATTACCTCAATGCCCAGTCACATTATCACCCTGCCCGATAGCCTCAGCTATCAACACTCTTGTTTCCCGTTCCATAAGACTTGGCGACAACAGTCACAGGTCACCCGAAATCAATTCAATAAGGCAAATACTCTTACAAAACGGCTACTACAAAACCCAAGTCAATAGGAGCATTCAACAACTTCTAAACCCCATTCCATCCAAAAAGGAAAGACTTTCCAGATTGAGACCTCAGTGCCGTTTGACGGTTCCTGTATTTATACAGAATACGATACTGGTACGTCACGAGTAAGAAGAGTAGGCAGATTGAGACCTCGATCTCAGACAGAACCGTATCTCTCTTGAAAATGGCTCCAAAATGGGTGCCGAAACATCGAGTATTAAATTCTCAATGCGGTTCTACCCGAGAACTCAGTAATTTTCATTCATCTGCTATTATATATATATATATATATATATATATATATATATATATATATATATGTACATATATATACATATATATATATATATATATATATATATATATATATATATATATATATATATATATATATATATATATGTGTATATATGTTCGGAAAGAATTTCGCAGTTAGTACAATTAAACCTAGAGCTAAGATTAATACTATTATAAAAATTATTATTAAATTCACCAGTCTTCCGGGTGTTGAACCGCGTTGATTTCCATTACGCCGAGCTTTCGACATCCTGTCTGATGTCTTCTTCAGGGCTTTCGAGGTCTCAGTCTCCTGATCACTATTCACTTCACTACAGTAGTGAAGTATTAATTGAATTAACTGACATAAGTTGTTTTGTTCTGTTCCAGGTCTTTAGTTAACTTACAAACTATATTTTTTTGCAGAGAGCATATTTCCACTGCCTATAAAGGATTTGTTTTTATTAGATCGAATTATTTGTGTTGTAGGTACATAATTTTACATACAAGCTCAGAGACTGGATTTATAAAATGATCAATTTTAATTTTTAAATTGGGCTCCAAAAAAAGACACTATTATGGAGAAATGGATGCTAATATATTTGAGGGTTAGTTGGAGACTGATCTTACTAATATTTGCTTTGTTTTTTATAGAATCATGTATTCGCCTTGCTAAATCCTCTTTGCATAGCGAAGTATACTTATTTTGTAAGGTAATAAAACCAAAGTATATGTTGATTACATCCTAGTAAAACGTCAACAACAATTTTCTGACTGGTGACTGCTTAATTTTGTGGAATTTATTTCCTTAAAATATTTTTATTTTGTACAATAAATAATTTTATTATTTGTTATTAATACAATATATGGTGTAAATAAATAAATAAATATTGATTTTCGGTAATTCGTAAAGTTCTATTTTATTTACGCTTGTTTACTATTAATATGGGCTATGAGCACGTGTGCTTGGTTCTATAGTAATTTCCAGACACTTCTAGTCTGTCAAGAAGCTACTAACTTGGCAAAAAAATAATTACTAAATTCACTAGACAGTTTGGACTGGAAATAGCGAACCGACTATATAAGCCTTTTCATGGGCATTATTAAGGAAAAGCTACGATAGTTATTAGGTATTTTTTACATATATGATGAATTAGTATCCTGCTTACTATGTGAGAATGGTTGTGAAAATGTTTAAATTAAACCAATTATACATTAAAACAATAAATATAAACTAAGGTACAGAAATCACATTTTTGACTTTTACAAATATTTTAATTAATAATTTGAATTCCATTCAGGTCAGCCTGCTACTCAAATTTAATATATTTTCAGTTTTATGCTGTCTTTCCGTCGTACTAAGTGTACTACTACATGTACGCACCACAGTAACTGTTTAGAGTGGAACCTAGCTAATGCCAGTTTCACTTTAAACGCATGATAGTATAACAAACATGTTAGTTATAGTATCATGCTTTAAACGTATCGAGTACTGTTTCGTGTCTAAACCGATTAGTATCGTCACTTCAATTTCCGCATCAAGGTACCGCATCTCGGATACTTAAATTTTACTTCGGTTCCGTTAATTGAAGATCCACAATATCTCTCGCATGTAGTAAACCTTGTTCATAAATTGTTCTAAACTCTTTCATCTTACTTTTAACCGATTACACAATGAACATTACTACTACAAAATTATATATAAAATTAATTCAGCTTTGTGTTATTAAAATAAAAACTTTTATGTGATGTAAAATTCAAATAAAAATAATAACAAAAATAATAATTATACATTACCGAAATTACAGCAGTGTAGACTGCCACTGATACGATTTTATATAATATGAATTCCGGTAACCATTTCGCATTAAATAACTAACACAAAGAACCCTAATGTTCCTATATCTCGCTGTTACGGGAACTCATGTTTTGAGCAGTGTGAGAGAAATATAATGGTAAAAGAGTGGATCATCTGTAAGACAGAGGGTGTTTGTTGGTTTAGTGGCAACACGGTTTCATTCCTAATGCTTGTCAGACAAGGAATTTTATCACTTATTTTGGCTAATCAATCATTACTGGTTTTGTATTAAAAAATGTATATAAGCCAAGTAAAATTAAAAAATGCTGAACAAAAATTTTACCTAATTGGTGTGTTTTCTATTTATTAACGTTTTAAAAGATTTTTTTTCACACGATAATAAACAGATATACTTATATATATATATATATATATATATATATATATATATATATATATATATATATATATATATATATATATGATGATTGAAGTTTTAAGTAATGACATATGGTAATATTTTTTAAGTGATGGCAATAGTTAAACCCATCTAAACCAGTGCAGTACTTCTTCTTCTTTTAAACAAATTCCCCCTAAAGAGTGAATGTGTTCATCTCAGATACCTACGATATCAAAAGGATTAAGCGCTGGTGGTACTCTTTCCGTCTAGATATATGTTATGCTGGAGTATTTCCCAAAACTTTTCGATCTGGACCTCGTCGATACTAGTACAGCATTTTGCATGGTCTTATATAAATATGTTCACTTAGATTTAGCTAAAGAGAGAAGGGCTAAATACTATCTGGGCCTTTTCCATTCTCCATTGTCTCCCTATTTGTATTTCCAGATCTCTGTACTTAGAAATGGGAAGTTCCAGTATAGCTCGTAGTTGTCATTCTCAAGCATATTCTCAGCGACGTATTGATAATATGGGAGATCGTTGGTTTGGAGAAGTCCCGATTTATTAGCTATATCTTGATAAAGGATCTTTCCTACTGAGTCATGCTGTTCGTTATTTTCAGTTACAGTAAATGTTTGTCAGCCTCCGGTAAGATGGATAGCAAGGTAAGGCCTTGGACTTGACATCCATATCAGCATTTGTCGTTTTGGATCTAAGGATCTTTGACGATATACTTCAGGTAGTTATTTGATATTGATATGACGATATTGATATAATGATATTTGATTTGACGATATTTTGGTTGGAGTATGGGGAGTATGGAACCTTCTATATCGAGGAATATTTTTCCTGATGGCATTCAATAGTTCGACGCTATATTGTCCATAAAGATTTTGGTTGAGTTCATTGACATGTTACTAATGCAGAGCTTTATCTATCCACATACCCATTTTCCTTGAAAGGTGGTTTATTCATATTTCTGGTTCTTTCAGTTAAAGCGTTGTCGTGCCATCTCATGCGCAAACTTCGTAATCTAAAGTATATGTCTCTTAAATTACCAATCTCTTTTTCAAATTTTTCACTTAAAACCATGAGTCATCTTTCCCTTAAATATCGCGATAATGTCGTTCAGTATTTACCAGGTCTTCGTACTGCACTACGAGGATGACTTTATGAGAAGTGTTCGTACTTTTCGCTGAAGTTTTTCTATGTACCTTTTATTCCACTTATTAATACCAAATGAATAGCTCGAATCGAATGAAGTTATTTATACCTCGCTTAGGCGGAGCGCCTTTTCAAGGTGTGGGCTTCCTGGCCAGGGAGAAAAATGGTGTGAGTAGACGTCAGTCTACGTAGGCAATTAGTAAGTGTGGAGAAATGTGGTTTGACAAGTGGTGGTGGTGGTGCTGAGAAGCAGTAGTCAGTCAGTTGTGTGTGTTGTTGGTGTTGTGTGCGTAGATGCCGTAGATGTTGATGGAGGAGGTATAGTGTCGAGAGTCATGCAATCTGGAGGAGGTACCATAGCAAATCACTAGCTACGGCACAGAAGTTTAGACATTTGGCCGGAAGGAAGGAAACTTTAACTTTTGGGCGCCTGGTGAGTATGTGTCCTAGGCGGTGGCATGAAATCTTGAGGACCTCTTTGGCTCTGGTGTTGGAGCTATTTATGGTTCTAGTTGTGTAGTTTTGCTGAGAGTAAGGAGTTTACTCTTGATTGTGGAAGTATTTGCTACTTGATGAATGAGTGCTGACGGGAAGTGTGCTCGCTTTCTCATGACCTTTCTCCAGATCTTACGTTCAGTGGCCTTAATGGCGTTACGTTGGCGGTAATGCCATTAGGGCCACTGAACGTAAGATCTTGAGAAAGGTCATGAGAAAGTGAGCACACCCTTGAATGAATAGCTAAGCGCGGAACATGCAAAGGTATTTAGTGCTTTATACAAATTTTTGCTGTTAAGATGTGAACGAAGTAACCGTTTTGCCCTTCATAGGAATTCTGAAGTTACCCGGTGTTGATTTACTTGTGATCAATTTTTCGTGCTTGCTTTACTCCGAGATATTTGTACATATCATTTTTATCCATGTCCTCGATATTTTGGCCATTTTACATATCGAACCCGTCATACTAAATCTTTTCTTTGGATATATTTAGAATACGGCACTTGTCTATTCCAAAGTACATACTAATATCATTCGAAAAACTTTCTTCAGTTTTTTACATCTGATCTAGGTGATCTCGAGTGGAAGCCATTAATTTCAAATCATTCATATACCTACAACAGATGATTAAGCTTGAGAATAGGAATATTGTGTTTATATATGGGATTAAGTCACAATTAATTGTAATGATAATTACATTTTTATGGTTCTCAAAAAGGATTATTGAGAATTTTATTGAAAAGAATGTACAATCGCCAAAGTTTACCGGGTTATATTATTTCACAAAATTTAAAAATTAAAAGTTGACACTCTAGACCGCAGTGTTATAGGCAGCAACCAAGCTTGGCTGAAAATATATCTGTATCACGGAGGTAAAGGACACTATGTCCATTTTTATCAAAATTTGGATTATTGCACTTTTGAATATAACTTTTCTTGCTCTACACAAAGGTAAACCATACTATGTCTAGAGACAATTTTACGGCAAGTTACCGACTTTTTAATAAACATCAAGTCCACTTCCAGTCAGAGGTAAACAACACCATGTGTTGTTTACCTCTACTAAATGTGTGCACTGTTATTTACCATCCGGACATAGTGTTATGTACCCTGGTACCTGGTGGAATTGTCATGAACTAAAATAATTGTAACCATTTTATTTAGTTCGCAATAGTGTTAGATTGTTAAAAGTTGTACAATACATCAGTTGTTAAATAATTACAAAATGTTTCCGAACTGGTGGGAAAAAATACTATAATTACTATCATGTAATAATACTAATGAAAGAACACCTACAGGTAAACTATTGTTTAATAACACTGATTTAGTATTTTGCTAACCTCAAATATTTAGTATTGTATATTCTTTTGTATAGGTCATAGAATTTCAAACAGAGTAACAGAAATTGCTCGGTAAATTCCGGTCTTTGATTATAAGGATTATTTTTGTGTTGGCCAATGATAGGCCTGCAAAATTACCCTATAATTGTTATTACAAGGCTGGATTTGTTTTAGAACCACCTTATCACTACAGTAACTTTCAAGGTAATGGTAAGGAAGTGAACCTACGAACCTCTAAGAGGTAAAAGCTCACAACCAGACGACAATGATGTGAGACGTATGGGTAAACCAGCGCAAACAAAGGTAAAAGAGAAAGCTAATACTACTCCTACGACTAGTGGGGCAATAAGAAAAAATCTTCTTAAGGATGATTTATCTCTAAGCAGTGATACAGGCAATTCCAATGAACATACTGAAGTTATTTTAAAAGAGTAACTGAAAAGAGTTACTAAGTAAAAAAGGCGAAAATATGCCTGGAAAAAATGTAAAAGCCTCCTTGCATGTATTGCATGAAATGCTGTGAAAGATTGCCAGAATACGAAAGCGAAAACATCTTCAACTCATACTGGACTGAGACAAACGTTTCAGATGTTTAAAAGCAATTTATCTTCTTATGTGACGACATCCAATCTACTCTTTGATCAAGAAAAAGATTCCGAAACTCTACAAAATCTAAAAATAATATACTACACTACCATTTTACAGTGAACAATCAGCGAGTGCAAGGTTATGTTTTTAAACACACTTTGTATATCCAATTTAGTAGTAGTGAATATGTTAAAAAAATTTAGCCAGCTTAAATAAAAGCTGATCAAAGAGGTATACATACAAACACCAATCAATAAAACTCCTACCGAAACCTTAAATAGTATACATCAACATATCAATTCCTTTCCAAAGTACGAGAGTCATCATTCCAGAGAAAGGAGCAGGAGAAATTATTTGGACACAGAACTTATAATAGAAAAGATGTATCAACTGTACACTGATAAATGCAATGAAAGACATGTGGATCCAAAGCTAAGAGCAAAAAAGTGGTTGTACGCAGATATTTTTAATTTTTAAAAATTTAAAGACTTTAAGTTGTCGTTTAAATCACCCGAAATAGACATTTTCGATACATGCAGTAGATTCACAGCTTTATTGAAAAATAATTTTACTGCAGATGAACTAACCAGTGTACAGGCTGATCCACCTAATTCAATCTAAAACTCAGTATAACTTAAAACAATTGGACTTTATAATTACTAAAGAGTCACCAAAACATAAAGTACTATCTGGTGATTTCCAAAAATGTTTGCCTTTACCATTAACAAACAATTGTATTAGTTTCTACAAAAGAAAGCTTTAGGCATTAAATTTTTTTACATTATATGATGCCAGTGATTCTTCTGTACAATGTTATGTGGCATGAATCGAAAGGGGCCCGTGATGCAAATGAAATTGCCTTGTCAATTTTGAAATGGGCTGACAATAAGATTCCAGGTAGTCAAGTAGAGGACATCACTCTTTGGACCGATAACTGCTATAGACAAAATAAAAATATAAGTATTATAATGTGCTATTTTTGGATACTGCATACGTACCCTCAAATAAAGAGGATCACTAAAAAGTTTTTACCGAAAGGGCACACATATGGAAGCAGACAGTGTTCATGCTTTGATCAAGAGAAAAAGAAAGAAACTCTCTAATTGGGCCATTTTAACACCATGGGACTGGCAACAGCTAGTTAGGCAAACATCAGGTAAATATACAGTGCACAATATGGAACTTGCAGATGTCAAAAACTTCAAAACGCTGTTCGATTAGAAACTGTCACCTAAACCTCCTTTTCTGTAAAGAGAAAAAAGAATGTTCACATAGAGCCTGTTCCTCTATCCACATGACGTGTTTTCCTACAAATCTAACAAGAACACATTGGAAAGCTCTTTTATAAGACCGATTTCAATAATCAAAATATGTATGAGGTGGACTTTATGAGGTATCGAAGACAGTAAGTAACGTTTCCAGCCCAATTAAATCAAGTCTCAGTAATCCCATTACCAATTACGAAATAAAAGTACAATGACTTAATTGCACTATTGTCTTTTGTTCCGTCGGTTTGTCACGCGTTTTATCAAAATTTAACACATAGTGATGTAGCCACAAACGATTAGCCCCAAGAAGATGAAGATGATATGGAGCCTCTATAACAATTTTAAGACTTGTTTATAATTTTACTTAATTATTATAAAATTATAATATTTGTATCTAATAAAATGATAGTATAGGTTGTTTAATGTGTTTGTCTTGTTTATTTCGTAAAGACTATAACATGCAATATCACATTATTTAAAAAAGTTGTTAGAGGTAAACAACACTATGTCTAACTACACATTAAAAAAAAAAATTATATAATGAACGGTAAACTTTAGGTATATAACACTTCATGGAAGGCAAAACGATTATGGGTATACACAACAATAATAATATATTAATCTTGGTTAAATATAAGAAAGATTTGAGTATTTAGTGATTACAAATTTTAAAAATGTTAAAACTGCTCTCGTGAAAAGGTAAGAAAATGGACCTAGTGTTTTTTACCTCCGAGGTACATTATAAGAATGGATTTTTTGCCCCATCGAACTTCAAATTCTGATTATTATGAGTGTTCTGCATTATTATTATATTCCATAAGCGTTTATGTGTGAGAAGGTATTTGCGTATTACGTACGTGTGTTGTATGTTGCATATGTTTGTGTATGATTAAAGATGAGTGTCTTAGAGTTTCTTAATCGGATTTTGTTGATATATTCTTGTTGTTGAAGTTTTCTTTCAGTATTGTCAACCAAAGCCTGCATATTCTGCTGATAGGTTTGCTACACATTTTTCTTCATTGAGTAGGATGAGCGCCGCTTCTTTAATTTTTCTCCTCATACTTAATAGTATTGAGGTTTTTACAGAGGAAGTAATCGTCTCAAAATATATAAAACTCTGTACAAATTCAAGGAACATCTAATAAACTACTAAAGAAATACATTAACGTCACACTACAGTAGAACACCACATCTATACTTAGTCCCAAAAATTCACAAGGAAAATATATCCCTCAGACGTATTAGCAGCGGCAAGGGTTCTCCTTGCAGCAGACTGTTTAAGTTTCTCCTAGACATAAGATAATACACCCTCTAGCACACAATACAACATACATAAAAATCTCACAACAATTCTTAACAAAACCTAGCAAATATATATTATAATAAAAACAATATGCTAGTCAGTTTTGATATCAATAGACTTTTCACCCAGGTGCCATTGGAGAAATGTTTAAAAATAATAAGAGTTAAATTTGAGAGATACGATACATTGACAACAAAAACCAAACTGAATGTATCAGCTATGATGGAGATACTAACAATTTGAACAGACAATACTTATGTTTAATCTAATAATGTTTTCTATGAGCAAAACTTCGGATTAGTCATGGGCTTATCCTTGTATCTAATATCTTCTTCTTATGGCGCCTGTCCGTTAAGGATGTTGGACACTAAGATGGCTATTCTGACTTTATTGACTGTTGCCCTGAAAAGTCGGGTAGCGGTTAAGTTAAACCGTTTTCGCAGGTCTCTAATATAAGCTAATATATTCATGGAGGATTTCGAACAATACATTGTATACAAACAAGACAAACAACTCAAAGTATGGTGGAAATATGGAGATAATCTGTTCTTCTTCTTCATTTGGCCTTACAGACCAGAAGCATTGAATAAATTCCTGGCGGACATTAACATTAAAAAAGAATCAATTAAATCCACAATGGAAAAAGTAAAACACAATTCACTTCCATTTCTGGATGTGCTAATCACAAAAGAGGATAGAGGATTTGCAACCAAAGTTTAGGGAAAAACAACTCTCACCAACAGATATTTAAATTAAAACTCAAATCACAACACCAAAAAGGGAATCATCAAATCATGATAGAGCCAAAAACATCTAGCCTAATGAAAAGGCAGTTTAGTAAGGAAAAAACCTGCTAACAAAGGTTTTAACAAAAAATAACTAAACATTTATAAACAAGGAATTCCAAAAAAAAAGAAGGAAAACCCAACAAAACACTACAGCAATCCAGAAACACTCCCAAGAATGGACTCAAGGCTCAATTTAAAATAGGTCTATAACAAACCTAACAACAAACAAGAGATATCAAAGAACTGCATCTATTAAAAATCCAGTAAATGCAACAATTTCTGTGTGAGAGAAACCGCAAGACCACCATAAGTGTCAGGATAAACGAGCATGAAAAATACATAAAAAATTACAGATATGCAAACATGTCTTAGACAATGAACACAGAGTACAATTGAAAGATGCATAATAAAAGAAACAGACATGAAAAACAGAGAAATCATAGAAGCTACCCTCATATTACTCAATGAAGAAAAATCTATAGAAAACTCATTAGCAGAATATGGCTTTGGTTGCCAATACTGAAAGAAATCAACAACGAGAATATACCAACAATAACGGATTACACCTTCATATATTTTCAGCCAAGCATGGCTTTTGCCTATAATACCACGGCCTAGCGTGTCAATTTTTAATGTTAAATTTTTGTAAAATGACATAACCCCGTAAACAACTTTGGCGATTATAGATTATTTTCAACAAAATTATAAATAATCTTTTTTTAAAACGATTTCCATACTGGAAATCAAAACGTCAAATTTTTGTAGTTAAAAACTACCACTAAATGGTAACTACCATTACAATCGATCATGGCTTAATCCCATATAAACAACCATAAAAGAAATACAAAGAGCCAAGGAGACATAGATGCAAGAGAAATGTAAACTAATCGAAGCAAGTGAAACACGATCATATAAATATCCACCGAAAGATTCGAGAAACCACTGGTCAATACAAGAGGAGAAACACACATCTCCTCATAAACAAAGACGAGAACCTGGCGACGACAGTTAAGGAGAAGTTGGTGACCTGGAAAATGTACATCGAAGAATTTTTCTGGGACTACCGAGGTAACCTTCCGAAAATAAATTGCATGACAGGGCCATCAATGCTAGAAAGCGAGGTGAAAGCAGCTTTAAAACAGTCTAAGAATGGTAAGGCCACAGGTTCGAACGAAATACCCGTTGAACTTATTATGGTGATGAGTGAAGTGAGCACAACAGCCCATTACTTAGTAATAGGCTGCTTCAAAAGAAGACACACACCGTACACTAGGTACAAGTAGAAACAAAACAATATATATATATATATATATATATATATATATATATATATATATATATATATATATAAATTTATTTGTGCAGTGTAGTCAAGTTCTTTGGGGGCTGTAAGTGGGCTGCCCAAGTTGACATAAAGACATTTAAGTATAAACGTAGAAATAAATGATATGTTGTATGAAATGTATTATAAATGAATTATAATATTATTTACTGTTCCAATACCATCAAAGGTTTTTGTGTGACAACCTGAGGTTTCGAGTTTTATAATTTTATAGAGTTAAGATATTTACAACTTAACTTAAGTATACAGGTGAAATTTGAGAATAATATTTAGAATTTAAAATTCATAAAGTTTATTTAAGATTTCGGCATCGTAGTGGGAGTTGAATAGTGGCTCACCCCAATGACGCGACATATACGACACATTAAAATAAACAGTTCACCTATGGTGCAGTCTCCTCTCTTTCTTTTTCTTGTGTTTTATGGTTTCTGTCACAAAATCAATGATCAATTAAAAAATTATTTTGTTTTCGATCGCTTTATCCATTAGTTCATGTGGCTCGCCTAAAGGTGACCCCAGGCTCAGCTGCAGCAAAGTTCGCCCCACATTGTATGCAGGGCTTACGAATACCACATGATGCGCGTCATCCACCACTCCACACTCGGGACACATATCGTTCTCGATCTTCTTTATTCTATATGTATAAAACCGGAAAGATCCATGTCCAATACTGTGTGTATACTTGATAGAAATAATAATAGAAATTGTTTTACTGTTACAAAATGTATGACGGTATTTTAGTTCTACGTTTTTCGACTATTAGTTGTTTTATATAATTCGAAGTGTTATTTGTGTTTTCTTACTTTGGAGTTGTTGAAGGTGTAGCTTAATATAAAATAGTAGAAGATGAAAACGGCAGCATAATCATCGACAAAAAACGAAACGCGATAACGATATCTGGAATAACTGTTTTATGTTATAAGAGATGAAGAAGAGCCAAAAATTATTAAAACAGGTAACCACAGTTTTTTAAATATGGAAGTCACAGCACATTCTTTCTCAAATATATGAATGATTCTTTTCCTTCATACTTGTAGGTTTTCAAACCTCTTACCAATACAATATTTGTTCAAGACTTTCCTTTTCCCTTTCTTATTCTTTTCCTTCATACTTGTAGTGTTTCAAACCTGTTACCAATACAATATTTTTTCAAGACTTTCCTTTTCCCTTTCTTCGGAGGTGTTTAATTTCTTCTTCTATCCGGTAGCATATTTCGATTCTCTTTAGTTCACTAATTGACTGGATGTTCTTATAGTATTCACTTAGCTTTTTAGCATCAAGAAGTGGCCAATCTTCTCTTACTGTTCTTACCTTGCCTATACTAATATAGATGTCATGGTAAAAAACTATGTCCGCCCACACCGAAATACAATAAAATCCTTAGGATTAATGTTTTGTGTGTTTTCAAAAAATTAATCAGTGTTCTCCGGATAAATTATTTTTATTTTCAGAAACACAACCATTGCTAAACAACCTTAACAGCCCTAAAAATCAGCTTCTTTCAAATAGTTAAAGAGAGCCGATGATATTTCGACACTGCCTTTTGCTGCCTGCTTCTCTGTCCAAGTGTAGAACATGTGGTTTTGAGTTTATAGATCAGTAATACAAAAGTTATAAAACCAAATTTGTCTCGCGTAATAAACTTCTTGAATTGGACTTTTTGATTGTGGCTGAATTTGTCGAAGATCAAAGCAAAGGACAACAGAATAAGAAACATCCATGTTTATGTACTTATAAAATGCGTTTGCTTTTCTTGAACAAATCTCCTTTTCAACCATTAACTGCGTCTTTTCAGCAGACTCTGCTGCTGCTTTTTTAATCTGTTTTTTGAGAAAGCAGCACGTACTGTACGTATAGGAGGCAGGTGATTTAAAACCTATGTTAATATTTTACTTAGTTTACTAATTCTTAACTCACTGCTGAGATATAATCTTTTGGACTCCTATCTTTTGTAATATGATTCAGATCCTCTGAGCTTTTTTATGTACTATTAACACTTTCCATCTTCAGTTAGTTCTTATTTTTGTTAGAGTTACCTCCTCTTTTCCCTTTAATAGCAAACCCAAAATGCACTTTTTGCTATTTTTTAATTGTAGTTTCTCCAATACTAATAATAGTGCTTAAATACTAATAATACTAATAATAAAAGCTTTAAATATACAGAAGTTTTAACACCCGATATAATTGGAAAAATGTATTGTATTGAGTACTTTCGCTCAGGTCTAGATTTTTTCCTTTTGTTTTCGTTTACCGACCTAGGCCTATGTCTTTGAATTTGTGTTATATCAATGTATATCAATCAGACTGGCAATTATATTGTCTTGTCTTTTCGAGTCTGGAACATAATCTCAAATTTGTAAGACTCACTGGGTCGGCTGAGTGGCAGTTGCAGAGCTCCTATTGGTTGGTTGGAAATAAGCTGGTTAGCATAGACAAGTATTATAGTGGAAATAAGTTGTTTTGCATATAAAAGAGATTTTTAACACACTTTTACCATTGGTAATTTTTTTTTGCATGAATCAAATCAAATAAACCACTTTGGCTACAACAGAACAATGCATTGGCATATCTAACGCAACTTTGATTTTTGTGTGACTCAAGGCTGTTTGCATGTATATATATATATATATATATATATATATATATATATATATATATATATATATATATATATATATAAACTAAGGTACACTCGAAGAGTGGTGGGTTTTTCGGTCAAAGTGGAGAAATAAAAGACAAAGAAGGTGGCTACTTCATTTATTTATTGAAGACGTTTCGCTTTCTGCTCAGAAAGCATCATCAGTTCATCTAAAAAGAACAATATGAAACCAAACATCCATAGAGAAGTTACAACAAAATTGTGTTACCTTACAAAGACATGTAGCAGTCAATGATGTTAAAAGTATGAAAAAGCTTACGAAACTGGACATTCAGAGTTAACGTTGTATAAAACAATTAATTGAAACTAGGTATAGTTTGCAATTTAACAAAATTAGCACAGCAAAAGAACATGTGATAAACATACATGTATATGAAAAAGTTATTATAAAAACTTAAGTAAAAAACATTAAGGTTTATTTTAAAGTGTAAAGAACTAGAAAGATCATAAGAATGCACTTCCAACAAATTTATTTAATAAATTAGATTTTAATTTTAACTTTAGGCAACATTATAAGTTATTTAAGATTAATAGTAATAAAGATAAAATGAAGTTACCAGTCTTTAGCTTACTGAATCTCGCAGGTAAATGAATTTACAGGTTTAACACCAACGCACACAACGTGAATAGAAGTGGCCTTGAGGTCAAAATGACGCAAACAGCAAGGCAAACTACTTAAAAATATTCTGATTGAGAATTCCTATCCATCCTCCCTTATTAATAAATACCTTTTGGTTCAAAGCTATGGTTCTTCTTTAAATGACATACCCAATGGTGACCAACTTAGAATAATATCAAATAATTCAATTAACAACACTGTTCTGCCTAATACTGTACTTGGGAATCCAACTACCCATTACTCAGCTTTACCTTATTTTCCTCAAGTTACTGAGAAACTCGTTAAACTGTACAAACAACAACGTACCGGTTAAAATTGCTATTAAGAATGCTAAGACTGCCAGGAATTTGTTTTCTAAAACTAAAACACCTCTGTCCCTTCTGGAACAAGTTAATGTAATATATCATATACCTTGTGCTGAGTGTGACTCATGTTACATCGGTCAGACAGGGAGATCACTGAGAGGGCGTCTTACGACACACCGCAGTGATATTAATTTATCTAAGCATACTTGTGCTCTTGCCCAACATGCTATTATTCTTGGCACTGAACGCAATCTCATTAAAAGACAGTTTTTAGAAATGTGTTCAATATTAAAACATCCTAATACCCTTAATAAGAGAACCGACATCAGTAATTTGAGCCAAATTTATCATGCATTAATTTTGCAGAATTAGGCTTGATATGTTGTTTACTTGAATTTTGTCCCACATTGGTGTTTTCTTTATCACATTTTCATATAATAAATTTAAATAAAAATAAAATAAATAATTCCTTCCTTAACTAAGATTTATCAACTTACATTTTATTAATTATTTGTCAATATCACTTTTACATAATTAAGTAATTGTTCTTTTTGATGAACTTGTTTGATAAAATTTTAAACTGAAATTGATTCATAGAATCTTTTTCATTACAGTCCTAAATGTTTTGAACCTTTGGACTGTGGAAGTTGTATTAATCTTCACCTGTTGGCTGGCTAACCAGTGACGTCATAATATTATAATATATGATATTTTGGATTGACTTCGCATGCTTTGTTCTTTGTTGACAGATCAATCACTGTAGGGTAAATGGTGATCTTAACCACCTTTTCCTTTCATTGTTTGGTTTTTTAACGACAAGTTGTCAACCAAATTTATCACATTCTTTGAATATACCGCCCTATTATATAGAGGTGGTAGTTTGCCTTGCTGTTTGTGTCATTTTGACCTCAAGGCCACTTCTATTCACGTTGTGTGCGTGGGTGTTAAACCTGTAAATTCATTTACCGGCGAGATTCAGTAAGCTAAAGACTGGTAACTTCATTTTATCTTTATTACTATTAATCTTAAATAACTTATAATGTTGCCTAAAGTTAAAATTAAAATCTAATTTATTAAATAAATTTGTTGGAAGTGCATTCTTATGGTCTTTCTAGTTCTTTACACTTTAAAATAAACCTTAATGTTTTTTACTTAAGTTTTTATAATAACTTTTTTTATATACATGTATGTTTATCACATGTTCTTTTGCTGTGCTAATTTTGTTAAATTGCAAACCATACCTGGTTTCAATTAATTATTTTATACAACGTTAACTCTAAATGTCCAGTTTCGTAAGCTTTTTCATATTTTTAACATCATTGACTGCTACATGTCTTTGTAAGGTAACACACTTTTGTTGTAACTTCTCTACGGATGTTTGGTTTCATATTGTTCTTTTTAGATGAACTGATGATGGTTATATTAGATATAAAAAAGTATTTGATTATTTTAAATAAGTTATATACTAGAGAATTTTATAAAAATATATTTATGTGAGGGCATTTTAAGAAATTAGCCTATAATAATTGTAAAAAGTTGTATTTTAATGTTGTAAATAGATTTAAGTGAGCCATGTGCATAGGCAACCAAAAATACTCTCGAAGTGACAGATAGAAATTAAGAATTATAAGAAATATAAAGTGGGGTTATATTGTTTGAAATGTGGATTTTATTAAATTAGAGTGTTAGTTACTAATTTGAATGTTTATTCTGATCTGAAAAGCCTAAATGTCAACAAAATTATTAATGGAACATTAACGAATTCTCCAGAGTGCAGAGTGTGACCATTGTTTACGGTCGAACATTCTGGAATAATGATTATGGCGGTGGATCGAACAGATATTTTTTTCGAGAACATCTATATAGAAGTTAATAGAACGAATGGAACATGATCTCTTACCAGATGATTCTAGAGGATCCAAAAAGATATAAATACCTGTGATTTGGATTCAAGATGGCAGTTTTTAGTCAGAAGTCAAGCAGTTTATTATGAAAGTTAGTAGATTAGTTAGTGAAGTCAATTGTTCACAGTTTTTAGTAAGTCAGTCAAGCAGTTTAATAAGAAATATGAAAGTTAGTTGGAGATAGTCCAATTGTTTAATATAGTGAGTTAAATGAAGATTAAAAATTATGCATATATTTAATGCACATTTATAATTATACACAAATAATTATTGAAGATTATAAAAGTATATTAGAAGAATATTGGATGGACATTGGAAGGAATTAAAATTATATTATGATTGGAGATTAGTATAAATCAACTTATAATAATTGGATATTGGTATATTGAAAAGAAGAATAAATATAAATGGTGTTTGCTGGTGGTGTATAAATGCTGGTGAAGAAAACTATATCTTAAATTGGTAGAAGCTGATAATTGGAAAAAGTAATTTCACAAAAACAAGGATAACCGAAGTACGAAGACATTCAGTGGTGATTAGAATCTATATAGTGGAAAACAGTTCATTTAGGCATTTAGTGAAAGAAAGGTACAAAATTTTGTTAATATAATTTAGTTAATGTCATAACAATTTCAATTTTGAAGATAGTTTGTTTAAATTTTACATTGTCTATAGAATTTAATTAGTTTTATAAGAGTATCAATTTAAAGATAGTTTATTTTAAATTTACATTGGCTAGGTTAGATATATATGTGTGTTCCATAATAGTTATAATAAAGATAATTTAAAAAGTACTTACAAACTAATTCTTTGAGAACCGCGATAAAAACCCTATATTATTAAAAATACTCATTGCTCATCATTCAAACAAAAAACACATCATAACAATATATATATACATATATATATATATATATATATATATATATATATATATAATATATATATATATATATATATATATATATATATATATATATATATATATATATATATATCGCACCCTTAGTACAGTATAGGCACAACTCAAAAAAGTAAAATGTTGGGAAATCGCATTTAAATTTTTGCGTAACTAGGATTTTTAAGCAAATGCCCTATAACATAACGCCTGTATATTATATAATTCTAAAAATGTTTAAACTAACACCGTAGATCATGTATTAAATGTTAGATGTTTTTAATAAAATAGTAGTAGTAGTAGTAGTAATAAAAATAATATTCCTTAAATAATATTCCTTACAAAAAAAAAATAATTTTACTTAGCCTTGTCCAAATAAGCCGTTATATTAGATACTAATGTTTCGGATAGATATTGATCTATATCAAATTTGGTCGATGTATAATTACCTGGTAGTCTAACTTTGGTGTCATATTTCATAATAGAGCATTATATTATGAAAGAAATAATGTTAAATACATTGATAGGCCGTGTGCTGACATAAATGACAAAAAGACTAGACGGAAGTGTAACTTTATTGTGACAAAAAAAAAAACAAATTAATGCTTTCACTTGCTTAAAATAAAATCTAAATACTTTTATTGTTCAATTTGTCATCAGAAGAAAGGTCAATATAAAAAATATAAAACTAAAAAAATTGTAAAAGGAACTAAACATTATATTAGTCTGGAAGTTTTCTTGTCTTAACATTAAAACACTAAACCTATTTATAAACAAAATTCTTATACCTGTGAGATTCAGTATAAAATGAACATATGTAATATTATTTGTTAGACTATTTTAAAAGTTACAAAAATATTACTGTAACATTCTGTCATAGCAGTGAGCCTAGTAAGGATCTGTTAGTTTCTTGTTAATCAGTTCTTTCAAACCCTTTTGTTTCCATCAATGTCACGTTTATTTCCTGATTACCTGCTTTTGCTGACACAATTTTTAAGTAATCAAGAACACAGCTTCCGATTTCCACAGCATCTCGCTTAGCTTGGGTCTCATCCCAAAAGTAACAATGTACGCCAGCTTATTTAGTTCAGTAATTGTAAAATTGTAGCTGTTTAGTTTGGACTTATAATAAAAACATGAAGTTTCACTATTTGGACTATGCATAATTGCTTGAAGATCATAACAAACGCATGCATTATACCCATCAACGTTTCTTCGGTCTCTATTTTTCTCTAATCGGCTCAATATCTTTTCTTCCAAATGATTTTCATATTTTTCTATAATATCACCTCTTTCACAGATCGCAAATCGCAGATCACACTGATCTTTTTTGGGCTGAAAAAATTCTAATTTAAATTTAGTTGTAAATACTTCATAAAAAGTGTGGTAGGTCCGACTTTCTTGTTCTTTATGTCTCTGTATTTCTGTAAAATCTATATATAAATCACGAATACTTTTACCGCTACTAATGTACTCCCGGGTGGTGGCTGCTCTTAAATAATGAGACTATTCGAGGGATTGAGTTTATAAACTCTGTAATATCACTAGCAACTTGCTGCTTACAGGTTTATGACTTCGATGCTTTCCTCTATTATCATTACCGACGTAGCCATCAGTATTTTTACTCTTTTGCACAACTGTTCGAATTATTCTTTGTGTAATATCAAATGTGTTAGTGAAGAACGTTTAACATACCCTTATGGCAAATGCAAATATTTGTTTTAATTTATAGCTATCTCCATATACCCTGAATCAAAACGTTGTCCAATTCTCAATTGCGTTAAAATTCAATCATTTAGGTGTGAAATTCTATCAAAAAAACAATCCTTGTTTATTAAGATACACATACATTTTATACATACTAACATTTTCGTGTTCCGCTATTTGATTTGGTGTCACCAGGTCATCTGGCTTATGTAAAATAATAATTTTTTAAGCTCGTGATCCCATAATTCTGCAACAACACAATAAATTGTATGTAGTTATTCACATTATGTATAAAAATTTATGTGAATATTCATTAATACAGAGGCACTAAATTTTATATTTCATTACATTTTATATCTTACAGAGGCACAATCATTACTTGACTTCAAGTATGTGGTTTTGTTTTTGTAACACAAAGACATAATTGAAAATACACGTAGAAATTGAATGATCAATTTGTAAAATACAGAACCAATTTGACATGCGTACACATTATACTCGTCAGTTTTGTAATACACCGGCATAAAACTAAATACATCAGTTTAATAGAAAAAACAAAATGTGAAATCCACAAGGAAAATAAATTCCTGCAGCTGGCTGTATACCATGTATCACAAAAAGAGGTTTAATTCTTTGTAAGTAGGTAGGTATATTTAAAAAACCCTACAGAAGGGCTACATCAAAATAAACGTTTTCGGAATAATAATTCCATCATCAGGTTAAAAGCCTCAAATAAGTATAAACCATTTAATGTAAGCAAACGTGATTGAAATGTGGACTAAGGTTAAAAAAGCAAAATGGTTATACTTACAGGTTAACATGCCTGAGCCACCAAAATATTAGGGTAAAACCCTTTACAGAAATTAAAGTTGCCAAAAAATGTACATATTATTGTTAAAAATGAATGATGTTTAATATTTTATTAGATCTAACTTCAGGCAACATATAACCATGCCTCACGTGAGTACCAGCGTCCGGAGGGTAGACCTCTTCAAACGGACTTCAGCTGGTAACTGATTGACAAGATACCTATGAACGGTGTCGAAAACAGAATGTCAATGTACCATGGAACAGTGTTAGTTATACATAATATTACTGCAGCCAACCGATTCAAAAGCTTTAGTGATGTTAAAAATGATAACAGAAATCCAAGTGTTTTGATGTAAAAATTTTTTTATTTTTTAAATTTTGGATATGAAAGATGTAAAATTACCGATGGAGGTAAAGGTCATGTTTAAGAGAATAACGTATGCATTAGGCAGCCCATGTTACTCTTTGTCGTATGGAGTGTGGTCTGAAAGATATATTTGTGACTGATTAGCTTAGGACAAGGTAAAATTGAATTGTATATATTTGTAGCTAATATAAGACCTCATTTTTAAATGCAATTGTTTTTGACTGCTCGTATGGTAAACGGTTTATATAAGTGGGCCCAACAAATTGACTAAAGATTAAAAATCTTCCGCCTGAAGAAATTAAAATTATAACCTATGGGATTAAATTTAGTATGAAATGAAATATGAAACTTACCAGAGTTTTCGTCTTACAATGGCACAATGCTGAATATGATAACACAACAACGGTTTGCAGTGTCGACAAGTACTGATACGTCGTCGATATAGTGTATGATGAGCGGGGGGGGGGGGGGAGGAAGGAATCGCATAGCTGAAAACAAACATACACATAAAGGTTTCTCGCGGGATAGAGTATTAGGTTTTTAGTAGTAAGTTTTAGTATATTTAGGTTTTATGTCTATATCAGATTAAAACTCAAAATTCGAAAATTTTTGATTTTTGCCTTTACTTTACTAAGAGTGCGATATATATATATATATATATATATATATATATATATATATATATATATATATATATATATATACAGAAGCTCTGGACGTAAAAACAATCTTTTCTGTCGAAATGGACGCAATAGCGGCATCTGATAATAAATCACGAAACTAGAAATCCTAAGATTTCTAATTGACAAAACCAAAATCCAGATTTTTGCTTTAATTTGTGCCTTCTAAGAATTGCAAGGAAAACAGACGTTGATAAAGATGTACAATGAGAAATAGGAATTCTAAAATCCCAACATATCTCCTCAACTAAGTAAAAATCCTGGGCGAATTGCTTTCTTGTACTCATGAAGAGTATACCGAAATAAAAGGAAAGACAGTTAAGATTTGATTTCACGTATAGTGCCTCTGTATCTTCGCTTATACGTATTTTTTATTTTTCTTTTATTTCAATATACTATTTATGAGTACAAGAAACCAATTCGCCAAGGATTTTTGTTTAGTTGAGGAGATATGTTGTTTAACGCAATTTTAGATTCCCCATTCCTCTTTTTACATTTTTATCAACGTCTGTTTTGCCTTGCAATTCTTAGAAGGTACGGATTAAAGCAAAAATCTGGAATTTGGTTTCGTCAATTAGAAATCTTCGGCTTTCTAGTTTGATGATATATATATAAATATATATATATATATATATAATTATATATATATATATATATATATATATATATATATATATATATATATATATATATATATATATATATATATATATATATATATATATATATATTTAATATATATTTAATATAATTAGCAAAATACTGTAACTTATTGTATTTAAAAGATGGAAAATGTTAACTTGTAAGTACTGCAATTCTTAAGTTTATTTTTTAAATGAACGTTATCTATTATCTTATATATTCCATCTTTTAAAACAAAAGATTTATAAATTAACATAGGGACTCTAACTAATGAAATTAATAGCAAAATCAATAAGAAACTATGTGAAAAGTCAATACTTACAGCATGTGCTAAATATGTTAGATGTAAAGAATTTATTTGATTGTTTTTACGATTTACGCAATAAAAGTGTGAAGTTTAGAGATTTATTTAAAATTGCAGATTGATCAACAATTAACCCATATTATTGGACATAAACATTTTTGATTAGATTTGATCGCTAGTATTTTATGATTAATTTCTTATTTATTTAATAATATAAATTTATAAAATTAGAACTATTACTGTTCTAATTAATTAGAACGATTAAATAACAAAATACCAATCACCAAATATCATCATTGGGACAGACACAATAAATCTTGTACTAGATAACAACAAGAAGATAGAGCAGAATAAAAATATCTAGAAAAAATATTCATTTAAGAAGAAACAGACAATCAAAATATTGACATCAGACTAGGGCCAAGATAGAGCCTTAACGGAGAAACAAGAATATAACGAAGAAGAGAAAGTTTACTGTTTATGTAACTCTGGTAAGAACATAAAATTTTGGTAATAAGCTCTATTTGTGATTATTTAATATTTTTAAATTAATAACATGTATTTTCAATCAAAATTATAAGGCAAAGTGTTGTCTAGACAAACGAGGGAGGTAATAACAAATGTAATTGCTTTTATGCAGCGAGAAGTGATAAAAAATTAGCCTGTTACAGATTTTAAAAAAGCAACCGGAGTAAGTTTAAATACTATAAAAGGAATCTCTTGTGAAATGAAAAAATAGCCCCAAAATTTCTAGCAGTGCCATCTAGTGGCTACTTTACTAGTTATTATGTTGTTTCACCTTTTTGTTTTAAGGTAGTAGCTAAAAAAAAGTTAAGATTGACTTTAGATCTTTTTCCTAAAGATCTAGATCAGTTCCTTTCTGTATTCCTTCTCGTATGTAGGCTTGAAAGCCTGTTTCTTCTTCATTATTAGCCTAATAAATTACTTAAATTATCGCACCATCTTTTTCTTGGTCTGCCAATACTTCTTCGTTCATTGGTGTCACCGCAGTGTATGTTAATATTTATCTAATTGTTGCTTTATAGATTCTTGTTTTTGTGTCTTGTCTTAGGTGTTTGTTCTTCCAGATTGTGTCATTAAGAGATTCCGCCGCTTTATTTGATTTTAAGCTTTGTTGTCGTACTTCTTCTTCAACATCTCCGTAAGTAGTTATATCTATTCCCAAAAGTCTAAACATTGCCTCCTGCTTTATTATTTTCCCATTAATTTCGATTTTATATCGTAGTGGGTATTTAGATGTTGTTATACATTTGGTTTTTTCTGCTGATATTACCATATTGTATTTCTTGGCTGTTGTATTGAAGATGTTTGTTAATCTTTGGGGCTTGTCTTCTATCTCGGCGATTAATGCGGCGTCATCTGCATAACATAATATTTGGATTTCTTTGTTCCACATTCTGTAACCATGACCTTTACGAACTGCTTGTATTATTTCGTCCATTATTATATTAAAGAGAAGTGGGCTTAACGAGTCACCCTGTATGACTCCGCTTTGTACTGATATACACTGTGTTAGTTTTCCATTTATCTTTGCCTATATTCGATTATGGAAGTAGATGTTTTCGATGATTTGTATAACTTTGATTGATATGTTTCTTTATTACAGTAGGTTTAAGACGTCTTCGACTTGGATGCGATCGAAAGCCTTCGTCAGGTCTATATAACATAAATATGCTGGTTTATTGTACGTGATGGCCTTTTCTGTGATTTGTCTTAGTACAAATATGGCGTCTACGTAGGATGTTCCAGATCTGAATCCTTGTTGTTTATCTGATAAAGTTGTTAGTTTATTGATTTTGTTGGTCAGGACTTTTGTGGTAAGCTCTATGATTGTTGGAGTCTTCTTTATCTCCTTTCTTGAACATTGGTATCATTATGCTGTTTCCCCATGCGTCTGGTATCTTGCAGTGCAATATTAGTTTTTTTATGTTTTGTCTTCCCAAGGGTTATATTTTCTCCTCCGTGTTTTAGAAGCTCGTTGGTTATTCTATCTGGTCCTGGCGACTTTCTATTTTTATAGTTTTGATTTTTTTCCGTTGATTTCTTATGAATCTTCATATTTGTTTTTATGTACCGTAGAAGTCGCTTTCCATCCTTTTTTAAATTGTTTCCAATATTCATTTTGTGTTCTTCTTACCAACTGCTTTGTTTGATTTCGTATTCTTCTATAGGTGTCTCGGGATTCTATAGTACATATTTAATGTTTTGTACTTCGTGTAGGCCTCTCGTTTCTCTTTACATTTCTCTTTTATTTATTTTCTAAACCATGGTTTATTGTTGTTGTTTCTTTAGATTCATACCTATATTTGTATGTGAAAGAAGCTTGCACAGTAAAAGATGCATGGGATACGCTGAAAAAATTATTCGAAGACTCAGGTTTTTTGAGGAAAATAGGATTGTTTCAAACGCACATCGCTACGGTTAAAAAACTGCGATTCTATTGAATCATACGACAAACAAGTGATCGAAACTGCCCATAAGTTAAATTGGACCGGCTTCCAGATTGATGACACGTAGATTTGCTCGTTACTTTTGGCAAGATTTTCAGAAAGATATATGCTCATGGTTCTAGCTATAGAGCATTTAGGAGTCACTATAACCACCGACGAAATCAATTTTAAATTGCTGGATATGCAGATAGGCGGTACTAGCAGTTGAAAGCAGAAAGCTTTTGCTACAAAGTTAAGTGAAGTCAGCACTAAGCATGTCAAGAACGACAACAAGAAAGACAAGAGAAATGTAACCTGTTTTCTTTATAAACAGAAAGGTCATTTCATGAATAAGTGCTCTAGTTTTATTAATAATGCGTTTAGTTTAACATTTTGAATGGAAAATTTAAATCTACAAATTTTTATATCGACTCTGGATGCAGCACGCATCTTAGAGCGAAAAAAGATTGGTTGAGGAGTATCCGAGATGCAAGTTCGGAGAATATAACTGTTGCTATTAGTAAACTTCTGACAGTGGAGTGTGCTGATGATTTAATAAGAGATCTGAGATAAACATAAATAATACATTATGTGTTCCTGACCTGACAACAAATCTTTTATCTCTTTCTCAACTGCTAAAAAATGAAAACGATGTTATATTTAACAATGCAGGTTGCAAAATATACAATTTAAATTAAATCATAGCAACAGCTGATTTGATAGACAGTCTATATCGTTTAAATTTTGAAGTGCTCAATGAACAAAAAGTTTTTATGACAACTACCAATGATAGTGAAATATGGCACAGAAAATTTGGTCATATAAATTATAAAGATTTAAATCTTATAAAAAATGGTTTAGTAAACAATATAAATTGCAACAGAAATATAACAAACAATGGTACATCATTAATATATGCATAGTATATTGTGAAGGAAAGCAGACTCCCGTTCAGTTATAGAGGTAGTAACTAATGATTGCTTGGAGGGAGATTATCCATGCTGACGTATGTGGACCGATGGAGATAACTTCGTTAGAAGGTTCTAGATATTTCTTTATCCTTCAAGATGATTGTAGTAAGATGTCTTGTGTTTATTTCCAAAAAGGTAAAGATAAAACTTTTTGAAATTTTTAGAATTTTAAATCTTTAGTAGAAAAACAGAAGGATACTAAAATAAAGATTTTGAAAACCGATTGAGGCGGTAATTTTTGAATATTTGGTTGTGAATATTTTTGAGAATACACTAACAAATAATGGAATTATTAAACCAAAGTCAAATCCTTATTCATCACAACGAAATGGCGCTGTATGAAGATTAAACAGATCAATAGTAAAGAAAGCTAGGCGTCTTTTGTTTGACTCTAGCCTAGAAAAATTTTTTGGGCCGAAACAGTGAACATTGCTGTCTACTTTAAGAAACTGTCCAATTGTAACTGGTCTGACTAAAACTAGGATAAAAATTTGGACCAACAAAAAATCTTAAGTAAGTCATTTTTGGATCTGAGGTAATAATAATGATACCTGAAGAAAAAATGTAAAATCAAAGAAAACTGTCCTTGTTGGTTATAGTGACACGATTAAAGGTTACAGATTATATGATCCCAAAATAAAAGATATGGTTATAGGTAGAGATGTAGTAATAAATCAAAAATCAGTTGATGTTTTAATCACAGTTGGTGAATAGTTGTCAGGATTATCATATTCACTGGCAGATAATCATGAACTATGTCAGTATCAAAATTGTCACGATGATGAGAACACATCGATCGATGAAATTGCTGGAGACAATGATCCCGATTACCTATGAGACTTGCCTAATTTGCCAGATAAAATCAGAAAATCACCCAGAATACCTAAACCAAAAAAGGTTTGATGATTTTGTGAGTTATTTGTGTTTGGATAGTGACAGTCATCCAGTTAGTGTCGAGGATGCCATGTAGAGACCAGATAGTAACCTATGGTTAACGACTACCTGTCAAAAGAACTGCAATATTTCGAGAATCACGCAGCATGGGAAGTGGTTGATGTTCCTGAAGATGATTGTGTAGTGAAATGTAGGTGGGTATGCAATCGAAAGGTTAATTACTCAGGTAAAGTGAAATATCGTGCAAGACTGCTAGCAAAGGGTTACACTTAAAAGTTTGGAGTTGAATATGACGAAACGTTTTCTCCATTCACAAGGCATCCTACATTAAGACTACACTAATTTGCTTTGTCAGAAAATTTGAATTTGGATGTTTTTCATCTTAATGAAGCGACAGTTTTTCTAAACGGTGATCTAAAAAAATGTTTTTATGACGGTACCTAAAGGTTTATAAATAAAAAATAACAATATAATAATGCTTAAGAAAGGCATATTTGGTTTAAAACAGTCACCTTGGTCTTGGTATAAAAAATCGATAATCTCTTAATTATTCTAGGTTATAACTGCAGCTTCGAAGATTCGTGATTCGTGACTTCGTCCACTTCGCCACATCACGTGTTGCCTCATACTCTTGCTGCCACTGACCGATTGAAACTAATCTCTCGGCGAGTCTTATATCAGTTATCTCTCGTTCCTGGCCCTTTCACCTGCCAGCACATGTAAAGGAACACAGCCGGTGATCACCCACAGAGCGGCAGGTGACACAGTCCTATAGGCACATGCCACCCGCAGCAGACTAGTTCTGTCCACGCCAACAATTACTCTCTTCTAAGTTGGTATTTCTACCGCCTCACTCCAGATTGGGGCGGCGTAGAGGACGACAGACTGCACAACACTGTGAAGCGCACATAGCTCTGCGGGTCACCTCAACTTTCACCCTGGTGGAGAATGACTCCCAGATACTTGACGTATTTGTGGGCGTCATTCTCGCTCCTGCGGACTTAATTCAACGTTGTCTCTATTTCTGTAGTCTCTAAGCACTACAGCCTCCGTTTTATCCTCTACGAGAGAAAGATCATGCTCGCTCATCCAATCCTCAATGAGGACACACGCACGTGTAATCCAAAGCAAGAGTTCTTCCCCGTCCCTTGCCGTCACCAGCTTAGCAAGGTCGTCCGCAAATGCGAAGGGGGTAACACCCTTCCCATATGCCAGGCCCATATATAGAAACCTCTTTTGGAATTTGTTTTCCTGAAAAGGTAAAAGCAACTGTCTCTGTGTTTATATATTTGCCTGAATCATATTTTGATTTTCATTTAAAACGTCTTACTTCCAAAATTTTAATACTTACAGAGGATGTACCCGAAAAACTAATTAATTCAACATCAGGAATACTTGCCTCAACATTATTTACTACACCCCTACAAGCTAATTTATTAGCAGGAATAAAGAGTTCATATCGATCATTTTGAGTCTCTATATTTGAAACGAATTTATTAGCACATTCCTATTTCTTAAAAACAACGCTAATTCGGTTTTTACCTTTTTTATTGATTTTTTGTACGTTCTCAATTTTCTTATCATGTATATATTTAGCTAGCTTTAAAAAACTATAATTTCCGATGTTATTGTTTTTTGATTCCATATAGACCTCGAATGGGCCAGTGTCGGTATGCTGATAAGAATATTGTTTTTTGTCTCTTTTACTATCATGTTGATTAGTGGTCTCCGGATTACCATTATTTTCAACAAATATTTTGTCTAAATTTATATTGCATTCTAAATCTGAATCATCTATCTCACTTATTACCATCTCAACACTAGGGGGCCAACCCCCCTGTGCTATCCCCCATTATTAAGCCTCTTTAAACTTTGTTTTTTTTCAATTGATTATATACAATAAAATTTACTTATATACAACTAAAAATTAAAGTTTATAAGGATAGAAATAAAAAGTTAGTTACCTCTATTAAGTTCTGTCTTTTTTTCCCACCTGCGTTTTGCCAATCACGGAAGCCAATCACGGAATTCGACCCTGAACCACTCCTATTTTAAGATACCTGCCAAATGTCATCTGTCAATGTCAGATACCAATTTTGAATTCATCTTACTTTTTAAAAAAGTATAAACATGAAATTTAATTGTAAAATGTAATGTTTATAAAATAAAATAAAGTGCTTATTGAAAATGGCAAATTTGGCGTTTTATTTACATCAGACCGACAAACCCAGAAACGAAAAAAGTATCTTTATATATATATATATATATATATATATATATATATATATATATATATATATATATATATATATATATATATATATATATAGGTAATATATATATATATATATATTACCTGTGTTCGATGGATTCGAAAGATTTTCTAGTTGTCTTTTATCAGGAGAGAGAAGAAAGGATAAGAATACAAATATATTATATTACAAAGATTAACGTTTCTTTATTTTATATGAACGAATAAAACAATTATTAAATTCTGTCGTTATCTTATCAATCAGCATACAAGAAAATAAATCAAATTTTTATAATAATAAGATTATAAAGCTACATACATTTATATTACGTGAAAACCAATTTTACTTAAAATTTTCTTTACTTGAAACAAGAAACAACAAAACTTTAACCTTTTGATTAGCCTAACAAAACCTCAGTTCTTAAATTTGAATGCTAATGACCATGATGTCAAACCGATCCTTCACAGATATAAAATTCAATTGTACAAACACTTACAGCTTATTTTCTTCTTGAGTTGTATGTTGGAACATACCCAGAAAAGTCCAGTCTCCTCAACGATGTGATCTCTCCTCTTTGGCACCTCGGCTCCTTCTTAACGTCTCTGCAAACCTCCTGCAGACTACACAAAAAACACCTGATTCACTTCTCCAAACTCAGCTACTTATTTATGACACCAGGACCTCCTTTTGTCAACTTGATGCCGTAAGAATACTTTCACATATACTTTATAAAATGCCCACGGTAGATACAAGGACCTCTTTTAATCTACTTGTTATCTCCTTCTGCAAACTATTCACTTCTTTTCGTTACGCCGGTATCCAAACTCACGAACCACACCCTATCTTGAGACAAACGACTGTTTCCTTTCGATGACCAAAATATATCTAACTCCTCCGGTCTCCTGATCGGCTCACAAATTCCCATTTAAAAAAGACCGTCCAATCAAAAGCTCAAATTGTGTTTACCATGATTTTGGAATAGCCTAATTTCGGTTTCAGAGAAAAACTAAATAGCTTACTTTAAAATTGGTTTTGTCAATACACAATTTATACATATTTCAAAAGATTAGAATATGGTCATTTAATACTCGACTATACAAACAATGAAAAGATTAACTAAGACAGGTAAAATGTCTTCTAATTCTAAACAAAGGTTTTTTTGATAATTTTGTTTGAAACGGAAAAAGGTTGTTTGCCACACAAATTTCTATTCTTATCTACACTAAATCTTATCTTAAATTACTATATACATTTTTGTTTATAATGATATCTTAAAATTTTATTCCGATGGATATTTTTATTTATTTTTCTTTGGTTGGGAAAGAAAAAGTATGACAAATCCCCGCCTTTGCATATGATAAAAATTACTGAATTATGCAGGGATTTTTCTCTATGCATAAACAATACCAGTATTTTATTCATAATATTTGTAAACATCGTTGATATTATAAATTCCCCTAATCTTGTCTGATTCTATGTGCTTCAACTCATAACTATTTATCCCATTCTCATTGTTTACTATGTACGGACCCTCAAAAACAGGCATTAACTTTCCGCACACGTTGCTAGGTATGTCGGACACGCGCAATGCTCTCACCATAACCTTCTCACCTTTTTTGAAAGTAATTGGTCTTCTTTTTCTATTTTGGTCTTGCCTCTGGATATATTTTTCGTTTACTCTCCGCAATGTATTCCTGTATTCCTTTTGTTCTCTATCTTCCCATGCTCTTAGTGGCATTATACCCTTCATTATATATTCTGGGGTCTCTTTCGTTACGGTGCTCGGGATGGTATTTAGATACGTTTCTACTTCGGCGACTTTCCTATCCCATCGTCGATGTTGACCCTCTGTTATAATCCTTAGAAACTTCGTCACCTCCTGTATAAACCGTTCCGAAGGATTACTCTGTGGATGTCTGATGCTAACAAAATTTGTCTCTATTCCCCGTTCTCGAAGTTGTCCCTTGAAACGATCATTTCTAAAATATGTTGCATTGTCTAGAAGAATCCTTCTTGGTGTTCCTACGGTGGCTATAAAATTGTCGATTTTTCTCATTATTGCCAAACAAATTTCTATTCTTATCTACACTAAATCTTATCTTAACTTACTATATACATTTTTGTTTATAATGATATCATATATATATATATATATATATATATATATATATATATATATATATATATATATATTATATATGTATATATATATATATATATTATATATGTATATATATATATATATATATATATATATATATATATATATATATATAATGTTGGTAACCGCATAACTCAACAACGCATGGACCAATCTTAACAATTCTTTTTTTTTAAATATTCCTTGAAGTATAAGGATGGTTTTTACGGCGAGAAAAATTCGAATAATTTCCGGGAAAACCCTAAAACAGCCCTTTTCTTTTTCCCATACAAATATTTTATATCTATTCTGTGAAGTGGCAGAAACGGGGATTGCCATATGCACACATTTTGATTTGGTTAGTTGAAAAGATTGAAGTTGATGCAGTAATATCAGCTGAAATCCATAATGTAGACGTAGATCTTGGATTGCATGAGGTAGTTATCAAAAACATAATACATGGTCCCTGTGGAACTCTTTATCAAAATTTACCGTGTATGGTGGATGGTAAATGTTCAAAGCGATATCCACGGACATTAATATCTGAAACAATCACTGGTAATGACGGTTATTCACTGTATCGTCGCCGATCGACAGCAGACAATTGAACATCAACAATTGTCAAATTAAGTCAATTGTCAACAAAATATTGAAATAGATAATCGCTGGATTATTCCATATTCACCCATTTTATCAAAGATCTTCAAAGCGCACATCAACGTTGAATCTTGCCATTCAGTGAAATCTATTAAATACATTTGCAAATATGTAACCAAAGGGAGTGATATGGCTGTGATTGGTATTAATGTAGAGAATTCCAATTATGAAGTTACCCAATACCAAATGGGTCGCTATGTTAGTAGTAATGAAGCAGTTTGGCGAATATTTTCTTTTCCTATTCATGAGAGACACCCTACTGTTGTTCATTTAGCTGTGTATTTAGAAAGTGGACAAAGAGTATATTTTACAGCACAGAACGCAGTACAAAGAGCTTCTCAGCCACCATTTATTACATTAACCAGTTTTTTGAGATATGCCAAAACGATGCTTTTGCTCAAACATTGTTATATTCTGAAATGCCAAAATAATATACTTGGAATCAATTCTCAAGGAGATTTATACGACGGAAGCGAGGAACACCAGTTCCAGGATACCCAGATGTATATTCTACCGATGCGATTGGTCGAATTTATTCAGTATATCCAAGCAATGATGAATGTTTTTATTTACGACTGCTATTAGTGAATGTACGTGGCTTAACATCATTCTAACATTTACGAACTGTTAATGGTGATTTGTGTGGATCATACAGAGAACCCTGCCAACTTTTGCAATTGCTAGAAAATGACGCTCATTGGGATCAAACTCTCAATGATGCTGCAACATCATCACAAGCTCATCAAATACGAACATTGTTTTCTATAATCATATCTACATGCTTTCCATCAAACCCAAATGACTTGTGAATCAAGTACAACGATAATATGTGTGATGATATTTTGTATCAAATACGGATTAGAAGGGAAAGTCCAAATATACAAATAAGCAAAGAAATTTACAATGAAGCATTGATTTCAATTCAGGGCATGTACTTAATGATGTCAAACAAACTAATATTTCAATTAGACCTGGTCGCGCCCAATCGTCTAATGCATAATGCTTTTAGCCGAGAAAAACTGTATGATCTCAACACTTTGAAAGAATTACTTCAAACAAATCTTTAATTATTCCAAATTCCCTTACAAAATAAAATTGCACTTGCACTCGCCTCGTCGGGAATCGCAGCAAATTTGCTTGAAGGTGGTCGAACAGCCTATTCAGCACTAAAATTGCCATTAAAGATGCAAAGCAACGAAACTCCAACCTGCAACATTTCGAAGAACTTTGCATTGGCAAAGGTTTTGCAGCAATGTGAATTGATTGTTTGGGATGAATGCACGATGGCACATAAAAAATCTTTGGAGGCTTTCGATAGAACCTTACAAAATCTACGGAGCAATCATAACCCATTTGGTGGTACAATGATTTTATTAGCAGGAGATTTTCGTCAAACATTGCCAGTGATTCCACGATCAATGCCAACTGATAAACTCAATGCATGTTTAAAGTCCTCCAATTTGTGGAAACATGTCAAGGTATTACACTTAAGCAAGAATATGCATGTCGAGTTGCAAAATGACGAATCTGGAGACATATTCTCTAAACAACTCATTGACATTGGTAATGGCAAATAGACACCTTGACTTGACACATGATTTACAGAAACCATGATTGGTTTAGCGAACGGGCTATATTGGCTGCAAAAAACATAGATATAAATTAATTAAATTTCAAAATTCAAGAACAAATTACAGGCGAATTGAGGATATATAAATCAGTTAATTCGGCTACTAACCAAGATGATGTCGTCAACTATCCGCCTGAATTTTTAAACTCGCTGGATATACCAGGATTGCCACCTCACAATCTTCAATTAAAGGTTGGATCGGTAGATATAATGTTGAGAAATATCAACCAACCGCGTCTTTGCAAAGGCACACGGTTAGCGATTCCGACTGATGTACCATTTGAATTTAAACGACTACAGTTTCCAGTGCGGCTTGCTTCTGCTATGACCATAAATAAGTCCCAGGAACAATCATTAGGTGGTTGTGGTATTAATTTAGAAAACCCATGTTTCTCACATGGTCAATTGTATGTTGCCTGTTCCCGTGTTGGAAAACCATCAGATTTGTTTGTATATTCACCAGGTAATCAAACAAAAAACATTGTATAATATCATAAAGTACTACAATAAAAATTAAACAGATTTTTGTTAATAATTATGATTCACTTGATTTACAATAAAGCGATTACTGAAAATACTTAGGTATATACGTTTTATTTCATTATTCTTTATTACATCGGTTATATAACCCTATGTTAATAATAATAATAATAATAATAATAAATAATTAATTATCTCTATGTTTTGTCATTGAAGCACGCACTTTATAAATATTTGTCACCTTTAGGTTCCCCCTATCCCTTTAGATTATTTTTCAATCAGGTTTGAACCTTAAGTTCCCCTCTTAGTTTGCAGCCCTCTGGCAGACATCCCAGTTGGGGTTTTTAGTGGGTCCAAAAGGGTGGCCAAAGTTCGCGGAAGCGAAGAAACTTAGGTCACCCGAGCTAACATTCATACACCGCCCTATCATCATGGTTACGGTTCTCTTCAGAAAAATTAAAGAAATAAACTGCCACATTCCAAATCTATTTGACAGAACCAAGTCTGTCGGGTCCGCTAGTTATATATACAGTATACTCCCTTTATAACGAACACGGTTATTACGAGGTTTCGCTTATAACGAGGTACATTAGATGTCCCGTGAAATTTCTATTGAACTATAACCCTTTATAGCGAGGTAAATTTGCTTATAACGAGAGAAAATAAGATTGAAAAACGTGTTTTTTACGTTTTGGCCCGGCCGTAGCTATAAATAAATACCCTTTTTAACTGCGGGCCGCCCGCAATAAACTTCATACAATATATGATTCTTAGTCGGAAATGTAAAATTTATGATTCACAAGTGTAATTGTATTGGGTTGACCATTCACACCTAATAATATGGGTCCTAATAGACAAGTGTTTTAAAGGTTTAAAGGACAGAAACTTTATCCAAGGACAAAACGCAAATGAAGAAGCATAAAACTGTTTCACATCTTTAGAAACTATGATAGATAGAATACTGGACAATTTAAAGCAGTCAACAATGACAAAATAACTTTATACGCTTTATACATTATACATATTTACAGAATACATATTTTTTGTTTTAACGTATATCATTGACAGTAAAAGTAAACAACTCTTTTTTGTTTTAATGCATTTCATTGACAATAAAAGTAAACAACTTTGATTTAAAAACGCCATTCAAACAATATTTATTAGCATCTTATATTGCTCCGAATGGCTTCACTATAGAAAGTTAATGTTTTAGAAAACTACATATTCATATGTATGCACAGTATTATTGTTGTTGGATATAACGAGATCTGCTTATAACGAGGTAATTAGTCTGCCATTTCAGTTCTCGGTATAGAGTGAGTCTACTGTATATATATATATATATATATATATATATATATATATATATATATATATATATTGTCACACTTTTTCTTTCCCAACCAAAGAAAAAAATAAATAAAAAGATCCATCAGAATAAAATTTTATAATATCATTATAAACAAAATGTATATGGTAATTTAAGATAAGATTTAGTGTAGATAAGAATAGAAATTTGTTTGGCAAACGACCTTTTTCCGTTTCAAACAAAATTATCAAAAAAACCTTTGTTTAGAATTAGAAGACATTTTACCTGTCTTAGTTAATCTTTTCATTGTTTGTATAGTCGAGTATTAAATGACCATATTCTAATCTTTTGAAATATGTATAAATTGTGTATTGACAAAACCAATTTTAAAGTAAGCTATTTAGTTTTTCTCTGAAACCGAAATTAGGCTATTCCAAAATCATGGTAAACACAATTTGAGCTTTTGATTGGACGGTCTTTTTTAAATGGGAATTTGTGAGCCGATCAGGAGACCGGAGGAGTTAGATATATTTTGGTCATCGAAAGGAAACAGTCGTTTGTCTCAAGATAGGGTGTGGTTCGTGAGTTTGGATACCGGCGTAACGAAAAGAAGTGAATAGTTCTGCAGAAGGAGATAACAAGTAGAATAAAAGAGGTCCTTGTATCTACCGTGGGCATCTTGTAAAGTATATGTGAAAGTATTCTTACGGCATCAAGTTGACAAAAGGAGGTCCTTGTGTCATAAATAAGTAGCTGAGTTTGGAGAAGTGAATCAGGTGTCTTTGTGTAGTCTGCAGGAGGTTTGCAGAGACGTTAGGAAGGAGCCGGGGTGCCAAAGAGGAGAGATCACATCGTTGAGGAGACTGGACTTTTCTGGGTATGTTCCAACATACAACTCAATAAGAAAATAAGCTGTAAGTGTTTGTACAATTGAATTTTATATCTATGAAGGGTCGGTTTGACATCATGGTCATTAGCATTCAAATTTAAGAACTAAGGTTTTGGTAGGCTAATCAAAAGTTTAAAGTTTTGTTGTTTCTTTTTTTAAGTAACGAAAAATTTAAGTAAAATTGGTTTTCACGTAATATAAATGTATGTAGATTTAAAATCTTATTGATAAGATAACGACAGAATTTGATAATTGTTTTATTCTTCCATATAAAATAAAGAAACGTAAATTTTTGTAATATAATATTTTTTTTATTCTTATCCTTTTTTCTCTATCCCGATAAAAGACAACTAGAAAATCTTTGAATCCATCGATCACAGGTAATATAAGGAGTTTATTTTACTTTTGATAACAAATAAGTTATATTTTTTTATTGGCTCAATATACTAAGATTAAAGTCAAAATAAACAATCATAGCAATATATATATATATAAAGATACTTTTATATATAAATATGTATATTAAGTAGTTAGGTATTATTGACTGACACGTTATGTAAACTAAAAAAATAAAATAAAACTTTAGTTTACATATATATATATATATATATATATATATATATATATATATATATATATATATATATATACGGTTCACTAAGATAGTAGAGGGTTCTCGGCCAACAGTTGGAGAATAAAAGAAAGGATATCAGCTACTTAAAAAATAGGCGCATATTATGATGAAAGTGAAGAAGATAGCTTAACTTATAAACCATACATATTAAAAAAAGTATAAAACGTTCAGTTTGAGTTATCAAAAAACAGAACTAAGTCAAAAGTTTTATTTAAAAATCCTTTATAAAAGGTAAATAATTTAAAAAACGCTTTTGGGCTACATCACAAAAAGTTTTCTGACTAAAAAGTCCATCATTAGTGTATTATTACCTGAAATAATTATTACCACTTTAGTGAAAGCAAACATAAAGGATACATTTTGTCTAAGGTTGAAAAAGCAATCTGATTAAATACTTACCAGGTATACATGAGTCAATCCACTAAATATCTAGGTAAAAAACCCTTAAAAAGTTACAAAATTTGTTGTGTTACATTATTATTAAAAATAAGTGACGTTAAAGTGTTTAACGGATCCTGCATGGCAACGTAAAACTCCCAATAAGGGTTGTTGCTGACCGTCAGACCATGGCTGAATGGGTTCTATGGTTTGTTTTTTAACCAGGAGGAGTAATTCAAATTTACCGCGTCGTAATGCTTGTTTGTAATTGGTCCAACCGCTGGCAAGTTTACTCCACGAAATTATGACATTTTGACACTAATGACATTTATGAAATTTATATCGACGATTTTTTATATTTTCTGCGTTATTCCTTTAATTTTTAGAATTTTAGTTTGTATTTATATAAAAAACTGTTCTTTTCAGAACTATTTAGCTACGTATTACTGTTGTTAAGATAACAATATGGATTAAATGCCAAGTGCTATTGGTAATTATTCTTCTCCACCTAAAAAACGTCGAATATATTTGGGTTATTTATCATCAAATGAAAAACAATGCATTATATACATGTACAAACTAATAAAAATTGATAATCCTGGAATGAAAATAACAGCCATGGTAGCAAAAATAAAACAGGTAACAGGTTAGTTTTGCAGAATAGTTATTGTTAAAATCAAGACTTACTAAAGTAATGTGCTAATTTTAGGTGTTGTGAATTCAACTATCTACAGAACAATTAAGGAATACAAGCAGACTAGAACAGTGAGATGTTCTAACTAAAAATATTGGAGGTCGACCTTTTATCCTTGCAAAACACACTCCTCCAAAAGGTTTTCGTGTAAAAGCTTTACTCCCAGTGATTTTTCTCATGTGAGAAAAAACTTGCTATCTGTGTCCAATAAATCTGCTCAGGATAACTTCATTTCAAGTCATGTGTCCCTTCAAAACATCAAAAGAAGAAGGCCACGAAATACAAGCAACGAGGCACGGCCTAACTCTTGTTCTGTTGAGTACACTTTGATTAAGCAAAACACAAAAAGTATCAGGGTATGCAAGAAGTTTTTTATGTCAGTGATGATAGTCAAACCTACCCGAAAGCAACATTATAAAATGTATTCGTAACGGGGAACATCTAAATGAGAATAGGGGGGGGGGCGACCGGAAATCAGCGAAGCCAGGTGACAAAAAGGCGCGTAAGAGGTTTCATAAAAAAGTTAAAAGGTAAAGAAACACATTATTCTAGAAATAAATCAAAGCGCATCTATTTGGATCCGGACATGAACATCACAAAAGTATGGAAAATGTATAATAATGTTTCAAAGAATTTTTCAAACCTTTAATATTGGATTTCGCTCTCCAGCGTCTGATGTGTGTACCTACTGCTACCTGCTACAAAATGAAACATTTGATCATTTCACAGAGGATCCAGCTAAGAAGATTGAGTACATGACCAACAAGCGAGTTCACGCGATTCGTGCAGCAGCATTTTATAAGGCTATGAAAAAAGAAGACTCCAGTTCACTCACTATGTGCTTCGACTTATAGCAGATTCAACCGTTACCAAAATTACAGATTCAAGAAGCATATTACTCTAGGTAAATTAGATTATACTGTTTCTGTGTTGTTGGAATTGACGGAAAGAACCCGACATTTTATATGTGGACAGAAGGTAAAGCTGGAAAGGGTTCTACTGAGGTCCCTTTAGCTCTTTTGCAACACCTTTAAAGCCTTGATCTAACTAAAAATGTTACATCAATCAGACTTTTTTGTGATGGGTGTGGTGCTCAAAATAAACACAATTTTATTTTGCATACACTGATGCTCTTTTTAATCAAAACTAAGTCCAAAGTAACAGTCATCACAATTACATTTCCAGTGAGAGGACAGAATTGTTGTGTAAACAGCCAACTATCATACACGAAGAAACCTACACCGATGTATACAAATCAATCGGAACAGTAAAACTACTGGGAGAAGATTAAAAACTTTTTGACACCAAATGTCCTTCATCAACAGAAAAAGGCTGCTTTACCGGCGTCTGGACGGTATCTCAGACTGCAAGAGAATTTTCATAAAAAGAGTTGTTAATGGACAAATTAAACTCTTGGTCAGAAGCCTAATGAACTTTGTGATTGAATGTGAGACGGAAGCATGGAAATCTCTTCAAAAGAAAGGTTGGCCTGCTAAAAAATGCGCCTTATTACAGATAGATGAGTTGCCACTCGGCCACAGCATACCTCCAGCCAAAAAGAAAGATGTTGACAAGTTTTTGACGCCGATCTTTGGAGAAGAATGGAAGGACGACCAAATTTTCGTATCGTTTATAACAACGTCACTGGAATAGAAGAAGTTGACCATGATGAAGAAAACTGACTGTCTAGAGGAAGATGTTGGGAGGCACGTTTGAGTTTTGAATTTTATACATTTAACTTTTGTTTTTATTTTCATAAATCATAAAGATATTGCTGTTTATATCAAATTTATTGTTTTGTAAGTTTATTTTTTGACCTATACCTATCTACATGATCAATCAAAAGAGGATTATTCCTCATAGAGTTTATTCAAAAGAAGTTTGGTCCATACCGGTCGATCAAAATGCATTTAGTCCATTGAATAAACCTATTTTTTTTTATAAAATAAGCACATAATATTTTACTTTTATTATTACTTTTATTATTTTTAGTGTCCAGAACTACCGATCATTAGAAAAAAAAATTGTCATAACCGCAAACATGGAAAATAAAGAAATAGTTTTTTTGATTTTCTGAACATTTTTCTAGTTGTGACAAATCCTTTTTTGAACGCCACCTCCTCAAATAAAGATTAATAAGGAATAAGGCCCTGTATGTTTGTAATTAACATTTGGTGACTAAAAGCTATATGGTAGGTACGTGTATCATGTGATGATATTAATTGTTAATGATAGAAGGTAAAACTGTTTATTGTGTGGATTTATTGAATATAGAAAACTAATAAAGAGGCAATTATAATTGAATGAGGAGTATTTATTAGTTAATATATGGTACGGTGAGATGTTGTTGATGATGGTGAGTGTATCTTTTGAACACAAATTAAATTGTAATATTAAACGTTTATTGGATTTTAAAAAACTTACTATATTGGAAGTTAATTAAAATTCAGGGTATAAAAGTATGTGTGTAACACTGTGTAGTCGGTTGTAGATATAAAAGCTGGTTAGTTGTAAATTTAGGTGCTAATACGGCTCTTTATGTCGAAAAATAACATTTGGTACCTGGAGAGAACTGATTTATATAAGGCTAATTACATTATAAAAAAACCAACAAAATTGATTTCTGAAAGTGAACGTAATAAAGCTAAAGAACAATTTGTAAATAAATTATAAATAAAATAAGTGATGAAATAATTGAAAAAACCCGATCTCCAGAGCTCCAACCACAGATCACAGAAGAATGTATAACAAGTATTAATTAAAACTATTTAAAGGTCTGAGTATGTTTATAAATATATATCACTATATGGTGGGATAGATACAGGGTACCTGGAGAGAACTGATTTATATAAGGCTAATTACATTATAAAAAAACCAACAAAATTGATTTCTGAAAGTGAACGTAATAAAGCTAAAGAACAATTTGTAAATAAATTATAAATAAAATAAGTGATGAAATAATTGAAAAAACCCGATCTCCAGAGCTCCAACCACAGATCACAGAAGAATGTATAACAAGTATTAATTAAAACTATTTAAAGGTCTGAGTATGTTTATAAATATATATCACTATATGGTGGGATAGATACAGTTGTAAGAATTGATAAAAAGTAAAAATTATTGGTTAACAATAAAGCCCTTTATGTTAAAAGACAACATTTTGGTATGTTTTGTCTAAGAACTAAGTCAGTTTTGTAAAAGTTAAAAAAGAGTTCAAGGAACAGAAATGTTAAAAACTTTAGTGTACGTAACAAAGCAAAAAAATTATATCCTATATGTATGACAAACAAAATTCCAAAGTTAGCACAGATATTACTTAATAATAGACATTATTAAGTAATACATAAATGTGTATATATGTATATATATATATATATATATACATATATACATATATATATATATATATAATATATATATATATATATATATATATATATATATATATATATATATATATATATATATACAGTTCCTTATTGGATACATATTAATCCACCAATTGCTGTATACCATACAACCAAGTGTCAAATGATGAGAACCGTTTAGGAACATAGTAGGCTTTGAAGACGTAACTGAGGAGCTTTCAACGGTGATTTATCTGTTTGCTATTGGCTGTCATGGTGCGTCTTTGAAGCAGCGAGGGCTGTTATACACGGGTTTAAACAGGTGATGTAGACAGGAGCTTTCACATTCTCTCTTTGTTCACCGGTAAAGCTAGAGATGTCCTCGACCGGATCATCGGCCATATCGGATCAACACCTGAGTATAATTAATAAATATATTATGCAAGTTAAAATGAAAGCATAATTTTAAAATTATAATTTCAGCCATAATAAAAAAAATTTTGTTTGTTCTTTTATTCTTCATGGTTACTTTTAAAACATATAAAATAAAAACTTTTCTTTTTTTACGAAAAATTTATTGTAATAACACTACCTAACATCAAAAATAAATGGCGGTATTGAATATTTTTCAAGTTCAAGGAAATTAAGTGGCGAGTATTGCTTCCTCCGGCATTTATTACTGCTTGACAACGATCTCTCATGCTGAGAATTATTGTTCTTATTCAATGATTGATCAATATGATACCAAATTTGAATTAATCGCAAAAACAGTTGATCTAATGTGTTTGTTACGTTAGGTAGTTATCGTAGTCGTCTCCCTACGATGTCCCAAATATGTTATATTGAGCTGAGGTCGGGACTTTTCGCAGGCAATGACAGGAATCCCAACCTTCTGACGATATTGCTTCACAAGTCTTGCAATATGTAGCCTGGCATTATCTTGCATAAGCATCAAATTATCCCCAATAAATGGTGCAAATGCACAACATGGTCTTCTAAAATGTCCGTAATGTACCTGTGTGATGTAAGCCGCCCGTAATCTATTCTATCTAACTCCGTATGAGCCTTTAAACCAATCCCACCCCACATCATTACCGAGACACCGTTTTGCTGTACAGTCCCTACAGTGTTACACTGTGCGTATCGTTTCCCAAGATTTCTGTACACTCTGTTCCGCATGTCACCAGAATTCGCCATTATTTCGAACAACATGTTCACGAACAAAATGCAATCTTTGCCTTCCATGATCCCTAAATAGAAGTACAACTTCTTTTGCTTCTTCCTCAGCTTCTTCCTTTTCAGGAGTCACTGTTCCCTACTATTCTTCGCCACTCATTTCTGTCCATCGGGTCTTCTTTACCTAAACTTTTCTCTATCAAGTCATCTTCCACACAGTCCTTCCATTTTCTCCGTGGTTTTCCTCTACCACTCTCACCATCAATTAACAGCTCTATCATTCGTCCCACATAGTTTTCATCTCTACGTCTAAAATGACCAAACCATTGCAAAATGAAGTACAACTAGCATGTTTTTAATTTGGTTGCAAAAAATAATAAAAAAATCAGCATTTTTTCCAATAAATTTTACAATATACTAGGGGTATCAATAATATAGTAACAACAACAAAATAGTCAGAAATCAAATAGATTATATTATGATTAACAGAAGATATAGAAATTGTATAATATCATTCAAAACTTATAGATGAGCGGACATATCCTGCGGTCACAATCCGGTTGTTTTGTCGATAAGAGGAAATGAAATTTAAAATAAACGAGAACTTAAAAAAAGTCAATGAAGATCATGCAGAAACTCCAACTACTGACGAAAAATGGGGAAACATTAAACACGCCCTTGTGTCAGTTGGAAAGGAAACCCTCAAACCACTTGGGGAAAAACAAAACCTTGGATAACAGTAGAAGTTCTTAAACTTGTGGACGAACGAAGAAATCATAAAGCAAAAGAGCTTAATGAATACAAAAAAAATCAAGAGACAAAAGAGAGGTGGCTCTCCTACAGATGCAAGGAAATAGAAGATCTGGAAAAAAACTATGATAGCTTTAATTTACACAAAAAAATCAAAGAAATGACAGATTTTAGAAAAAGCATAAAAACGAATATGTTTAAAAATGATAAGGGAGTTATTATTACTGATATAAAGGAAAGATTTTGTCACTGGACCAATTACATCCAAAAGCTATTTCATGATGAAAGGGAAGAAGTATCAATAGAAACCCCAGAGGATACCGGACCACCAATATTACGGGAAGAACTCATCTCTATGCTATAAAATTATTTAAACTCATTGATGGAGATGTTATTGATGTAATGGTTACACTCTTTAATCTAATATATATAGACTACCACAATCCCGAGGCAATGACTGCCACAATAGCTCTAATATGAGTCAAACACTTAAAACATTTTTGACAATAATACACAGCAGAATTGTTAAAACTCCTGAATTTGAAATTAGTGGCACACAGTTTCGCTTTAGAAATGGTATGGGCACAAGAGATGCTTCATTCCACTTGAATGTGCTGGCCCAGAGATGCATGGATATGAATCAGGACATGTACTTATGTTTTGTAGATTTTGAAAAGGCATTTGATAATGTTCAACATAAAAAGCTTGGAGATATATTAAAAATCAAAATTATTGACAGTCATGATATGAAAATTATATCTAATCTATATTGGAATCAAACTGCCAAGGTAAGAGTTGACAACCAAAAAACACCCGAGATATCAAGCATCTGGAGCACCTAGATATTCACGACTAACACACCCCTACGATCACAAATAAAGTCAACATTCCAAAATTTCACTAGTGCTAATGCCGGTGTATTGTCATAAAAAGTATCCAGTTCGGCTTTGACCTTGCTTTATTTTTCAGGTCTTCTCCTTCTTCTTCTTAAGTTTATTGGCATCTACCTGCTTGGGTTTTTGGCCAATTCATCATCGCGGAACAGAGGAAAAATTCCTTATTCACCTACAGTTTGGGATTAGTATGGAACAAACACAACAGTGGTAAAAGCTTTTCTTCCTCAGGGGCAACTACTGAATATTACACAATCCCAAAATATTGCCTCGGATTGCCTAGAATATTATCTAGAAACAAATGAGTTGTTAATTTTCCCAGATTTGACTTATATATGTAATTTTTAAAATATTGTTCAAATTATTTATTATTACATATTTATTTATTTTATCGATTCATTTAATATTTCTCTTTCCTCTTAATTTTTTCTTGTGACTATTCAAGGAATGTATCAAGAGTTTTGCAACAACCAACGGCAGGTTACAAAGAAGGTTGTAAGAGATACAGGTATTGGGCACCTATTTTTAGTCAGTTCATTGTATAAATTAAAATTTAGCAAAGTGTTGATAGGACATTCAAGAATCACATGTTGTAAGTCTGCTTATAGATCACATTCACAGTAAGGATGTTCCATTACCTTTATTATTAATAGGTGATTTAAGTAGTGAGCGGATAAAATGAAAAGAAAATCTATAAAAAATGTACATTTTAATGCACACATTTTTGTGAAGAAATGCATAATTATGCTTAAAATATGCCAATACTGTTTAATATATGCAGATAATGCAAATTGTTTGTTTCAATATTTAAACCATATTTAGAATATTTAAATACTAAAACTTATTTTTGAGGGTTTAAAATTCTATTTATTTATTATAAAGAATTAATTACTACAATAAAAAAGGAGATTAAAACTTAAAATCTAAAATATGCTTATATAATTCTACTGTATAATAAAATAGATACTATATTAGAAAAGACATTTGAAAAGAAATTTGTATAATAAAAATGTTCACTATTTAATTAATTACTTTTAACAATATGAAATGAGTTCACTATAATGTTTTTTAACATTTTCTACAAGAAATGGTTATTGTCTCTTATCTGTTAATATTTGTTTATATAAGGAAAAGTTCGTTCCACGTCAACTAAAGTAATGAAAACTCGCCCAAAAAAGTTTTTAAAACATTTTGCAGTATTTCAAATGGTACTTTAATAATATTTTCAAACTTATGTTTTTGCTCCTAATGGACCTTTTATTACATCTTGTGTAAAACGTTTCCACCAAATCAACAGAGTCGATCAAAGGTACAGAATTGGTTTCCAATTATTGTAAAATGATACTGGATGTAAAATTATAATTTACTTTAATAAAAATAAGTTGTTCCTGCAATTGTTTACCTTTAAATAATTATTGTGAATTTAAAACTGCCTGAGAATAATCACATGTCGAGAATTAATTCTTTTAAAGTATCGTAATGTTTAGCATTAAAAAACTCCTGCATCAAGCCCCATGGCGGTATAACAGGTTGAGGTGTCAATTGGAGATCTAGAAATTTTTCCTTATATAATTAAATTCTCGAAGGAGCTTTGAGAAAAACTTTCTCTTGACGTTACTAATTATTTCGCTTACTAATGGAAACTCGCACCTTAATTGCTCTTCTACCCTATTAATTCCATGTGCCAAATACGTTACATGAATTAAATTCTCGTAAAAAAGTTTTAAATTTTGTCCTGCTTTGACTGTAGAAGGTGCAGCATCCTTGACAGTGTTCACAACCTATCTTTACGTATAATATCTGGAGCTTTTCGCACAACACCAATCGAAAGTATTTATTGTAAAGTTGGTGAACCGTCCTTAGAAGACAGAGGACTTTATTTAAGTGTAGCATACGCCGCAAAAATCAGGTCTAACCCAAAAAACCCTACTATTCACAATTGTTTTACAGAAAAATTCCCAAATCTCTTCATAAATAAGCCAAGAGCTGCCAAACCTTTCTACGCAAGGATTAGAAGCTATTTAAATCAATAAAACTACACGTTCCCAGCAAACTATGGCAAATAAAGAACCCTCAGTGCCTAACCCGCCTTATTTCTTTAGACAAACATTCAACAAACCCACAGTTAATCAAATCTGCCTTCAACGATATGCTTCACAACTACAAGGATTATACACATATATACACAGACGCATCTAAATCAAATGAAGGTACTGGTGCTGCAGTCATAACCCCAACATTGACAAATAAATACAAACTCCCTTCAGAGTACTCCATTTACTCTGCTCAACTATATGCTCTATACCAGGCCACCCTTGCTGTCAACGCATCCAATAATACCAATTATATTATACTCACAGACTCTCTAAGTTCCGTACAGTCAATCCAATATGTCTACCCAACTAATCCTTTAGTCATTAAGATAAAAGAAGAAATCCACACCGCTCAACTGAATGGAAAAACATTATATTATTCTGGATACCATCCCATATTGGAATTCCAGGAAATGTAGAGGCAGACAATGCTGCAAAAGAAGCTGCAAGTAGTGATAGTGCGGAGTGTACTAAAACATTTACGAGTGCGGACGTGAAAGCGGTGGTTAAATATAAAGTGCGATATATGTGGGAAGAAAAGTGGAAAGTGCCATCGGCCAAACTACGCGATGTTAAAAAATCGATAAAACTCTGGCCCACATTACCAACAAGTCGGAGAGACCAGGTAATATTAACGCGACTCCGACTGGGTCATACGCGATTAACTAATAGCTACGTGTTCTCCAACAGACAAGAACCAAGATGTGAAAACTGTGATGAAAAATTAACTACCAAACATATATTAGAAAAATGTCCAGCACTAACGCCAAAGCGCATGTTGTACAATATACCAAACAAACTTAGTGATATTTTAGGTCTACAGTACAATATTTCAAACATAAAAAGTTTCTTAACCTCAATTAACGTTTTAAATGCTATCTAAACTAACATTATAAATGTAATACACATTATTGTTCGCTATCATTGTTTCACTAATAGCCAATTTGGCTGATGCGATTTTGTTAATAAAAAAAAAGGTGCAGCATCCGATAATAAAATTAAAAACTTTTTACTAGGCACTATCTTAGGTAAAAAGAAGTTATTCGTTTTGTCAAGCTGCTTCGATGACATTAAATAAGAAATTCCTGGATTATTTTGCTTTAACACTCCAATTAATACTCGTAGATGTGCTATGAAAAAGTAGTTATCACCAATAAATAACTTTTCGAACTTTTTAGAAGTTTAACATGGATTAATAACAGATGACATGTGGAAGTTATCCTAAAACATTTCATCAATATTGATAGAATTTGGATCTTTTTATGTGAATCACCTCTAATATGCATCTTTTGTTGTAATTTTTGGTTTTTTTTTCAAAATCTGTACATTTTCAAAATAAAAGATATATCTATTTTTTAGAGAATGTTTGGCTAGGGCTGCTTTATTTAATCTGTTACATATAGCTTTCCGCATGGCATTATAAAAATGTTTATTTAGACCCAGCTGTTTTATGTTCGCTAGAAGGTTTTTGGGAATAACACCAGTAGTAGATAGAATAATAGGAACTATCTGGGTACTTTCCATTCTCAATTGTCTTCTGATGTGTATTTTTAGATCTCTATACTTGGCGATCTTTTCGTTGTATTTAACAGGCAAATTATTGCTGTTAGGTATCGCCACATCAATTAATGTTGTTTATCTCTTTAGTTTATTAACTAGTATGAGATCTGGTCTAATATGTGCCACTGTTTAGTCTGTGAGCACAGTGCGGTTCAAGTATAGCTTGTAGTTGTCATTCTCAAATATACTCTCAGGAAAGTATTGATAATATGGAAGATGGTTTGTTTGAAGAAGTCCCAGTTTGATAGCTATCTCTTGATAAAGAATCTTTCCTACTGAGTTGTGCCATTCCTTATATTAAGTTGCAGCAAATGCCTGACAGTCCCCGGTAAGATGTTGGATGGTTTCCTGAACTTGACATCCATATCAGCATTTGTCATTTTGGACCTGAGGGTCTTTAACGATATATTTCAGGTAATTTTTGGTTGGTACAACTTGATCCTAAATGTCCAGTAGTGAACCTTCTGTTTCAGGGAACCCTGATGTCAGCCAATAGTGCGACGCTATATTGTCGACATGATCTTGACTGACCTCATTGGGATGTCGCCCGTGCATAGGTTTACCCATTCAGGTGCGCATTTTTTCGTCCTTAATAGGATGATTTAAGCGCATTTCTGGTTCCCTCAGTTTGATCGGTGTTGTAAGCTAATGATAAAGCAATATTCAAAAGATTTTTAATAATTGAGTATGAAATTTTATTTAAGCCACAGGCTTTATCCTTTTTATTTTTAAAATTTTTTGTAGCTCTGTTCTAGAGAATGGTTTAGTAATTACTGTTGTAGGGAGAATATTAAATTTAAGATTTATCTTAGAGGTTGACATATTATCTAAGATTTATAATGCTACAGTTGAATTCGGTCATTTATTTGTATTAATTATCATTAAATATAATTAAATTTTGATTATATTTAAATGCTTTAACGGTCTTCCAAACTTTACTAGTAGGCGTATCCCTGTTAACAGAAGAACAAATGTCTCTAAAACTAGCCATTTTCTTACATTTTAAATTCCTTTAGACATATGCTTTTATTTTTTATATTCTATATAATTCTCTAAGGTTAAGCATTCCTTCGTAAGCATATTAATTCATCACACTCAGCATCTCACTAGGGATTACATTTTGTTGTGCATGTGCTAGTTTTATAAAAAGAAGTAATTTTAAAAGCCACATCATTAATAATAATAATTAAATCATCATAATCCACCTCATCTCTGTAATAACTGTCTAGTAAGTTTTCTATATTCTGATAATAAAACCCAGTTAGCCTTTTTATAATTTCTTCTATTAGAGGTCCCTTAAGCTAGCGGGGACACATGAGCGGAATCCAATTTAACCTACGTAATATTTTTTCACCAATTTTTCACTAATTTATTACCACCCTAATAATTTTTCACCACCAAACCAACCTTAAGGGGAGCGATTCTGCTGGCTTAAGGTTCAAGCTAGCAGAATTCAAAAAAAAAACTTTTTGTTGATGGCATATTTTTTCACCATTTTTTCACTAATTTATTACCACCCTAATAATTTTTTACCACCAAACCACCCTTAATGGGAGCGATTCTGCTGGCTTAAGGTTTAAGCTAGCAGAATTCAAAAAAAAACTTTTTGTTGATGGCATATTTTTTTACCAATTTTTCACTAATTTATTACCACCCTAATATTTTTTCACCACCAAACCACCCTTAATGGGAACGATTCTGCTGGCTTAAGGTTCAAGCTAGCAGAATTCAGAAAAAAAACTTTTTGTTGATGGCATATTTTTTCACCATTTTTTCACTAATTTATTACCACCCTAATAATTTTTTACCACCAAACCACCCTTAATGGGAGCGATTCTGCTGGCTTAAGGTTTAAGCTAGCAGAATTCAAAAAAAAACTTTTTGTTGATGGCATATTTTTTTACCATTTTTTCACTAATTTATTACCACCCTAATATTTTTTCACCATCAAACCACCCTTAAGGGGAGCGATTCTGCTGGCTTACGGTTCAAGCTAGCAGAATTAAAAAAAATATTTATGATATACCACAGTGTTCTGCTAGGTTTTTACGAATTTATTACAACTTTAGTAATTTTTCACCCCTTACTACCCCTTTAACAAAAATTAAATAAATTTGTTTTTTTCAAAAATACTTCAATACATTTACACGGTGTGTGTGTGTGTGTGTGAAAAACACTTCTGTAGTAATAATTGGTATATTTAATTAAAAATTACTACTTACCTATTACTTATTAATTACTTACTAAAAGTACTACAAATTTCACTGAAGATGGACTGATAAGTCCAAAAACGTTTTGAACTTAATCCTTTAGGATTTTTAAAATTTAATTAAACATACCAATCACAGCAGTGTTTTACTTCAATGTTCGAGTTTTTTAACTATATGATATACAGCCAACTCACGGGAATGATCCCTTTTTAAATTGTAAAATTTTGTTAAAAAATAGGCAATATACAAAACAACAATATTGCAATGTTTAGCATATAAAAAAGTTGGTGAAGTTGGTGTTTGTGTAAATTCTAGCATTTAAAGATGTAAACTACTTTCCTTATTTGAATTTCTAGTATTTATGGGAATTATCTTCCACACTGACACATACGGATTTCAAGATTGGAGGGTTATTGGAAAACAGATCCACTATTCAACTTAAAATCTTTTTTGCAGAACATCGGAAGAGATCTTTTTCTTATAATTTTAAGGTGCGTAATCTTCATCCATAATCCAATGGGACCGAATGTTATTCCTAAAGATCGGTTTTATAAAATAAGAACAGTTATAGACTTTTTAATAATAAAATGACTGCTCTGCGTTATCCAGTAAAAGAATTATCGCTAGATGAATCGATGGTACCGTGGAAAGTTAGACTTAGTTTTAAACAATATACTAAACAAAAGACATAAAAGACGATATCAAGGTTAGAATTAATTCGTAAATTAATTTATAAAAAGGCAAAGAAAGACGGAATATCGCACGCGAACATTTACCTATAAATAATTGCTAATAAATCGGACAAACGCGAAAGGAAAACGAAAAGATGCAGAGTATGTCCTATCCTGAAAATAAGAAAAAACCCAATTTATGAGTGTGTGGATTGTACCGAGAAACCAGATCTCTCCGTGGGCGATTCTTTCAAACATTTCCATAAACAAAATAAATAAGTTAATATATTTTTGTAATAACCTTTAATTTTTACCTATATTCAACTGACAATGAATGAAAAATCGACAAAGAATTAAAATACAAATATCTTTAAATTTTTAAAATGCTGGTAATATAAATTTATTTTACTACGTAAATAATCTATATCAGCTGTTCTGACCAACCGGTAATTTCGGTCTCATATTTGAATATACCTACTTAAAATATTTATATCCTAAAATGTTTTCCAATATAAATTCTTTATGTTATACACCTAATCTTAAAATTATGTTTTGACCAATCGTTAATACTCTTCTTATTTAAATAATATTAAAATATTAAATACCTAACTTATTTTTCAAATTTTCATCTACCTAATGAATACAAATCTTTTAACAATAGGTGCGCACGGTCCCGACGACCCTCCTTTACAATCAGATAAATAATGTAATAGACGTAATAAAATTATTTCAATTTGAATATTTCTTACCTGGTAATTTATTCTGTGAAATATAAAAATTCCATTGTATTTACTCAAACTCAACTTGATTTCAGTTATTTTATATTCATGAAAGGGACTAACGATTCAATTTCGCTTAGCCATGTAATACGACTCGAATCACAGTCAATTTTTTAAAACAGGTAAAACTTATAGTTTTTGGAATAAAGTGTTTTCATATTTTTAATATTTAAACATTGAAAAAATACATATTAGTTAGTATAGAATAACATTTGAAAATGTTTTTCAATTAGGGTAGTTGAGAAAAACATGACTAGGCTGGTAAAAATATAGTAAAATTCTAGCAGAGCACTCTTGTGTTTTCAAAAAGATTTTTTATTCACCTAGCGTCAATGTGTATCTTGTTGAATGTTTCCCATTAACTGAGGCTTAGGGAGTCAAAAATTATAAGGGTGGATCAAATTTAGTAAAAACCAGGCAAGCAATTTATATTTTCAGTTACAAGTAGAATACAGTAAAATTATAAAAATAGATTTTTTATCACCTTAAATTTTAACGTAGTAGAATTATTGACTCCTCATAAAAGGTAGTTAAAGGGTGAAAAATTACTAGGATGATAATGTATTAGGGTATTAGATACTGTAGTATCTCATATTTCCGAAAAGATTTGCTTTGCATTCAACCAGCGTAAATGTGTAGATGGTGGAATTGGTGAAGTTGGTTAACATTTAGTAAAAACTAACCAGAGAGTTTCTTATTTTATTTATAAATAGTATTTAGTAAAATTATAAAACAAAACTTTTTCACCTTTAATTTAAACGTAGCAGAACTATTGACTTCCACTAAGGGTTAGTCGAGGGATAAAAAATTACTAAGTTGGTAATAAATTCGTAAAAACTTAGCAAAACACTGTGGTATATCATAAACAATTTTTTTTAATTACGCTGGCTCGAATATTAAGCTAGCAGGAACGTTTCCAAATAAGATTGGTTTAGAGATGGAAACTTATCAGGGTAAAAATACTTTTTTATGTCAGTTATAAGTAGAGGATAGTGAAATTGTAAAAAAGATTTTTTTCACGTTAAATTTTAACCTAACAGAATTATTGACTTATCACAAGGGGTAGTTAAGGGGTGAAAAATTACTAGGATGGTAATAAATTCGTAAAAACCTAGCAAAACACTGTGGTATATTATAAATATGTTTTTTTAATTCTGCTAGCTTGAACCGCAAGCCAGCAGAATGGCTCCCCTTAAGGGTAGTTTAATGGTGAAACAATATTAGGCTGGTAATAAAGTAGTGAAGAATGGGTGAAAAAATATGCCATCAACAAAAAGTTTTTTTTTGAATTCTGCCATCTTGAACCTTAAGCCAGAAGAACCGCTCCTATTAAGGGTGGTTTGGTGGTGAAAACTTATTAGGGTGGTAATAAATTAGTGAAAAATGGGTGAAAAAATATGTCATCAACAAAAAGTTTTTTTTTTTTTTGAATTCTGCTGGCTTGAACCTTAAGCCAGCAGAATCGCTCCCATTAAGGGAGGTTTGGTGGTGAAAAATTATTAGGGTGGTAATAAATTAGTGAAAAATTGGTGAAAAAATATGCCATCAACAAAAAGTTTTTTTTTTGAATTCTGCTAGCTTGAACCTTAAGCCAGCAGAATCGCTCCCCTTAAGGTTGGTTTGGTGGTGAAAAATTATTAGGGTGGTAATAAATTAGTGAAAAAATGGTGAAAAAATATGCCATCAACAAAAAGATTTTTTATTTTATTATTCTGCTAGCTTGAACCTTAAGCCAGCAGAATCGCCCCCATTAAGGGAGGTTTCGTGGTGAAAAATTATTAGGGTGGTAATAAATTAGTGAAAAATGGGAGAAAAAATATGCCATCAACAAAAAGTTTTTTTTTTGAATTCTGCTAGCTTGAATCTTAAGCCAGCAGAATCGCTCCCCTTAAGGTTGGTTTGGTGGTGAAAAATTATTAGGGTGGTAATAAATTAGTGAAAAATGGGTGAAAAAATATTACGTAGGTTAAATTGGATTCCGCTCATGTGTCCCCGCTAGCTTAAGGGTCCTTTCTATTAGAGGTTTTTAATTGGTTAACATTGTTTAAATTTTGTTGATTTATATTATTCTTGCAAATCGTTGGAAAATGATCACTACTTCCAGTGTTCTTATAATTAATAAGTGCTCTCGTAATAACTAGGGGTAAATAAGGGTTCTATGCGGTAAATAATCTACATTTCCCATCCTTCTACGCCATCATGGGATAGATCGCCGGATAATAAATATCACTCTTTCATGTACTTACATCTTTATCGAGGAACACATATAGTTACCACTTATTACATATTAATCGTTAATAAATTAAATAGTATTTAGTTAGCGATGTAGCGAAATCCACATCTCGACATGAAGTTATTAACTCTAAGTTATCAACTTAACTCCCCTAATTTCACTGTTTTCCCTTTTTTTGATCATCCCTTGCCTATGACGATATCGGTCAGGTTTGTTATTCATGTGTAAGCAAGCCACGCTCGTATTATTGAAAATTATGTAAACTCATGGAATGTACGGGTTGTATTATAGAGGCAGCATATATATCGGAACGATTACATCGAGAGTCATGGACGGGAGATGGTTTTTGATAACTGGTCCTCATAAGACACCTAACTCTTACTTATGGCTCCACGAGCCACATCCTGGGCAACTGCATTAGTCTGCAGGCTAGACTAAATGAGGGCAGCCAGATATGGTGAAAAATTGACCGCGTGATTGCTGGTATAAGCAATCCCCACCCCTTACTGGCCAACGGGTCCGGGCGCATGAGCTGATAAGTGGAAGGGTACCTTTTTGTCCCAAGATTGGTAAATTGGTCATGAAGGCGGAGGAACCTACTAACAATGGTCAACGGCATAAAGCTGCAGAAGGCAACGGGAACCACTGCATTAAAGCCTCGGAGAGTACCCCTACTATAATCAGCAATAGGATAACTAGTTAAAGAAAAGATAATACGGACCATATAATTCGGATAATAAAGATCCGGCAGAGAAGGACAATCACCAGACGGCAAGGCCTTTTCGGTCGCCAACAAATGAAATCAGGTATATGAAATCATATAATATTAAAACATAAAAGGCCGGTTAGACGAATAATGCAATCAAGTCATGGGAATAAGCGAAAGGAGATGGACAAACTCTGGGCAATGTGAAATTAACAATCATCAAATATATTATTCAGATAACCCCAACGGAAGACACGAAAATGAAGTAGGTATAATCTTAAATCAAGAAACTTCCAGACATCTTAAAGACTTTGTGCCCATATCGGAAAGAATGTTCCTCCTTCAACCTGATACCTACCTAATAACAACTAACATTAAAAAAACTGCCAGATATCTTAAAAAGTTTGTAACCACATCGGAAAAAATGCTTCTCCTTCAACTTAATATCTACCCAATAACAACTAACATTATCCAGGTATATGTTCCTACAGCTGACAAACCAGATGATATAAGTAAAGCATTCTATAATTAAATATCCATCACTTTGAAACACCTTCTCAAAAAAGATCTAACCTTGATTATTGGTGATTTAAACGCCAAGATTGGTAGGAGACAATCGGAAGAATTTATAGGACAGTTTGGACTTGGACAAAGAAATGAGCGAAGAAACCGATTGGGTGAATTTGTATCAGAAAAACACATTTGTAATTACTAACACTTACTTTATACTCCCATACAGAAGATTACATATGTGAAAATCACTTCAAGATACTTTAGGCCACATAGTCAGAAATCAATTAGATAAAATTATGGTTAACAAGGAGGTGGATATTAGCGCCATCCCGACGCCCCTATCAACCAACCAGAGGCAGGAGAAGCTGGAGCCCAGGCAACCATACCGTCCTTAGCTTCCACATCAGGACCGTCTACCTCAGCACCAGCAACGGCACGACCAGAGACCTTGACAGTCCGAAACGCTTCAAGACTGGCAACGCAGGGGCAATAGCAACGGCAACCAGAGCCATCACAACAACTACAACCGCCCTTACAACCACCTCCTCAGTTGAACTGAATGGAGACGGCAGCCTTGGAAAATTACGAACATGGAATCCTTTTAAATGGAGAACGCCTAAACAAAATCCGCTATGCAAATGACACCGTTATTTTTGCAGACAGTTTAAACAGTTTACAGCAACTAATAAACAAAGTAAGTGAAGTAACTGAAAGTTTGGACGACAAGCAAACATATCAGAAATTAAATTTATGGTCATCAGCAAAAATAAAATTAGAGACGTCTAACTGCTTATCAAGAATAGACCAGTGGACGAAGTAGAACAGTTTACCCATCTTGGAACCATAGTAAACGAACAATGGGATCACTCACAAGAAGCAAAAGGTAGAATAGAGAAGGCTTGGAGTGCATTCAACAACATGGTCAAACTCTTTAAAAGCCACAACCTTAATCTGGAGAAACGATGTTATATCTTCTCAATAATATACTGCGGAGTTGAATCCTGGACACTCACGATGGAGAAAAAACTTGAAGCCTTTGAGATGTTTAGAAGAATCCTAAGGATATCAGGGACGAACAAGATAACCAACGAGACTGTGGTACGAAGAATGGGGAAAGAAAGAGAAGTATTGTATACGATTAAAAGGAGAAAGTGAGAATATCTCGGACACATAATAAGAAACGGCACTAAATACAGATTACTGAAAGTATTCCTTTAAGGTAAAGTATTCGGAGAGCGAGGAATTGGGAGAAGAAGAATATCATGGTTAAAAAACCTGAGAAAATGGTACGCTACAACAACAAATAGTCTATTTAAAGCATAAGTTAATAAAATAATTATAGCCAGAATTATCGCCAATATTGTTAACGAATAGGCACCAAAAGAAGAAGAATTGAACTGCTTAAATGCTAGTTAATGTTTATCATATAATTACAATACAGTTGCTATTGGTCAGCAGTTAATACAGAAACGATTTCGTGAATAAACCTATTGCAAACTGTAAAAAAAATAAAGAATATTGATGATCGGAAACACTTGTTAATTCGTAAGATTCGTGATTCATATTGAATCATATGCATTTAACATCTCTAGCTATAACATATTGCAATGCTTTTAAAAGTGCTTGTGTGATCTGGAGGGTTAAGCGCAACTTATTATTTCTGCCGGAGAGATTTTATGGAATTCGTTACGGTGACGGGTAGTTGAATGAAATGGGAACCCTGTTAAAATGTAGTTACTGTTTTTATTGTGAAAATAGTTCCCATATTGATTTATTTAAAATACAATAAATAAGTATTGAATATAAACTACATAAATTAAAAGGAGAAAAAATATACACAGTATTTGGCACATAATATACAACAAACAAGCTTTATATAATTAATTGCCAGAATATTATTATTTAATGAGTTTTTATCTTTAATTTATTGTTTGCTCATTGTAGTGTCAAATATTTGTTATATACAAAATTGTGTTAAAATGTTTATAAAATCTTCGGATTCGTGTAATATTTTTTTATATGCCTAGATAACTATTTTCTTATAGTAAAGTTCCACCTTCTTCTTCTTAAAGTGCCCTTTCCGCAATGAAGATTGGCTACTAGAATTACAAACTCTTTTCTGTCTTTAGCTGTTTTTATTGGCTGTTCCAAATTTAGCCCGGTCCATTGTCGCATGTTTCTTAGCCATGATAGACTTTTTCTTTCTGGTCCTCGTTTTGCCTCGATCTTTCCTTTCATTATTAGTTGAGCATATTGATACTTATTATTTATCACTATATGGCCTAGGTATGAGGTTTTTCCAACTTTCACTGCATTTAGTTCTCGTTTCTTGTCGATTTTCTTAAGCAATTATTCGTTTGAGGTATGCGATGCCCATGAAATGTTGAGAATTCTCAGGTAGATCCATATTTTAAAGTCCTCCAATTTAATTACGGTTAATTTTTTAAGGGTCCACGTGTTAGCTACATAAAGAAAAGTTGACCAGACATAGGACATAGCAGTCTTTTCATTTTTTTCAAAGATATTCTGGCTCGTTCTATTCTCGATCTTATTTTTAGATTCGGATTTAGGCTGCTATCGTGCAACATCCCAAGTACTTGAACTTGTCGACCTGTTCCAAGATGTGCTAGTTTATTGTGCAAAGTTGAGGTACATTTTAATTTTTTGGGACTGACATCACTTTGGTTTTCTTAATGTTTATTTCATACCACACTGCTCACACATCGAGTTGGTTTTGTTAAAGAGTCATTATAAACCAAAGTCGGAATTGGCAATTAACACCGTATTACCGGTGTATCTGGTGCTGTTGATATTTAGGCCATTCACCTTGACTCCATTCTTGGAATCCTCCAGTGACCCTTTAAATAGAAACTCAGAATAAAGATTAAATAGCAAAGGTGACAAAACACATCCTTGCCTAACTCCTCTTCTATTTTCTACTTCTGTGGACGTGGAACCTTCGATCCTAACTTTGGCGTTTTGGTTCCAGTAAAAGTTTTTTAGTAGGTCATGTCTTATTCTATCAAATGATTTTTCGAAATCTTTCGATGATAAACCGGATCTTGATTACCAAAGTAATACAAAGTTTTGTTCATGGTTTTAACTTTACTGAATCTAGCCATCTGACTTCCCTCAAAACCAACGCGTTTGCGAGTTTTCCCATTTTGAAAAGACTTCCAAAGTTCCATGTTGCAATCTTAAAGTTCGTATTTAAAATATTTAAACTAATCCCTTGATCATCTAAGATCTGTCAGGGACTACGGGCTGTTTTTAAAGTTTTGCCGTTTCTCTCATAAATTTTAAATGCTTTTATAGAAAATTAGGAGTATCCGCTTGCTCACAAGCAATCTATAACAATTACTTCACTTGACCAGATTATTACTTAAGCAAATTTAAACAACTTTAAGGATTATTCTAGATTCTATTACCTTTGTTATCCAAATAGTTATAAAATTGTATTTAATATGTTATAAACTGGTAACCTCAATATGTAGGATGTTCCATAGCCAATAAACCATACGACAATTAAATAAATAAGGGATTAAAATAGGTCGATTAAAATAAACATGCCATAGTAAGATACTTATAGTATCGAAACTACATAGGATAGGTCAAGATGGCGCTGTAAGTGTAGGTTGTGTTAAGTTGGCTCATATATATATAGTTGTGAAAAATAGTAATAATTATTTGTTAATAGTTAAAATTTATCGTACTTATTCTTCATTAAGTCACGATGAATGAAAATTTAAGAAAAACCCGTCGACAACAGAAGCCCTATACGTCGGATCAGGAACATCTTGAAAGTCAGGTTAAGTGGCTAGAAATCGACGAGAAAGGTGGCCTTGATCAGATCAAATCGCTTATTGATCAAAATACGGATGCGGGTTCTGCATTTAATACCTAAAGTAATAATCTCTTGGACAGAATTAAAGTGCTCGAAGAAACTTTTCAAAAATCCCTTGATGCTATTAAAAGCGAAATAGAAAAATTAAGACAAGTGTAATTCCTCTGAGAAAAGGATGGAACACAATTATCAGAACTACTTGCTAAACGGTCTCGTGTTTAACAATATTCCTGAGAGTGAGACAGAACAACTACATCAACAGGTAGTAAAAATCATTAACAATAAATTAAATATACAAATATCCGAAAACGACATTAATTATTGTTATCGGATTGGTAAAAAACAAGATTCAACTGTCGGTCGAAGTAAAGTACGACCAACGGCAGTGATGTTTATAAACAGATGGAAACGAGATTTAGTGTTTAAAAATAAATCGAAATTGAAGGGCAGTGGATTAGTGGTAATGGAACTTCTAACAAAAGAAAATCAAGCTATTTATAAATACACGTGTAATAAGTTTGGTTACAAGTGCTGCTGGTCGTGGAAAGGCCAAATTTTTGCAAGTGTAGTTGGTGCGAAGAAACATATTACCAGCTTGGATATGGGAGATTAAAATGTAGACCAATCAACCTGTGAGTAAAAAATATATTCGTTGCTTTGTGGATATTAACAAAATGTTGAATTGTGGGGCCAACTGAATGCTATTTTTGACAAACAAAAACACGAACTTTACGTAGAGTTCTAGTTTTCTTTTTATTTTGTTTTCTTATTAATTAATTATTGTTTTCTGCTATTATTATTGTAAAACTAAATGTACAGTTCTGCAAATTTAAATATTATGACTCTATCTATGAGTACGATATAAGTATTATTATAATATTACATTCATAAATAATTTGTTTTTCGTCTTATATATTATGATTACTTTTGGTCATATTAATGTAAGATCACTAACTGCACATTTTATTGAATTTAAAAACTGTGTCCTTTTAAAAAAATTTGATATCTTAGCAGTTAGTGAAACTTGGCTTACAAATTTCATTACCGATAAGGATATAAATATAGGTGGGTATAATGTGGTAAGAAAGGATAGGAATGGAACTGGGGGAGGTGTGGCATTTTATATTAAATCTCAAATTAAATATTAAACTCTACAAACAAATAGTAACAATATTAAACACCTTTGCTTAGAATTATTCTTACGTAATAAATCACATGGATTGTGTGTCGCATACAAACCACCTAAATTTAATGTTAGATATTTTATTGACGAGTTTGAGAATATCCTATCTGATATTATACCTCTGGTTGAAACATTATATTATGCTGGTGGCTTTAATGTTAATTTATTAAATACTGATTGTCCTGATACTAAGATTGTCTCTGATTTTTTTGAAACAATGGGGTTACATCAAGTCATAGATCAGCCGACTAGAATCACATCTAGTACTGCAACCCTTATTGATTTTATGTTAACCACTAAACGAAGTTCGATTCGTGATATTGCCGTGGAATATGTTGATTTCAGTGACCACGAGTTGTTGATATCCAAAATAAACATAGAAAAACAAAAAAGAAAGAAGTTGTTTATAAAACTGTCAGAAACTTTAAGGCAATAAACCATACCATATTTTATGAACAATTACAGTCTCTACCTTGGCGGAATATTTTTGATATTAAGAGTATTGATGATAAAGTTGAATTTCTTACTAATAATATAATATGCTTACGGGATCGTCATGCTCCCTACGTAACTTATTAAATTTCGAAAAATTATGCACCATGGATGACTGATACTTTACGTATTATGAAAAGAGAAAGGGACAAAGTACTGAGTACATACAAAAAATACAAAAACATGCAAACTTGGGAGGAATACAAAACGATTAGAAATATGTTTACTTTAGCTGTCAGAAGAGAAAAAAAGCATTCTATTCAAACAAATTGGATATTAAAAACGGAAGAGATCTTTGGGATTCCTTAAAAATGATAGGCCTCGGTAGAGATACTGAAAATACTATGCAATTATCAGGAAATTTAAGTGATATTTCTGCAATGAATGAATACTTTATAAATTGTATTCCCAATATGAATCCTGATTTAACAGTTAACAACTTTTATAATAATAATAATTTTCGTGTGGACATAGGTGCAAATTTCTCTTGTGTCCAAGAAAGTGACGTTTTAAATGTCATTAAAAGTATCAAGAGTGCTGCTACCGGATGCGACAAAATAAATATACTAACAATTAATATGTGCCTTCCGTTTTTATTACCGTATTTGACACATATTATCAATGTTTGCATTATAAGAGCAGAGTTCCCATCGATGTGGAAAGTTGCTAAAATTGTAGCGTTACCGAAAACTAATAATCCGACAGATTTTAATGAAATACGGCCAATTAGTATACTACCTACGTTTTCAAAAATCCTAGAGAAAATTTTAAATCAGCAACCACAGGTTCACTTAGATCAACATAAAATTTTGCCAGAAAATCAGTCCGGTTTCAGAAAGGATCACAGCTGTACTAGTGCCCTTTTAAAAATAACCGATGACATATTTAGTGGTTGCGATAATGGGTTAATTACAGTGCTAATTCTTTTGGATTATTCCAAAGCTTTTGATACGCTTGACCATTCTCTGTTGATCTTTATGTTAAGTATATTGGTATGTCTAAGCAGGCATCTGTTATGCTATTCAGTTATCTAAATAATAGAAGTCAAGCTATTCATTACAATGGTAAGACATCGAACTATCTTAAAACAAACAAAGGGGTACCACTGGGCTCTATATTGGGTCCCAAATTATTTAGTATATATACTTCTAACTTTCCTGCTAATTTTTTCTCCTGTAATCCGCACTATTTTGCTGATGACATTCAGATCTACTTATCCTTTAAGCTTGATGAGTTTAAACAGGTAGTGGCTGCAATTAATTATGATTTAGAAAGAGTTTCTTAATTTTCTTCTAGCCATTGTCTTCGTCTTAATAAGAATAAATCTGTAGGTATAGTTTTTGGTCCAGTGACACAAAGAGAAATTTTTCTGAGAGATTTTGCTCATATGATCACCATTGATAATTCTTCGATAGAATTTAAGGCTACTGTCAAAAACTTAGGCTTACATATAGATCAAAACTTAAGATTTGGTAGTCATATAGACAAGTGCTTGCAGAAAAGTTATGTAAATTTGAAATCTATATTCCAATCTCGTCATATATTGACTAAAGGCTTAAAAAAATTGCTGTGTGATACCTTGGTGTTATCACACTTTAATTATTCTGATACTATTTATAATTCATGTATTACAAAACGTGATAGTTATCGTATACAAAAAATGCAAAATTCTTGCCTTCGTTTGATACATGGTATCCGTAGAAAACAACCAATAAGTTACAAACTTAAAGAAACAGGTTGGTTAAGTATGAAACTCAGACGACATTTTCATTCAGCCAATTCCAAAAAATTATTATTTTTAAAACCCCACCATATCTCTATAATAAAATAAAATTCCGTACTGATGTACATAATATTAAACATAAAAACACCATTTCTATCCCTTATCATCGTACACAGCACTACAAGCGATCGTTTACAGATCATATAGCCCAAGTTATGAATAATTATACCACTGTTGTAAAACAAATTTAAAAAGTTCGTTTTTGAAAAATTACGACATATTGCATAGGTAGGGTTTGATAACATACATAATTATAATGAGTAAAAGTTACATTTAGGGCGCATATTAATATTATTAATTTATTTAAATTACATCTTGATTCGTTTTTATATAAATATTAGTACTATCAATTGGTTACAATTCTAGATATTAGTTTTTTATTATTTGTTTGACCAGGTTAGCTGAACAGACGGGATATGTCACTGCTTCGCATTGTACATTTCCTGAACTGAAACTCGTCTGGAACTTTTTTAATTAATAATTAATTTATGTAAATAATATGTGATGAATAAAGGATTATATTATTATTATTATCCCAGATTTAGCCATACGGCTCTCACTCCCTCTAAGGGGAAAATTCACTCATCCCAGATACCTACGGTATCAAAAGGATTGAGCTCTGGTGGGACTCTTTCCGTGTTATCGAGCCCTAGGTGACTTGGTATGCTGGAGTATCTCCCAAAAATTTTCGTACACATCTGGACGTTGAGAGAAGTACAGCTTTCTGCATGGTCTTGTAGAGATGTTCATTCATACCTAGCTTTCTTATGTTTTCTAGGAGGTTCTTCGGAATGACTCCAGTAGTACAGAGAATAATAGGTATTGTCTGGGTACTTTCCATTCTCCACTGTCTTCGTATTTGAATTTCCAGATCCCTGTACTTGGCGATCTTTTCGTTTTGTTTAACACTAAGATTATTGTTGTTGGGTATCGCCACATCAATTAGTGTTGTTTGTCTCTTTAGTTTAATAACTAGTATGAGGTCTGGTCTATTATGTGCCACTGTTTGGTCTGTGAGCACAGTGCGGTCCCAGTGTAGCTTGTAGGAACGTATTGATAATATGGGAGATGGTTTGCTTGGAGAAGTCCCAGTTTGATGGCTATCTCTTGATGAAGGATCTTTCCTACTGAGTCGTGCCGTTCCTTATATTCAGTTGCAGCAAATGCCTGGCAACCCCCGGTAAGATGTTGGATGGTTTCTTGAGCTTGACATCCATATCGGCATTTGTCATTTTGGACCTGAGGGTCTTTGACGATATATTTCAGGTAATTTTTGGTTGGTATAACCTGATCCTGAATGGCGAGTAATGAACCCTCTGTTTCAGGGAACAACTTTCCTGATGTCAGCCACTAGTTCGACGCTTTATTGTCAACGTGGTCTTGACTGACCTCATTAGGATGTCGCCCGTGAAGAGGTTTGCTCATCCAGGTGCGCATTTTTTCGTCCTTAGTAAGATGGTTTATGCGCATTTCTGGTTCCCTCAGTTTGGTCGGTGTTCGCTGAAGATTTTCTATATCGGTTTTTGTCCACTTAACAATACCAAATGAGTAGCTAAGAGCGGAACATGCGTAGGTGGTTAGTGCCTTAAACAAATTTTTACTGTTAAGGTGTGAACGAAGCAGCTGTTTTACCCTTCGTATAAACTCAGAAGTTATCTCAGTTTTCATTTGCTTATGGTCAATCTTCCTCGCTTGCTTTATTCCGAGGTATTTATACATATTATTTTTACCCATGGCCTCGATGTTCTGGCCGTTTTGCATATCGAATCCGCCGAGCTGAACTTTTCCTTTGATTATATTTAAGACACGGCACTTGTCAAGAGCGAAATGCATACTAATATCATTAGAGAAATTTTCTACTGTTTTTAGCATCTGATCCAGGTGGCTTCGAGTGGAAGCTAGTAGTTTTAAATCATCCATACCATCCATAAACCATACAATAGATGATTAAGCTTTGCAACAACAGTGGTGTTATTTTTGATGCTAAAACCTGTGTCAGTTGAGTTCAGTATCTGGGATAGGGGGTTCATCGCTAGACAAAACCACAGTGGGCTCAACGAATCTCCTTGAAATAGGCCCCGGTTGATTGTAATATTTTCAGTTTCGATATTGTTTTCACCAGGTATTTTGAGGTGAATTTTTGTCTTCCAATCTGACATTATATGTTTTAAAAAGGTCACTATGTTATCATCGACTTTATATATTTTTAATATATCTATAAGCCATTCATGTGGCACTGAATCAAACGCTTTCTTGTAGTCGATGAAAGCAGTAAAGAGATTCCGTTTTTTGCTATATGCTTGGTTAGAAATGACAGCCCATGGAGCCCTTAGCGCATCCTTTCTGTTGAGGCTCTATAATATTGTTCAGAGCACAATGTTGGTAGATACGCCGAGCCACACAGGATGTGACCAATTTGTACAAAGTTGGAAGACAAGTAATTGGGCGGTACTTTGCTGGATCTTGGGTGTTACTTTGAGTGATCATGCTGTGAGTGTCTTGGAGTGTTCAGAATTATTTCTTCAGTTCTTTTAATTACTTTTCGACTTCTTACTCCTCGGATGGTTATTATTATTCCAGATTTAGCCATACGGCTCACACTCTCTCTAAGGGGAAAATTCACTGATCCTAGATACCTACGGTATCAAAAGGATTGAGCTCTGGTGGGACTCTTTCCATGTTATCGACTCCTAGGTGACTTGGTACATCGGTGTATCTCCCAAAAATTTTCGAACGCATCTGGGCGTCGAAAGTAGTACAGCTTTCTGCATGATCTTATATAGATGTTCATTTAGACCCAGCTTTCTTATGTTTTCTAGAAGGTTCTTCGGGATGACTCCAGTGGTAGAAAGAATAATAGGTATCGTCTGAGTACTTTCCATTCTCCATTGTCTCCTTATTTGTATTTCCAGATCTCTGTACTTGGCAATCTTTTCGTTGTACTTAACACGCAGATTATTGTTGTTAGGTATCGCCACATCGATTAGTGTTGTTTGTCTTGTAAGTTTATTAACTAGCACGAGATCTGGTCTGTTATGTGCTACAGTTTGGTCTGTGAGCACAGTGCGATCCCAGTATAGCTTGTAGTTGTCATTCTCAAGCATAATCTCAGGAACGTATTGATAATATGGGAGATGGTTTGTTTGTAGAAGTCCCAGTTTAAAAGCTATCTCTTGATGGAGGATCTTTCCTACTTAGTCATGCCGTTCCTTATAGTCAGTTGCAGCAAATGCCTGGCAGCCACCGATAAGATGTTGGATGGTTTCTTGGGCTTGACATCCATATCGGCATTTGTCGTTTTGGAACTGAGGGTCTTTGACGATATATTTCAGTTAATTTTTGGTTGGTATAACCTGATCCTGAATGGCGAGTAATGAACCTTCTGTTTCAGGAAACATCTTTCCTGATGTCAGCCAATAGTTCGACGCTATATTGTCGACATAGTCTTGACTGACTTCATTCGGATGTCGCCCGTGCAGAGGTTTACCCATCTAGATGCGCATTTTTTCGTTCTTAGTAAGATGGTTTATGCGCATTTCTTGTTCCCTCAGTTTAATCGGTGTTGTGTCATCTACTGCACAAATCGCGCGATGAAGAGTAGATGTCTCCGCCTGCACCTGAAAATAAGTTCGTAAATTAGTAATCTGTTTTTCTAATTGCTCGCTTATATCAATAAGTCCTCGTCCTCCTAAATAACGCGGTAATGTCGTTCCTTCTACTGCACTTCGAGGATGGTGTTTTTGTGCCTTTGTGAGGTGTGTTCGTACTTTTCGCTGAAGGGTTTCTATATCCGTTTTAGTCCACTTAATAATCCCAAATGAGTAGCTAAGCGCGGAAAATGCGTAGGTGTTTAATGCCTTAAACAAATTTTTACTATTAAGATGTGAGCGGAGTAGCTGTTTTACTCTTCGTATGAACTCTGATGTTAATTCGATTTTCATTTGTTTATGAATTTTCCGCGCTTGCTTTACTCCTAGATATTTATACATGTCATTTTCGCCCATAGCCTCGATGTTTTGGACATTTTGCATATCGAATCCTCCGGGCTGAACCTTACCCTTGACTATATTTAGTACACGACATTTGTCTAACCTAAAGTGCATACTGATATCATTTGAAAAAGTTTCTACAGTTTTTAGCATTTGATCTAAGTGATTTCGAGTGCCATTAGTTCCATTCGAGTGCCATTCGATAAGCCATTAGTTTCAAATCATCCATATACAACAGATGATTAAGCTTCGCCACTACAGTATTGTTGTTTTTAATGCTAAAACCTGAGTCAGTGGAGTTCAATAGCTGGGATAATGGGTTCATCGCTAGACAGAACCACAATGGACTCAGCGAGTCTCCTTGAAATAGGCCGCGGTAAATTGCGATATTTTCCGTTACGATATTGCTTTCACCAGGTATTTGGAGGTGAATTTTAGTCTTCCAATCTGTCAGTATATGTCTTAAAAAGGCCACTGTGCGGGCGATCGCACGTGCGGGCGGACGGGTCGGTGCTGTGATCGTCCTCTACGGTGTACTAGGCGCAACTGAGAAAAGACCCGAACGTCCAACTGGTTTCGCGCATCACCTTCGAGCGGGTCGGTCTAGCGGACCGATTTAACGTGTACGTCCGCTCTGTACGGTGGTCGGCGGTGGGTGGGTAGGGACAGTGGGAATCTCGTTATTCCATTCATGCGCGTCACTATTATCAACGACTTTATATATTCTTAATATATCTACAAGCCATTCATGCGGCACTGAGTCAAAGGCTTTCTTATAGTCAATAAAGGCAGTGAAGAGGTTCTTTTTTTTTTGGTGTATGCCTGGTTAGAAATGACTGAGTCGATAATAAGTTGTTCTTTGCAACCCATGGAACCCTTAGCGCATCCTTTCTGTTGAGGTTCTATGATATTGTTTAGTGCACAGTGAACAAATCCCCTTCGTTGGCTCAGTGAAGATGTTCGTTCAGTTGTAATGGAAACACCAAATAATAGTAGCAGAGTTTATTGTAGAGACGTACACTATGGGTGTTGACCCGGGATTACTTTGAGTAGAGACTGATGAAGTTGATCGTTGAAGACTATCAAGTTCGTTGAGTGAATATTGATTGAATGCCTCTCTAGGCAAGAGATATTAGTTTTATATAAACTTTAATTGGGTCAATATTTTCGCGGACCTTGCGTGACATGTGTATTTACTTTATGTAAATTGTTTAACTTTGTCAGCACTTTTGACTGATGTCCAAATTATATTATTGATAATTGACCAAATGTGTATGTAACCTAATTAACTACGTGTGTGTATTTAATAACAAATAGATTCATTCGGTCTACTGGGTGATAAAATTATACTGTCCAATTTCGGATATGAATTCTAAAGATTTGATATTGGACATACTGCGGAATCGGGCAATCTGGCCCAAGTGTCAATACTCAAAGTTTACATATAAGTATTACATAACATAGTAAAATTCAAACATGATAAATTATAAATAGTTTAAGAATAATCAATAATCTTCCAACCGTACCCTAGCTATCAATGTCCGACTCTATCTCTAGATTAAAATTAGGGCAATTGGATGAAAATGTGGAAAGTGGGATGTCAACTTGGGAAGTCGACGGTACATTGTTGTGCCGATTACTAACTAATACAGGCACTTTCTGTTCGTTAGTCTGAGTTTGTGGATTCCCTGAACGACATAGTCGTGCAACAGGACGGTACTTCCATAACGTGAGTATCCCAATTATTACCATTATAGTAATGATCCCGGTGGCCACAAAATAATGCCAATTAGATTCGTAAATCGATCGCCACTGCGTATGCGTCATTTCTTGTTCCAGACTCTCCTCCTCAAGTAACACATGACGTAGCTCTCCTCCTGGTATGTCAAGGTAGGTGTTTAAGGCGTGTTAAACTTGCGGGGTGTCCTCGCCACCAGTTGGGCCACGGGAGTGATTGGCGACTTCAGGTAACTCGTCACTGCTCTGTCCACCCCACTGCTAGTGGGGAGTAATGTAATATTTTTCGTTTGGGCGATACATTTGGGTGAAAGCTTCAGGAATGTGACTCGTTCCAGTACTCTTTCGCTCCGATTTCCATCGCAAATAATGGATATGTGTATCGTGACTGGCGTGATAACTAGCCAGAGGTTGGGAGTACCCATCTTACTCCATTGAGCTGTCTGTATTGTCCTGGCTACCACTGGACATGTGCTATTCTTAGATCGCTCATAAATTTCTTCAAGTATGCAGTTTGGTTGGGTATCCATGTTTCTTATAGCCGTTGGTGAGCACGCTATCTGCTCTTTTGTCAACAGTAAGCACCTTTCTCTATCTTCCGCGGTCAATTCGAAGTAGTGCAGTGTGTTATAATCTACGACCAGTAGATTCCTTGGGGCGACAAATGTGCGCAACACCGACCCCTCAACGTTAAGTGGTATGGCCGTGACTTTGAGCATGCTGTATTGAGGCAGTATCTGCCCTGCTTTCCCTATTAATTTGGTTATTTCACCCGGTTTCACTATATCAATGAAGTGTCCGTGGTTATAGTGAAGGTTTAATATTCCCTCGTAAAATTGAGTATATTCGTTTATGAAGTCCATAACTTGTAATGCTATCGTTTGTATTCGTAACGTGCTATATTCGGTTTCTAGTTTTTGTGCTTTGTCTTCTACTTCGTTAAGTCCTTTAGATATTTCTTGTAGACCTGTGATTAGTGCTTTGTTAAACTTGTTCATTTGCTCGTTTATCCTGTTCTCTGTGTGATTGATTGATGTTATTGTTTCTAACATTATCTTCGCCTGGTGCTGTGATCCATTTATTAGCTCCTTTTGGTTATTATCTAATGCTTCAATGTTACTGTAGGCTTCGTCATTGACTCCAAATACTAAGGTTAATATTGTTCCTAATATTCCTCTTCTTTCCCTTCCTTTTATTTCTACTGTCAACAGCTCGCTTACTGACTCCGCCTTTCTTTGTCCTTCCTCTAACTTCTCTATTATATCCTTACAATTCACGATTTTTATCTCATGACACAGTTCTCGTACGCCTTGTATCATATTTCCTATTAATTGGTGCTCTGTTCGAATTCTTCCTTTTTCGAGTAACACCTTTATTCGAAATGTTCCCCGGTCTATGACGACCTCTCCAAGGTCTTCTGTGAAAAATCCTGGTACCGGATTATATATTTTATACGGTTCTGCCTTTATGGGTTTTAACATCGTTAAAAACATTATAGCTACTAGTATTTTCTTTCATCTTAGTGCTGCTGCCTTCTTCGGCTTTTCCTGTTTCTCTTCTTCCAGTCGTATTAGCTTATGTATGGGTCTTTTAGTCAGTTTCCCGTTTGCCTTTCTCACTGTTACTACTCTGGTTAATCCCTCCGCTCCAGGGTGTGTTTCTGTTACCCTCGCTAATGGCCATCTGCCTGGAGGTATATCCTCTTCTTTAATTATAACTATTTCTTCTTCTTTTATGTTAGGGTGCGCCTTATGCCATCTATTTCTCTGTTGTAATTGGTGCAGGTATTCCTGTTTCCAAATTTTCCAGAAGTCTCTTTTTATTTTCTCCAATAATCTCCACCTCGTCGGCATCTTCAAATAAGTCGTAAGCTCTTCTTCCCGATTTGGTGATATAATTTCTCTCCCTATAAGGAAGTGAGCTGGTGTCAGGGCTATTTTCCCTTCAGGGTCTTCTGATGACCCACATAATGGTCTCGAGTTCATACATGCTTCTATTTGTGCCAGCACCGTACTCAATTCTTCATATGTTAGAACTGTTCCCCGATGATTCTTTTCAAGTGATATTTCATTATTCGCACTGCGCTCTCCCATAATCCTCCGAAATGTGGTGCATATGCAGGTATGACATGCCACTGAGTACCTAGTGCCAGTAATCCTTGTTTTATCTCGTCATCTATTTTTTGATTTTCTTTTTTCAACAAATTTGCTGTTCCTACGAATGTGGTTCCGTTATCGCTGTATACGTTGTTGCACTGTCCTCTGCGTGCCGTAAATCTCTTGAACGCTGCGATGAATGCATCCGTAGACATATCGCTTACTACCTCAAGGTGTACTGCCTTCGTTGACAGACACACAAATACTGAGATGTAGCCCTTATAGCTCCTCTGTCCTCTGCCTCTCGTGGTACTTATTTTTATTGGCCCGGCATAATCTATCCCTGTGTTAGTAAAGGGATGACTCGGGTTCACTCTGTCTTTCGGTAGATCTCCCATTAATTGTTGTGCTGCTTGGCTTTTATACCTCCTGCACCTTAAACATTTTGCTAGATGATCTTTCACGGTTCTTCTGCCGTTGATTATCCAGTATTTCCTTTTTATGTACTGTAGTGTTTGTTGTAATCCGCTATGTAGATTTCTTGCGTGACTATCTGTTATAAGTAACTTTGTTAATGCACTATCCTTTGGCAAAATTATCGGATGTTTTTCTCCGTACTTTAGATTCGTGTGTCTCAGTCTTCCGGTGACTCTTAGAATTCCTTGTCTATCCAGAAATGGTACCAATGACGCTAATTTATTTTTCTTGTCTAATTGCTGTTTCTTCTTCAGCTTATTTATTTCTTGTTTGAAGTAGGCGTGCTGTGTGTGCTTTATCACCTTTAATAGCGTTTCCTCTAATTCTTGGACTGTAAGCTGACTTTGTCCATTGTCCTTCTTTTTTTCTGCATTTGTCTGCAAATCTCCTACAATATGAAAGTACTCTTCTCATTCTTTCTAAATTTGAGAATCTCTCGCATATGTCCTCATTTATCGTTGTCGTGTGCACCGTTATTTTCGTTTTGACTTCCTCCTCATTTGTCTCTGGTATTTCTTCTGATTCCTGCGTTAAAGTTTTGTTACTAGTCAGCCAAGTTGGTCCCTTCCACCATAGCTCTGCTTCTAATAATTCTGATGCGGTACTTCCACGTGAGAGGATGTCCGCTGGATTTTCCTTTGTATCTACCTTATGTGAATGTGATTATGCCAATTTTTCGGTCCTATAACGCGTCTTATTTCCTCTACTCTGTTGGCGACGAACATTTTCCACCTTTTTGATGATCCCCTTATCCAAGCCGGGTTATCGTTGAGTCCGACCATGCATATACCTCAATGTTTTCCCTGTTCAATGCTTGTAGGGTTTTCTTCATTAAATTTGCTAGTAGTACCGCGGCACACAGCTCGAGCCTCGGTAACGTCGTTTTTCCTTTCAATGGTGCGACTTTCGATTTTGCTATCATTAGATTCGTTTTAATTTCTGGGCCTAATACCCCTGAGTAGATTACCGCTCCATATCCTTTCATAGACGCATCTGCAAATCCATGTAGTTCTACTCTGTTTATCTTGCTTAAGTTGTTCCACCTGGGCAATGTTATTTTCTCCAGATTTACTAATTGCGCCTGGTATGTATTCCACCTGCTTTGTTGGTTGCTAGTTAATTCTTTATCCCAACTGGTCTTTTGCTCCCATAATTCCTGTATGAACATTTTCGCCTGAATTACTACAGGTGCTATCCATCGAAGTGGGTCGTATAATTTTGCTACCTCTGACAGTACGTGTCTTTTCGTTATTTTCTTTGCCTTCGTTATCCCTATTTTGAATGTGATTATATCCTCTTTAGGTGACCAGTGTATTCCTAACGTTTTCCGTACTTCTTCTTTTTTGAATGCCTTGGAGTCTACATTCCTCATATCCTCCGGTACGTTCTCCATTATTTTTTCTTCGTTGCTCAACCATTTTCTAAGAATGAAACCTCCTTTTCTGAACAGTTGTATTAATTCCTTTTGGGCTGTGTCTGCTTCCTGCACTGTCTCAGCTCCTCCTAGTATATCGTCTACATACATGTTTTCTTTTACAATTTTCGATGCCAACGGGAACCTCGCTCCTTCGTCTTCTTGTAATTGTTGTATTGTTCTTAACGCTAAAAAGGGTCGGGCCGTGCCGTATGTCACCGTCGTTAAGTTATACTCTTATATGTGGTCCTTTGTGTCCTTTCTCCACAAAATTTTTTGATATTTTTGGTCTTCTTCTGCCATTCTGATTTGTCTAAACATTTTTTCCAGATCCGCTGAGTATGCTACCTTATTGGATCTCCATCGTAATAGTATATTTGTCAAATCTTGTTGTAATTTCGGCCCTGTGTGCATAATATCATTCAGGCTTACTGCCGATGAGCTTTTGCTTGATGCATCAAACACAGCTCTTATTTTCGTTGTAGTACTGTCCTCTTTTCTCACTGGATGATGAGGTAAGTAGTACCCATCTCCCTGGTTTTCTGCTATTACCATATGACCTTGGTTTTCATAATCTTCCATGAATTGTCTGTAATTCGCTTCTAACTGTTTGTCTTTTGCAAACTTTCTTTCTAGTTGCATCAATCTGGCGAATGCTTGCTGTTTAGATTCTCCTAACTTTGCGACGTCTTCCCTAAACGGAATTTTTACTTCGTATCTCCCTTCTTCATTCCTTTTTACAGTCTGTCGATACAGTTCTTCACATTCTTGTTCTTCCACTGAGGAACTTGTGTCCTGATTTACTTCTTCTAATTCCCAGAAGTTCTTTATTTGTACGTCCATTTGTTGTCTTGATATCATACAGCATACTTCTGCTTTTATATTCTCCCTTTCTCGTGCTATTCCCGAAACTATCCATCCTAGTTTGGTGTTTTGACTCAGGAGTCCATTACTTATTCTGTGTATCCCTTCTGTCAATATGTAACTGTATTCTTTTACTCCTAGTAGTACGTCTATCTTCCCTACCTTGTAATATCTTGAATCTGCCAGTATTGCATTTTTCTCGTTATAGTCCGGTAGAATTATATCCTGTTCCGGTAAATTCCTTGTTATCTTCGGTAGTACTAGTGCTTCTATTTCCATCTCGAAGTCACTTTCGTAATGAGTTTCGATTAAAAGTTTCATACTCCAGTTGGCTGTTTTTTCTCCTGACGAGCTTATCCCGGATATGGTCGCCTGTATGGGCTTCCTTGTTGTTCCTAGCGTCGTCGCAGCTTGTTCCGTTATAAATGCGCATTGTGACCCTTGGTCGATTAGTGCTCTCATTATGTGTGATTCTCCTTTCGCATCTCTTATGCGTACCACAGCTGTCGCTAGTAATGCTTCACCTTCCTTATGGCTTGCACAGTTTACTGAATTCTGCCCTCTTTGTTGGTCGTTGCTATTCCTAGGCCCATTGGTATCTTGTGTATTTTCTCGCCTTCCGTTATTTTGTTCTCTGGCGTTGTATGGATTATTATTTCCTCCTCTGTACCTATCAGCTTGGTACCCGTTTCTTCTATTGTTTGAATATCTTCCATTTCTTTTTTGTGTTTGTTCTCCTTTCGTTCTATTGGAGTTTCTTTTGTTGCTTGTGTTTTCTTTTTCATAATGCAACATATGGTGGTGGTCTCCGCCACAGTGTCTATATTGTGAACACCTATATTGTGTCACCTATATTGTGAATAACATTGTGTTTCTTTTTTATGTGCTATGCAGTTTGTACACAATCCTTTTTCTTTCATCATCCTGTTCCGGTCTCTTACATTGAGTTCCTGAAATTCTCTGCAGTTCAGTACTCCGTGATCTCCGTTGCATATCACGCAATGTGTTCTTGGTTTCCTAAATCCAATGTGGTTTTCGTACAGTCTCCTAGTTTCATTGTCCCATTTCGTTATGATAATTCGGGCTATCAATGGGCTCCACGCTTCCGTGTCTATTCCTAACCCTCCTATGGCTTCCAGACTTTCGTGGAAGGTGTCATGTAGTGATTTCAATGCTCTAGCAGAAGATTCCTTTACTTCCTGCGCTAGTAGCATCCTGTCTATTAATTTAAACAATATCATCCTTGGGTTCTCATACCTATCTTTTAGCATGTTCCAGGCCACTTCGTAGTTGGCCTCGGATATGTTTAAGTGTTGTATCATTCTGTTGGCTTCCCCTCTTACTTGAGTTTTTAGGTACTGCATTTTTTCTGCGTTTGATAACTGGTCGTTTTTATGTATTACTTTAGTAAACAGATCGTGGAAAGTTCTCCACGTTTCATATCTGCCTTCATACACAGGGATTTTTACCTGCGGCAATGTCACACCGTCCCTCCTCTGTGTGCTTTCTGGCCGTTGCATTCCTGGCCTTATTTTCTTTAAAACTTCCCTGACTTTCCTCTTTAGATGATTTATTCTCTCTACTTCTCCATTATCTGTAGCGTCTAGTTCCTCATTTACTGCTGCTTCAATCATTAGTGTATTCACCTTTTCCATGTATTCTCTTAACTCTGACTGCAATTCTTCATCCTCCTGCAAGTCTTGTTCATTTTCTGGCCGTAATAATTCCTCGATTCTTTGTTTTCTTATCTGTATCTCCTTTACTTTCGGTGCTTTTCCTCTTTTCAGCACCCTTCCATATTCTTCCAACAAGGTTTTCCCCTCAATGTATATCTTAAATACCTGATCATAGTATTTTGTTTCAAAATATTTTTCTTTCGTTATACCCCCTTCTAGCAGGTTTTCGTGGTTATTTAAAAATTTTGCCCAATATTCTTCTAATTTTTCCTGTCTATCCCGGATGTATTGTTGATTTTTCCGAGATTGGATCTCCTTTTTTGTATTTGAAACGAGTTTCGTTATTTCTGTTCCTATTTCCGCTTGCTTAACGTATATACTTTCCATGATTATTTTTATAAATTTTTACATTCAGCGGTAAATATATTAGACAATACGAAATGTACGTTATTTATTAAATAAGTATACCTGTACTATAACACTTTCTTTTCTATCGGAATGTGCAATTTAGCGAAATATGAGTTTGACCTTGCGTGCTGTGCTATTCTTTGTACTGAGCTAGGTCAAGATGTAAACGACACACTTTCACAATGATATATATCAAAATAAATGAAATTATTTGCTACGTAATTATTTTAATTTTTCGAAATAAAGTATTTAATTGAAATTAAAAGCAAGCTATATGTATGAACGTTTCTTTTTTCAAATTGTCATACAAAATTACTGTTTAGTAAATTATAGTTGTGAATGACGTTTATTTTTTGTTTTATCAATTCTCTGTATTATTTAAATGGTATACATTCTAAAGTACATTATTATACGATTGATAGAGTGGAGATTGTTGTTCTAAATTGTTAAATTGTAATAAAAAAAAACTTGTTAAATTGTAAGATTGTAAAAGTTGGAAGATTTTGTAATTATTCAAAAACTTACGGTTTTTTGTGTTCTTAGACGTTGAGAACCCTCGCTTCTGGTGGGTTCTGCAATCGGTCCTGTCCTTTGGCTGCTCTGCGGCTCTAGTATGGCTCTCGGCTTTGGTACTGCTCTCGGCTCTAGTGTGGCTCTCGGCTTTGGTACTGCTCTCGGCTCTAGTATGGCTCTCGGCTTTGGTACTGCTATCGGCTCTAGTATGGCTCTCGGCTTTGGTACTGCTCTCGGCTCTAGTATGGCTCTCGGCTTTGGTACTGCTCTCGGCTCTAGTGTGGCTCTCGGCTTTGGTACTGCTCTCGGCTCTAGTGTGGCTCTCGGCTTTGGTACTGCTCTCGGCTCTAGTATGGCTCTCGGCTTTGGTACTGCTCTCGGCTCTGGTACTGCTCTCGTTCTCCCGGGTCTAGTGGTCTCTCTCTGCTACTGAGGGTGTTGCTGGCGTGGAATGTATAGGCTCTCTCAAACTTCCTTGAAGTATTCTGTTTCTCGATAGGACCATGAACAAATCCCCTTCGTTGGCTCAGTGAAGATGTTCGTTTCAGTTGTAATGGAAACACCAAATAATAGTAGCAGAGTTTATTGTAGAGACGTACACTATGGGTGTTGACCCGGGATTACTTTGAGTAGAGACTGATGAAGTTGATCGTTGAAGACTATCAAGTTCGTTGAGTGAATATTGGTTGAATGCCTCTCTAGGCAAGAGATATTAGTTTTATATAAACTTTAATTGGGTCAATATTTTCGCGGACCTCGCGTGACATGTGTATTTAATTTATGTAAATTGTTTAACTTTGTCAGCACTTTTGACTGATGTCCAAATTATATTATTGATAATTGACCAAATGTGTATGTAACCTAATTAACTACGTGTGTGTATTTAATAACAAGTAGATTCATTCGGTCTACTGGGTGATAAAATTATACTGTCCAATTTTGGATATGAATTCTAAAGATTTGATATTGGACACACAGTGTTGGTAGATACGCTGGGCTACACAGGATGTGACCAATTTGTACAGAGTTGGAAAACACCTAATTGGCCGGTACTTGGCTGGATCTTGGGTATTATTTTGATCCTGTTTTAAATAAGTTGTTCCCTGAGTTAGACATGATGGTATTTCCTGCGGATTAGAAATAACACGATTAATTAGTGTTGACAAGCACTCATGAGCACTCCAGAACTTCTTAAGCCAGAAGTTTTGAACTACGTCTGGTCCAGGAGATTTCCAGTTATGAAGCTCTTTGATGATATTTGAGACTTCTTCTGTGGTGAAGGGTTCATAGACAGTTGTACGGTAGTGTTGACAGCTGTGCGCCGTATCTTCTATCCATCCAGCATTGGTGTTAAGAGCAGCTGGTGTGGAAAGTTGATTTTCCCAAAACTCCTGAATTTCTTCTTGGCTTGGATATGCTTTATTGGCACTTTCGACAGTGGCATTGAGTTTCCGATAGAACGCCTTCTCGGCATGCTCAAAAAGCGCATTATTACATTTCCGGCTGTTACTAACTTTGTACCTCCTTAGTCGTCCTGAATAAACGGAGAGTTTTTGTTTTAATGTATCCAGGCACTGTTGGGCTGTGTTGTTTTCTGGATCATATTGCTAGTGTCTTGCAGTGCTTAGCATGATTTGATCAACTTTTTTAATGACTTTTCTACTTGTTGTTCCCCGTATATATTCTGTCATTTGACCAATGTCCCTACGCAATAATTCAATCGTGTTTAAAAGTCGTTTCTCCCACGGTGCAACTCTGTTATCTGTCCTTCCGGCATTGGTACCCCTTCGTGTTTTGATCTTAATTTCTATTACACTAGCTGTTGCTGTTGCTGCACAGTAAATAAGCATGTGCAAATATTCCAGTGTATGGGCTTCTACGACGTAATTGGGTAGGACTTCGATATTCATAATTTGTAACAGATCACCTAGTTTTTTAGCAGAGTTTATTTTTGGTATCGGTGGTCTGCTAAGTGGATTTGTTCCATTAAACTCTTTTACAGTACGTGCCATTTCGTTTACCAGAGTATCGCGTAACTTGTTGTTGTCCTGTAGTGTATTATCAGGTTGAGTTTCTTGTATGGCAAGCTCAGGAATCTGCTCATGCATTTCATTAGGGACTTGATTCACATTTACTTCTTGGTGATTAATCTCCCGTTCGAGTTCGCTTCTGATGGTATTGCGTCTAGTCACTGGGATAAGATTGTTTCTTATAATTACACGGTATTGATCAGCAACTCGTTGTTCAGTTACTTGAATTTCTGGGTACTCCCTGCAAAACTCGGCATAAAGACTTTGTCGATACCCGATCGTTTCTTGACCGAGGTTTTTCACCTGATAATAGAAGCGCAAAATATTTTCATTTATGGACGCAGTCCATTTCTTGCGCTGCCTCGGTCGTCCCGCTTGGGTGAGCGCCGGCTGATGTTCCAGCGCAGCACCTTCAGCGAGTCGAGCTCTTGATATTGTTTGGCTCGCTTGTGGTTGCTCTTGTTGTTGTTGGGCTGTAGCTGATTGTATGACAGGGGCCCGCCTCCTCAACACCCTGCCACCGACGTCCCGCATGCTGTCACGTCCAGCGCTGGCTCCAGACGTGCCCTGGCGATCCCCAGGCAGCGACCCTAAACTCAAACTATTTAACTCCATTTTCATGGGTGTCCATTTTATACCTACTGCCAGGTGCCAGTTTTTGTTCCACGGCAGGTATCCCTGCTAGCCTCTAGGTATCGGTTTTAAGAATACCCAGAGAGCATCCCCCATTCGCAGGGGGCCGCGCCTGATAGAAGAACTGACAAAAAAAACTCCCACAGGTTAGGTAATTATTATTATTATTATCCAGATTTATCCATACGGCTCACACTCCCTCTAAGGGGAAAATTCACTCATCCCAGATACCTACGGTATCAAAAGGATTGAGCTCTGGTTGGACTCTTTCCATGTTATCGAGTCCTAGGTGACTTGGTATGTCGGTGTATCTCCCAAAAATTTTCGTACGCATCAGGACGTCGAAAGTAACACAGCTTTCTGCATAATCTTATATAGATGTCCATTTAGACCCAGCTTTTTTATGTTTTCTAGGAGGCTCTTCGGGATGACTCCAGTGGTAGAAAGAATAATAGGTATCGTCTGGGTACTTTCCATTCTCCATTGTCTCCTGATTTGTATTTCTAGATCTCTGTACTTGGCGATCTTTTCGTTGTATTTAACACGTAAATTATTGGTGTTGAGTATCGCCACATCAATAAGTGTTGTTTGCCTAGTAATTTTATTAACTAGTATGAGATCGAGTCTATTATGGGCCACTGGTTGGTCTGTAAGCACAGTGCGGTCCCAGTATAGCTTGTAGTTGTCATTTTCGAGCATTCTATTAGGGACGTATTGATAATAAGGAAGATGGTCGGTTTGGAGAAGTCCCAGTTTGTCAGCTAGTTCTTGGTGGATAATCTTTCCTACTGAGTCATGACGTTCTTTATAATCAGTACCGACAAATGCCTGGCAGCCACCGGTAAGATGTTGGATGGTTTCTTGGGCTTGGCATCCATATCGGCATTTGTCATTTTGGACTTGAGGATCTTTAACAATATATTTCAGGTAATTTTTAGTTGAAATAACCTGATCCTGAATGGCAAGTAGGAAACCCTCAGTCTCGGGAAACATCTTTCCTGATGTCAACCAATAGTTCGACGCTGTATTGTCGACATATTCTTGGCTGATCTCATTAAGATGTCGCCATGCAGAGGTTTACTCATCCAGGCGCGCATTTTGTCTTGCTTAGTCAGGTGGTTTATGCGCATTTCTTGTTCCCTCAGTTTAAGCGGCGTCGTATCATCTACTGCGCAAATTGCTCGATGTAAAGTAGATGTCTCAGCCTGTACCTGAAAATAAGTTCTTAAATTAGCAATTTGTTTATCCAATTGCTCACCTATATCCATAAGTCCTCTTCCGCCTTGATACCGCGGTAATGTTGTTCTTTCTACTGCACTACGTGGATGATGTTTTTGCGCCTTTGTGAGAAGTGTTCTTACTTTCCGCTGAAGACCCTCTATATCCGTTTTTGACCACTTTATAATACCAAATGAGTAGCTCAGCGCGGAACAGGCGTACGTATTTAATGCCTTAAACAAATTTTTACTGTTAAGATATGACCGATTTAGTTGTCTTACTCTTCGCACGAACTCCGAAGTTAGTTCAGTTTTCATTTGTTTATGGTCAATTTTCCGCACTTGTTTTACTCCGAGATATTTGTACATATCATTTTCACCCATTGCCTCGATGTTTTGGCCATCTTGCATATCGAAACCTCCGGGCTGAACCTTTCCTCTGACTATGTTTAGTATACGGCACTTGTCTAGTCCAAAATTCATACTGATATCATTTGAGAAATTTTCTACAGTTTTTAGCATCTCGTCTAGGTGGTTTCGAGTGGAAGCCATTAATTTTAAATCATCCATATACAACAGATGATTAAGCTTTGCTACAACAGTGTTGTTATTTTTGATGCTAAAACCTGAGTCAGTAGAGTTCAGCAGCTGAGATAGTGGGTTCATTGCTAGGCAAAACCAAAGTGGACTCAACGAGTCCCCCTGGAAAAGCCCCCGGTTAATAGGGATATCTTCAGTTTCGATATTAATTTCACCCGGTATTTGAAGGTGAATTTTAGTCTTCCACTCTGCCATTATATGCTTCAAAAAGGTCACGAGATTATCATCGACTTTATATATTTTCAATATATCTATAAGCCATTCATGCGGCACTGAATCAAAAGCCTTCTTGTAGTCAATGAAGGCAGTAAAAAGGTTTCTTTATTATTATTATTATTATCCAGATTTAGCCATACGGCTCACACTCCCTCTAAGGGGAAAATTCACTCATCCCAGATACCTACGGTATCAAAAGGATTGAGCTCTGGTGGGACTCTTTCCATGTTATCGAGTCCTAGGTGACTTGGTATGTCGGTGTATCTCCCAAAAATTTTCGTACGCATCTGGACGTCGAAAGTAACACAGCTTTCTGCATAATCTCATATAGATGTTCATTTAGACCCAGCTTTTTTATGTTTTCTAGGAGGCTCTTCGAGATGACTCCAGTGGTAGAAAGAATAATAGGTATCGTCTGGGTACTTTCCATTCTCCATTGTCACCTGATTTGTATTTCTAGATCTCTGTACTTGGCGATCTTTTCGTTGTATTTAACAAGTAAATTATTGGTGTTGGGTATCGCCACATCAATAAGTGTTGTTTGCCTAGTAATTTTATTAACTAGTATGAGATCGGGTCTATTATGTGCCACTGGTTGGTCTGTAAGCACAGTGCGGTCCCAGTACAGCTTGTAGTTGTCATTTTCAAGCATTCTATCAGGGACGTATTGATAATAAGGAAGATGGTCGGTTTGGATAAGTCCCAGTTTGTCAGCTAGTTCTTGGTGGAAATCTTTCCTACTGAGTCATGACGTTCTTTATAATCAGTACCGACAAATGCCTGGCAGCCACCGGTAAGATGTTGGATGGTTTCTTGGGCTTGGCATCCATATCGGCATTTGTCATTTTGGACTTGAGGATCTTTAACAATATATTTCAGGTAATTTTTAGTTGGAATAACCTGATCCTGAATGGCAAGTAGGAAACCCTCAGTCTCGGGAAACATCCTTCCTGATGTCAACCAATAGTTCGACGCTGTATTGTCGACATATTCTTGGCTGATCTCATTAAGATGTCGCCCATGCAGAGGTTTACTCATCCAGGCGCGCTTTTTGTCATGCTTAGACAGGTGGTTTATGCGCATTTCTTGTTCCCTCAGTTTAAGCGGTGTCGTATCATCTACTGCGCAAATTGCTCGATGTAAAGTAGATGTCTCAGCCTGTACCTGAAAATAAGTTCTTAAATTAGCAATTTGTTTATCCAATTTCTCACCTATATCCATAAGTCCTCTTCCCCCTTGATACCGCGGTAATGTTGTTCTCTCTACTGCACTACGTGGATGATGTTTTTGCGCCTTTGTGAGAAGTGTTCTTACTTTCCGCTGAAGACCCTCTATATTCGTTTTTGACCACTTTATAATACCAAATGAGTAGCTCAGCGCGGAACAGGCGTACGTATTTAATGCCTTAAACAAATTTTTACTGTTAAGATATGACCGATTTAGTTGTCTTACTCTTCGCACGAACTCCGAAGTTAGTTCAGTTTTCATTTGTTTATGGTCAATTTTCCGCGCTTGTTTTACTCCGAGATATTTGTACATATCATTTTCACCCATTGCCTCGATGTTTTGGCCATCTTGCATATCGAAACCTCCGGGCTGAACCTTTCCTCTGACTATGTTTACTATACGGCACCAGCAGCTGAGATAGTGGGTTCATTGCTAGGCAAAACCAAAGTGGACTCAACGAGTCCCCCTGGAAAAGCCCCCGGTTAATAGGGATATCTTCAGTTTCGATATTAATTTCACCCGGTATTTGAAGGTGAATTTTAGTCTTCCACTCTGCCATTATATGCTTCAAAAAGGTCACGAGATTATCATCGACTTTATATATTTTCAATATATCTATAAGCCATTCATGCGGCACTGAATCAAAAGCCTTCTTGTAGTCAATGAAGGCAGTAAAAAGGTTTCTTTTTTTAGTGTATGCCTGGTTAGAAATGACTGAGTCGATAATAAGTTGTTCCTTGCAGCCCATGGACCCCTTAGCGCATCCTTTCTGTTGAGGCTCTATGATATTGTTCAGAGCACAATGTTGGTAGATACGCCGGGCCACACAGGATGTGACCAATTTGTACAGAGTTGGAAGACAAATAATTGGGCGATATTTGGTTGGATCTTGGGTGTTATTTTGATCTTTTGGTATTAAAGTTGTTCCCTGGGTTAGGAAAGATGGTATTTCCTGCGGATTAGAAGTACTGTGATTAATTGACAAGTAATTGGGCGGTACTTTGCTGGATCTTGGGTGTTACTTTGATCCTTCGGTATTAGATAAGTGGTTCCCTGAGTAAGAAATGCTGGCATTTCCTGTGAATTAGAAATAATATTATTAATAAATGTTGTTAAAAGCTCATGAACACTCCAAAACTTCTTTAGCCAGAAGTTTTGAACTCCGTCTGGTCCAGGAGATTTCCAGTTATGAAGCTCTTTGATAATGTTCGAGACTTCTTCAGTGGTGAAAGGTTCATAAGGAATATTACTGTAGTGTTGACAGTTGTTCGTCGTTTGTTCAATCCATCCAGCATTGTTGTTATGAGTAGCTGGCGTCGAAAGTTGGTTTCCCCAAAACTCATGAATTTCTTCTTGGCTTGGGTAGGATTTATTTACATTTTCTACGGTGGAATTTAGTTTTCTATAGAAAGCCTTCTCTGCATTCTCAAAAAGTATATTGTCGCATTTACGGTTGTAACTAACTTTGTATCTCCTTAGGCGACCTGAATAAACGGAGAGTATTTGTTTTAATGTGTCCAGGCAGTGTTGAGCTGTGTTGTTTTCTGGATCATGTTGTGAGTGTCTTGGAGTGTTCAGAATTATTTCTTCAGTTCTTTTAATTACTTTTCGACTTCTTACTCCTCGGATGTATTCTGTAATTTGTCCAATATCCCTGCGCAATAATTCAATTTTACTCAGCAGTCTTTTTTCCCAGGGTGCAATTCTGTTTTCAGTCCTTCCGATATTAGTTCCCCGTCGTGTTCTGATCTTAATGCCCATAACATTAGCAATTGCTGTTGCTGCACAATAAATCAGCATATGCAAATATTCTAATGTATGGGCTTCCACGATATAATTGGATAGGACTTTGGTGTTCATAATTTGTAACAGCGCACCTAGTTTCTTACAAGAGTTTATTTTTGGTAGCGGTGGTCTGCTAAGTGGGTTTGTACCATTAAACTCTTGTACGGCACGTGCCATTTCTCTTACCAGGCTATCGCGCAACTCGTTGTTGTCCTGCTGCGTATTAACAGGTTGAGTTTCTTGTATGATGGGCTCAGGAATCTGCTCATTAGGGATTTGATTATGGACTTGATACACAACTAGCTCTTGGTTATGAATCTCCCGTTCGACTTCGCTTCTGATGGTATCGCGTCTAGCCTCTGGGATAAGATTATTTCTTATAATTAGCCGGTATTGATCTGCTATTCGCTGTTCAGATACTTGAATCTCTGGGTACTCCCTGCAAAATTCGGCATACAGTTGTTGTTGATAGCCGATCGTTTCTCGACCGAGGTTCGTCACCTTGTAATAGAAACGCAAAATGTTTTCATTAATAGACACAGTCCATTTCATGCGCTGCCTCGGTCGTCCCGCTTGAGTGAGCGCCGGCTAATGTTCCAGCACAGCACCTTCAGCGGGTGGAGCTCGTGTTATTGTTGGGCTCATTTGTGGTGCTTCTTGTTGTTGGGCTGTAGCTGATTGTATGACAGGGGCCCGCCTCATCAACACCCTGCCACCGACGTCCCGCATGCTGTCAGGTCCAGCGCCGGCTCCAGACTTTTTTTTTACGCCAGACGTGCACGCCAGACGTGCCCTGGTGATCCCCAGGCAGCGACCCTAAACATAAATTATTAAACTCCATTTTCATGGGTGTGCATTTTATACCTACTGCCAGGTGTCAGTTTTTATTCCACGGCAGGTATCCCTGCTACCCTCTGGGTATCGGTTCTAAGAATACCCAGAGAGCATCCCCCATTCGCAGGGGGCCGCGCCTGATAGAAGAACTGACAAAAAACTCCCACAGGTTATTATTATTATTATTATCCAGATTTAGCCATACGGCTCACACTCCCTCTAAGGGGAAAATTCACTCATCCCAGATACCTACGGTATCAAAAGGATTGAGCTCTGGTGGGACTCTTTCCATGTTATCGAGTCCTAGGTGACTTGGTATGTCGGTGTATCTCCCAAAAATTTTCGTACGCATCTGGACGTCGAAAGTAACACAGCTTTCTGCATAATCTTATATAGATGTTCATTTAGACCCAGCTTTTTTATGTTTTCTAGGAGGCTCTTCGGGATGACTCCAGTGGTAGAAAGAATAATAGGTATTTATTATTATTATCAGATTTAGCCATACGGCTCTCACTTCCTCTAAGGGGAAAATTCACTCATCCCAGATACCTACGGTATCAAAAGGATTGAGCTCTGGTGGGACTCTTTCCGTGTTATCGAGCCCTAGGTGACTTGGTATGCTGGAGTATCTCCCAAAAATTTTCGTACACATCTGGATGTTGAGAGAAGTACAGCTTTCTGCATGGTCTTGTAGAGATGTTCATTCAGACCTAGCTTTCTTATGTTTTCTAGAAGGTTCTTCGGAATAACTCCAGTAGTAGAGAGAATAATAGGTATTGTCTGGGTACTTTCCATTCTCCACTGTCTTCGTATTTGAATTTCCAGATCCCTGTATTTGGCGATCTTTTCGTTTTGTTTAATACGAAGATTATTGTTGTTGGGTATCGCCACATCAATTAGTGTTGTTTGTCTCTTTAGTTTATTAACTAGTATGAGATCTGGTCTATTATGTGCCACTGTTTGGTCTGTGAGCACAGTGCGGTCCCAGTATAGCTTGTAGTTATCATTCTCAAGTATACTTTCAGGAACGTATTGATAATATGGGAGATGGTTTGTTTGGAGAAGTCCCAGTTTGATGGCTATCTCTTGATGAAGGATCTTTCCTACTGAGTCGTGCCGTTCCTTATATTCAGTTGCAGCAAATGCCTGGCAACCCCCGGTAATGTGTTGGATGGTTTCTTGAGCTTGACATCCATATCGGCATTTGTCATTTTGGACCTGAGGGTCTTTGACGATATATTTCAGGTAATTTTTTTTGGTATAACCTGATCCTGAATGGCGAGTAATGAACCTCCTGTTTCAGGGAACAACTTTTCTGATGTCAGCCAATAGTTCGACGCTTTATTGTCGACGTGGTCTTGACTGACCTCATTAGGATGTCGCCCGTGAAGAGGTTTACCCATCCAGGTGCGCATTTTTTCGTCCTTAGTAAGATGGTTTATGCGCATTTCTGGTTCCCTCAGTTTGATCGGTGTTGTATCATCTACTGCACAAATCGCGCGATGTAGAGTAGATGTCTCAGCCTGCATCTGAAAATAAGTTCTTAAATTAGTAATGTGTTTTTCTAGTTGCTCACTTATATCCATAAGTCCTCGTCCTCCTAAATACCGCGGTAATGTCGTTCTTTCTACTGCACTTCGAGGATGGTGTTTTTGTGACTTTGTGAGGTGTGTTCGTACTTTTCGCTGAAGATTTTCTATATCCGTTTTTGTCCACTTAACAATACCAAACGAGTAACTAAGCGCGGAACATGCATAGGTGTTTAGTGCCTTAAACAAATTTTTACTATTAAGGTGTGAACGAAGCAGCTGTTTTACCCTTCGTATAAACTCAGTTGTTATCTCAGTTTTTATTTGCTTATGGTCAATCTTCCGCGCTTGCTTTATTCCGAGGTATTTATACATATCATTTTCACCCATAGCCTCGATGTTCTGGCCGTTTTGCATATCGAATCCACCGGGCTGAACCTTTCCTTTAATTATATTTAAGACATGGCACTTATCAAGGCCGAAGTGCATACTAATGTCATTAGAGAAATTTTCCACTGTTTTCAGCATCTGATCCAGGTGGCATCGAGTAGAAGCCAATAGTTTTAAATCATCCATATACAATAGATGATTAAGCTTTGCCACAACAGTAGTGTTATTTTTTATGCTAAAACCTGTGTCAGTTGAGTTCAGTAGCTGGGATAGGGGGTTCATCGCTAGACAAAACCACAGTGGGCTCAACGAGTCTCCTTGAAATAGGCCCCGGTTGATTGCAATATTTTCAGTTTCGATATTGTTTTCACCAGGTATTTGGAGGTGAATTTTTGTCTTCCAATCTGACATTATATGTTTTAAAAAGGTCACTATGTTATCATCGACTTTATATATTTTTAATATATCTACAAGCCATTCATGCGGCACTGAATCAAACGCTTTCTTGTAGTCGATGAAAGCAGTAAAGAGATTCCTTTTTTTGCTATATGCTTGGTTAGAAATGACAGAGTCGATGATAAGTTGTTCTTTGCAGCCCATGGAACCCTTAGCGCACCCTTTCTGTTGGGGCTCTATGATATTGTTTAGAGCACAGTGTTGGTAGATACGCCGGGCTACACAGGATGTGAGCAATTTATACAGAGTTGGAAGACAAGTAATTGGGCGATATTTGGTTGGATCTTGGGTGTTATTTTGATCTTTTGGTATTAAATAAGTTGTTCCCTGGGTTAGGAAAGATGGTATTTCCTGCGGATTAGAAATACTGTGATTAATTAATGCTGATAAGCACTCATGAATACTCCAAAACTTCTTAAGCCAGAAGTTTTGAATGCCGTCTGGTCCAGGAGATTTCCAGTTATGAAGCTCTTTGATAATATTTGAAACTTCTTCAGTAGTAAAGGGTTCGTAGGGAGCAGTAACGTAGTGTTGGCAGTTGTGCGCCGTATCTTCAATCCATCCAGCATTGGTGTTAAGAGCAGCTGGTGTGGAAAGTTGATTTCCCCAAAACTCATGGATTTCTTTTTGGCTTGGGTACGATTTATTGGCACTTTCTGCAGTAGAATTGAGTTTCCGATAGAACGCCTTCTCGGCATTCTCAAAAAGCATATTGTCGGATTTTCGTTTGTTACTAATTTTGTATCTCCTTAGTCGGCCTGAGTAAACGGAAAGTTTTTGTTTTAATGTATCCAGGCACTGGTGTGCTGTGTTGTTTGCTGGATTATATTGTGAGTGTCTTGCGGTGGTTATCATTATTTCTTCAGCTCTTCTGATTACTCTTCTACTTGTTGTCCCTCGAATATATTCTGTGATTTGACCAATGTCCCTACGTAATGCTTCAATTTTAATAAGCAGCCGTTTTTCCCAAGGTGCAACTCTGTTATATGTCCTTTCGATATTAGTACCCCGTCGTGTTCTGATCTTAATGCCCATTACATTAGCAATTGCTGTTGCTGCACAGTAAATCAGCATATGCAAATATTCTAATGTATGAGCTTCCACGATATAGTTGGGTAGGACTTCAGTGTTCATCAATTGTAACAGCGCACCTAGTTTCTTACAAGAGTTTATTTTTGGTAGCGGTGGTCTGCTAAGTGGGTTTGTACCATTAAACTCTTGTACGGCACGTGCCATTTCTCTTACCAGGCTATCGCGCAACTCGTTGTTGTCCTGCTGCGTATTAACAGGTTGAGTTTCTTGTATGATGGGCTCAGGAATCTGCTCATTAGGGATTTGATTATGGACTTGATACACAACTAGCTCTTGGTTATGAATCTCCCGTTCGACTTCGCTTCTGATGGTATCGCGTCTAGCCTCTGGGATAAGATTATTTCTTATAATTAGCCGGTATTGATCTGCTATTCGCTGTTCAGATACTTGAATCTCTGGGTACTCCCTGCAAAATTCGGCATACAGTTGTTGTTGATAGCCGATCGTTTCTCGACCGAGGTTCGTCACCTTGTAATAGAAACGCAAAATGTTTTCATTAATAGACACAGTCCATTTCATGCGCTGCCTCGGTCGTCCCGCTTGAGTGAGCGCCGGCTAATGTTCCAGCACAGCACCTTCAGCGGGTGGAGCTCGTGTTATTGTTGGGCTCATTTGTGGTGCTTCTTGTTGTTGGGCTGTAGCTGATTGTATGACAGGGGCCCGCCTCATCAACACCCTGCCACCGACGTCCCGCATGCTGTCAGGTCCAGCGCCGGCTCCAGACTTTTTTTTTACGCCAGACGTGCACGCCAGACGTGCCCTGGTGATCCCCAGGCAGCGACCCTAAACATAAATTATTAAACTCCATTTTCATGGGTGTGCATTTTATACCTACTGCCAGGTGTCAGTTTTTATTCCACGGCAGGTATCCCTGCTACCCTCTGGGTATCGGTTCTAAGAATACCCAGAGAGCATCCCCCATTCGCAGGGGGCCGCGCCTGATAGAAGAACTGACAAAAAACTCCCACAGGTTATTATTATTATTATTATCCAGATTTAGCCATACGGCTCACACTCCCTCTAAGGGGAAAATTCACTCATCCCAGATACCTACGGTATCAAAAGGATTGAGCTCTGGTGGGACTCTTTCCATGTTATCGAGTCCTAGGTGACTTGGTATGTCGGTGTATCTCCCAAAAATTTTCGTACGCATCTGGACGTCGAAAGTAACACAGCTTTCTGCATAATCTTATATAGATGTTCATTTAGACCCAGCTTTTTTATGTTTTCTAGGAGGCTCTTCGGGATGACTCCAGTGGTAGAAAGAATAATAGGTATTTATTATTATTATCAGATTTAGCCATACGGCTCTCACTTCCTCTAAGGGGAAAATTCACTCATCCCAGATACCTACGGTATCAAAAGGATTGAGCTCTGGTGGGACTCTTTCCGTGTTATCGAGCCCTAGGTGACTTGGTATGCTGGAGTATCTCCCAAAAATTTTCGTACACATCTGGATGTTGAGAGAAGTACAGCTTTCTGCATGGTCTTGTAGAGATGTTCATTCAGACCTAGCTTTCTTATGTTTTCTAGAAGGTTCTTCGGAATAACTCCAGTAGTAGAGAGAATAATAGGTATTGTCTGGGTACTTTCCATTCTCCACTGTCTTCGTATTTGAATTTCCAGATCCCTGTATTTGGCGATCATTTTCGTTTTGTTTAATACGAAGATTATTGTTGTTGGGTATCGCCACATCAATTAGTGTTGTTTGTCTCTTTAGTTTATTAACTAGTATGAGATCTGGTCTATTATGTGCCACTGTTTGGTCTGTGAGCACAGTGCGGTCCCAGTATAGCTTGTAGTTATCATTCTCAAGTATACTTTCAGGAACGTATTGATAATATGGGAGATGGTTTGTTTGGAGAAGTCCCAGTTTGATGGCTATCTCTTGATGAAGGATCTTTCCTACTGAGTCGTGCCGTTCCTTATATTCAGTTGCAGCAAATGCCTGGCAACCCCCGGTAATGTGTTGGATGGTTTCTTGAGCTTGACATCCATATCGGCATTTGTCATTTTGGACCTGAGGGTCTTTGACGATATATTTCAGGTAATTTTTTTTGGTATAACCTGATCCTGAATGGCGAGTAATGAACCTCCTGTTTCAGGGAACAACTTTTCTAATGTCAGCCAATAGTTCGACGCTTTATTGTCGACGTGGTCTTGACTGACCTCATTAGGATGTCGCCCGTGAAGAGGTTTACCCATCCAGGTGCGCATTTTTTCGTCCTTAGTAAGATGGTTTATGCGCATTTCTGGTTCCCTCAGTTTGATCGGTGTTGTATCATCTACTGCACAAATCGCGCGATGTAGAGTAGATGTCTCAGCCTGCATCTGAAAATAAGTTCTTAAATTAGTAATGTGTTTTTCTAGTTGCTCACTTATATCCATAAGTCCTCGTCCTCCTAAATACCGCGGTAATGTCGTTCTTTCTACTGCACTTCGAGGATGGTGTTTTTGTGACTTTGTGAGGTGTGTTCGTACTTTTCGCTGAAGATTTTCTATATCCGTTTTTGTCCACTTAACAATACCAAACGAGTAACTAAGCGCGGAACATGCATAGGTGTTTAGTGCCTTAAACAAATTTTTACTATTAAGGTGTGAACGAAGCAGCTGTTTTACCCTTCGTATAAACTCAGTTGTTATCTCAGTTTTTATTTGCTTATGGTCAATCTTCCGCGCTTGCTTTATTCCGAGGTATTTATACATATCATTTTCACCCATAGCCTCGATGTTCTGGCCGTTTTGCATATCGAATCCACCGGGCTGAACCTTTCCTTTAATTATATTTAAGACATGGCACTTATCAAGGCCGAAGTGCATACTAATGTCATTAGAGAAATTTTCCACTGTTTTCAGCATCTGATCCAGGTGGCATCGAGTAGAAGCCAATAGTTTTAAATCATCCATATACAATAGATGATTAAGCTTTGCCACAACAGTAGTGTTATTTTTTATGCTAAAACCTGTGTCAGTTGAGTTCAGTAGCTGGGATAGGGGGTTCATCGCTAGACAAAACCACAGTGGGCTCAACGAGTCTCCTTGAAATAGGCCCCGGTTGATTGCAATATTTTCAGTTTCGATATTGTTTTCACCAGGTATTTGGAGGTGAATTTTTGTCTTCCAATCTGACATTATATGTTTTAAAAAGGTCACTATGTTATCATCGACTTTATATATTTTTAATATATCTACAAGCCATTCATGCGGCACTGAATCAAACGCTTTCTTGTAGTCGATGAAAGCAGTAAAGAGATTCCTTTTTTTGCTATATGCTTGGTTAGAAATGACAGAGTCGATGATAAGTTGTTCTTTGCAGCCCATGGAACCCTTAGCGCACCCTTTCTGTTGGGGCTCTATGATATTGTTTAGAGCACAGTGTTGGTAGATACGCCGGGCTACACAGGATGTGAGCAATTTATACAGAGTTGGAAGACAAGTAATTGGGCGATATTTGGTTGGATCTTGGGTGTTATTTTGATCTTTTGGTATTAAATAAGTTGTTCCCTGGGTTAGGAAAGATGGTATTTCCTGCGGATTAGAAATACTGTGATTAATTAATGCTGATAAGCACTCATGAATACTCCAAAACTTCTTAAGCCAGAAGTTTTGAATGCCGTCTGGTCCAGGAGATTTCCAGTTATGAAGCTCTTTGATAATATTTGAAACTTCTTCAGTAGTAAAGGGTTCGTAGGGAGCAGTAACGTAGTGTTGGCAGTTGTGCGCCGTATCTTCAATCCATCCAGCATTGGTGTTAAGAGCAGCTGGTGTGGAAAGTTGATTTCCCCAAAACTCATGGATTTCTTTTTGGCTTGGGTACGATTTATTGGCACTTTCTGCAGTAGAATTGAGTTTCCGATAGAACGCCTTCTCGGCATTCTCAAAAAGCATATTGTCGGATTTTCGTTTGTTACTAATTTTGTATCTCCTTAGTCGGCCTGAGTAAACGGAAAGTTTTTGTTTTAATGTATCCAGGCACTGGTGTGCTGTGTTGTTTGCTGGATTATATTGTGAGTGTCTTGCGGTGGTTATCATTATTTCTTCAGCTCTTCTGATTACTCTTCTACTTGTTGTCCCTCGAATATATTCTGTGATTTGACCAATGTCCCTACGTAATGCTTCAATTTTAATAAGCAGCCGTTTTTCCCAAGGTGCAACTCTGTTATATGTCCTTTCGATATTAGTACCCCGTCGTGTTCTGATCTTAATGCCCATTACATTAGCAATTGCTGTTGCTGCCCAGTAAATCAGCATATGCAAATATTCTAATGTATGAGCTTCCACGATATAGTTGGGTAGGACTTCAGTGTTCATCAATTGTAACAGCGCACCTAGTTTCTTACAAGAGTTTATTTTTGGTAGCTGTGGTCTGCTAAGTGGATTTGTTCCATTAAACTCTTGTACGGCACGTGCCATTTCTCTTACCAGGCTATCGTGCAACTCGCTGTTGTCCTGCTGCGTATTTACAGGTTGAGTTTCTTGCATGAGAGGCTCAGGAATCTGCTCATTAGGGATTTCATTATGGACTTGATCCACAACTAGCTCTTGGTTATTTATTATTATTATTATTATCCAGATTTAGCCATACGGCTCACACTCCCTCTAAGGGGAAAATTCACTCATCCCAGATACCTACGGTATCAAAAGGATTGAGCTCTGGTGGGACTCTTTCCATGTTATCGAGTCCTAGGTGACTTGGTATGTCGGTGTATCTCCCAAAAATTTTCGTACGCATCTGGACGTCGAAAGTAACACAGCTTTCTGCATAATCTCATATAGATGTTCATTTAGACCCAGCTTTTTTATGTTTTCTAGGAGGCTCTTCGGGAGGACTCCAGTGGTAGAAAGAATAATGGGTATCGTCTGGGTACTTTCCATTCTCCATTGTCTCCTGATTTGTATTTCTAGATCTCTGTACTTGGCGATCTTTTCGTTGTATTTAACACGTAAATTATTGGTGTTGGGTATCGTCACATCAATAAGTGTTGTTTGCCTAGTAATTTTATTAACTAGTATGAGATCGGGTCTATTATGGGCAACTGGTTGGTCTGTAAGCACAGTGCGGTCCCAGTATAGCTTGTAGTTGTCATTTTCAAGCATTCTATCAGGGACGTATTGATAATAAGGAAGATGGTCGGTTTGGAGAAGTCCCAGTTTATCAGCTAGTTCTTGGTGGATAATTTTTCCTACTGAGTCATGGCGTTCTTTATAATCAGTACCGACAAATGCCTGGCAGCCACCGGTAAGATGTTGGATGGTTTCTTGGGCTTGACATCCATATCGGCATTTGTCATTTTGGACTTGGGGATCTTTAACAATATATTTCAGGTAGTTTTTAGTTGGAATAACCTGATCCTGAATGGCAAGTAGGAAACCCTCAGTCTCGGGAAACATCTTTCCTGATGTCAACCAATAGTTCGACGCTGTATTGTCGACATATTCTTGGCTGATCTCATTGAGATGTCGCCCATGCAGAGGTTTACTCATCCAGGTGCGCATTTTGTCTTGTTTAGTCAGGTGGTTTATGCGCATTTCTTGTTCCCTCAGTTTAAGCGGCGTCGTATCATCTACTGCGCAAATTGCTCGATGTAAAGTAGATGTCTCAGCCTGTACCTGAAAATAAGTTCTTAAATTAGCAATTTGTTTATCCAATTGCTCACCTATATCCATAAGTCCTCTTCCCCCTTGATACCGCGGTAATGTTGTTCTCTCTACTGCACTGCGTGGGTGATGTTTTTGCGCCTTTGTGAGAAGTGTTCTTACTTTCCGCTGAAGATCCTCTATATCTGTTTTTGACCACTTTATAATACCAAATGAGTAGCTCAGCGCGGAACAGGCGTACGTATTTAATGCCTTAAACAAATTTTTACTATTAAGATATGACCGATTTAGTTGTCTTACTCTTCGTACGAACTCCGAAGTTAGTTCAGTTTTCATTTGTCTATGGTCAATTTTCCGCGCTTGTTTTACTCCGAGATATTTGTACATATCATTTTCACCCATTGCCTCGATGTTTTGGCCATCTTGCATATCGAAACCTCCGGGCTGAATCTTTCCTCTGACTATATTTAGTATACGGCACTTGTCTAGTCCAAAATTCATACTGATATCATTTGAGAAATTTTCTACAGTTTTTAGCATCTCATCTAGGTGGTTTCGAGTGGAAGCCATTAATTTTAAATCATCCATATACAACAGATGATTAAGCTTCGCTACAACAGTGTTGTTATTTTTGATGCTAAAACCTGAGTCAGCTAGAGTTCAGCAGCTGAGATAGTGGGTTCATTGCTAGGCAGAACCAAAGTGGACTCAACGAGTCCCCCTGGAAAAGCCCCCGGTTAATAGGGATATTTTCAGTTTCGATATTAATTTCACCCGGTATTTGAAGGTGAATTTTAGTCTTCCACTCTGCCATTATATTCTTCAAAAAGGTCACGAGATTATCATCGACTTTATATATTCTTAATATATCTACCAGCCATTCATGCGGCACTAAATCAAAAGCCTTCTTGTAGTCAATGAAGGCAGTAAACAGGTTTCTTTTTTTGGTGTATGCCTGGTTAGAAATGACTGAGTCGATAATAAGTTGTTCTTTGCAGCCCATGGAGCCCTTAGCGCATCCTTTCTGTTGAGGCTCTATGATATTGTTCAGAGCACAATGTTGGTAGATACGCCGGGCCACACAGGATGTGACCAATTTGTACAAAGTTGGAAGACAAGTAATTGGTCGGTACTTTGCTGGATCTTGGGTATTACTTTGATCCTTCGGTATTAGATAAGTGGTTCCCTGAGTAAGAAATGATGGTATTTCCTGTGAATTAGAAATAATATTATTAATAAATACTGTTAAAAGCTCATGAAAACTCCAAAACTTCTTTAGCCAGAAGTTTTGAACTCCGTCTGGTCCAATAGATTTCCAGTTATGAAGCTCTTTGATAATGTTCGAGACTTCTTCAGTGGTGAAAGGTTCATAAGGAATATTACTGTAGTGTTGACAGTTGTTCGTCGTTTGTTCAATCCATCCAGCATTGTTATTATGAGTAGCTGGCGTCGAAAGTTGGTTTCCCCAAAACTCATGAATTTCTTCTTGGCTTGGGTAGGATTTATTATTTGCATTTTCTACAGTGGAATTAAGTTTCCTATAGAAAGCCTTCTCTGCTTGCTCAAAAAGTATGTTGTCGTATTTCCGGTGGTTACTAACCTTGTACCTCCTCAGGCGGCCTGAGTAAACAGATAGTTTTTGTTTTAATGTGTCCAGGCATTGTTGAGGTGTGTTGTTTTCTGGATCATGTCGTGAGTGTCTTAGAGTGTTAAACAATATTTCTTCAGCTCTTTTGATGATTTTTCTACTTCTTACTCCTCTTATGTATTCTGTTATTTGTCCAATGTCCCTACGCAGTAATTCAATCTTCCCCAGCAGTCGTTTTTCCCAGGGTGCTATTCTGTTACCAGTCCTTCCGATGTTGGTACCCCGTCGTGTTCTGATCTTAATGCCCATAACATTAGCAATTGCTGTTGCTGCACAGTAAATCAGCATATGCAAATATTCTAATGTGTGGGCCTCTGTGATATAATTGGGTAGGACTTCAGTATTCACAATTTGTAACAGCGCTCCTAGTTTCTTAGAAGAGTTTATTTTTGGTAGCGGTGGTCTGCTAAGTGGGTTTGTTCCACTAAACTCTTGTACAGCGCGTGCCATCTCGTTTACCAGACTATCGTGCAACTCGTTATTGTCCTGCTGTGTATTATTAGGTTGAGTTTCTTGTACGAGAAGCTCAGGAATCTGCTCGTTGGGGACTTCATTAGGGACTTGGTCTGCAACTTGCTCTTGGTTATGGATCTCCTGTTCAATTTCGCTTCTGATAATGTCGCGTCTAGTCTCTGGGATAAGATTGTTTCTTAAAATTACCCGGTATTGGTCTGCTACTCTTTGTTCAGATACTTGAATTTCTGGGTATTCCCTGCAAAATTCGGCATACAGTTGTTGTCGATAGCCGATCGTTTCTTGACCGAGGTTTGTCACCTTATAATAAAAGCGCAAAATATTTTCGTTTATGGACACAGTCCATTTCATGCGCTGCCTCGGTCGTCCCGCTTGAGTGAGCGCCGGCTGATGTTCCAGCGCAGCACTTTCAGCGGGTGGAGCTCTTGTTGTTGTTTGGCTCATTTGTGGTTCTTCTTGTTGTTGGGCTGTAGCTGATTGTATGACAGGGGCCCGCCTCCTCAACACCCTGCCACCGACGTCCCGCATGCTGTCACGTCCAGCGCCGGCTCCAGACGTGCCCTGGCGATCCCCAGGCAGCTACCCTAAACATAAATCATTAATCTCCATTTTCATGGGTGTGCATTTTATACCTACTGCCAGGTGTCAGTTTTTGTTCCACGGCAGGCATCCCATTATTATTATTATTATTATTATTATTATTATTATTATTATAATTGTTGGGAATGATATATAAGACTTTGCTATCCACCTTTGGCAGTAATCCTGGGAGGCGCTAGTTAAATAGGCCGAATTGGGTGAACTATCATTTATTTTTTTAGTTTTTGCATTACCAGCATTTACATGTAGACTAACAAAAAATATTTTCGATCCGATCGATCTTGATACTTTAAGTCTTTCTCGAGATATTTGCATTTAAACGTTACAATGCATATCATAAATGTAACCTTGAGAACAGTAAGGTGTACTTATTATCTAATAAAAGACGAGTTATGATAAAACAATGGCAGCTTTTTTTTCCAACTTTTCCAAAAAGTTTGTCTTTGTTATGGATTATAGTAGAGATTTCATGTAGTCTCATACATATCAATTTAAAGGTTTAATTTCTTGGGTACGAGGCGGCCAAGAGAATTTAATGCCTTGTCCATTCCAAAGATGTGTAACCAGAGATCTACGATCATAAACACTCTCATATAAATGGGTACGAACTATTAGTAGATAATCTGGAGGCGCATTATCTTGCATGAACTGCATGTTATATTTTATAGCAAAATTCGAGTAAAGACGTACAACATGTCAAAAAACTTGTAAATAATATTTAATATTGTTGTCAATTTAATCTTACTGGAAGTTGATACTGACCGATGAAATGAAACTCAATAATACTGCATCACATATTTATTGAAAATTTATGTTTAAAATGTTCTTATTTATACTTGTGAGGATTTACAAAATCATAATTGTGATTTTTTTCTCTCATTAAATACTCCTTCTCTTGTAAGGATTGTCCCATCAGTAAACTTTATTTTTTCCAGGAATATTAGGAAGTGTGGGTTGTGTGTTAATTTGCAGGACAATAAATTTTATAATTCGTTCCTTTGTAATCGTATAATTCGTGATAAACTAGATTTATTTATAACAGTAGCTGCCTGCAAGAGGTGAGTAACTAGTTCAAGATTTTGTAAAATTAGAACTAAAACTACAACGTCTTCATCTGGTAAAATTCTTTTAGGTTGACTGTATTTTGTTTATGAAACGGAATTGTTTCGAATAAATTTGCGCACAAATTATAATTTACTTTTGTATAAACGCAAATACATCGTATATGTTAACTTACAATTTTATATAAATCAATATTTTGAATTTAAAGACTAAAGTGAAATACCTCCATCCTCATATGAAACTCTGAACGTAGAACTCAAAACACCTTATACTTATTATATAAACTCACGATTTTCTTGGAAAGTTACCAAGACACGATTATGATTGTGATCAGGGTTGATTACTGAAACATCGATTTTTATTATGCTGAATAATTATTTTGCGGGTGGTTTTCATATGGGAATAAAAAAAATTCTACCCTACCGTGGCAATAATTATGAGTATAAATCTGCCGAAAGCCACCAATAATTATTGTTTGTCAACTCTTCTGACAGTCACAGCCAACTTTAAAATCGTTGTTTTCAAGAATATGATATGTACTCCAACGTTTAAATACTAAAATCTCGAGAACGCCTTAAACAATCGAGATGGACAAATAAAGGTTTTTGTTTAAAATAATGACATTTATATTTTTTTACGTTTACTGATATTCTATTAAGATAAGAATTAAAAAAAACAGGTGATGAGTCATCCAATAAGACCATTTAACTAGGACCGTTTAACTAGACCTATTTAACTTAGGACCAACAAAGGTTATAACAAATTTGAATTTGCTGTCCTCTATAATTATCTTGAATCAATTTTAAGTTTAAAACATTTAGTAGTTTACAAATAATTAAAATTTTTCGATAATAATATCTCATCCGTAACGCATTCTTTATGAGAAACTCTATATATTCAGAGGAAGAATTTTTTCCCACAGTGTGATTTTAATAATTTTACACGTTAATACTGCAATATGAATTCTAAAGCCTGTTAGCTTCTGGCATACCCAGAGTTATAAAGTTTAACACTGATCAGACAAGTCTTTCGTTTAGGCACGAATTATCTAGATAATAGATTTGTCTTCTCCTTAGGCTATATTTTTAAATATTTCTTAAATACCTGTGTCTATAACATATTATTTTTTGTTGTAGATTAAGACTGATTCTGATTTGAGTGCTTTCTTTCTCTTTGGCTTTTTAGGTTTATTTATCTACAATTATCACAGCCGTTTGGTAATTAAAATTTAATTTAAAAATATATTTAATTTAAATATAAAGTAGAATTAATTAGGTATTATAGAATGAATAGACACTATTTATTAAATAAAAAATGAACACAATTGATAAAATCAGCTAACGTTACTAACTTTTCTTATGCCGCATATTACTAATTTTTACCTCTCTGCGTACTGAGTTCTCTACATAGCCTTCAGCTACGACACTAAGATTTTTATGCCACTAGTCATTTCAACTGTAGAAAATCTCCAGCTGTATTTGCTGGTAATGTCGCTGAAGTAGGACTAAAATAATGTTTTTTATGCCAATTAACATGTTCCAGTTCATATCACTATTATAATTCGACTATATTAAATGCCTAGAACACTTTATTTCAATTTTAAGAGTTCAATTTTAAAAAGTATGTCTAAAACAATGTATTGACTGACATGCTCCAGTTCAAATTACTATTATAATTTGATTTTCTTAAATGTCCAGATCATTTAATTTCAATTTTAAAATTTCATCACACCCGTATCCTCTATAAACAACATTACGATGGCTTAATGCTAATATCCCGTATCTGCAAAATTTTGAATTTTCATTTTTTTGTCCAAAGATGTCCCTAGCAGTGTCTTCCACCTCTCTGCAAATTCCCAGTATCGTAAAAGCATTAGACCGAGCCAAATTATTATTCTTGTAATAATAATTTAATTAAAATTGGTTCTAAAACGAATGGTTCTGGTTCTAAAAATAATTATTGTCCTAAAAATATTTTATACCCTTTAAGCTGATAGTTCCTGGTTTTAGTTTCGCATATCAATATTGAACTAGATTATCCCGTAATTCCCGTAGAGAAACCTTTTTTATTTTATTTTTCATTTTCATGTGTATTTGCTACAAGAAATAGCTGACCTAAATTTCTACAATTAAATAAAACAAAAATGACTTTCAGTGTTATGACAAATTTCCCTTTTTTACAGACAAATAGGTTAAGTTGAACTATAAAAATGATTGCTTATTGCACTAAAAAATCAAATGTAGCTGCAGATAATCAGTCTTTAAGTAGTACTGAAGAACCGGATATGAACCAAGTGATACAAATTCAGAATCAAGTATATCAGATGGCTGATGAAATAACAAATAATAATTCAGAGGACCTAGCTTCCTGTGCCATAATCATAAATATAATCAAGATCAAATAGACCAGACCCTCAATGATATAGACAGCGATATTCCTGACGATTTGGCTTTCACTTCTATTCAAAATGACGATCAGCTCGTAGTATTATGCGACGAGGTGCTCGAGAACCTAGAACAACATGTTTCTATTAGTGATCTCCAGCCGGCTAAAGATGTTCTAAAAGAGTTTGTTGACAATTATTCCGCTGAAGATGAAAGTTCTGGGAAAAGAAAGAGAAAAGCACTTGCGTCTGAATGGCCGAGAAATAAAATTAAGAAATTAAGATTAACTGGTAAAGCGTATAAAGGTTATCAAAGGAATAGAAATGGCATTATTACACAAGGGGTACCCAAACCTGAAAGAAAAATAACCAAACGCATGCAAATCTACTGCATGTTTAAAGTCAAAGAAAAGCTTCTGCCAAACGTTTTCACAAGAACACAGATCCTCGATTTTTGAAAAATTCTGGGTGAATTTGGACTTCTGGGAGGAGAAAAAGGTCTACGTTCAACCGGGAATATGGAATATGTGGCAAATATAAGACAGTCCACTGAAGGTCCTTCCCGTAGGAAGAGAACTTATTTTAACTACCTAAGAACAAAACAGAATGGCAGAAAAAGGGTATGCAAAAAAATGTTTTAAGTACTACTATAAGAGATTTCAGAGCCATTAGTCCAAAACTGTGCATTTTAAGAGTTAAAACTCGTTTCTTTAACTACAGTCTAATTAATGCGCATGCCCGACAGAAGAAAAAGAAGAGGAAATTAAAGAAGAATTTTATGACGAATTAGAGTCCGCATATCAGTTATGCCCAAAAAATGATATAAAAATAATCTATGGAGACCTAAACGCCAAAGTTGGAAAAGAACAGCAATTCCAACCCACAATAGGTAGGCACAGTCTCCATGAGCAATCAAATGACAATGGCAATAGGTTAATAAACCTAGCAAGATCACTTAACATGGTGATTGCCAGCACATACTTCGCTCGCAAAGATATACACAAAGGTACCTGGAAATCCCCGGATGGACTTACAGTAAATATGATAGATCATATTATTGTAGACTCGAGACACCAATCGAATATAATAAACGTCCGCACTAGTAGAGGGGCAAATGCGGATTCTGATCACTACCTGGTCGAAAGTAGGGTAAGGGCTAGAATTTCAAACATCAAAAAGGAAAGAGGCTCTAAACATGAACGATACAAGGTAGAAAGACTCAAAGAAACAAACAAAAATAAAGAGTATAAAGAAAAGATAAACAACAAACTAGAAAACAAAATAACACATGAAAACCTAAATGAAGAGTGGGAAGAATGCAGAGACATCATAAAAGAGGCAGCTAAAGAAGTACTAGGCATAAAAGGTAGAGAAAGAAAAACAAGAACGAATGACTGGTTTGACGAAGAATGTCAGATCATCACAGACAAAAAAACAGAGCATATTTACTGATGCAACAGGGGCACAGAACCCGACAAGCAGAGGAAGAATATAAACGACTACGCAAAGAAGAAAAGAAAACTCACCGAAGAAAAAAGAGAGAATATATGAACAAAGAACTTCAAGAACTACAAGAACTAAGTAAATCAACAGAGACAAGAAAATTGTATCAGAGACTAAACAAATGCAGAAAAGACTTCAAACCGAGAACAACGATGTGTAGAGATAAGGAAGGTAATATATTGACAGAACAGCAAGAGATACTAAGTAGATGGACAGAACATTTTACGGAAAAGTTTGAAGGAGATCGGAGAGAGACGACCCCTGACATACCATTAGACCAAGCAGACAATAGAGAAAAGACTCCACCAAAAATAGCCGAGATTAGAGCAGCAGTAGAAAAATTAAAGAACAATAAAGCACCGGGATCGGATCAAATAGCATCGGAGTTACTAAACGAAGGAGGATACGCACTCCAAAAAAGAATACATGAATTGATAACAAAGATATGGTCGAATAAACAGCTACCAACGGAGTGGAATAGCGGTATTATTGTACCACTACATAAAAAAGGAAATCAGTTAGAATGTGGAAACTACCGTGGAATCACGCTGCTGAATGCAGCATACAAAATAATGTCCTATGTCATTTATGAAAGACTTAGACCACACGCTGAAAAAATAGTTGGCAAATACCAAAGTGGCTTCTGTAGACAGAAGTCAACAATAGACCAGATATTTGTTCTGCGACAGATCCTCGAAAAAACAAGTGAATATAACATCGACACCCATCATCTCTTCATAGACTTTGAAAGCGCATATGACAATATAAACCGAGAATTCTTAATAAAAGCAATGAAAGAATTTAATATACCAACACAACTAATAGAACTGATAAAAGAATCTCTAAAAGTAGAAAGTAGAATCCGGATACAAAATGAATTAACGGAAACAATAGATGTGAAAAAGGGACTACGCCAGGGAGACGCTCTATCATGCATCTTGTTCAACATTGTGCTCGAGAAAATACTGAGGGACACAACAGTCAATACACGAGGAACAATCATTAATAAAAGCGTGCAAATACTAGCATTTGCAGATGATGTTGACATAATCGCAAGATCAAGAAGAGAAATGATAGAGGCATACAACCAAATAGAACGAGCTGCACAAAATAGTGGTCTTAAAATCAATCAGACCAAAACAAAATATATGCAGGTAAGAAAAAACGCAGAAATAAGGCAGCCACAAAATATAACCATAGGAGAATACAACATAGAGGAGGTAAAAAACTTTATATACTTGGGATCCCTAGTCACGTCTGATAATAACGTTACGGAGGAAGTGAAGAGGCGAATATTTATTGCAAATAAATGTTACCATGGCTTAATTAGACACCTAAGATCAGATAACGTCGCAAGAAAGACAAAATGCCAAATATATAAAACCCTAATAAGACCGGTACTCACATATGGCTCAGAAACCTGGACACTTACTAAAAGAGAGGAAACGTTGTTAGCCACCTTCGAAAGAAAAATCTTGCGACACATATATAAGGGCACAAAAGAAAACGGAATATGGCGAAGACGATACAACTCTGAACTATACAAAATATACCAAGATCCGGATATTATAACATTCATCAAAATAGGACGGCTGCGTTGGATAGGACATGTAGAAAGAATGGAAGAAGGCGAAATACCAAACAAAATATTCAAACAGATACCAGTAGGAAAAAGAACAAGAGGAAGACCGAAACTGAGATACTTAGAACAAATAGAAAATGATATAACAACCTTAAAAATAAAAAACTGGAGAAAAAAAGCACGAAACAGATCGGAATGGAGAAGAATCCTAGAACAGGCCAAGACCCAAAAAGGGTTGTCGAGCCAGTGATGATGATGATGAAAAAAATGTTTTTAGGAACTTTAGGAATCAAGGAAGATATGGTTCACAATTGGGTGGCTAACACAGAACATGGACTGAGAATTGATAACTCAGAAGGAGTTACATCTGAAAGATCAAGATCTGATCATGCCTCAAAAACTGATAAGAAAAAGCGGTTGAGCAATTGGCTAGAATCGTTGCCAAAACTGATCTCGCATTACTGTAGAAAATATACCCAAAAGCTATATCTTGAACAATTTTTTTTTACTAAAATGGATCTTTTCCGGACTTATGAAAATTATTTTAAATATCACAATAAGCAGAAATATGTCTTAAGCTTTCCTATATTTGATGACATATTTAGACAAATGAACCTATCTTTATACAAGCCAAAAAAGACAGATGCGACGTACGCTGCTCTTTCGAAAACAATAGCATAAATGAAGCAGACTACAAGAAGCATTTGGAAAAAAGGATAGGGCCAGAAAAGAACAGGAAAAAGACAAGAAGAAAGCGTTGAAGAGAGAAAAGTACGCTCTGGTTGTGGATGTTCAAGCTGTTAAAATATGCCCCTTTATAAACGCAAGTGCAGTTTACTATCAAATGAAATTGAACTGTCATAATTTTACAGTATACAACTTAGCAACTCATTAAAGTACTTGCTACTGGTGAAACGAAACCGAATCTCACAGCATCAATTTTTCATAATTTTTATTGCATTACATTGAAGAAAAGTGCACAGATCCAACACTGCCAATTAACATTTATTCGGATGGATGCTGTTATCAGAACAGAAATGTGGTAATGGCCAATGTTTTGTTTCACTACAGCTTGAAAAATAATGTGCTTATAGATCAAAAGTTTCTAGAACGCGGCCATACGCAGATGGAATGCGATGCAATCCATGCTATGGTCGAAAAAAAATTAAAAAATCGGCATATCCATCTGCCAAGTGACTATGTTAATAATTCACGAGAGGCCAGGCGTAATCCATTTTCAAAATAAATTTTTTAAAGACTATTTTCAGCCATCTACATGGAGCTATAATTCTATTCGACCAGGGAATAAGCCAAGTGAGCCAACAGTTACCGATCTTAGACAAATACACTACAATCCGGAAAATAAAAAGATATTTTATAAAATTAATTTTGATGATGATCTTCAAGCTTTACCCATAAGACAAATTAAATATCCTAAAATTTTCAACTACCCTCTATTGCATAAGGAAAGATTAAAAATTTCATTCAAAAAGTGGACTCACTTACAAGAACTGACATCTCTTTTGCCTGCGGATTGTAGATATTTTTATGATAACTTACCTCATTTTTCAAACTAACACTGCATTAAGAGTTATATTCTTCTTAAATGAATAAAAACTTACCTCATTTTTCAAAATAACATTGTATGAAGAGTTATACTTTTTTTCTTTAATGAATAAACATTTACGTTGTTACAATATTGTAATTTCTTTTTCTAAGCTATCAAAAATTTTAATTAATAATATCCCGTAACTGCATTTCAGTTTTTTTATTTTTTTCATTCAATAACCCGTATCTGACATACAAGTTGATCACAAATTAATTTAAACTAAAACCTATGTTTATTTCATTTAATAACTGTTTATAAAGAATAACCAACAATAAATGTTGATTTCATGTAATGTTTTCAGTGTTTAAGGTTTTTTTTTGTTTCCTAAAAAATTTCATTTTTTGCATATACGGGGTATTAGCATTAAGTCATCGAATTAGTCGAACCAAACTAAAAACAGGATTTAATACTGGTATCAAAATTATAGAACTTTGTTTTTTACGTGATGGAACAGGTTTCTAAGCTGTATATTATTACTGGTCCAATCACGTTGTATACATTCGGATCTTCAATGCTCTAGATAGCATATTTGATTTCTGCTAAAATCATTGTAGTGAGTTATGGTGGCACACAAATAACAAAATTTTTTTTCACGTTCAAAATTGTATGTATCCATAATTATATTTTGCCCTATTCAGTCTCTGCCTGCCCTACGGTTGATGTGCATATATCTCGGCTCCGCTTGATTGATGTGTAGCCCTACTTTTTTGCGTCCTTTTTTAGTTTCACAAACATTTCCTTATTTTGGTGGTACCACTGCTTACAGTATCTATAACGTCAAGGAATGCCGGATCATTCGGGGGTCTTAGTCTGAGAACACTACTAGCTTTATCTTAACTTATTTGATGGACATATGTAAGATAATGTTAAACCACTTTGAATAGAGAAACTTTCTGTGATATTTATCCTACTATGACCTTAACCCTTAAATTCTCAATAAATATTTTATTTAAATTAATACTCTTAATTGGTATCCCTATACTTTCTATATCCATTCACATATAATACCTTACGATGCTGTTATTATTTTGTAGAAAATACATAAATAACCGGTGTAGATCTTTATCAAAATTTCCATTCTTTTTAGAGTTTTTTTTTTTTTCTTTTATAGTTGTAGTAATAGTGAAAATCTGATTTACTGTTGATCTTCCCCGTCGAGCATGCCAATATTATTCTGTTACGTTATAAACGTCACATCTTTATTAATTTATATTTAAATAATAATTTTATTGTAATTTCTTTATTAATTTATTAATTCCTTTGCCTTCAGTTTCTTTTTTACCTTTTTTTGTCAAAACCTAGTTGGCGCCCTCTCTCTTTATTTTCTCTCTCCTTCTGTCCCGTAGAATAAATATTCGCCCTCAGTAGATATACAAAGTCTTTATCACTATAGAGATAGGGAAATAAATGTGTTAGAGAGAGAAGGATCTTTTAGTGAGTAAGAGTGAGATAGATGACGTCACGTCGAAGGAATCTCCTCTACCGCCATTTTCAATCCAATTTTAGAGATAGTGCAAACACTCCTGACCACGGCGCAGTAGACGAAATTTGGTTTAGTCCCCACTTCCATGTGAAACGCATTGTACTATGCATTGAATATTTCCACTTACAATAGAACCTTTCTGCCTTTACATGAATTTGACTCCGCCTTCGCGCAGCTCCATGGTCAGGAGTGTTTGAACTATCTCTAACTTAAAATATTAAATAAATTAAAAATTTTAGACAAAGGAATCTACATTACCGACTGTCATAGTTCAGCTATCCGCTAGTTGGCACCGCCAATTTTAAACATTCGCCATTTTTAGTCCAATGTAAGCTAGTTGGCGCTATTTTTTAAATTAAAATATTAAATAAATTAAAAATTTAAAAGGCCGATTCACATTAGGCGTTCAGGTCACGCTCCGCTCAAGTTCCGCTCACGATCAAGAATTGTGTACACTATTCACAGTAGGCGCTCAGGTGACGCTCCGCTCACGATCAAGAATTTCGGTATACTATTCAATTTGGCGGGACTCAGAGAATAGGCACAGTTCTTTGCATATATAAATTTGTTTAACATGTTTAAAGATTTTTCTAACAGTGATTTGGCTGTCATTGCTTTATGTTTGGATGAAGAAGAGCTTCAGTCAACCAATAAACAGCCAAGAATATGGGTGCACAATATTTTAAAAACAAGGAAAACAAAAGGGAAGTTTTTTACTCTGTATAAAGGTCTGTGTGACGATGAAACTAAATTTTTTCAGTGCTTTCGAATGACAAAACATAAATTTTATTACATTTTGAATAAAATTTCGGCCGACTTGCGAAAACAGAATACCACCTTTAGGGAGGCTATTACTGCAGTAGAGAAGTTAGCTGTATGCTTAAGGTTAGTAAAAACTGTACCATATAAGTATGTGATTTTTTATTAAAAAAAAAAGAAAGTATTTGCAAAGAAATTACAACTTAAAAGTACACAGTATACAAAATAAATATAAATGTTTTAATCTTAATATAAAAGAGGGTATTACACAAATTAACAAAAAAAAAATAAAAACTACCGTCTGGTGAAAAATGTTCATAATATGATGATGCGGTGGAAGGAGGTCTTGATTGGATAGGTGTAGGTGTCGAGAAAACTTGAGGAGGTGTATGCAGCAGAGCAGCTCCATCCATTTGGTCACTAAAGCCAGAATTGCGAAAAGTTCCAGAACCAGGAAGCGGGTGACACGAAAAGTGTTGTTGTTGATACGGTTGTGCATTGACGTTAGTAGCAACAATGTATTTGTTTTCAATATCTGCGACAGTATTAAATATTGTTCTTTTGACAAGCTGATAATCAGCTGGTGAAAAAGTACGCACTGTTGCTTTAATACTGTCGAAAAACAAATCTATGTGGTCCTTCTTTGTGTTTTGTTGTTCTGCATGTTCTTCTTCTTTTTACTGAGAATATATTGCATTAGTGCTGCACTTACGCTTTCTGTTGAAGATCGAGCTTTTTTCTGTGTCAACTTTTTGTTTTTCAAAGAAATTTTTCGATATTGAGAGCGCAACGATTCCCATCTTTGTTTACATTCCTTCGCTAAAATAAATGAAAAATATTAGTACACTTATTTTGTTTATTGTGTTGCAAGGTTTTTTAAATAAAAAAGTTTTTACATCAAGGGGGATTCAAACTCACGGCCTTTGCTTATCGAGTACAAGTACATACATATATCGTATATAGTAACAAAACTAACGAAGCTTTTGCTCGAGTGGCTGAAATATACTCATGTCTTCGATAGTGAGGTTAGTTACTGCATTACACTTGATATACAAAGGTCGAGGGTTTGAATCCCACTGGAGGCATAAACGTTTTAACAAAAAATTGTCTGTACGCCTTAAAAAAAATTTTTTTATAAAATTTTGTTTTAGATTTTTGTCAATGGTCGTGCTACTATGACTAGTGGACGCACATTACAAGTTCATTGCAGTAGACATAGGTTCCTACGGTAAGAATAGTGACGGAGGAAAATTTGCTAGCTCAAAGCTAGGAAGAGCTCTAGAGCAGGGAATGATTCATATTCCTGAAGAAACAGTATTTCCTGGAACAGCTATTATGGCACCGTACGTAATAATTGGTGATTCTGCTTTTCCTTTAAAAACAAATCTTATAAGACCCTACCCAGAACCGCAAGCCAATAACGATAGCAAGAAACAAATTTTTAATTACCGGCTATGTCGTTCTCGTCGTGTTGTAGAAAACGCTTTTGGAATTTTGGCTTAAAAGTTTCGCATATATATGAGAAAATTAAATTCCAAACCCGGAAATGTAGAAAATATCATTTTGACTACATGTATTTTGCATATTTTTTTGCGAGAAGATGCTGTTTTACAACCTGAGGTTTCAAGCGAATTATTTGTACCTCAAAAAGGACGAACTCAGTTTTCGTCATTGCCAAGACAAGGAGGGAATGCTCATGAAAATGCGTTTCTCGTCCGAGAAACATTTAAAAACTTTTTTAACTCTGATGTTGGGAGTGTCCCATGGCAAATTCATAAATAGTTATCAAAACTAGTATAATTATTATTTCTAACAATTTTATGCACTTATAACCTTAATTTAAAATATACAGTCAGTGCTTACCTGTTTTATTTAATTTAATGGCAATTTTCTTCCGTCTTTTATTTTTATGTACCGTATCAAAATACAGTCTATCTCCCTGGTTGTACAATTCCTTACAGCAGCGCACCAATTCATCAACTGTTCGTCATCCATCGAGCTGCGAAAATCGTACCTTCACCTGACTGTTACTAATTCACACCCTGCCGCTCCGCTCCACTCAGATCAAGTCACGATCAAACTGTTGTGTTTACTGTGAATAGCACCATTTAAGATGCGTCTAAAGAATACTTGACCGAACCTTGAGCTGAGCGTGAGCGGAGCGTGACCTGAGCTATAATGTGAATCGGCCTTAAGACTTTCATTTAATTCATCAAGTGTTATGGAAGTGTTTAGTGGATCAGCAGTATCTTCTATATTAATTCTCGATGCTTCTGTTCTTTCTTTACGTTCTAAGAAATTTGGGTGGTACTGCTGATTGCTTGAATAAAACTGATAGTGTTCTACTAAAATTTCTGAGATTTCGTGTTTGTCTGAAGTTTTAAGATCATTTGTAGTTATTGTGTCAATATGGTTAAATGTTTTTGAACCTTTTATTTTTCTTATTTTTTGCCATATATTCCTTATGGACGTAGACGAGTCAATTGACGACACGTAATTGGTCCAGCTCCCTTTTTTTGCTTGCTTTATTAAACATCTAGATCTGGCTCTTAAAGATCTAAAATTGTTCAAGTTATTAGGTGTGTTATACTTCTTGTATATATTAAAAGCATGTTTTGTTTGCTTTAAAGCGGATACGATTTTAGTGTTCCACCAAGAAAGAGGAACTTTTGTGATATTTTTGATTTTTCCTATAGAATCTCTGGCTGCATCTAAAATTATACCATTGAAAGATGATAGAGTAGTGTCTATATTATCTGATATAACGAGATTTGGTATACGTATGCTTACTAGGTTTGAGTATTTTTCCCAATCAGCTGACTTTAATTTCCACGTTTCATATGGTGCTGTACAGGTTTTTTTATCTTTGTTATGAGTAATTATTATTGGAAAATGATCACTGTCGTATAGGTGGTCCAATGTATTCCACTGTAAAAATGGAGCTAAAGTTGAATCACTGATAGATAAGTCTATGGAGGAAAAAGTGCCATTATGTGCATTGAATCTAGCAGGTGTTCCTGTGTTTAACAAAACTAGTTTTATGTTATTAATTGCTTCTAATAATATTCGTCCATTTTTATCTGTTTTTTGTAATACCCATGCGATGTTGTGACAGTTTGTGCTACCCAAAATTAATTTTGGAGATGGAATTTAATTACATTTTGAAGTTCTAATAGAGTAGTTTTGTCAGAATGTGGTAAATATACGTTGCATATATTGATTTCAAAATGATGTATTACCGAAACTGCTACTGCTTCCAGATTTGTCTTTAAAGGAATTTCTTTGGATTGGATGGTTGAATGTACAAAAATTCCGACTCCACTACTGGATATGTGCTCTACTGCTCGATTTCTTGTATAAGGCATATAATTTTTTAGTTTTGCTTGATTGTTGGAAAGACGAGTTTCTTGAAGACATATTATTAGTGGTGACAGTTCATTGATTAGCATTTTAATGGTTTCAATGTGGCTATAATAGCCATTCAAAGTTCCATTGAAGAATGAATATAATTGGACTATTGAGATAAATCGTAGTCGCTTTCTTCAGTGAAGGAAGATTCATATGTTGGATTTATTTTCATTATAATTCTTGTGATATTATTTTTCATGCGTCTATCATTTAATTTTGAGTGAACCATTTTTAATGTGTATAAGCCATCAAGATCTTCCGTATAGTTTTTAGCTGTGATTTCAGGAAATTTTGATCCCATTGCGTTTATAACGAAGTCGCATAATTCAGAGAAATTTAGCGTATATACAGGAGATGCTGTCATTAAAATGTTTTCAATGGGTTTTAATGTGGCTTCGACATCTAAAGCCTTTTTCTATTTTTTGGGTGCGGATTTTTTTGGAGTTATAAAAGTTTCGTTTAGGTTTTTGGTTTCTGAGATTTCAGAAGAGGTTAAAATTTGCCTTTTTGCTTGATTGGTTGTTTTAGTATTATTGCTGTTAGCTGTAGTTCAAGGTATATTGTGTACTATAAGCGAATCATTTGTCGTTGGTTTGTCATTGGAACAGTTGGTTGTATCATCTGAAATATTTTTTGCTGAATTATTCTGATTTACTTCCATGGGTTCGAGTTCTGAGGTATATGGATATTTAAGTGTTTCTGTACCAGTTGATGTTGATGTGCAGTTTTCATCTTTGTGACCAGTAGTATTACATCTAGAGCAATTTAAATCGTCTAGGGATAGGAAGATTCTGTAAGGAGGGTTGTCATAGGTTATTAAGATTGTATTTGGAATTAGTTTGGTGATTATCGGAGAGACAAATATTTGCCGCCTAAAGCTTAAGACATGACTATACTCAGACTCGGGCATGCCAACTTTTAAAAACGTTAATTTGGATACTGGATACTGGATAAAAATCATCCATTTTTAATTTTTGTTTTCTTCATTTGATGAAAATTTTCTAGAGCCGGTCCTGTATCGGTTAATTAGTTCGACTTGTCGAAGTTGCCAAAAAACCAGAAACAGCATTAATTGATGTGTTGTATTGAATTATGGGTTATGTATAATATTAATAATATTGAATTTGTATTAAATTGGTAATGCACTCACAGTTTATTTTTTGTATGAAGAAACTTTGTCGTTTAAATACTCTATTTAGCTAACAATATTTTACGTTTCTTGATTATAAACCGCTGAAAAATTAGTTTTAGTAAGAGCACATTTTAATCAGCAATTTATCAACTAAGCGCAGGGTTGGAATCTGTCGATGGTTTGTTTAAGTTATAAAGTGAAATGATTAATTTTTTTTTGCATTTGGAAAAGTTTTCGTCGAATATTACCTTATTATTATTAAAGTCTGTAACTGTTTTATTGAAATATGAATTAATCAATTAATGTTTAACTGCATACGATTTAATTTTCTTTACCTGTCAATTATTTTGATGTAAATTAATGTCAATACGAAAATAATATCAGTGTTACGTACAAATGTTATATTAAGACATGTAATTTGGAAAAATAAGTATACACTAATACAATACAAATTAATTCATATTATCTACAAACTTTCTCTCAATATTGTGAATAATCACAAGAAAACTAATATTTAACGATCTATTAGTAGAATGTTAAGAAACTATTTCTACTAGACATTGATATAAATTTTGAAATTCGGGAATTACTTAAATATTAGTATTCTAGTTTCAAAGCAAGAAAACCAGTTCCTAGTCTGTTAAATTTATTACAGTTAATATATATAGGTAAAGACTCTTTATAAATTATTTTTTACTTTATCTTATCTTTACTTTTACTTTACTATACCTTATCTTATCGTTTATGGTTCTAAGTTAACTCTTGATGTATTTACGTCTGTATGTCTCGATTATTTTTAATCTTAGGAAAAATTACTGTTTTGTAGATAATATAAATTAATAAATATGTGACTGCAAATATAAAGTACAAATCTGATGTGATTTTGAATTTACTTTATTTACAGACTTGTTCTAAAAAATTTTCAGAATGGGAATCATCAATCCTGTAGTAGTACATACCAAACAACAGCTTATTTCAGCATGCCGGTACTTTGTGGGACTGGAATATGTATCTTTCGCTCAGCGATATCCATAGTCTTTATACGAAACCCAAGCAGGCGATGAAACGGAATTCATTGAGCAGCATATTACTAGAAATTACCTTTTGGATGGTCCAGAAGTTCATAATATTCGGAGACAGCTGTCATTCCCTACACCAATAATTCCTTCAACGATTGAAAATAGATAAAGGTATGTGTATGTGTACAATCAAGAAAAATGTTATTATTATTTTTTATTCTATTACTTGATATATCTAATGATTTTTATGACATGTTCTGTTTAATTTTTTCTAATTGTACCTCTCGCCTTCTTTCCTTTTCAATTACCCCTCATACGTTACGACTGGGCCAATAGGCAAGAAGATACATATATATATATATATATATATATATATATATATATATATATATATATATATATATATATATATATATATATTAATATATATATATATAGTAATTCTTGTATATATATATATATATATATATATATATATATATATATATATATTGTTATGATGTGTTTTGTTTGTTTGAATGATGAGCAATGAGTATTTTAATAATATAATATATAGGGTTTTTATCGCGGTTCTCAAAGAATTAGCTTGTAAGTACTTTTTTAAATTATCTTTATTATAACTATTATGAAACACACATATATATCTAACCTAGCCAATGTAAATTTAAAATAAACTATCTTTAAATTGATGTTCTTATAAAACTAATTAAATTCTATATACAATGTTAAATTTAAACAAACTATCTTCAAAATTGAAATTGTTATAACACTAACTAAATTATATTAACAAAATTTTGTACCTTTCTTTCACTGAATGCCTAAATGAACTGTTTTCCACTATATATATTCTAATCACCACTGAATGTCTTCGTACTTCGGTTATCCTTGTTTTTGTGAAATTACTTTTTCCAATTATCAGCTTCTACCAATTTAAGATATAGTTTTCTTCACCAGCATTTATACACCACCAGCAAACACCATTTATATTTATTCTTCTTTTCAATATACCAATATCCAATTATTATAAGTTGATTTATACTAATCTCCAATCATAATATAATTTTAATTCCTTCCAATGTCCATCCAATATTCTTCTAATATACTTTTATAATCTTCAATAATTATTTGTGTATAATTATAAATGTGCATTAAATATATGCATAATTTTTAATCTTCATTTAACTCACTATATTAAACAATTGGACTATCTCCAACTAACTTTCATATTTCTTATTAAACTGCTTGACTGACTTACTAAAACTGTGAACAATTGACTTCACTAACTAATCTACTAACTTTCATAATAAACTGCTTGACTTCTGACTAAAAACTGCCATCTTGAATCCAAATCACGGGTATTTATATCCTTTTGGATATTCCAGAACCATCTGGTAAGAGATCATGTTCCAATTTGTTCTATTTCTTCGATATCGATGTTCTCGAAAAAAAATATCTGTTCTATCCACCGACATAATCATTATTCCAGAATGTTCGACCGTAAACAATCGTCACACTCTGCACTCTGGAGAATTCGTTAATGTTCCATTGATAATTTTGTTGACATTTAGGCTTTTCATATCAGAATAAACATTCAAATTAGTAACTAACACTCTAATTTAATAAAATACACAATTCAAACAATATATTATTATAACCCCACTTATATTCGTAAAAATTCTTAATATGACACTTGGAGTATGTATAGTTGGTTGCCTAGTCACATGGCTCACTTAAATCTATTTACAACATTAAAATACAACTTTTTACAATTATTATATGCTAATTTCTTAAAAATGCCCTCACATAAATAATTTTTATTAAATTCTCTAGTATATAACTTATTTTAAAACAACCAAATATCTAATATTATGTAGTATATAACTTATAAATTATTTTCTATAAACCCTAATCGTATCAATATATATATATATATATATATATATATATATATATATATATATATATATATATATATGTATATATATATAATAAGATAAAACTAGATAAACTCAGCACAACGCCGAGTACAAACAAGAAACGAGCTGTATTTTATGTTTAGAACTGTAGCATTCATATTAAAAAATAATGTTTTATATTTAAGTATGTACTTATTTATATTAAAAATATATTCTTTAAACCAGAATCTTTGATTTTTCACTCCTTTCCTTAATATGAATATCGATTTACAATATTAACGCTTGTATACGTACGTTAGCTTGTGACCTTTGGAATGGTAGTTGAAACACGGATGTAGTGTCATTTTGATAGTCGCCTTATTTGTTATTTATCCTGTTATATCCTCCCCATTCATTTGCTATGTTGCATGTTAGGATTCGATCAGTTGTTTATTTGGTACTGAGCCAGATTCCAAATTTAAGTAAATAATTCAAGATTTGTCATATAGTTAATCTATTTTTCTATCTAGATATATTCGTTATATACGTATTCAATGCCTTTATCGCATAATATTATGGTAGATTTTTCTATATCAATCAATTCTATTCGTTAGACCCTATCACATGATACGTAGCACATCCCTCTATTTTGAGTCGTATAGATACTACATACCTAAGGTCTTTATGGTTCATTGCTATGTTTAATTGTTTTATACGATTATACCTCTCTCTTTCTCTCCTATCGAACGACCCCTCATACATTACGATCGGACCAATAAGCGTGTAGATACATATCTAAACCCTTTATGGCATGATGTTATGTTTAATTTTTCTATAGTATCTAAATCTATTTATTTAACCCTATCACATGATACCTTGCACATTCCGGTACGTTAAGTTGTTTAGGCACTACCTATCTAAGGTCTTTATGGTTCATCGCTTTGTTTAATTCTTATACATGATTGTACCTCTTGGCTTTGCTCCTTTCCAACGATCCCTCATACATTATGACCGAAAATTTATAATTAAATTAATTTGAATAATAGTTAAACTACAAAAATATTTTATAAATTTAATTTGAAGTAAAAATGGCGAATTACTGATGCCGACTTGTCACATGATACCTCCCATATCTCTCTACGTTAAGCCGTTTAGGCACTACATACCTACAATCTTTATTGTCCATGACTCCACGAAAAAAGAAGAAGAATGGGCAATTGCGGAAAAAATGAGAAGAAGAATAGACAGTTGACAAAAAGAAGAAGAGCGTTCTTAGGCACTACATATCTACAATCTTTATTTGTTTTAGTTATTTTATTTTTATAATAATTTATTTAATATTTTATTTTAAAAATAGCGCCAACTAGCGGACAATAGTTAAATTATGGTAGTAGGAGATTGCTTTCACATGTAACGTCATCTATCTCACTCTTACTCACTAAAAGATCCTTCTCTCTCTAACACATTGATTTCCCTATCTCTATAGTGATAAAGACTTTGTATATCTACTGCCCTCTCTCTTTCTGTTAGCTACTAAATATTCTGTTCTATGTTGACAGAAGGGCTAATTCCATTATAGACATACGTCCTATGATATCTGGGCTAATCTTCATTTTAATCTCTCTCTACCTTCTGTCAATCACCTTTCCTAAACGTAGTGCAAATATTCTGTTTTGCATGTTTCTGAAATTTATAAAAGAAGGCAAAAATGATTATAAGCTTCATTTTATGGTCTGCAGAATTCTCTTGGGATGATTACTTTCATTGTAATCTATATTCTATAATTCTGAGAGCATTTTCAATATTGAAACATCATTTCTTTTAAAGCTACGTTTTCAATTCTATGCATGTAGGAATCTAACAAAATTAAGTAACTTTAATAATAATTCTATTTCTCTTTATCCTTGCCATCTGCTATTTGTTTAATTGTAATTTTTGTAAAATAATTGGCAAGGAAATTAAACACGTTTAATATTTCTCTAATACAGGCTGTTTAATATTCTAGTTTATTGGAGAAGTTTATTGGAGAATTTACTGAATACTTTATTGGAGAATTTATTGAAGATATTATTGGATGTACTAAATATTTTATGTGATATTTGTGGAATTTTATATGAAGTAACTGCAGCTGTCAGTAGGGCCTACCCACATGCTCTGGAGGACCTAACCACATGCTCTGGAGGCCACATAGCACATATATTTACAAGCAAGCAGCCCATCGATGCCACAAGTATCAATTACAAATTTATTTAATTTAAAGCATTAGGCATGATTGTTTTTGCTATTTAAATACTATTTTTTTAATGTTAAATAAATATGATTAGTTAAATCATTGTTTTATTTGTTACCAGCTAAATGTTCATTGTTTAATTTATAGTTTATGACAAGACGGATTCACACTTGTGAGACTGAGCTAGGCGAAGCATAGACGAAAAGCTCCCATCGTTGATTGAGGTATTATTTTATAATAGTATTTAAATTCTTTATCGTTACAATTCCTAATGTTTAGTACCTGTTAACTGAATCATGTATCATGTAATGTAATCGAATACCTTGACCATCAGATGGAAGCTTAATTTTCTTCATGCAAATAACCTTCTTTTAATTTATTACATGCTTCATAAATAAAATAGCTTTAATAACTTCGTCTATATCTACTTGAAATAGTGGTGCGATATTGTGTTTATATTGCTATATTTTATTAATTATAATAAAAAAATGTTAAATAAAAAAAGAAATTTCTCCATTTCAATAACAAATTAAACTACATAATATATTGCATATAGGTTTCATTATAAGATGCTATAATTGCGTTTCATTTTTGGCTAGAAAATTGTCTACTTCTTCTTCTTTCTTGGATCTACAACTCTAAGTAAGTCTTGGCTGCGTTTACTATTTTGCTCCACTTTTGCCCGTCTTATGCAGCAATCTTCCATTGTTGTATCCCCATCTTACGTAATTTACGTACTGCATGTTTACATCTTTTTCTTGGGCAACTGACCTTCGGCCATGGGGGTCTTTTTTAGAAGGTTGCATTTAAACTAAATACACAATACATATGCACTATAATAGAAGTAAACAAACCAATCCATTATGAATGTTACGAGGAGCTCTTAAGAAACATGATTTTAACAATGTATAAACGTAGATAGGTATCTACCTCAAAAATTATATTAATAGTCATCATAGCATAAGCTACCGGTGATACTAGGAATTAACAGCATACCCGTATCATTTAGTAGTCATTATACGCGGAAGAATTTATTATAACTTGGTTGGACCTCTGTTGTATCGGCACTGTTTAAATAGAACTAGTTAGACAATCCTTATGGTACAAACGTTTGACTTTTAGTCTGCCGTCATGTGGCGGCCTCTAGTCATAAATTTAAAAAACTATTAACAGAAACTTAATTCTCTGCAGGATTCTATTCGAGTATATTTTTACCTGTCTCATAATTATTGCAAACCTGTACACGGATGCCAGATTGTGAAGAAAATATAAGACTTTAATAAAATGCTTATTGTTATTATCGTTGTATGCGTCTAGTGAAAGATAACTTGACTATTTCGAGCAAATATTTCAAATTGTTTTTATACTTTGAGACTTGCTAAATCTAAATCGGTTAGTAATCTACACTTGAGTGCAAAATAATCGACTCAAAATTATTTTGCGAAAGTATGTCTCCTGTTTCAATCTAAAAAGTGTAAATTTAAAAATATTTAGTGTACAATCATTAACCTCGTTATTGAGTTTTAAAAAAGTTTTGTTTTTTGGTGAATCCGATGACTTATTACAAGTAAATAATGCAACACGTAGAGAGGGGGTCAGAATTTGATTCATTGAAATCGACACGCACCGACTTCGTTCGGTTAACAACACGTTCGGTTAACATCGTACGTAACAATTTCCATAGCAATCTACTAATACATCAGTCTCTAAGTTCGCAACTGCATTACAAATGGATACCACATCCGTCAAAGCAGCTCAAGCAGTAGCATTATTGTGAGAAGGCCTTAGTCAGAGGGCCGTGGCAAATCGACTAAATTTAAGCCAATCTGCTGTGGCCCGAGCGTATCGTCGGTACCAAGATACCGGTGATTATGTCCGCCACTAAGGAGGAGGCCGTAAAAGAATAACAACGGAGGGAGACGATCGATTTCTTGTATCGAAATCCCTGAGAAATCGACATTTAACTGGTGCTAATCTCAAAGAAGAGCTTAGAGAGGTCCGAGGTGTAGTTACCAGTATTTGGACAGTCAGAAGGATACTGAAGGTAGCCAACCTGGCACTAAAAAGAGCAGCTACGAGTCAAAAGCTAACTGCAGTCCAAAAGAAAAGGCGATTAGAATTTTTGCATCTGGAGTCAGGTATTATTCTCCGACGAAAGCAGGAATACTTACATGGCAACGACAAGAGGCGTCGAGTCTATAGAAGGCCAGGAGAGCGATTTGCTCAATGTTGTATACGAGAAATTGTGTCATATGAAGACGGTTCTTGTATGTTTTGGGCAGGCATTTCCATGGATGAAAAAACCGAGTTGGTTTTCGTGCCTGGTGGAGGACGTTGAGGAGTTTTAACGGCGGATCGTTATATCAGAGACATTTTGAAGGAACATGTGGTTCCATACGCGGGATTTATTGGGGATGCCATTATTTTAATACACGATAAGGCACGATGCCATACCACACGAGTCACCACCACCTATCTGACTGGGATCGGTATACCTACAATAAATTGGTCTGCGTTGAGCGCGGACATAAATCCATTAGAGCATGTTTGGGATGAGCTTAAATGAAGGGTCCAGGACATAAATCATGCACCAAGGACCATAATGGAATCGAGAGCTGAGCTTAATAATGAATGGGAAGCAATGCCTTAAGAATTTATTATAAAAGTCATCAGATCCATGCGAAATCGATTGGAAAGTGTAATTAGGAGTAGGGGAGATAATAACAAATACAGAAAAATAAAGAAATTCATTTTGTAATTGATGATTTCTCTGTTCATAACGTCTTTCTTGCGTTAGTTCCAATGATGAATATTTAGAAAACTCTGTTCGTATTGCATATTGTTTTATAATGCGTCTTCCAGATAATGCAATAGCAGTTTTTGTAAGTTCAATAATAAAGTTATTGTTTGCACATTACATCTTTTTATTTTCATTCTTCTTACATTGAAACAGAAGGTGTAATCTCAAATATCATTTTTGAGTCGACTGTTTTGCACTCAAGTGTATTTAAAAGAAGTAGGTAAATGCTGCCTTTTTTTAAATTTTTATTAGTTTACCAGATATTTAATTTGGTTTTATGATTTGCTAGAAAAGGATTAAATATTTAATTGAAATAGACTCGATTGCTATCGTCTTAGAACACTAATGCGGAGGTTTATTTTTTAGTCAAGACTTAAGTTTTATCATTGTTTAAAAAAAATTTTTTTAAACAATGGTTTTATGTATGTTTTGAGAAAATTAAATTTTCAATCTTTTAATCTTTAAAATGACGTTTGAAAATATAGTAAATTTATGGGTATGGTTTTTTGATAATGCTTTTGAAACAAATAAACACATCGATATGCCACAATAAGAGGCAACACATATTTAGGGAAAAATTAATCTATGTGTTGGGATAAAAGGAATAATAATTAACAACACTTTAATAAATAGTATCCTTTATTATATTTATTTATGTATTTTATAATATAAACACCATTTTTGTATTTCTGTTTACATAAATGAGAATGTTTTTTCAATCAACTCGCTCGATTTAAGCTGTTTGTTAATGAAATAATTTTAAATGACAAAGTGATAGATATTACAAAAATTAAATTCGCATTATTTTAATAGTTATATACCACTTATCAAAATTCTAATATCTACACATAGACAATATTAACGAAATAATAATTCAAGGTAAAAAAACAAAACAAAATTGTTTACATTAATAATTATAGAAATTGATTGTAACATTATTTTCATGAACTAAAATAAGCAATGTATGTAGTGCGAAACACTATTGGCACTGGTTGAGGTTATTTTGCTATCGAATATGAAAAACGCGTGGTGTCGTTAACAAACCTTCCTCTTCTACCTCACTATATTTTTTTGGTTTGCATTTAGATATTTTTGGACAAAATGCTTACTGCATAGAAATTTTTTTTAAATCGGGTAGCTCCAGACTTTCCAATGCAGCATTACCTACAACAATATTAACACAACTGAAAAAAAAGCAACTTTCTGCAAAATAAAGTAAAAAAACAATTTAAGTTCTGTATTCAAAATATAAATAACTTGGCAGTTATGCCAATATATGTTTATATATATATATATATATATATATATATATATATATATATATATATATATATATATATATATATATATATATTGTTATGATGTATTGTTTGTTTGAATGATGAGCAATGAGTATTTTTAATAATATAATATATAGGGTTTTTATCGCGGTTCTCAAAGAATTAGTTTGTAAGTACTTTTTTAAATTATCTTTATTAGATCTACTATGAAACACACATATGTATCTAAACTAGCTAATGTAAATTTAAAATAAACTATCTTTAAATTGAAATTCTTATGAAACTAATTAAATTCTATAGACAATGTAAAATTTAAACAAACTATCTTCAAAATTGAAATTGTTATGACACGAACTAAATTATATTAACAAAAATTTTGTACCTTTCTGTCACTGAATGCCTAAATGAACTGTTTTCCACTATATAGATTATAATCACCACTCAAATGTCTTCTTCTCAGCTTCAGTTATCCTTGTTTTTATGAAATTACTTTTTCCAATTATCAGCTTCCACCAATTTAAGATATTTTTCTTCACAGCATTTATAAACCACCAAGCAAACCAGCAAACAGCATTTATATTTATTCTTCTTTTCTATATATCAATATCCAATCACCAAATATATTATTTAATTTTAATATTCAATTAATACTTCTTCCATTATCCAATTATCATTTATACATAACATAATTTTTAATCTTCAATATTATTTTCTTTATACTGTTTCTTAATATTGATTTAACTCACTATATTGAACAATTGTAACTGATTGACTGCCTCTAATTAATTTCCATACTTAAAAACTCATAACTGAATGGACTTTCTTACTAAACTTTCTGACTGACTGACTTTTCTGAATCCAAATCACCGGGTATTTATATCTTTTTGGATGTTCCAGAACCATCTGGTAAGAAATCATGTTCCATTTGTTCTATTAAATACATGTCTGAATTTTCTGGAACAAACCATTTCGCAAACAAGGCCATCTCCGGTGATCTAGAGAATTCCATACTTTTCTATTAATAATTTTGTTGACATTTAGGCTTTTCAGATCAGAATAAACACTTAAATCAGTAAATATATATAAATTAAACATTTTAAACTAACAATATTATTATAACCCCACTTTATATTCGTAATAATTCTTAATTTCTATCTGTCACTTCGAGAGTATGTATATCTAGTTGCCTAATCACATGGCTCACTTAAATATATTTACAACATTAAAATACAACTTTTTACAATTATTATATGCTAATTTCTTAAAAATGCCCTCACATAAATAATTTTTATTAAATTCTCTAGTATATAACTTATTAAAATAACCAAATACTTTTTATATCTAATATATCTAGTAGTGTAACTTATAAATTATTTTCTATAAACACCAATCATATCAATATATATATATATATATATATATATATATATATATATATATATATATATATATATATATGTATATATATATATATATATATATATATAAGAGTAAGAAAAAAAAATATATATATATATATATATATATATATATATATGTATATATATATATATATATATATATATATATATATATATATATATATATATATATATATATATATATATGTATAAGAGTAAGAAAAAAGAAATTTTTTAGATAGGAAAAAAAAGATCCCATAGGACTACCAGAAACAAATTTTTGGTAGTCCTATGAGATCTAGTCTCTCACCCATTCTAAGTAGCTATGTCATGGATGATGTTATCAGTGATTGTATCAACAATTGCACTTTTTTCATTCCTTTTTTTTAAAGATATGTAGATGATTTAGTTTTGGCACTTTCTAAACACAAAATTATTGAAATAGTCAACATTTTCAAGTATCATAATCAACATATACAATTTACAGTTGAGAAAGAGGTAGACAATTCTCTAGTTCCTTAGAGTAGGTTTCAAGTCCAGTGCTTTATACAGGTTGGTGAATTGTTTGCAATTGGTAAGTTTGGTATGGTTGATTCGTAGTCTTGTAATAGTCGATGCTTCTCTTCTAGTTATGAAGTCTAGGGAGAGATGACCAATAAAAGATTGAAGTTTATGAAAAGTTGTTTTGCTCTTTTGTTCTAAGTTTTGTCAAGTATGCTCTACCGACTTTTTAAAAACGAATTTCGAGATTCGTTAGCTAGTTGAATTGGAGTGACTTCAGTCACCCCATGGTTGGTAGCTTCTTTGGCAAAATGATCTGCTGTTTTATTACCAGTAATTCCGGTGTGAGAAGGCAGCCATATGAGAAAGACAGTTACATCGCAAGCAGAGAGATTTTGGTATTATGTAATGAATGTTTTGAACTAATAGGTGCTCAGTGAAAATTGTATTGACTAAATGGATATATGAGAGTTAATCTGAACAAATGGCAATATGTCTGTTTTGATGTGAGATGCATTTAAAAGCCAACACAATACTATATAGTTCACCTGTGCAAACGTTGCATATTAAGGGTAACCGAGATGATCTTACAAGTTCATGTTTAGTGGCTACTGCACAACCAATACCAGTGGTAGTTTTAGAAGCATCTGTATAGAGAATTAAATTCTAAAAAAGCTTTCTTTATAAGAAGGTTAGAAGATTCAAGTTTGTTAAAAATAGTGAGTGAGGTATATATTGAAGGGAGATCTTTAGCCCAGAGGGGAAGTAAAGGTAGAGGAAATGAACTAGTCAGAAAAAGGTCAATATTTTTAAGTAGTGGACAAATTAATTGAGGTAGAGGTTTTATGATAAGGTGTTGGTTATTGTTAGTGGAAGAAGACGGCATTGTGACAATTAGGGAATGAACGGGATTAAATGGATTTGCGGATGTTGATGCAGCATACGAAAGTAGAAGTGATTATCGTCTTGGGTAGGAGAAAGTTCATTAGATTCACGGTATACACTCTCAATAGGACTAAAGCGAAAAGCGCTCAGACCTAGAAGTAGTTTTATTGGCACCCCATTGAAGATGACTGAGGGTTTTAAAAATGTTCAACCTTTTAAAACAATTGATTTTAAGTTCAGAGATTTGATTTTTTCAATTTAATCTGGAGTCAAACATAAAACCGAGAATTTTACAATAATTAACAACAGAAAGTAGAGAATTGTTAAATAAAATTTGGTGTAAGAGAGTGGAAATCTCTATGGAAAATTTTATTAATTTGGCTTTGTAAAGTTTATATGACGTTGGGACAGATTTAACATGGCAGTAAATTATTAGGTCATCAGCGTATTGAACATATTTGATGGGAGGCAAATTTCGTTGATGGCAAGAATGAATAAAGTTAAACTTAATGCAGATTCTAAAGGGACACCTTAATTTTGAGGAAGAGATTAAAAAGTTTACCCTTGGCAAGGACTAAAGATTCTTTCAATTAGATATTTTTTTACAAATGAGAAAATATTACCATTTAAATTATAGTGGGAGATTTTGTCAATGATTGCTTTTCTGGAGATTGAATAAAATGTCCCTTCAACGTTAGGTACAGTTGCTACGACATCTTGTTAATTATAGATTGCTTAAGAAATGTGTGTTTGAAAAATAAAAAAAGTTATCAATAGTAGACCGATTACGTCGGAAGCCGGATTGAGCGTCGGGAATAATATTATACTGTTTAACGAACCAAGTGAGTATTTCATTGATCATTGTTTCAATAAGTTTGCAGGTAATACAAGTAATAGAAATCAGACGAAAGATATTGGAGTTATAGATGGTTGGTCAGGTTTTTTAATTGAAATGATTATAGAATTGCGCCAAACATCTGGGAATTTTTGTGTGTTCTAGATAAGGTTATAAAAATTTCAAGACGTTTGGAGAGAGATGTATTAGAGAGATTTTTTAAAAATATATAAAAGATATCATCGGGATCATCAGCAGATTTTGTACATGAAACCAAGGTAAATTTTAGTTTATTTAGGGTAAACAAGGCGTTCATAAACGTGACATCGTGTGGAGTTGACGAGATGGTGGAGAAAGATTGAGCGCGTAAAGAACTGGGAGTAAAAGCCATATTACTTTTATTGAATCTGTCTTCAACCCCATTAGCGAGTGTGTCGAAAATGAATTGACTGTCAGAGATAACTGTGTTGTTGAAGATGATAGAACATCCTAATATATAAGACTAAATAATGTAAACTAAATTGTAACATATAACTTTAACGGGTTTTTACCCAGATATTTAGTGGCTCAAATAATGTACACCTGACGATGGAATATGGATTCCGAAAATGATTTGTCTTCATGACATAACCCGTTTGTGTTCGTTTGTTTTTTGTAATGATCTTTCTTTTATCTTAGTGGTATGTCAGTGGTAAATTTACTGGCTTCATTTAGAGGGTTGTTGGTGCCTAAGGAATTTTCGAGAAATTTTTCAAGATCATTCTAGAAAACTCTAATTTTTGTGTTTTTATAGGATTTGAGTGCAGATTTGAGTGAAACTGAGGATGAATAATGAAAGGGCGAAGGAAGAAAAGAGTATATATGGTTAGGTCCAGATTTGTTGCAAAAATTTTATTTTAAATTTTCTGCCAGAATCTTGGCTCTCTTAATTGTCAAGGATAACCTTTCGATTAAAAAAGAGATTGGATATTTTAAGGTTATTTTTTATTAACAATTTTTTTCCACGCTGGACTTGGGCTAGTATTTGAAGTACATAAAGTTTTCTTACTTAATTAAATATCGTGTCTAAATTTGGCAAAAAATGAAGTAAAAATATACAGAGAGCAGAAAAAATGAATAAATACGAGAGAAAGAGAGAAATTCTATTCATCATGTATGCTGTGATTAGATTTGACATCAGAAGATTTATCAGAGGATGCACTTATATATACTCTTGTAAGTCGGAGGTAGGCTGTTCTTTTAACTTTTTTAAGATTCTAGTGATACGATTTTTTAGTGATCTTTTCCTTGTACCTAAGTAGAGCTGCAATAAGTCCTTTTGAATACTATCTATGTTGGAGGATTTTTAAGCTTCTTGTAGTGGGGTGATACATACAAAATAGTTCTCAAGAAGTGTAATAAGTTGCGTGGAATTGAGTGTAAAATTAGTCGGATTATCTTTGTAAATCATTTCTATAGCGGAAATATAATAAAGTTTCATCGAGTAATCCAATCAAAGATTAGATTTGGACATTTTTTGGCTGGTTTGGGTGGCATCGAAAATGCCGAAGGAGGAAAAGAACTTAATAGAGCAAGAATACCGGATGAAGATAGAATGGTAGGAGTATCAGGAGGACTGTCATTGAAGTGTCCCCTTTTTTGTCCTACTGCCAACATGGGCTTTGAATTAGTACGACGAGGGATGGATAAATCCATAATGGCAGCCAGGATGGGTATGTAGTTAACGGAGATGGACTCAATTTCCGAAGATAGAAATTCTTTCGATGAAGTTAAGGATTTAGGATTAAGGACTCCTTAGAGTCAGCTAAAAATGAAGAAGAGGGAGGAGCATTAGCTGCAATGAGTGTGTGATCTGGTCAACTGGAGACTTTGCAATCAGACCCCACGGTACGACTCGTAAGCTTACAAAGAAAACACTATAGTCTGTCAGAGAATAAAAATATTTTAAAGGATGTATTTTCATGGTTAATTAACAGAGAATATTGCACTTCGAAGTTCACCTTGTCAGCTATTTCAAATGTTACCCTAGGAAAACTCCTGATATATGCCTATTGATCATTTGATGTTCCTTATTTTTTAGGGACGGCTCGATTAGTGAATGCGGGATGGAAGGACATTTGAAATAAGGATTCTTTTGGTCGCAGAAAGAAGCCTGCAGATAAAGATGACGGTGGAATTAATTATGACGTTCGGTGTATTAGTTGATCAACGATGTCGGTAGAAGTGAAAAAAACGCAGATTCGATTATTCGAAATGCGAGATGTAAAAGTAATATTTTTTGGATAAACGATTTCACCAATTTCTTTAATATATTTAAATAAAACAGTATTCAAAATGGAGTGCATGACAATAACTTGTTCCCTTTTAGAAAACGAACGGGGAGGAGGTCTAGAGACTGCCCCAACGACATATGATTTAGGTTGGAATTGAAGTTGTTTTGTGTAAATGTAAATATTTAATTGCTGTTCATGATGTGTAGTCCTGGTTACCCAGACCGTAACACAATACCTAAATGTGAGTACCTAATAGACCCTCTCCCAAACTGGAAAGAAAGAAAAAAGGATCTCACCTATTTCTTGGGATTTTCACTGGTTTTTTTTAATTACACCAATATAGCCGCAATTAAATTCGACTATTGAAATATAAAACCAAATTTGATACTCATTTTCTTATCACATTGTGATTAAAGAACTTCGCTTCGTATTGTTAACTCGTCGATGAATTACTTTATCTGTTTAACACTGTTTAAATCTTTAAAATCCGTGAGGAACTTTAAAAAGGGTGTTTAACCTTTGACAGTTATTTGACGTTTTTTGAATCGATTATTTGAAGCTTTATTTGTAAACTTCAACATTTTATTAAAAAAACAGTTTGAAAAAGTGCTTTTTAGCTTCTACTACTTTTGATATTTTTCATGTCATACGGCTGTACGTAGGCTCAATGAAAAGCTGGTGTAAAAGCACAATTAAAAAAAAAACAGAAATTTCCATAACCAATAACAAGAAACAAGCTGAGATATTGCAGCTGACAGATCTCACTTGCATTTTTCTGTGGCGATATTTTACGAGTACCATTATTTTAATGTTTCAAAATTAATTTACTTCTTCACTGTGTATGCCATTTATAAATCGAATTATAAAATTTAGATATTCTTTTACAATGTGTTCAATTTTCAGCTCTTAATGTTAATAAACAATGAAAATATTTGCAATTTCTTAAACAAGAAAAAAAAATGCTATTTGATTTCCTCTGGGCAATAGAAGGTTTTGGTTTTTTTTAATGGTTTTTTTTATTAGCTTTATATTGAGCCTAGATACAAGTGTATCGCATAAAAAAGTCAAAGTTATTAGAAATTTTTATATGCTAAAAATTTGTTATTCTTCAAACTGATTTTTAAAAACAAATTTAATATAATCTTGATGTTTGTTTTGAATAATTTAAAACAAAGCCATAAAAATCGATTTCTATTTACAAAATAACCCTAGAGTGACTGTTTGGACAAGTACAGTTGTTTAAATAATCGGTCTCCTGGATAAACAAATTGAATAACTCATAAACTGTATGGTCGTTCTGTATGATATTTAGCACACTTTAAAAACTCATTAACTGCCATAATTTTAAATAGTTGTATTACATATCGTTATGCAAAAAATAAAGTTATTTATATTTATATTATTTATATTTATATTAACATTTATAAATTTTACTTTAAAAATAAGGGTTTTTAAATTATCTCGGTCAATTCTTTATGTATTTTAATTAGAATTTAATTATAATTATTTATCTCAATATTAGAGAACATTTTATGATCTATAACTTTTATTTTAATCATATATCTCTAACATGAATAAGTAACGTTTTATGAGCATAAACTTTTTTCACTTTTTACGATTGTTTAATAAAAAAGCAAAGCAAAATTAGCTGTAGTCTTCACATAATTGTCATCAGCTACCCCTCATATACCTCTTAGAGTCTTTAAATATCTGTTTAAGATTTTTTCAGCTTTTTTAGAGTTGTAAATCATAAAAAGTTACGTAATTTTTGAGAGTATCCAAATTAAAATACATGAAACTATTAACCGAAATAGTTGCAAAAAAAACCTTATTTTTGCCGTTATTTATAAATTTTTCGCAAAGACATGTAACATAGCTCCTTGAAATTATGTAAATGAATAATTTATTAAAGTGCGCTAAATATCAATCAGAGCAAATAGTTTATAGGTTATTTAATCTGTTTATAAACATTTATAATAACGTTGATATCGTTTATGCCACAAACTTATTTAGAGGCTGATGAAAAACACACTTTCTAAAAAAAACAGAATCTTCTATGACCATTACTAGACAAGAGAGCATTTTATATTTAAAACCAAAGCATTTTATTCTTAAAATCATACTTCCATTGTCTATCAACAGTAAGAGCTGAAAATTGAAGGGACACTAAATGAAGATCTGAATTGTGCGTTCCAACTTACATATGGCATATGCGGTAAAGAAGTAAAAATTTATAACCCGTTCAAATGATGGTATTCGTAAAATACCGCTTCGAAAAAGTAGAATGGAGAACCATTTGAGCTCGGTTTTTTTTTTAGATTTGAACTTTTTCAAAATGAAGCGCGATTGCAAAATTTGCAATATCTTGTCTTCTGTGGCACGTAAAACATAATTTTTTTTTAAACTGGGATAGCTCAACAAAAAGTTGTTTACATAATCGCTTTCTACGATAAACAAATCGTCACTATTTTTATTGGTTACATTACATACCATTATGCAAACCCAAAGTTATTAAAATTTATAAATTTCTGCAAAATCAAGGGTTTTTTGCAACTATTTTGGTGAATTCTTTATATATTTTAATTGAGAAACTCACAAATGGAAGAAATTTTTGAATCTACAATTTTTATTTTAACTATTTTTCTCTAAACTGGATAAAAAACGTTTATAGCCAAAATCACCTGTATATCTTCACAGATTTATTATTAACTAACCCTCATATATCTTTTAGAACCTTCAAATATCTGTATAAAATTTTTACGTGAAACCAATAATTTTTTCCCAGGTGGACCTTTGTATTTCTACTTTTCAATACAATAACTAAAAATAGCTAAAGAAATACATATTTAAATATCTAATACTTTGTTTATGTTTATTAACTTGATATTTATTCACTAATTTGTTTTTCCGAAGTTTATTATATCATAATTATAATACCAACGAAAACGTAAAATTCAAATTAATGCATCTCGAATATGATGCGTGCACCCTGGCGATAATAAAAAATGATGAATGAAAAAAAAATTGCGTAACTGTGAAAAATAAAAGAATATAAAAAAGTTTCTATTTACTTACCAGAGTGTAATATCCATCTTTGGCAAGCCGAAGGATTTTTGTCGAAAATCTGGACGTTCTTAATCCATGAATTTTGTATGGTGATAAACCACATTTGTAATAACAACAAATATTTCCGGCCATCTGTAAAAAACCATTTATTTATTATGGAAGTAACATTATTTTAATTTAAAATCACTTTTTTCAAATATTATCGAATGTATGTATTATCCGGTAAAATTTATTTCTGAATAACTAATTTGTTCATTTCTCATACAATGTTTTTTTATGTTTTAAACACATATAATTAAAATGTTTTACTTACCTCGGACCAAATTTTTGTAATACACTTCCAAATAAAATAAAATATTTAAATTCTTTAAAATTATTTACATATAGGAAGATTTAGAAGCCACAGTACGTTTATGTACAATTTTAGTTGACACGATATTTACTAGTTGATAGTAATAACTCTATTTTAAATGAATACGTTGTGATTCATGGTCTGTTTTTTGTAACATTTTTATTTGTAAGTAAACCTGTTGCTACTATGTCAGTGAAATGTTGCAACGCTGGTGAATTTAATTCAGTGGATCAAAAATGGACTATTAGTTTAGTCCTTAACTTTTTCACATAGCACCATCTAGTATAATGTATATCAAACAAACAATGGTATATTAAAATCTATTGAGACAGAAAGAGTGGTGACATCTGTTGTTACAGTAGGATTTTCTTCTATTTCACATTTATAAATATTTAAATAATTTCCTTCGATTTGGCATAAAAATGGAATTTTTTGTTAGTTGGAGGACTAAAAGTTATTTCGGCGACCTCGTTAGCAGTATCTGTGCTGGAAATATTTGTTCTTTTGTATACTTATTATTAATTGAACCTGCTGATATTTAAAAATGAACATTAATCTATAAAAACAGCATAATTACTTGACAGAACAAAATAAGAATAAAATACAAATATTAGTACCAATAGTTACATATTTAAAAACTCAGAACCAATTTAGGAAATAGAAATAAAAAAAAAATCGGTTGCCTGTAAAGTCGGTTTTACGGGCGAAGATTTTACGTGACAACGTCTTTTTCTCGGTAGAATATTTATTGATATGAATATTATTAAATTGCACAATAGTTGTTTGCAGTTGAAACGCGCTGTTTCTTCTCAATCGACTGAATTACGATTGATTGCAGAGTGATTTAAACTAATAATTTACTTAACACTATCAACATTTGTCAATAGTATGACATAACCTATAAACTCAGTTTCTCAACTTTTGTGTCAATCTAACAATTAATCAATCAATCATAGTTTACGATAATGAAATATTAGTGTACAATTATTTACCTTTATTGTTGTAGTTGTTGTAAATGACGAATCTAAGCACTCCACATTTTCACTACAGACACAGCTGACGATACTTTAACCACACGTGTGAACTTGTATTATGACGCTTTCTCGGTTTTCCAACGCCAAGAACGCTCGAGAAAGACAGAGACACAAGCACGCACCGATTCAACGTGCCTAATTCTCTAGTGCTGCGCGCGCAGCGGACCGATCATGTTTGAGTGGGAGAGAGACGCAAGGCATTCGCCGGTCCGGCGGGCCTCTCTCTCGTTCGGTGACTCATCGTAACAGACGTGAGCGGGCGTTACACTTTTTCATGAGTGACTCCGAGCCACAACCTAATTTAAGACGTTGTCACGTCAAAAATTAATACAGTGATTAACAAGCAACGTTCATTAATTACAATTGCAACAAACTGAAACATATCTTCCTTAAACAAGTAGCAACTCTACTAAGTTTTAATAACATAATAGGCAAGCAAAACCGTATTTCTATGGCTTCTTACATGTCTCGTGTCTTAGTATGATTCTGTTTATTACCAGTACATCTGTATTTTGAATATACTGTAGTAGTATTTCATCATGTACATGTCCTACCCATCTTATCCGATTTGCCTTAATGTATCGTACTATGTTTTCTTCTCCACAGAGTGCTTGGAGTTCCTGGATATGTCTTCGTCTCCACTCTCCTATTATCTCATCTAAAAGGCCCAAAGGTCGTCGGGAGGATATTCCCTTTTAACAGAAGACTAATAATTTTGTTATTTCACGCTGGTTCAGTGTCCACGTCTCACTTTTACACGTTATTATGGGTCGAATTACAATTTTCTATACCGTTGTTTTAGTTTTCTTTAAGAGAAATTTTGATTTAAGTAGCTTCCCTAGGGAATAATAAGCTTTATTTTCTGCCATGATTCTAGCTGGTTTCGGCTGATATTACTCCTTCCAAGTATTTAAATTCTTTGGTAACTTCGAAATTGTATTCATTTATCGAAATGTTTTGTCTAATTCTTGGTCTTGGATTGTTGGTAACTGCCATATACTTAGGCTAATGTTCATTGACCTTAAGGCCTATTTCGCTGGCCCCGATTTCAAAAAGGGTAAAACTTCTTTCGCTTCTCTGGTGGATTGTAAAATTGTATCGACATCGTCAGCAAAAGCCAACGGTACTTTGGATCCCTGTCGTTTATGGTAAAATAGGTATATTAGAATTGAATTCTATAATCCAATACAAATTTCCTATATGTTGTTTCAAACTTTATTATTAACGCAAATACAAAATGTTTTAAATTTTTTAAATATATACAAATATACAAATCATTTATTTTAATTTTAAATAATTACTACAAAAGTCATTATTTTTAAAATAAAACTAAAAATTTACAAATAAATAAAATAATTTCGTTTTTGAATAGACACAGATCTAGAAAATTATGCCAAATTTCAAAAATTGCATTGTTATATATTAATTAAAATTTCATTGAATTCCTAATAAAACTATTATTTTCCATCCTTCTTCAATGTTTAACTTCAATGTTGAAATTAATAAATAATTAATTTAAAATATATTTAAATGTTCTATTACTATATGCTACTAATACCTAAAAGCGTATCTAATCAACTGGTAATGATTCATGAAGCCACGTTCTATCTCCACCTTCTGCGAAATCAGCAGCAGCGTGGTCTTGCCCGTCGAGAACCCATTTGGTTGTTAAAAGTCCTTCCACACCAACTGGTCCTCTCGCGTGAATTCTGGCAGTACTAATACCTACTTCGGCCCCCAAACCAAATCGGAAACCATCAGCAAATCGAGAACTGGCATTATGAAAGACGCAAGCACTATCTACTTTGGTTTGGAATGATTTTGCATTATTGACTAAAAACATTAAATTAATTTAACGATTTGAACAAATTTAAGACCACAATGAGCTAAGAATAAATTAATTTCATAAAACTAAGATTAAAAAAGTGTCCCATATAACGCCGACATAATTAGACACACTGTATATATATATATATATATATATATATATATATATATATATATATATATATATATATATATATATATATGTATATATATATATATATAGGTATTAATAGGTATTTTATATATATATATATATATATATATATATATATATATATATACTTTACTTTACTTTACTTAATCAGTAGACCCATTTGTACCTTTCGGTGTTGGGCCGTTTAAAATACAATTCATTACATTACAATATTTGACAGTCTTCTGAGGTGTCCTAGCTCTTAACGAACTTTCTCCATTATATATATATATATATATATATATATATATATATATATATATATATATATATATATATATATATATATATATATATATATATTATATATATATAAGGTACGTATTCAGTACGGTGCAGCCAAGTTAGAAAAGAAGCTTCAATTTAAGAAAGGATCACTACAGGAGCAATGCGACCAATTTGTGGCATTAAAGTTAGACAATAGTCACGACCAATAGTCAGAAATACGTATATACGATTGCCTTCCATCGATAAACCTTTTTTGGTTTTCTGTTTTGCGAGACATGCCATTACATTTTACTTTTATTATTCACTCGCATTATCATTTTCCATGTGTTTTAAACGTTTCAAAGTTTGGCATTTCTTTTCACAGGTAGCTGCAGCTTCCTCCGTGGTTATTGTTAGTCGTTGCCGTACTGATGACGACCAATATACATATATACATATATATATATATATATATATATATATATATATATATATATATATATATACATATATATATATATATATATATATATATATATATATATATGTATGTATATATATATATATATATATATATATATACATATATATCATCATAGCAGCCTAATAAAGAAACTCGTAAGGAAGCAACCATACGTACCGAATACTAAGCAACACACCCCCGGTGGCTACATTTCACGTATTTATTTCATTTATGTATTTGTCTTAAATATGTAGATACAAAAATCACATACAATTTTTATTAACATTATCAACCAGTAGAAAATTGACATGGTCCGCTTTTCTACAAGTTAGGTACCCGAAGATAAATAAACTATTTATTTGTCGTATCTAAATTACATAAAGAAATTGTATTGTAAAGATTGTAAAGAAATTGTAAATATATTTGAACTTGAAAAATGCGGAGATACTAACAAGATTTTATCTTAGGTAACCGCAGGCGCCGATTGTATGAATAGTTTAAATAATATTTAATAACTTACTATTTTCTGTAACGATTACATCAGTGTGCGCACTTCCAAACGTGTGGATATGTTTGATCGCATCTTCTAAACTCTCAACAACCTCAATGCAACATTCAAGCGATCCATATTCATGTTTCATTGTTTTTGCCAAAGGTGGACCAAAGGTTAGCATTTGGGTAAGTACTGGTCCTGCATGAATTTTAACACCTTCCTTTTTAAGCATATTGCAAATTTCTGTAAAGAAGTCTCCGTCCATAAGGTCTTTATGAATAAGAAGGGTTTCCATAGCATTGCAAGCTGCCGGGTAGTCACATTTGGAGTCTCTTATTATTCTTAGGGCTTTATTAAGATCTGCTTCTTTATCTACATACACATGGCAAATACCTAAATAGTAGAAAATAAATTAATATATAGACTTTCCAAAAAGTTTGATTATGTTTAGCACTAAATGGTTCGGGATATAAAAAAGAAGTTAAATCTCGTAAACCTAAACTGACATGGCTAAAATTCTAGTCATTTATTGCTTTTACAAAGATAAGATTCTAAAAAAAACGTTATTAAAATAAAATAATTTATAATGGGTAATCGGATTTATATGTAACTGAATATATTGAAAATGTGACGGATTAAATGGACAAAATCCTAGAGAACCATGGCGTCCATCATCAAACGCTATCGGCTTTATATACAGAACAGCCATTTAAAACTCATAAAGTTTGCCATATTTTCTGATGATTCCTTGTACATTGGAACAACAAAATGTGGTGTAAATAGCTGTTTAACGTAACACAAAAGTAACTGACGTAACACAAAAGTAACTGCATTGGTTATTGGGAAATACCAGCCGTTGCATAACACCAACGCATAAGACACCCACCAAATTGTATTTCCCCATGTTCGAAAAACTGAATCAAGTTTTATCGATAAATAATAACTTTTGTTTGTTGTAGAATATAAACATTAAATGTCAAAGACATCTAAATTATAAAATGAGAACGCCAAACATTAAGAACAACGACTTAAGTATGTCATCTCTATAATTTACTGCTTACTCTTAAAGGAAATCGTACTTACTTAAAGCTATAGAATCAGAAACAGCAAGGATAAAATTTAATGGGTTTTTAACAATATTGTTAATTCATATCAAACTATTTTGAAACAAATTTAGTTGTGTGTTCAATTTTGAGTCCTATCCCATTTCTGTATAATTTAAGTTGTGATTGTTAATAATCAATTAATTAATTGTTATCGCAATTGTTAATAATCAATACCCACTGTAATTTCAGAAGTACATTGGTTTGTGAGTTTGACGACGTCGTATTTTTTATATAATATTGTTCTTAATTACTATAATGTGTACGTTTATATAGTGTGTTATTTCATGTGTAAATTTTTAAATAAAATATTTTTTTAATTCCTAGGTTTGTCGGTCTTTTATAAATAAATCTACTTAGTTATTACTTTAACGTTTCGGCTATTTGCCATTTTCAATAAGCACTTTAATTATTTAACATTACTTAATACAAAATTATATTTTTTATGTCTATACTATTTGGTGGTTTTACATGGAATACAGATATATCTGATCCTAAAATACATCTGGCAGGTATTTTAAAATACGAGTGGTTCGGGGTCATATATTGTACATCTGCCATGGTGCATTTAAAAAACAACTCAATTTATTAAATTGTGATGCATATTGGAAAGATCTTTGATGTCAGCCTTATTATTGATAGAATTTAGATCTTTGTATGTGAATCATCTCCAATATGCATCTTTGGTTGAAGTTGTGTTTTTTTTCCAAAATATATACATTAGTTTGTAATGTTAACTAATTTTTGTATTTTGAGAACAATTTCCGAAGTGGAAATTAAAACGTCAATAAACTTACTTTTACCTTTAATTGTAGCTTATTCCCATTTAAATAGTAATTACTTTAAAATGCCACAAGAAAATAGCTTCAGAACAATTTTAAGAAAATATTGAATGGCAATATTTACACTTTATTTTACAAATAAAATCCGACTGATGATCTTGTCCGTGTCCGTCCCAGCTTGCAAAACTCCCCAAAGAGGAGTTTTGAATTAAGTAGGGGCTTTCCTGTACTTCTCGGAAGACGGATGGGTAAGGAAGTCGTCAACCCCGACACGTCGCGTCGCATCTCACTGGCTGGTAGGGAAATGTCCTACAGATATTTAGGATAGGTGTGAATAACGTCTCACCAAATAAGCATTCATGAACCAACTAAGAGCATGGCAAGGCTGCAATGGAATGACACTTACGGCAAATATCACATAATGATTCAACCGGTCATGAAACTGCGATCATGCAGGCAAGGGGAAACTACCTGATTATCTTCCCGATAGTATGCTCCAAATAAATGAGCAGCATAACACAAAAAGGAGAGAGGCCATGCGATTCGGGTAGCGACCGGTGCTATCCTGATTCCGAGTCAGACAGTGTAAAATGGGTCACCGGGCAAGAGCGCGCGAGCAACCAGGCCACTCGTAGTAACTAGATGACTGGAAGAAAAAGCTAAATACAGAAACTTTAAAGTAGAAAATGGATTCATATAAGGACATGGAACGTCAAAGATCTTCTCCTCTTCACATAGTGGAAATAAAATTAATAAGGCAAAATATAAACATATGTGGTTCAGCAGAAACATACAGAAGAGATCAAAGACATTTTAGAACAAAAAACCACACTATCTACATATCGGGATCTGAAAACACAGGATACAATGGAGTCGCCATACTTATAAACAATAGAATATCAAAGTGTATCAGGCAATATGAAACAATAAACGATAGGCTCATAAAAATATCATTCGCAACAAAACCAGAAATTTGTATGTCATTCGGGTATATATGCCCACAACAGATGCCCCAGATGAAGACAGTGACGACACTTACAAAAGCATAGAAAACCTCTTGAAACCCCACAATAAAAACAGTACCTATATATTATTGGAGACTTTAACGAGAAACAATAGAGAAGAACGTCTCCTAGAGTTTGCCAATGAAAACAATCTAATGAAAAGAAACATACTTTATAAACACCACCCAAGAAGACTCTGAATATGGACTAGTCCAAATAAAGACCATAATCAAATTACCTACATACTCGTGCAGAAAAGATGAATACCCTCAGTATTAAATGTAAACGTTATGCCTGGAGCATACTATGGATCAGATCGTAAACTGCTAAAAGTGACTTGCAGGCTTAAACTACATACAACTAGAAAAATAAATGAGACAAAACAGCAAAGGGTCAATAATATAGAAGAATTCCCGATGATATTGATAAAGATAGAAAAACCACAAATATTAGAAGACATAAATAATATGTGGAATGGAATAAAAAACTGGATATATTCAGCGAAAAAGGAGTGCACACCGCGTTAAAGCCAAAAGAACAAACATTGGATGCCAGGGGAAAGTCTAGAATTAGTGAAAAAAAAAGAGCTATGCTACAACTTTGAAGTGGTGGACAAATTCTCATACTTAGGCTCCCTGACCACCAAGCAGAACGTCATGACAAAAGAAATCAAGCCAAGAATAATCCTAGCAAACAAATGCTATTTTGGACTGAGTAGACATATGAGAAGCAGAAACTTAAGCTAAAAAACAAAAATAACCATATACAAAACCCTTATACAACCAGTGTTGACATATGACAGATATATCACAGATATAAACATATATTCGGTGGTAAAGACGTATTATCTCTTATAAAAATAGGAAGACTAAGATGGGCATTACATCTGGCAAGATCACAGCAGAACAACCCTCCTAGAAGAATCATTATGTCACAACCTGTGGGAAGTAGAAGTAGGAGTAGAACTCTTGAAAAAAGTTAAAAATTTGTTCGATATTTAACATTCATTTTTTATTGTTTTAACCGATATTTCAAGCCACAACTTCAAGCCATTTAAGACCATAATGGAAAAGTAAAAACCGACATAGAGAGCATTGTAGAGACATGAAAAAATTACTTATCAGAACTGTACAAAGACACTTCAAAAGATGCATCAGACTCAGGACACAAAAAACATACAATCAGAGAGACCACACCAATAATCTTACGAGAAGATTACTTTACTAAGAAGTAGAGAAGGCTCTTAACCAACTAAGATACAAAATATCGCCAGGGATCGGTGGCATATCAGCAGAGACTGTAATAACAAAATTGGCGTAGATTTAATAGTGGATATGTGCAGCATCATATGGATCAAAGATGAATGTCCTAATGAGTGGTGCGAATCAACTTTTATCCCTATCCATAAAAAAGGATCACTAACTAAAGAACAATGCAGATTCGTACCAGAAAAAAGGACACCGGAGCAGATACTGAACACCAGACAGATTATAGAAAAAGAGAGAGAACACAACATTACACAAAGGCGTTCAATTCAGTAAAATGGGATCCCTTTTGAAGTATAATGGAAAATATGGGAGTACTTAACCATCTATTTAAACTAAAAAGAGATCTATCTGATAAAACTCAGTCAAAGTTAAAATACAGGAAATAAGACGCGTTCAAAACAAAGAAAGGAACTGGACAAGGATGCATTCTATCACCATTAGTATACAACATATATTCCAAATATTTAATCAGAAAGTACTAAATGAATAGGATGGAGGAATCACTAGAGTAGGTAGAAAAACCAGCAACCTGCGATACGCAGATGACACAGTTATAATAACAGCGAATGAAGTCGAAATGATTACCATCACTGAATGGCTAAGCCGGATAAGCGATGAATTCGGACTTCAGATTAACACCGAAAGAACAAACATAATGATCGTAGACACAGCAAATAATAATCTACCGCACATACATTAAGTGTCGAATTTCGAAGTGGTAGACAGATTTTTATACTTGTGCTCCCTGATAACCAACAATGGTAGGGTTATACATTGTATATTCCTACTATATTCTAATGGATTCTCTGAACAAATGTCGAAAATGTTTATTTGACGAAAAATAATTAATGTTGGACATAAATCCTCAAAAACATCGGGAAAATATTTTCCAAAATTTGAACCCAATGTTAGTAAAGCTCATTAATCGGATGTTAACAAGTTCGTACACATCGAAAATAACAACGGCAAGAACAATACAATGTCAATTATGCCACAAAGATTTTGCAATTGCATAGACAACCACCTTACAATTTACAATTAAAAGTAGAATCTGTTGTCAATATGTTGCGTAACCTTAATCAACCTCGAACGTGTAAAGAAACGAGACTTACTATGAAAAAGATAATGAATAAACTCAGAGAGGCAATGATCGTCAAAGAAAAATACAAAGAAGAGGATGTTTTTATCCTACGTATAAATAACGATAAATACATCGCAAAGCGAATCATTGAAAGTTTGCGGAATCAAGAGGGAGTTTCAATGTTTGCGAATGGACAATTATACGTCGCGTTTTTGTGCGTTGGAAAACCGTCATCGTTTTATATTCATGCACATCAAAAAAAGACCAAAAATATTGTTGATCAAAAAGCATTAAATTAATTTAACTTTTTTAATAGATAATATTTTTGAGTATTTTTTTTTGTTTTCTGTTAATTTTTATCTATTAAACTTTGACAACTTAATACTTCATTTAATTCTAATGTGGTACGCAGTTCGCGGGATCAGCTTATTATAAAATAAAAACTAAAAATTACCTTCAGCGTGACCCATCACTGGTATATGCTGACTTTGATCTTGAATACTGCGGACTAATTCGTTTGAACCCCTAGGAATAATAAGATCTATGTGATTTTCCATTGTCAATAAATCGCTAATTTCTTCTCTGGTAGATACCTAAAAACCACATATAAATTCTACATCTTTCTATTCAAGTTTTTTTGATAAATTCCCAAAAATTTATTACAATAAGAATCAGAAACAAACTTACCAAAGAAATCGCGTTGTCTGCCCCGATAGTCTTTAATGAATCAGTAACAAGTTGCATAAGAGCTTTATTGCTATGCATAGCTTCCTTTCCACCTTTCAGTAATAAACCATTCCCAGATGCAATTGCAAGGGCCGCAACTTGAGGTAAAGAATCTGGTCTAGATTCAAAAATAACCAAGAGAACACCTATAGGTACTGTGATTTGCTTTAAAATCAAACCGTCAGCCAATTTTGTTCTTTTTAAAACCCTTCCAACATTATTGTGGCTACTATCAGCAATCTGTTTTAAACCAATGGAAAGATTTCTCAGTTTTGCTGGTGTTAAAGATAGTCTTGACATAAGTGGCTTGGCCAGACCTAATTTAGCTCCTTCTTGAAGATCTTTTTGATTTGCATCCAGAATTTCTGCTTGTCTTGAGATAAGAAGATCCGCCAAGTTATGAACGCACGATGCTCGTTGATCAGGACTTAATGTAGCTAGAATACGGCCGCCAAGTCGAGCTTAAACATTTTATATTTATTTAATATCATAGATATTAGTAAATCTATGAATATTATATAGCGATATGGAAAAACAAACGTAATTAGTTGATTTTAGTCGAATCCACACAAAAATACAAAATACAAACATATAGACAGTGACTTGTTTTTTGCATTTTTTAAAATTTAAAACAAAAATTTAAGGAAGCACGTGGACGTTCTTTATAATATTGTACAACGCTTTAGTATATAAAATTCAGCAGTGCTTTTTATGTGTGGTGAAATAATGACTACCTATGAGAATGAAATAATTATCCACGTAAATTCTAAGCTTAAAAATTATTTCGGTTGTCGTAGTTTGAATTGAATTTTTAATCCAATAAATCGTATTGTGAATTTTATGTGGAGGAAAAATTTAGACAAATTTGCAAAAAAAATAGTAAGTAGTATACTTAATGCAATTAACGTAGAAATTATTTATTAGTTTTTCATCTATATCTAACCAAAAATGTGTTGGTGATAAATCTAGTAATAATGCGAAATCATTTTGATCATTTTGAACTCAAATAAACCAAATAAAATCCCTGAAAATCGAGTACATAAAAGTTCAAATACTGGCCAAAATAACAGTAATCTTTTTCTGGTTATATGGCTAAATAGTTATTTGTAATTATAGTGGAATACAATGTATGCCTGAGATTTTAAGATCAACTGAATTTAGTGAGTAGTTGAGGAGTCTACTCATAACCCAATAACCCAATAATTAACTATTAGTAATTGATGCTTTAATTAAATATAATGTTAATGTAATATATATATATATATATATATAATATATATATATATATATATATATATATATATATATATATTAGGGTGGTCCATAAAAATAAAATTTTATTTTAAAATTTTCACCTCTTACCCCCTAAAATTGTTTTATTTATATTTATAAAGAAACTAAAAACGTAAATCTTTATTGAAATCAGAAAATATTTAAAGGTGGCCCCGTGTCTCAGAAATTTTTGCTTAGCCCTGTGCAATTGAAATTAGTCTTGTAGTAAGTTTTGTGCTTATAATCTCATCGCGCTATTGGTGTTAATTACAGATTCGCAGAGTTTTATCGAAACTATGGACCTGAAGTTGTTTTCCCTGCAATTTTCTCATTTCATCGAAATACATAATGAATACAAGAAAACAGACAGAGGTGTATTTGGATCGTATTGATATAACATTTTGAGACCAAAACTCTAAAAACTACCATTAAAAAGGCAGCTTTTGGACACTTTATATACCTTCATATTCATACAGTGGAAAAGAAAACTATTTTGGAAGCTGCGTGAGATGTCATTTATGTAGTTACAGCCTTTTGGAATAAAGCTAATATTCCCCTTAGGGCTGCTCAACATAGTGTTGCAAAGTTGGAGAAAGTTTTCGAAGAATGGAAAGGTCTCCGAAAGCACAAAAATCGAAAAACTGAGTCTTACAAAGAGAAGGAAGCAAATTTTGTTGAACAAAGATTGCAGAAGACAAAGAATTTTTACTCTTGCAGTATAAAGCTATTGTACGTATAAAAGCATTTTTAGACAAACTTTTAAAATAAAGTTATGCCGATAATAGTTTTTTGAAAAAAATTTTTTAATTATTTTTATTATTTGTAAAAAAACCTCCATTTTGCAAAACTTTTGCAAAACAGAGGTACTTTATGATTGTAAACTTTTAGTTTTTTAATAATTAACACTTTCAGCTATATTTTCCTAAATTTTCATCCTCGATATATTTTTTTTGAGTTTTGTTATTCATTGATCGGACTATTTAATACATAGTTACATTAAAATTTTCTAATTGAAAATTAAGTTTTCGTGTAGGAAAAAAAAATCGGCCAATGTATTTGCTTATTTGACTTATTTATAAAATGTTCATAAGGGTTGTCAAAAATCGTATAAAGGTTTAAATTTTTTCTATGAACAAAACGAACTAATCTTTTAAAACCGAACTGATTTTTCCAGTTTAAATAAATCAAACTGGAAAGAATCAGGCCCAGTTTGTTTGTTAAATGTTGAATTATGTTTGATCAAAAAATTTTATTTTTGCAAGAAAAGTTACATTTTTTTACATCGCTGGTTCACTTTACTAAAATTTTAATTCATATTAAAATTCGACTTTTTTAATTAAAAATTAAGTAATTTTGTTTAGAAAAAAATATGCCGTTTTAATTGCCCATTTGTCTAATTTATAAAATTCTTATTAGAGTTTTCAAAAACCGTATTCAGGGTAAAATTTTGTCTATGAACTAAACAAACTAATTTTTTAAAACCGGACCTAAATATGTTTCTGGTTTGAATAAATCACTTGATTAGGTTGCAGTAGTGTAACGTTTGACCAAAATCATGAGACCCGTCGAACGTACCGTTCAAAAGTTATGATAAATAGAAATTTCAGTCAAAATTCACAACTCATCCTGTATATTATTAAACAATGAGAGCAGACACTTTTTAATGGTCATTTGTTATTCCTCATAGGGGCTTCCATACGAGGTAGGAGTATGTAGAGTTCTCATGACACCCTGTATATTTGATTTCATATGGATGCAACAAAATTTTCCTTCAATATGGACTAACCTATGTCCGACCTCTTTTAAAGAAGAAAAAATCACGTTATAGCGTGGAATGATACAGGCCAATCTTAATTACTTGTCCCATGTCCAAACTAATCGAAATAATGGTTAATAGTAAATAAATGTGGACATTGGAAAAAATTTCCGATTACTGAGCAAAATGGATTTAGACAGAATCGATCAACATCTGATAAATATTAGGTTAGACGGTAAACCAATAACAATCGATCCTCATATTCAATTTTTAGTTATGTATTTAGACAACAGACTAACAAAACGGCCAAAACATATAAAGCAATTACAATTAACGTGCCGTAAGAAAATAAACTTTTTAAAAACATTATCAAACAGGAAATGGTGTTTCGAGCAAGATACAATATTATTAGTATACAAAATCATTATTCAGGTCTAATCTGTATTGTGGATGCATCGAATATTTGCTGGCATCTGCTACAAAGTCTATTTTAAAATATCTAGATACAATTTATAATTATGGTCTAAGAATGGTACTACAAGCATTTAGAAGTAAACCCATTGAGATCATATACGCTGAAATTGGTGAGCCATTCCTTTACTACAGACAAATTCAATTGACACTAACACATTTAGCCTCATTATACCAAACTATGAAAAAAATTAGAACATATTCAAAGAAATTAAACTTTAATTTTCCCGATATATTCGATCCAAACATCGCCGATCCTCATACCTCTTGGTCAATCAATATTCCACAATGTAATATATATTTGAGAAAATATAATAAATAAGTCAAACATACATCCCTTAGTAATAAAAACTATTTCGTCAAATATACTGAAATCTTATAAAAAATTTCTCTAAAGTATTTACAGATGGTTAAAAAATGTTCTAAAAGCTAGCAATGAAGTTGCTGTCGCTTTTGTGATAAATTCAAGTAAACATAATATATTTTAACTATCTTCCCACGGTAGCATATATACAGTTAAATTATTCGCTCTTTATCGAACAATTTAATTCATTAAGATACTAATATCATTAAAGAGGTGATTCTTTCTGATTCTATGAGTTCGGTTACTTCAATTCTACGAGTATATCCTTAACACCCAATTGAACAAAACGGTCAAATCAGAACTTTACATAGGTATGTCAAGAAAAAGGTAGAACAGTTGACTTTATTAGTTGAATACCCATCTCCAATGTGGGTATTCCCAGAAAGGAATAGGAAGTTAAGTGCGCGTAGTGTAGTGTCTAGTGTAGATCCGTGAATAATATTAGTATGATTACTAGGAAATAGTATTAGTAATACAGTACGGACCAGAAGATTTAAAACTTTATATTAAAGCAAAGATTTTGAAAGTCTGGTATAATTAATGGCAAACATCAACGTCTAAACTACGACAAATTAAAGATACATTTATAGGGACTAAACCTTTATACAAAACTTGCCATGAACAGAATATAGTTAACCGATTACGATTAGGCCATACTAGACTCACACAGTAATACCTATTTTCAAAGTAACCCACCAAATATGTGCGCACTATAATACTTCCTTAACAAACAAACATAATATTGAATGTGACAAATTCAAACATTAAAGATATCGTTTTAAAAGAGATTTAAGATTATTAGTCGTGGCGGGCAATTGTATACGCAGACGACCTAGCCATACTAATTGAAGATGATATAAATTGTGGCATGATAAATAAAGTAAATAAGGCGTTAGAAAAAACCAAGAGATAAATAGAGAGAAACGATCTAAAATTGGCAGTAGAAAAGACCGAAATAATTATCTTGAGGGGACCTCGAGATCATAAGGATGTAAGCTTCCGGTTCCGAGGTTCCGAAATAAGACCCCAGAAAACAGCAAAATACCTTGACGTAATATTTGACGATTGAATGGCATCCGGGCAACACATACAAAAAGCATGTCGGAAAGCAGAAGAGAGGATAGCTGGGGCTATGCCGGTGCACATCCTGCTCAGTGAAAAGGTCCGGATGCCTAGGAGGGGCAACGGAGAGGCTGGTTCAGGATCACAAGAAAGGGAAAGAAGCTTAGAAATGTGGCAGGATTAGTAATCAAGGGAAACAGGCAATGCCGTCTGGGTGGCTCTTATCCCTGATGTGACGAGGTGGTACAAATTCAATCATGGTGGCATCAACTATTACTTTACGCAGTTTTTGACGGGGCATGGGTCGTTCCCGTCCTTTACATATCGCATACAAAAGACCACAGACAACCTTTGCATTGTATTTGGGGTGATGGATGACGCGCACCACGTGATTTTATGTATGCCCTATCTATTAGGCGGGGCGAACCTTGTTACAGCAGGGCATAGGGTCACCTCTAGGCGAGCCCCACGAATTGATCCACAAGTCAATGGCAAATAAAAAAATGTTTGACTTGATCATCGATTTCGTCAGAATGAAGAACAGGAAGAATAAGAGAGGAGACGACAACAAGGATAACTGATTTTATTGATTTTATTTATTTATTTTACTGATTTTACTTATTTATTTTATTTATACAAGTGTTGTAAGTGTTTAGTAGTTTAAGACTTATTTGATAATTTTAAATAAATCTTGGACCTCAGTCCCCTATAATCAACTGTTAAAGTGAAAATGTGACGAAACGAGGGGTTAATGGAGCATGAATGTCAGAATTGTTTGTACTGGCTGTCCAGAAACTTCTTGTCAGTTACGAGGGGTGGAACAGCGTTGTGGTCGCCGGGTGCGGGAGTGGGTGTGGTGGTACGATTGGAACGTGAACGTTGTGATAGTCATAAAACGTGCACATAAAGTGCCCGATGTTAGTATTAGCAAAGATGACGGGTGAGGACGATCCTCGCTAAGGGCGGTCCCAGTCTCGTCAATTGGAGAAAGAGGGGGTGAGTTTAGTTGGTAGGCTGTTCGTTACGGTAAGGAGTAACGGACTGAATCCAACACACCTGGGACACCTTCCCAGGTTACCAGAGCTCCTTAGAAGATCCTCACCTCCCAATAAAAAAAGAATATTAGTCGTGCTAGGTCAAGTTCCTAAAGAATTTAAATGTATTATAATTTAATTTTTTTTATTACATTGTTTACACTTTCAGTACTATTTTGTAAAATCCTCTTTTTTGTTACCATGTAACATACCTATACTTGTAAAATTGTACAGATTTGTAACTAACAACCATTGTGTGGATGCGACTTTGGCTTTAAATAATAAAAAATTATTGAATACTAAGTTTGATGTACAATTGAACTAGACTTGACTTGCGGAAAAAATTTAAAGTGACACTGCGCGTAAGTATAATGACCAGAAGATTATATCGAATTGAGAAACTGCAGTTTTTACCGTGTACCGATAGTATAACTTACCATTTTCGGCTACAAGTTCAGAAGAAACAGGTCCTCCTAGTGAATGTTCAGTAAAAAAAGTACCAACTTTTCTTCCAGACATAATAGATCTTATAGCTTTATCTAGTGTACCGTTACATATAACAACTGAAACTCCTCTTTCTAATGCCCATGTAGCAGAAGTTACTTTAGAGTCCATTCCTCCTGTACCAACTTTACTTTTTTGACCAAATTCAATAGTGTGACTTAAACTTGAGGTAAACGTATGCAAGAATTTTGCTCCAGCTTCCCACGGTGGTTTATCATAGATGCCATCTACATCAGACATAAGAATAAGAAGATCGGACTGAATTTCAGCAGCTAGCATAGCCGCTAAGCTATCGTTATCCTTAAGAGAAATGCCTTTTTTTCCAGCTTTTCCTCCTATTGGTTCATCTATTTGTGGTGGAGGCGAAACGGCATCGTTCGTATTAATAATTGGCACAATGTTTAGACTTATTAACTCAGTAAGAGTACTAATTAGATTTTTTCTCGTTTCTTCGTTGTAAAAGTCTGCTTTCGTTACTAATACTTGGGCAATTTTGACACCATATTGGGAAAACATGGCATCATAGAGAGACATAAGACCTGATTGTCCTACCGCAGCTGCTGCTCTAGGCTCTACAAGAGTTGGGGCATCCTAAAAATTAATGTGCATTATATCACCGTTTAAAGTATGTATTTAAAAATAATGGATAAAATGGCAAACAATGTTTGTTCCAGTATCTATATAGTATATAAATTATTACAAAATTATGTTGTCTACAAAATAAAATGTTAACTGAAAACAGGGCTAAAAGATACTAAAAAAATCACTACTATACTGTATACACATTCATGTGTATATAGCATAGCAGTGATTTTTTATAATAATGATAATAATAATAATAATTTTAAATTTCAGCGAAAAGTACGAACACACCTCACAAAGGCACAAAAACACCATCCTCGAAGTGCAGTAGAAAGAACGACATTACCGCGGTATTTAGGAGAACAAGGACTTATTGATATAAGCGAGCAATTAGAAAAACAGATTACTAATTTACGAACTTATTTTCAGGTGCAGGCGGAGACATCTACTCTTCATCTCGCGATTTGTGCAGTAGATGACACAACACCCATCAAACTGAGGGAACAAGAAATGTGCATAAACCATCTTACTAAGAACGAAAAAATGCGCATCTGGATGGGTAAACCTCTGCACGGGCGACATCCGAATGAAGTCAGTCAAGACTATGTCGACAATATTGCGTCGAACTATTGGCTGACATCAGGAAAGATGTTCCCTGAAACAGAAGGTTCATTACTCGCCATTCAGGATCAGGTTATACCAACCAAAAATTACCTGAAATATATCGTCAAAGACCCTCAGGTCCAAAACGACAAATGTCGATATGGATGTCAAGCCCAAGAAACCATCCAACATCTTACCGGGGGCTGTCAGGCATTTGCTGCAACTGAATATAAGGAACGGCATGACTCAGTAGGAAAGATCCTCCATCAAGAGATAGCTTTTAAACTGGGACTTCTACAAACAAACCATCTCCCATATTATCAATACGTTCCTTAAAAGAATGCTTGAGAATGCCAACTACAAGCTATACTGGGATCGCACTGTGCTCACAGACCAAACTGTAGCACATAATAGACCAGATCTCGTGCTAGTTAATAAACTAACAAGACAATCAACACTAATCGATGTGGCGATACCTAACAACAATAATCTGCATCAAGAAAAGATCGCCAAGTACAAAGATCTGGAAATACAAATAAGGAGACAATGGAGAATGGAAAGTACCCAGACGATACCTATTAGTCTTTCTACCACTGGAGTCATTGCGAAGAACCTCCTAGAAAACATAAAAAAGCTGGGTCTAAATGAACATATATATATATATATATATATATATATATATATATATATATATATATATATATATATATATATATAAGATCATGCAGAAAGCTGTGCTACTTTCGACGTCCAGATGCGTGCGAAAATTTTTGGGAGATACATCGACGTACCAAGTCACCTAGGACTCAATAACACGGAAAGAGTCCCACCAGAGCTCAATCTTTTTAATACCGTAGGTGTCTGGGATGAGTGAATTTTCCCCTTGGAGGGAGTGTGAGCCGTATGGTTAAATCTGGATTTTATAATAACAATGATAAACCAATTTTCATTAGGTAGTAACCCAGGTAAAACTGATGGTTACCCTTTTCCTGAGCATCGTATTCAAAAAAGAATGTAGGATCCCCCAGAAGTCCAAAATCATTAGATTTGCCAAAAGGAGAAATTTACAGAAATTGGGTCCTCTCAAACATATTATACTGTATGTATTACATAATGTTCTTCTTCTTCTTTTTCTTCCTCTTTATAAGCAATTCTGCTTGTTAATTAGTGGATTAATACCCCTATGGAAGTTTGTAATACCATCTTTTGCGCGGACGTCCGATACTTCTTCTGCCGATTGGTGACGTATCTCCTCCAATTTTAACGACACGGGTCTCCTCTATTCTGCTTATGTGGTTATTTTATTCTTTTTTTTTCTATTCTGTGTCCAGTCATTTATACACTGTATGTTACACTTTCTGTTAATGTCTTCACTTCTGTTTCGATCTCTCAGCGTATTTACTAACGCAAGAAAGAGGACAATAAATGTATAATATGATGTTAAAACTAACAATTACATATGCACCAGTGATAGGGTGGCCAGAAGTGGATACAAAATTGCCATTCTCAAACTAAGCAAGGTGCAAAGCCTTGCTTGTCTTGGAATCACAGGAGCTATGAAAAGCACACCAATGGAACCTACGTAGGCTCTACTGTACCTTCCTCATTTACACATAATTATAACGAAGAGGGCGAAAATGTAATAATATAGACTGCGAGAAAACCTGAGCACCGTAATGGTTAGATTAACATATAGTAATATTATAAATAAAAATAGGGATACCGAAAAGATGGTTGAATATGTCTGACCATAAGGTATCCAAATAGCTATTATTAATAGCTAATTTTTAAATAGCTATTTGCCCACTAAACAGATGAGGCTGCAAAACACTCGAAATAGACTTCAGGCTTTTATAAGCCCTAAGAACAACCGACAGATTAACGGAACATAACAGTGTCACACTAGTTCGGGTCCAGGTTAATGGGGAATACACGGCAATAAAAGGAAAGATAAATATGCCAGAATAGCAATAGGTATAACATACTTCGGTCCAGAATTGGTCAAGGAAGTGACAAGAAGCATCTTATGCTACCGGAAAAAGCCTAAATCCGAAGGCAACATGGAAAAATACACTGGAAAAATATACTTGGTCAAGCATATGGAAAAATTTATATTGGGCGGACATGCCTTATGTCTTAAGTACTGCGGAAAACAAACAGGATTCAGTCCAGAGTAATAACAGGCTTCCTTACTGCATATGTGACACCTGCATACAATGGGACTGTTTCATGGAAACTTAAGCTACACACTCTGTAAGTTCAAAAACATATGGTACTCATCCTCCCATATAAGCTGGTACAAGGTTACAGAATCCTGAAATGGACATCATGAGTAAATAGTAAATGTACCATAAGCCAACTGGTTTGTATGTAAACGACCCGTTTACAATAGACGGCTCTTATGAAAAAAACTAAACTAAACTAAAATCTTACGTTGGTATTTTTTTGCAAATTCTTCTTAATATTAGTATTCAGATCCAACATGGATTGCTGGAGGACAATGAAAATGGATTCCCATTAAAGGGCTTTTTAGTAATCTTAAAACAAACTGATTAAAAAAGCATCCTAGAAACTGCTATCATTTTACTAAATGATCCAAGTAGCAAATTCCGCAGTAGTTGTAGTTAATCCCGCTGGTTAGTGGCATTAAAAGAAGCAGTTATATATAAAAGATTAAATCGTTTAGCAAAAGCTGCTACCGCTTTGTTGAAATAATATGGCCTAGGCGGACAAGTTCGTTCAACGTCTCGTTTGGGCTGATACAAATTCAAACACAGTGGTTTGAATTTGTCCTCCTAGGGAATATATTTGGAGATTTTATTCATATATATATATATATATATATATATATATATATATATATATATATATATAAAGGAGACAACTTCAGAGTAAGCAAAATATTAGACAGAATATTTTCTGTGTGGAGATAACTTTAGAGAAATAAGTTTATCTTGTGACTTTGGAATAATCCAGATATCTAGTGTAAGTTTTTTAGTGTCTCTGCGTAACTTGACACCATATGGGAAACTTAATAATGGTCTTATTATTAATTTTAAGAAAAAAGTTATTCTTGATAAAAAGCTCTGCATGGCCCAAACCTAATATCCAATCATCAGATATAAAATTTTATTAATGTTTTACGAGATATTTCAAAAAATATAAATTTCGCTAAAGAGTGTAATGAGTATATTGTGTATATCACAATATCGAAAATTATTATAAAGAAAAGTTGTTTAAAATTAAATGTTTTAATATGCAATTACATCCTTCTAATTAAAAAAAGAAATTTTGAAAATTTTTCTCAAATTAGTAATATATCACATGCAACCATCAGATATCAAATTTTATCAATATTATACGAGGTATGTCAAAAATATGAATGTCGCTTAAGAGTAAAGTATCTTTCTTTTTCACATTAATGAAAATTGTTATACTGAAAAGTTGTTCAGAAATAAAAACCATGTTTCAATATGGAATTCTTGTTTTTTAATTTGAATTTTTACATTTTTAAAATTCATGTTTTTTATCGTACCTCGTATAAAATTGAAAAACTGTATTATCCGATAAGTGCATCTTAGGTTTTAGACCATGCGGAGCATTTTATGAAGAATAATTATTTCCGTAAAATTAATAATATTTTTTTAATTGGAAGGATGTAATGGCACATTAAAACATATTTTTAATTCCAAACAAAACTTTTCTTAGTAATAATTTTCGATATTGTAAAATATAAAGGTACTTTACTCTTGAGCAAAATTTATATTTATGCCTCGTATAATATTGATAAAATTTGATATCTGATGGTTGCATCTTAGATTTTGGACCATGCAGAGCTTTTAATGAAGACTACCTTTTTTTTTTCGTAAACTCAATAATAAAAAAGTTTCCCATAGTCTTCCAAGTTACGCAGACAAACTATAAAAATATAGAAAACTTACATATTTACTGCAGAAATTTCTCGGTGTTATTTTCTAGTTATTATATTATAAGATAGTAAAGTAAGTCTGGAAAATAATTAGATTTATTCTTTTATAAGACTTTATTATACCCTCTATTATTTTAATAAAGTTGCTGTCAAAAATATTAGTCTTTTGATTTTGTAATATGTAGTAATCAATAATCAAAATATGTTCCACGAAAATAAATTGAAATGTTTTTAAAACACAAGGCTTCGTTTACTTTATATGAGTATTATCCTAGTTCCGTATTTGATATCAATACCTTATTTTGTAACTGATATTATTTCTTAAAACGTGTTTGATATTGACTGCGTAAATGACCTACTGCTATTGATATTTTTTATATATAAAATCTATTGTAACCATGACCGATAAAATATTCCATATTATTAATTTTAAGTAGAAAATAAATGAAAATAGGCAAATATATTTACTTAAATTTAAATATTTTTTTACGTTCACTGACAAAAAAAAAACAAAACCATTGTGAATATTTTTATTATACTCATTCATCATTCTACTATTTCTTTTTAGGTAGATACAATATTTTATCCATTGTTCTAAAGCTATTGTTAAAAGCGTTCCACAGATATACATTTCAGAAGAACATGTGATTTTAATCTCTGTATGGATTCAATTAAAGCAAAAAGAACTTTTTAGTGATTGTCGTAGGTCACTCAGTATTGTACTGAAAGACACTGGTTTTGAATTACTAAAAGATGATCCAAGGCGAGGACTGAGGGAACAGCCTCATATTGCTGTGAAGAGAGCAGAAATTTTGGAAATATATCAAGAATATAAACATAAAGATTTTCGTACACTAAGTTTTCAAGGTAAGTTTACTTCAAGCACCAGCTAGGGAATCAAAACCGGAAAACCACAGAAAGCATATATATATATATATATATATATATATATATATATATATATATATATATATATATATATATATATATATATATATATATATATATATATATATATATATATATATTATATGTATATATATATACAATATATATATATATATATATATATATTATATATACAATATATATATACAGTGCTTTGTTTTTAAAACAACTATAATATTGTGAGACCTATTCTTCTTTGTATTTCAGTTGTCCAATTACCTCGGCCTAATAGAATCTCATGCTCTAAATATTTCTTTTTTATGCGCTAAATAAAAAAAAATTTAATTAGAAGAATTTAATTTTATATTGAAACATATTTTTTAATTTCGAACAACTTTTCTTAATAATAATGTTCGATATTGTGAAATACACCGATGCTTCACTCTTGAGCGAAATTTAAATTTTTTGACAAACCTCGTATAATATTAATAAAATTTGATATCTGATAAATAACTTTTTTTCTAACACACTGTGTGTCAATTATGACTAAAAGAAACACTGTATAAGTGGTTGATCTGAAGATATAAATATACTAAAAGCCCGTATGATATAACATAGTACTATTTCTCCATTTAGATTTGCAGAATCCTGTGATATACAAAGGAAACAATTTAAGAAGATCTTCCGCAATACTTCTTGCATAATATATAATGCATTAGTGTAGATATAGAACTCAAACTACAAAGAAACAACAAATATGTAGAGAAAGCACTTATAAACTCAATGTTGCAAAACCATATTTTGGCTTAAAGAAATTGACGATATTTAAATGCCATTCTGGTAGAACATGCATACAGACACCACTACAACAATCATTAATATGCAGAAGACTTATCTTTTAGAAGAACTAGGTAAGTGATTTACAAAGAACAATACAGAAAGTGGGAGTACAAATAAGCATATCAAAACAAAAATAGTGACAAACAGCGAAGATATATATAACAAATAAAAGTCGGAGAAAAATACAAAATACGTATATGTAGGACAAACACTTATCACTATATGAGCCATTATAATTAGAGGAAATCTATTACTTGCTATGATGTACGCTTTAAGGTATTTTTGATACAATTTTTAATACATAAAGGATATAAATTGAATCATTTATAAAATTGTATACATACCTCACGTGTGTGATCCGTTGGAGATAAGGTCTCCCTCATGGAGAGGGACATCAATAATTCCTGAGTTAATCTTTGCTTTCCAAAGGCCACAGCTCCACTTGTAACCATAATACATTCTCGTCCCTCATTCTGACATTCTGCAACCTTAAACATCATATGTAAACAACTATGATAATTTAACAATATATAACTAGATATTCCACGTAAAGCTGCAGCAGATAATTTTTAAGTAAACTTTATTACATATACAAAACCTCCTATTTTGGCTACATCTCAAAAGCAGCCACCGTTCCTAATGTTCTTTTGACAATTCAAAATTACCGTTATGCCAAATTCTTTAATAAGGGACGAGTTGTTAATAGTAAAATGACTTTACAAGAGAAATCTAGACTTCCCTTATAATGAATTTTACGAACAAAGATATTATGGTTGTTCGTTACGTTTAACGTACCAAAATTTTTTAATGCTTCTATGAAGCATTCTTGAGAAAGCATATGATTAAGTTCCTCGAGAGATTCTGTGGTGGGCACTTAATGATGTGGATATGTAAAGATTGTGAAAGACATATATGTAAGGCAGTAAAAACTAGTGTTGGATTTTTTTAAAACTAAAATAATAACCTTTAAATCAAGGGGTTTTAAAATTTAATTACACGTAGGACAGCTGAGTTATACTTGTATCGAATCAAAGTGTAAGAAACTTTTTTAAAAGGAACCATTTTCAATTTGGTAAAATTAAATATCTCCAATATTTTAGGAGATAAAATCATTCAAACAATTAAATTGGTAAGTCAAGGTATCGAGGGGACATAAAAGTGCATACTTAACACCCCCTGGCACCTAGAGTATTTATAGTGAGTGGAAATAAACAAAACAATCTAGTGAATGGTGTATTCATGTATAAAAATAAATAATATTATTAAACATGAAAATAACGATAAGCAGAAAGACTTATTTGAACTTTTTTATTATAAACAGATAAGAAGGGCAGGATTTCGATTTTTACCTAGGAATGGAAGTGCTGGTGAATTGGACACGGCCAGCATGGGTGTGGTTGGAAATTTGAACTGTGAGTAGAGTTTTCGGGTAACTATGCAGGTGGCGCAGTGACTAATAACTTGCACAGGAAATTACTAGGACTAAGAACAATAAATTCAGATGACGAGCTAACTGATGAAGTGAAAAGGAGAAGAGGAGAGGATAAATACTACAGCAAAAGATAAAAACATTGAGGACACCGCAAAAAAGAGATGCAGAAAACACAAGTGGAATGGACCAAATAATGAAAATGATGAAGGAATTAATAATGGATATCTTCTTTTTACGGTGCCTTCTCCATCATTGAAGGTTGACTATAAGTACAGCAAATTGCTCTCTATCTTGAGCTGTTCTTAATATCAAATGTGTGTCCATGCCTGTCCAATCTCTTACATTCTGCAACCAGGAGAATTTCTTCCGTCTGGACCTCTTCTTCCTTCCACTTTCCCTTCCATTATAAGTCGTAGGAAGTTGTATTTTTCTCCTCAGTAAATATGTCCTATATAATTCGTTTTACTGTTTTTTACAATATTTAGGAGTTCTCTCTCAGTACCCATTCTTCTTAGCACCTCGTTGTTGGTCACGTGCTCTGTTCAAGAGATCTTCAGCATTCTTCGAAAAACCCACATCTCAAAGGCTTCTATACACCTCATACTTGTAATTCCGAGAGTCCATGTTTCCACTCCGTATAGCAATATGGATATAAAAGACATAAAAAAAACAATATAGATCCGGAGACGAAATTAAACAACTAAAGAAGGAAATTAAAAAACAATAAATCGACTAAAAATATCAACAAAGCGACAACAAAGATGAACTAAAAAAACTGCATAAAATAAACGAAAAACTCATAAAACAAATACGTCAATTAAAAAAGAACACAGCAAAAGAAAAGATAGAGAAATTGAAGAAAGAAAGAAGCAGAAAAAATATAATAATACAAGGATTAAAAATTGTTACCAATGATCAAAAAGTTTTGCAATATGGAGAATTTGATAGAAAAAGAACTACAAGTATCAGTAGATATAAATGGAGCAAGGAAAATAAAAGAGAAAAAGGTAACAGCAAAAAACTAGCAGCACAATTCAAACAGGCTAAAATAACGAAGGCGACTTGGTAAAAGTAAACGAGATGGACAAACTATTCAGAATAAATGTATATATATATATATATATATATATATATATATATATATATATATATATATATATATATATATATATATATATCTATATACACGAAAAGAATAGAAATAGCAGAAAAATACCAAAAAATAGCATTTGTAAACATACACTTCTTCTTCCTATACCGTCCCCATTAACGGAGGTTGGCGACCACATTTTTAAAAGCTTCTCTGTCTTTTACAACGTGAAATAATTCGTCTACAGTCATGTTTGTCCAGTCTCGAATATTTCGCAGCCATGACTTCCTCTTTCTACCTATTCCCTTTTTGCCATCGACTCTACCCTACATGATGACATGCAGAAGACTATATTTATTATTTCTTAGTATGTGTCCAAGGTATGCAGTCTTGCGTACTTTTATCGTTTTCAACAATTTTTTGTCACGACCCATCCTTCTCAGCACTTTCTCATTGGTGACCCTGGCAGTCCATGGAATTCTCAACATTCTCCGGTATATCCAAAGTTCAAAGGCTTCAATCTTTTTAACTATTTGCGCTTTTAGTGTCCATGTTTCTACCCCGTACAATAGTTGCGACCAGACGTAACATTCAACAAACCTCAGTCTCAGCGCAGTATTCAGATTTTTGTCACAGAACAATTGTTTGAATTTTAAGAACGCTGCCCTTGCCATTTTTATTCGTACCAGGATCTCTTGGTCTGGGTCTGTAAACATACACGCACCGACTAAAAAGAAAAACATAGAAATACAGGAATACTTCTGTAATTCAAATAGATAGAGTATATGAGAATATTCCATTATACGATGTAAAAATAGTACTATAAATATGTATATATATATATATATATATATATATATATATATATATATATATATATATATATATAATCTTTGCAGATTAGTTAAATAGAAAACTCTTAAATATTGGGGAAATCTGCAAGAAATACTCTAATGTGTATCAATTGTTTCGCCGAACGTTTTCGCCAAAGAGAATTAATTTGGCTTCTTCAGGGCTGAAAGAGAATAAATTATAATTAGCTACCATATATTATCTATTAAAACATTATTGATCTTACCGTAACTTAGAATTGTAGAGTTACAATATTAAAAAACTTTGCTAGTAACATAGTGGTGTTTTTTGTTACTACGTGCAAAAAAAGTTTTTTTATAAGGATTGAAATGTATGGTAGCTTCGAACTTGACACGTAAAGGCTTACCCAAGGTTAATCGAAAAACCCAATGCAACTACATTTAAAAGGAGGTAATTCTTTGAAATGTCGGCAATAACTAAATTTTTGATTTTTAGATAGTTAAAAGTGAGGTTCTGTTTAAGCCAGAACGCAAGCGCTGACATACCAACTAATAATGAAGTTGTCAGCTATACATATATACACTATATATATATATATATATATATATATATATATATATATATATATATATATATATATATATATAATAGTATATATTTATGCTAATGAAAAAATAGGAAAAGAAGAATAAAATATAGTCTTATAGTGCGTTGGCAAATTATCTTAAGGCCAGACGTCTATCTTTTTACGGCATGAAAAAGTTCGCCAGCCATTTATGCCTGTCTAGTTTTTTATATTTCGTAGCCACTACATTTTTGTTTGCGATCTACTCCCCTCTTGCCCTCAATCTTTCCTTTGATAATTAGTTGAGGGATTGCATAATTTTTCCTTTCAGAATATGGTCAGAAATCCAATTTTATGTATTTAGTTTTTCCAAATTATACTTATATATGTACTTATTTGATTTAGCATCAATTGTTATTCAAGCAAAAAGCAACTTTACGTGTACGCAGCCCGCTTTTGAACCCAATTTTGTCTCGATAAATTGGGTATTCCAACTTTCTGTACATTGTTCTGTGGAGGATGCGAAGAAATACTTTAAGCAAATGGCTTATTAAACTGATCAGACTGTGGTGTCTTTATCACTTTTTGAGATTTAGGGATCATTATAAAGGTTTAATAAAGCCAATCCGTTGGAATGTGGCCGGTGTTACATATGGCATCGAAAATTGGTACCAGCATGTCGATGTTGTCAACTTCCAATAGTTTTATGACTTTCATAGTAATGCCATCTGGTCTAGGAGCCTTTCCTAGTTTTGCTACTTTAATAGCATACTTCACATCGGCAAAAATAACGAGAGGACCAGATAAATTTTCCGTGAGTATGTTAGTAGTTGGTAGATTCGGTCTATTATCCATAAATAGGGACGAAGCATAATGTGTCCAGATTTTAGCTAGTTCTTCCTGGGTATGTACGTAGTCTTCTTGATCATTCTTCAGGCGAGTCTCATAGTGTTTCTTGTATACACTCGAAATTTCTACAACCTCTTTATGTAGTCCTGTTCTGTCTCCCTTTTCATGTAGTGATGTAGGGTCATGCTTCACACCTTTCTTTCATTCAGCTTTCCTTTGAGATTTTAATTCTTGCCCTTATCGTACGTTGGGTTTTCTTGTATTTATGTTGATTCTGATATATTTTGTACTGTCTGCGTTGCTCCATAAGATCAAATATCTATTCCATAAGATCAAGTATCTCTTTCGTCATCCACTCGTTTTTGGTCATAATATATTTTGCAAAAGAAAAAATATATTCAATATGAGCACGTACTTCCAACACAAAAGAATATAACAAGGAACGTAGAGATCGCTAGATTGAAATATGTAAACCAAATAATAGACATGAAAAAATGGATAGGGAATATAAGAACACACAGAGGACAGCAACTAAACTTTTTGGACTACTGTTAGAAGAAGAACAAAATAAATATGAAAGAAGAGTCACTAAAGAATTGGATAATATTGCAGAAAATGGAAATATTGCTCAAACATGGATGAAAATAAAAGTATGTATGACCAAAGCAGCGTAAGCCGCTTTCTTATTTCCGGTTGTACCCGGTTTCATTATATTGTTCTGAAGCTATTTTCTTGTGGCGTCTTAATGCAATTTACTATTTTTGGCGGGAATAAGCCACAATTCAAGTTAAAAATAGATTTATTTTTGACGTTTCGATTTCCATTTCCTAAATCGTTTTCAACATAAAAAACAATAATGAATTAAAATTTTTTTTTAAATATTTATTTATTATAAAATATAAATATAATTTAGATAAAAAAAAATTTGAAAATGTTTAATTAAAAAAAAATTATTTTAAGAACGATTTCCCAAGCGGAAATCTAAACTGCAAAAATAAACTTATTTTAAACCCAAATTTAGACTTATTTCCATCAAAAATAGTAAATTGCATTAAAATGCCAAAAGAAAACGAGCTCAAAGAATGATAAGATCAAATAAAACAAAATACAATTAAGATAAAATTGAAATGCATCGAAGAAAGCTTTCAAAATAGAGAAATTAGAACTTATATCAAGGGGTGAAAAATTAGCAAAAGGGTAAAGAAAGGAAATCTGTACAAGGTGTCCCAAATTGGTATGTTTGGCAGGGTATACCGAAAACTAGAGGAGATAGAAAAAAGCAGTTAAGATTTTATGACTTCTTGTTTCGTTAAAGTAACGATTGTCCAATGAAATCAATAATAGCTTCCCACATTAGCGAGATACAGCGATTTTAATACTCTAACTTTAACATTTTATTATGCAGATACCAATCCTTTACAGTTTTATTTACCAGAAATAGGATCAATCAACTCAATAAATAGGAATAACAAATTTACTTAACCACCAGAATTAATTTTAAAGAACTAGTAAAATAATAATAAACGGAACAACCAGAATTAATTTTACAAAATTATAAAAATTATAATAAATGTTCATAATGTCCCCCGTTTTCTTATAATATTAATTGACACCCTGTTTTTACAGATCTTATACAAATGACTATAAGCGCTGGCTTTATTTTTCTAAATCCTTAATGAATGTAACAATAAAACACTGAAAACTTTGTTTTTCAAAACTTCCACAAAATTTATTATAATATTTTATCACTACAGCTGTTTCGGCAGAGTGCCTTTCTCGAGTGACTAGAGACTTGAGAAAAGCACTCTGCCGAAACAGTTGTAGTGATAAAATATTATAATAAATTTTGTGGAAGTTTTGAAAACAAAGTTTTCAGTGTTTTATTGTTATATAAAATGAATTTCAAGTAACGCACGGTCGAATCCATCACTTTCTTAATGAATACTTTGTATTAATACTTTCTCAGTGCTTAAGTCAATTTTATAAATATTGTTTTTTCAAACTCCTCAAATAAAAAAATCAAGAGGATCTAGTTATGGTAAAGGAGGACCATAAGTTCCAATCCACCGATTATAAAATTTGTTTACAACACTTTACGTCGAAGCACCGATTGCGACAGGTGACACAGGTTTTGTATTATTTTCCATGCTAACATTACCAAAGCCTACTCTACGAAATGAACATTCTTATGAGATTTAGCAATCGGTCATTTTAGAAAAAAAAAATAGATGACAGTAATATCATATCGAATAAAAAATTACAAATGAAAACGGAAAAAGTAATAAACTATTGTGGATTATATTTCGAGACAATTTTATTTATAAATCAATAATTTATAAATATTAATTTATTTTGAACTGACAATACGCAGTTAAGTTTTTTCTTTACTTTCAAATTAGACAGTTGCTGATTAAAGCTGTCAAGGGATTAGTATCCTCATAATAAAATGTTAAAATGCGTTACTGAGTGTTGTACTCGTATTTTGCAAAGTTTATTTGCAAAGTAGCTTCAACAATTGAAAATAGATATAAAATATGGCATATTAGGTAACAGAAAATTATTAAAAATGTAAACGAAAAATATCAACATATATAGTTGGTCCATTTTCTTTGTGAAACCCCCCAAAAAATTCTTGTACACCACTGAACCCTTATATAAATCTATCAAAAGTTCCAACAAAGTTTTAAAAAATTTTTTTTAATAAAGAAGATATATATATTACAGAGCCGGCCCCAGGGGTAGGCGAACCGGGCTGCTGCCCAGGGCGGCAAATTTTTAGGAGCGGCAAATTTTGAAGGACACCCAATTTTCAAAACTAAAGAAATAAATTATGTTTTTAATATTATGACAAAATTAATACATGAACAAGAGCGGTAAAAATACAAGTGTAAGAACGAGAATTAAATAAGTAAAACAACAATAACAATTCCAAGCTTAAATTTTCCCTAGATCAATTGTTAAACACACTGATGATGATAATATTGCTCATTGCTCAACCTAAAGAACATACAGATGCTTTGAATCGGACAACATTCACCTAGACCTAGGCCTATCATCACCATCCACGTCTGCTGCCGCCACCTCTCAGTCCAACGACAGTCACTTAGGCCTATCATACGCATTGACGTGTGCTGTCGCCCCCTCTCAGTCAAACGACAGTCAAAGATGATTCGGATCGTAGATTTACAACTAACTACTACAGTTACAAAATATTTAATGGGTAAACTGTTGAGAGAAAGGGGCTAATTTATTCTAAGACAAACAATGCTGTTTATTATTTTTGATAGATGTAAAATATTTTTAAATGTCAAAATTCAATTAACTGTAAATAATTTATAACAATTTAATTGAAAACACATGGCTACAGTTTTGTCCAGCCACGCTAAGTCTCCAGCTCATCTAGAGTCACAGCGACAGTGGGTAGAACTTGCAATAAGACTAGAATCGGGCAAAACCATAGACAAAGAAACACAAAAAGTTCTAAATTCAGAAACTCGTCATTGGAAAAATGTAATAAAATTAATTATATTAATAATACAGTTTTTAGCATAGCAGTGTCTTCCATTAAGGAGTGATTCTGATAAACTTTTTCACCACAACAGTGGTAATTGCTTGAAGTTTGTTAAGCTCGTTGGAAAATTTTATTCTGTTTGACAAGAGCACATTAGGAGAAGTAGCAAGCAGTACCACTGCTTACGAAAACGTGTTTAAAACCAAATTATTTAGCTTCGTCATGACCAAATCAGAAAGAAAATTTCAAACTCTTTGAAATTAGCCAAGTATTATAGTATAATTTTGGATTGTACACCTGATATTTCTAGGATGAAACAAAGGACTATTGTTGTACGTTTTTTTGATTTTTGTTTCTATTTACAAAGTGTTAAAATTACAGAACATTTTCTTGAACTTGCGCTTGTACTGAAAACCACTGGGTTGAGACTATAGAAGTTATTTTACAAAAATTAATGAACTGGGAATACCTTTAGAAGATATAAGAGGACAAGGATATACTGATGGGGCAAATATAAAAGATAATAAATAGGATTCCAAAACAGAATTTTGCAAATGAATCCTAGAGTATTTTTTGTCCCATGTTGTAGCTATTCACTTAACTTAGTCGTGAACGATGCTGCTAAAGCCTCACAGTTTACAGTATCTTTCTTTTCATTAGTGACAAAAATTTACAACTTTTTATCAGCATCTAGTGATTAGTCGAAGTGTCACCGAATTGGACAAGTCGCTAATGGGCGATCATTAAGATCGCCCATTAGTACCGCCCTGTCGAGTGTAGTAAAGTACTCGATAAGTGGTTCGTACAGGGGCTGATTTATGTGTTTGTAATACAAGATTATCGTAATTTTGTTGAGTGACGGTACGTAGACTCTCATTTATATTGCTGGCGTCACCCCTAAGTGGCCACAGTGGCCAGTTTCCACACTAGACCCGGTAGACAGTGGTGACGCCTCCGATTCGGGCCCATCACAATTTGTTTTAAAAGAGTTAATTGGAAACTTTGCTGGCTAGGTCGCCATGGCGTCCCGGTGAGGTGCGGACATAAAAATAATGAGACTCTAGATAAGAAAAAGTAAATAAAAAACCAATAATGAAATACGACAATGAAATAAACAAGTAATAATGCAATAATTGAAATCAAAGTGGTATATCAGAAGTACTGAACTCAAACACATAATCAATCCTGGAAAAAGATTATTGGTCAAATAGAAAATAATTTACATGGAAGACAAATCTTGGTTTACAAAATACTAAAACAAATGAATAAAATTAATAAAGATACCCCCATGTAGAGGTTATTAATGAAAAATAATAGAATTATAGTAAGTCTAGCAATTGTATAGAAGAGGATATAGAAGAACAAATTTTATATGAAATCAACCATATAACAATGCAATATCTATCAAGAGGACAACTTTGGTCATAATATTAAAGAATATAACAGCAACACGACCAGATTAAATAAACAAAAGAAATTCTAAGGTATGAAGATTTCTTATTAGCCTGAAGAATGCTACATTAATCAAAATACCTAAAACATGACAAACAATTGCGAAAAGTATGGAGGTATCAGTATTTTTAAAAAATCCATAAAATATGCTATAAACTCAATAAAAATAGATTAAAAACATATTATAAAAACCTTTATAGGAAAAAAACAACACGGCTTTCAAAAACGCTGGTCTACTAACGACAAGGTTTTCATTATAAAACTAAACAAATTATTGGAAAACGAAGATAATTTAACCCAAAATTACGTATATTCCATATCAACTTGTTAAACTGAAACTTACAATTAGGACACTGCAACTAATAAATCAGCGGATAAGCTAGCAGATCAAAACTAAGCTTAGCTTCCTGTTCGTACAAGAAGATCATCTACAGATGCACAATTTATCATAACACAAATTATCAGTAAATTATTAGAGTATAATAGACCGGCGTTTCTATGCCTGATCGATGATTGCGGAAAGCATTTGACAAAGTAATAATTAAAGATCTAATTCATCTTTTGAATAATATATAAGTATTTATGGAGATGAAAATATAACTATTATGGCTTCCAAGATGGAAGAATAATAGATACGAAAGGAGGACCCGTTAAGCTATTTGCTCTTCAATTTAATCATAAATAAATTTATCAAATGCATTAAGAAAAGAAGGGGATATATAATAGGAATTACAGCAGTTAAAATACTCCGTTTTGTACTGTAGGACACAATATTGACAGCCCAAGATGAACATGGTCTATAAAGACTAGATCACAGATTCAGCACAAGAAAAAAACTTTCCCACTTTAAGCAAAAAACATTAACATAAGGATTCCAACTGGAAAACTAGTAAAGAGCCAACTAGATGTAAATTAAAGGTCGATGGCGCCAGTATTAAACAAATATTGTTTTTACACTATCCACCTATGAAGACATAAAGAGAGAAGTGAGAGATCAAGTACCAAAAACAAATAAACAAGCAGTATACCTTAATAACAGTATATGGCGAAACTGTCAATAAATATGTTTGAAGTATAAGATCAATATTAACGTATACATAAGAAACAACATTGGACACAGCCACAAACCAAAGGCTATTGGAAAAGCCGGATTAGAGAATATTGAATAAATTTCATTATACTGTGCTAGAAATGAGTGGATACTAAAATGGAAAAAAAATTAAATAACAACTTTTAGTATCAGGAAAAACTTGTGGTAGCTCAAATTAAAATCAAATGTTTATCAATGTGGCTCTGTTATAGTAACATAAAATGCCTAAGTAAGCTAATAAAGACCTCTATATGAAGGAACACGAAGTGATGAACTTTTTTCCACTGCGAAGTTTATCCTTGCAAAACGCTAATTTCGCAGTCTTCGCACGTAGAAAACAGACATTAAAATGAAAGTAAACGATTGCATTATTTTCATTTCGAGCTCCACCATTCTTCTACACGTATTTCGAGGTTTCTTCACTCATCAAAAAGACTTGTGGTAGCTCAAATTAAAATAAAATGCTGTTTATCTATATGGCTGTTATAGTAACATAACATGACTGAGTACGCTAGTAACGACCTCTATATGAAGCAACTAAAAGTCAAGAGACTACTCTTCGATGGCAAATTAGGAGAAATGCGAATCGAAGCTTGCTGGAAACTATTAAAAGATGTTAGAAATACTCTGATGAAAGCCAAAATAAACCTAGTTTAAACTAAAATTGTGATTATTTCACAGTAAATACAGTAAAATACGATTCAAGTCAAGCTGTTCTCTTATATCAAATTTACTAATTATTAATATTGTTCTGAAGTTATTTTCTGGCGGAATCTTGATGCAATTACTACTTTTAGTAGGAATAAGTCACAGTTTAAGTTTAAAGTAAGTTTGTTTAGGATGTTTTGATTTCCACTTTGAACATGAAGTAACTTCATGAGTTAAACTATTTTACTATTTTGTCCAAGTAATTTGGACTAAATCGTAATATTTTGACATGTAAATTTTGGAGACAAAATATTTATACCTACTTTTGAAACATTCTGTGTATAAAATTTAAATATACCTTTGTTTTACAAAAAAAATATTTAATAATTTATACTCACTTGTTCTACTATCGAAGCGAGTCTTCCTAGTGCTAATCCGTGTTCATCTTCTCTGGTGATTACTGCACTTCCTAGTTTTACCACCAATCTTCTTGCGTACTTTAGTTGACTCCTGTCAATAAAACTACTTGGCTTCCGATCCACTAATCCCTTCTTTTCGAAAGCGGCCTGGAAAAACATATTGTTTTTAATCATAGCTATTAGTGTGATCAGCACACTGTACCGTTGTGTATTTAAAAAATACTGACAATACACTTGATTTCCAGATAGAACAGATGTTAAGGATTAAACAGAAGCCTTGAAATATTTTTACTAATATAGAAGCTAATTATAAAATAGGTAATTTATTTTGTTATATATTTCTTTCTTAAAATTTCTAGTTTCAAGTACATTACCACATCTTTGTCCTTAAATAATAATGTATTATGAATCGCAGTTAAATGAATCATTTTTGCCACGATAATTACTACATGTAATGATTCCGTAATTATTTTTAATACTAGATGGTAAAAATGTTCACTCTTGAATGTTAGAATATATTTCGGAAATACTTTCTTCTCTAATGGTGTACATGTATTTTTACAGATTGCCATGGATTTCAAAACTGTCAACGTTAAATGTAAATCTAATTAAAAATGAAATATGTTTGAAAAATATTTGGCACTGTTTCACACTTTTTCTGATTGTTTTAATCACAAATTTTGGTGATCTATTAAAAAAATTAAAATACTGCGTGGAAAAGTTATTTAGTTATAAAAATGATAAAATTTGAAACGCAATATCGATATTTTAGATATAAAAAATTAATGTCTTTATTAAAACGCTTTAACTATTCGAATAAAAAAATTGAAATGTTTATAAAAGAAAATGTTAAGCAATTCTTAGAACACTCCTTAGCTAAGACGTATTTATAGTGCCTACGACAAGAAATTGGGAAGGGTGACGCATAAATGTAAATTGATCTACTAATTGTACGAACATTACTTTGTATTTTGAGATCGATTTCCGAACTGGAAATTGAAACGTCAATAAACGTACTTTAACCTTTAATTGTGGCTTATTCACATTTAAATAGTAATTATTAAATTGAATTTTATTTAATTTTATTTAATTTTATTTAATTATATTTAATTTTATTTAATTTTATTTAATTTTATTTAATTTTAATTAATTTTATTTAATTTTATTTAATTTTATTTAATTTTATTTAATTTTATTTAATTTTATTTAATTTTATTTAATTTTATTTAATTTTATTTAGGTAATTTTATTTAATTTCATTTAATATTATTTAATTTTATTTTTTTATTATAAGTAGGTATATGTATACAGAAACTTAAATTTTTAGCAATTTTCGGAAAAAATTAATTACTGATGAAGTATTAAAATTTTCGAGTAAGGATATTTCAATCGAATGAATTAGCAAGAAATCAAACGTACCATTTCAAGAACAAAATATGACTGAGATGTTGGTAGTTCAGATTTCTTTCCTAGGTCGCGTAGTTACCCTATCGGACAAACACTGTGACTTGTCGTCCTAGTCTTTTATTTAGATAGAGAATGTCGTCACAATATTATTTTTTTTATCTGTTCAAGCGGAATTCCGGTGGCGTTTTATGTATCGAAAGTTAAGATCGTGACATATAATGTTTTTAACAATGATTCACGGCTCATTTTAGGAATAGTTATTTCACCTATTTCACTTGATACAGATTTCAGAGTTGAAGTCTCATGTTTAAAGATTAACGAATTTTAGGAATGGTTATTTCTCCTATTTGACTTAATACAGATTTCAGAGTTGGAATTCAATTTTTAAAAGCAAACGAATTTACAGTTTTGCGAAGAATATTTGTTTGTGCTTTATTCAACTTAAAGGTTTTTGCACTGATTTGTATTTAGAGGAACATCTGGTAAGTTTTCTTTTGCGCACAATACGTTAAATTGTAGCTACTGACAATCGTGTTAAAAAGAATACCGACTAGAAGGTATTATTTACTTAGTTTTTCATATACCTTTCAGATAATTTGTTTTTTATGTTGTGAGACCAGTCTATGCAGTATCGTCACAACATGATCTGAGTCCCGTGGCAAATTTATTGGATGTGGCACCAAGAAAAATCGTCACAGGATCCGGCTCTGAATGTCAGGCATGAAAGTCGACTTAATTTTAAGCTCCACAACTTTTATAGTTTTTAATAGAAAAAGTATAAATTTAAATAATTAAAAGTAATATATCAAGGAAGTTTACAGTGATTTGTTAAGTGCCGTAAGTACTTCTTTCCAGTTAATCATAGTTTGATTAGAAATATCACTTTTAAGCATCAATAACATATTCTCATCAATAATTGTAGTTACAAATTAACCAAAAAACTAGTTGTACTCTTATCGTTATTCAGCTAATTTGGTAATTACCAGCCGATCAACTAGTTTTAAAATAAACAGAGTCGGACTTTATTTGATTTAATCTATATATAAAATAAAGTCCTGTTAAAATTGCATATAGAGGATTCATCATGTCCGTAACATTAGATGGAAGTTCCAACGTAATTAACTCTGTACCACAACATACTAACACAGTTAAATCCTACTCAAAGTTCTAAGCCAACATACATATATTCAGGACCTAGTCCTGAACAAGGGATTGTTTTCTCTTCAAAGGATGGATTACGCCTACAGGACTACCTCATACCACTAGGAGCACTTATACAGCCCAAAAACATCTTATTTTCTTCAAGGCTGTCCAATAATCGAGTATGCATGTATCTAGCGAGCAAAGAAATTGTGGATAATTTTATGCAGGTATATGATGGTATAATACTAATAAATGATGAACCAGTTCAAGCTAGAAAATATATTACTCCAGCGGATAGGTTAGTTCTATCGAATGTATGCCCCTTAATTCCCCATGATATTCTTATTCACGAATTAGAAAACCTAGGTCTCAAGCCAATGTCATCAATGACCTTTCTTCGTATTAGCTCTACCTTACCGGAATTCAATCATATTTACAGTTTTAGAAGACAAATTTTTATCAACCCTGTTATAAATCCTTTACCAGAATCTTTTTTGATTAATTACGATAACAAATCCTATCGAATTTTCTTATCGCAAGATAATCAGTTATGCTTTAACTGCAAACAGCAAGGACATAATGCTAATAATTGTAAAAATCCCACAAACTCTCAACAAACACCCACACCTCAAACTATTTCAACATCGTTAAATACTCCTTCACAAATGGACACCATACAAAAACTTCCCAATCAGCAATCTACTTCCTTAATAAACAGTACAAATCCTGAACATGTCGAACCAAAAGCATCCTCAGTTGACAATACCATTACACCTCCAGAAAATAACAGCGCTATATTACTAGATATTACTCAACAGACAAGCCGTAAGCGTGACGTCACCATCTACCAACATATACACCAGCTCTGTCAGAAAAAGATAAACAAACAGAAATAAATTTTAGGAAACCTACACAAAAACCCAACAAAAAACCCAAGAAAAGTTCTGATACTGACCTAAAAACAATAATAAATGAACATTCACCACCATATATCCTTAATCACGACCAATTTATAGATCTGTTAGAAAACGCACCAGGTTCTCCAAATATTATCACCACTATAACTAATTATACACATGATTTTACTGGATTACTAGGAATGATTAGTAACTTATATGCTTACATAACAGATAGATCTCTTAAAATCAAATGTACCAAACTTAGAAAAAAAATCACAAAACACCTAAATGACGAACTTTCTTCTACCGACAACGAAAATGACATTTTACTTGACACAGACCTTGAGTCTTAATAAAATTAAAACTTTTTTATAACTAGAAAGTAAAAATGGCGTCGTTTAATTCAATTATTCAGTGGAATATAAACGGATACTATAATAACTTACCGATGTTAAAAATTCTACAATCAGAGTATCTACCAGATATTATTTATCAAAGTTTTTCAAAAAATAGAGTAAACCAAAGAATAGCAAGCGGTGGAGTGACAATTCTTGTAAATAATAAATTAACCGCAAGTATGTTACCCCTACAAACACATTTAGAAGCTGTAGCTATTTCTCTAGAAGGGACCACAAAAATAAATATTTGCACGATTTACTTACCCCCAGGACAACCAATTGATAAACAGGACCTTTTTAACCTCGTGAGACAAATACCTTCTCCGCGTATTTTAACAGGTGATTTTAATGCTTACAACAGTATTTGGGGCTCTACATATGACGACAAAAGAGGACTTATTATTGAAGAATTAATAGATCAGTATAACTTATCACTGTTGAATGATGGACGCCCTACAAGATTCAATATACAAACAGGCGAATCAACGCCCTTGGACTTAACGATAGCGGATAATAACTTCTCTGCATTAATGACATGAAACAGATTAGACTACACTTATAACAGTGACCATTACCCAATAATAATCACCAATAACTTGTTCAAGCCCAAAAATGGAAAGCACGCCCCTAGGTGGAAAACGAAGGAAGCAAATTGGACATTATTTGAAGATATCATAGAAAAACATGTCACAAACTGTAAAATATCCAACAGTAATGACACAGACATCGAAACCTTCTTCAGAATCATATTAAAAGCAGCCGAGGAAACCATTAAGAAAACTGCACCTATTACAAAACATAAACCAGTCCCTTGGTGGAATGAACAATGTAAGACATCGATCGAAGCTTCCAAAAAAGCCTTTAACAAATAAAAAAGACATAAAACACTTAACAATAAAATAGAATTTCAAAAACTTAAAGCTAAAGCTCAGTTAGTAGTAAAAACTTCAAAAAGAAATTCGTGGGCTCAATTTGTGTCCAGTATAAACAGTAAGACCCCTATGTCTGAAATGTGGAAGAATGTCAAAAAAATATCTGGAATATCGGCTTATAACAAAATCACTCAACTAAAGAAAGATAATAAAATAATCACAGATGACCTAGAAATAGCAGAAGAATTTGCTAATACGTATAAAAATAGATCTAATACAAGCAATTATAATAATAATTTTATCAACTTTAAACAGAACAAAGAATGCAATGTAATTATACCGTTTGTAGATGACACAGATGCTTTAAACACCAAATTTAATATAAATGAATACAAAGATGCATTAAACTCATTTAAAGAGACTAGTGAGGGTCCAGATAACATCCCAATGGTTTTTCTTAAGCATTTACCTGAGAATGCACACAATCATCTTCTTAACATATTTAATATTATTTGGACAGAACAGAAATTTCCAACAGCATGGAGAGATTCTATTATAATACCTATATTAAAACCAAAATGCCCCAAAACAGATCCTGAGTCTTATAGACCAATTGCGCTAACATGTACTGCATGCAAACTGTTAGAAAAAATGGTCAACCGTCGTCTCCTCTGGACACTTGAAGATCGAAATATTATTATTCCAGAACAAAGTGGTTTCCAGTTAGTCTAACATCTAACTATAAAAATTAAAGATAATGCAAAAAATCATGTCTATAGAAATACTTTTACTGATAATTACCCAAACCTTAATGCAAATCACCGTTCTAATAAACCTTTTTATAAAAGAATAAAAGACCATTTGCATCTGGTTGATATTGTCATACCTGAATGTCTTCCATACACATATGATCATAATCCACCTTGGATTCAAAACATACCATCATATAACTTTGAACTTACGTCATTTGATAAAAACTCCACTAATCCTGATCTAATTATTTCCCATTTTAGAAAAATCATTAGTCGTTATAAAAATCATACCCAGATATACACTGATGGTTCAAAATCATCCGAAGGTGTGGGAGCGTCTGTAGTAACTCCAGAGAAGGTCCTTAAATTCAAACTATCTAATGTTAGTACTATGTATACAGCTGAACTGTATGCTCTCTATCGCGCCATAAAACTAATCAATCTGACAACAAACTCCAAATATATTATCTTTTCTTCAGGCTTATATCAATCATAATGAGATAAATTTCATCTGGATCCCATCCCATATAGGAATAAAAGACAACGAAACTGCTGACCATAGTGCGAAAGACGCGATAGTGAGTGACGTTTCAGAGATCGTAAACACATCAGTATCAACGGATATAAAAGCTTATATAAAAAAATCAATCTTAAGTGCGTGGAAAAATAAATGGAATGTGTCGAATTCAAAATTAAAACAAGTGAAACCCAGCATAGAGGCATGGAATGTGTTACCTAAGTCAAGAAGCCAAGAAATAATAGTAACGTGCCTCATACTCGGACATACTAGGTTAACGCATAATTACTTAATTAAAAAGTGCGAACCGCCGCGATGTGAAACGTGTAATACGACACTAACAATAATGCACCTACTATCTGAATGTCACCTCTACAATCAACAACGAAGCAATAACAAGATACCAGGAACACTTATAGAAGCTCTAGGTGCAGACTGTAACTTTAACAATACTCTGAATTTCTTGAAAGACATTAATAAGTACCACAATATTTAATAAACCAAATTGTATTGAAGTAATTGTACCTAATGTAATCCACTAATCTTTCGCTAATGGCCATTTGGTCGATGCGATTTTCTAAATAAAAAAAAAATAAATAAAATAAAAAAAAAATCATCACATTTTAATTTAATTCTAATAAATAACTGAGATAGTTACCCAACAATATTGTGTATGTTTTAGTAAAATATCTACTTATAAAAAGTATAGGTATTATGTATTATGTATGTATAGTTTAATATTAACAAGATATTTATTAATAAAATTCTTTTTTAATAACATCATCAAAATTTAAAGATCTTAAATAAAATGATTCTTAACTATTTATAAATCACAAGTTCTTTAATACATGTTAACTTTTCTAGTTTATCTATAAAGGTAGATCAAAAACTGAAAATTTCCTTGGCAAATAATTCAGATATGTCTTTTTTATATATTTGCAAGGTTTTTACTGTCAGGTTTCAAAACATTCAAATTGGAAACAATTTCATTCATTGTAAGGAAACGCCATTTTAGTTGATTAATAATGATGTTCAATACTCGACAAAATATGTTCACTATAAACAAACTTCCGGATCTTGAAAAACGTTCATCTTCGCAAAGTTCGTCAAAAAGACGTTTCACCTTCCTTTGACATGTTTTAGGAAACTCAGGGTTAATGGACTACTTTCCTGATATACAATTTGCTTCTTTTTTAAAATTTTCAAATTCATGTCGGTACCTTGTTAGCGCTTTTTGAACTTTTGCAAACCAAACTTTTAACGCAAAAATAGCATCATATCATAACGTCCTGCCCATCTACTAGGGTTTAATGTTTTTAATGTTATTGAAGTTTAAGACTCCTTTTTTTTTTATAAGATATAAAACTTGATAAAATATTCCATCTTTTAATATTATGGTCAAAAAAATTATAAATTCTTTAAACTGTTTCAAAAAAATGTTGTCTATCAATAACCTCCCTTACTGCATCATTAACTACTAGATTTAAATTATAACCAGTACAGTGAAAATATACCGTGTTAGGTTTGATATCTTTTATGAGTTTTTAAATTCCACCATAAGTGCCTTTCATTGTATTAGCACCATCATATTCTTGTTCTTGATACTTATTTAGAGGTATCTTTTTGTCATTTACGAATTTATTAATTTGGTTAGACAATGATAATGCTGTTTGGTTTTAACTTCATGAAATCCTTAATCCTTCAAGATAAACCTTGAACACAAAATTAATCTTACTGTGCCATTGAGAAACACGAGGCAACTTGATAACGAATTAAAAGTTTTTATAAAAAATATCTAGTAGCTAACTTGGGAAAATACTCCCACAATAACTTCCACGAGACAAAACTAGTCTAAATAATGCTACACAAAAACTAAAACGGGAGATATAGAATTTAAAAAATTCAACAATTGATTCCTTTTTAAGTAATTTAATAGCTGACTAAAACACAGATTATTCGTTATGGAAGGCAACAAAAAGAATGAAGAGACCAATTAATCGTTCTCGTCCTATTAAGTTGAAAAACGGCAACTGGGTTAGAAGTAACGAACAAAATCCAGAACGATTTGCAGATCATTTAGAAAGCACTTTAAAACGTAACAATAATGGTAAAGAACTGACCAATTAATCGTTCTCGTCCTATTAAGTTGAAAAACGGCAACTGGGTTAGAAGTAACGAACAAAATCCAGAACGATTTGCAGATCATTTAGAAAGCACTTTAAAACGTAACAATAATGGTAAAGAACTGATATTGGAAGAACTATTCCAAACAGAAGAAAGAATAACGTTGACATAATTTAAAAAAGTATTAACGGAGATAAAACAGAATATAACTCCTAAGAAAGTTCAGGAATATGATCTCATAACAGAAAAACTATTAAAAAATCTACCAAGAAAAGTCATAATTAAGCTGACACACCTAATAAATGCTGCTATTAGATTGAGATATGTTCTCAGACTTTAAACAGTAGCCAAAGTCATTATGATCGCCAAACCAGGTAAAACTGCTAATGAAGTGACATCCTATCGACCAATATCACTCCTTCCACTGATGTCAAAACTATTTGAAAAACTTCTATTGAAAAGATTAAACTCTCATGCCAGACTTTATCAAACGCCTGTGCTACGTCCAAGACGATTGTAGAGCAGACTTTATTTTCTTCTAATGTTTGTCTATTATATTCGTAATTCTGTGAACTTGATCTATAGTTTAATGTTTATTTCTGAAACCAAGTTGATGATTTGGTATAAGATTTTTTCTTTCCATGATTGGTTTTAAACTATAAACTAAGAACTTTCATGCCTAAACAGTATTCATAAATCTTATAATCATACTTTGCCAATAGGTATTTCAGAGTAAAACAAGAAGTGTACACCGATTTAAGGGAGATCAAAGCTGGCGTGCCACAAGGGAGTGTATTAAGTCCGGTCCTGTACCTACTGTATACGTGTGAGATTCCCGAGATGGAACAAAATACTATTGCCACCTTCGCGGATGATACAGCCGGATTAGCGATAGAAGACACTAGTGAAGAAGCGACTGATAAGTTGCAACTATTAGTAAATACAATATATACCTGGACCAGAAAATGGCGAATAAAGTTAAATGAGACTAAATCTGAACACAATAACTTAACAAATAAAAAAAGGAAATTTCCCAGTTAGAATAAATATACCCAAGTTCCTTATGCAACATCATCAAAATACTTGGGCATCACCCTAGACGCGAGGTTGAGCTGGAAAGTCCATATCAAAAAAAAAGAGGAGAGCTTGATATTAGATATAAGAAATTGTATTGGCTGATTGGACAAAATTCAACATTATCCATTCATAATAAATGATCAATTTACAAGCAAGTATTGAGGCCAGTATGGGTATATGGCCTCAGTACTTGCTTGTAAATCCTAAAAATAACTCTTTAATGACGAACGACTTTGCAATTCTGTTTTCGAATCTCTTGGTCATACATGATAAAATTCGCGCATTTGATCTGTTTTTGAAATATCTTGAGTCGTATCGAATATGAAAGGGTACAATGTATAATAATGAGAGCATTTTCTACTTTTATAAACAAAAGAGAAATGTGCTAATTTTGTATTTTTTGAACTTAAGTATTTCATCTGGCGCCTTGTTTTACTTATCAATTCATTCTTGTAAAATCGAATCGTCTGTAGCTAATAACTCAATAATATTTAAAAAGTTTTCTCGGGAAGTTGAATTATTGATATATGCTATTTCTCTGTACCTTACAAATTGAAAGCGTTAGAGTAATATCAAGGAGTCTAGAGAGTACTTGACTTGTACTGGTTCAAGGCGCCTAAAAGACTTTTTTTCTCAATCATGGACACTTGATCTTCATCTAGTGCTCCATGAAAACCCATACATAAGACAAGAATCCAGGTGAATTTTCATAACCTTCCATTTAAACATTTTGTCATTTTTTGATGCCAGATTCGCAATGAACCAACATGGTTCAATACGCCTTCTGAAGTATTAAGGAATGGGAGAGCCATGTACGTTCATGTTTCACACCAGACTTGGAAACAATACAGTAATGTTTTTCTAGGAGAGATATATTATCACTGCTTTCTAAGAAAGGATGCATAAGTTTACACTGTCCGTTTTTAATCACGAATCATTTCACTTGATCATTTAATTCTTTAAAATTACACTGATCAGTAATATATGACGAACATGCAATATTGTTTACACTAAAATATGATTCACTTTGATTTTTACTAATACCTTGTTGTAGTTTACTTATATTTATATACTGGCGTCGAAAGCTGCATCTGCTATATTCTTAAGTTTAGTAAGTCCAATTTGCCTTTATTTGCAGATTCAATAAAAATAAAACTACGAAAAATCAAAGACACCAATGACCCATTGTTACTACAATCAAACGAAGAATACGTAGTACAGCCCTCCATACTTAAAAAGTAAAAATCTGGAATTCCAATGCATCGCTAAACCGCCAGCGCCACGAAAAACGGTGTACTTTTACGGTTAACAAAATGCGAGAATTCCACGAGCGTCATGAGCTCGGTCGCGCCACTAAGTAGGTACCGCGACAAAAATGAAACAACCAATGGATGCGTTCTAAAATGGATCCTTCTCTTATGAATAGGTTTAAATCTTTATTATTTATTTGAACTTATATATTATGGTCTTTAGTTATATCTAAACTGAATTAATTTTAAGTAGGTACTTATATAAAATTTATATTCTTTACTAAATTTTGTTAAACATTAACTTCTACTTGCAGCCTCTCGAGCCGGGAGCCCCATCATGCCGGAGGCTACTTGAGCTTGATTGCAAAAACTATATGTTTCAATGGGCAATAAAATATTCAATAATACCAATTCATTTAATTTTTAATCATCAGTAAAAATGTAATATGAAGACAAGTAAATATTCGATAGTAATCACAAACATCGCCGCAGCAGATAGGTCGAAACAGCTGTAGTGATAATAATTGAAAATAAATTTTGTGGAAGTGTTAAAATCAAAAGTTTTCAGTGTTTTATTGTTAGATAAAATGAATTTCCATCAAGTAACGGTCGAATCCATTACTTAGGTATTTACTTGTCGATAGTAGAGATTAGCTGATTATTGTCTTTATGAGATTGTAAAGACGCAAAATAATAATAGTTTTTAGGTAATAATAATCATTTTTTAATGTTATGTGTTGATTTTAGAAATTAATTCAGAGCAAAGCATTAACCGTAGTAATAAGTAACGCAGATGTATTCTTATATTATAAGGCAAAAATAAGGAAAGAGATTCTGGAACTCTTTTCCTGTTGAATCTTGAAGTTAAATATTTTATTTTTATGAAATTATTTTACATTTGCTTTGACTTTTGCGGCAACCAAGTTAATTGTTGCTACAAAGCTGCAATTGATAACAATTTACATTTTACCATTATTTCTTAATTTATATATTTTTTTAAACGATTCCCAAATTGGAAAATGAAACCAATGTAAAATTTAATTCTAATTTTACAATCAAATTGTAGTTTAATCCCATATAAATATAATATATAAACCTTTGGGAGTAATAAATTCACGGAATGATCAAAATACCAGGAGACACATTACGATGGAATTAATTTCTAATAAAATAATTAAATCGTACAAAAAACTAATGAAGTATCGACGCTGCTAAAATTGCGGAATTCTTTAACAGTTCACGGTGTCATTTTCCGTTTTTAGTAAATCACCCCCTTCAATATATTGTTGGACTATAGCCACAGAGGTAAGTTAGAATGTGCATAGAAATTTTAATGCAATTATTTTTTTAGCTCTTGTTATATTTATTGTTGAGAGTTATTGTAATAAAAAGTAAAATGTAAATAACAATTTTAACAAAATATTTTGTCATCGTCGTTGTTTATTTTAGGTCGTTGATCATTGGTATTTTTCATCGTAAGAAAGATCTTTACAGTATAAAAATTTTCAATATAAAATATAAGATAAAATATTTGGTATCAGAATACTGATTAAACATCTTAATATAAAAACTATAAAACCAATAGAGTTTAGTTTAGATGTTCCTTGCGATATTTTTCTATAAATTTCAAAAAAAATAATGTAACGATAGGTAAGTAACTGTGATAAGTAATCTGATATAGAGTCTGGTAAACCAATTTTGTTATTGATAATTGAAATCCTATTTTAACATATGTTCTTTTAAAAACAATATGCACTCATTCCCTGTACAGTCGGCGAGATTAGAAGAATATTAGATTAGAAGAAACAAGGTTTTTTATTCTCAAAAAAAAAGAATTGGAAACAGTTAAAAACAGATAAAGCTAATAACAATAAAACAAATACAATTAACAATATTTAAAAAGGTGCCCAACCCCTCTTAACTTTAATGACTGGTTTTACTTATTTGTGAATAATTAATTAAATTTTCAGATCTGGACCGAAGTATTTTGTAGCAGATGTTCTTATAGTAAGTGTATCAGTTCTTTCATTGTCGTATATTTCCCCGGTTCCTGAAATCCATACCAGTGTGGCAATGTTATGTTCCGAGAGACTCTCAAGTTTCTGTCGGCATTCTCACTTTAACCTAGAGTAAACCGCTTATAATAGCCCTCGTGGCTGCTTGGCTATCTGTGTATATATTGATCTACTTTAATTGAAAACAATTACATCTAATAACAATTGTATTAATTTCGCTTGCACAATGAAAGAATGCGTAAATCTCTGTCTAAAATGTAAAGGTATATTCTCCCACTGGAATAGAAATGTTTAAATTTCCACAACTACTAGTTGAGAGTTTGCTATGCCTCAGTCCTCTCGTGGCAAAGATCAGCTTGGAAAATGATGAACTTGAAAATGTCCCATACGTTGCTCAGGTTTTCTCGCAGTCTATAGTATCCCATTTTTGCCTCCGCCCTTATGTGTATAGAGGGGAGATCCAGTTGGGTCTCCATAGCTGCCATTAGTGTGCCCCTCATAGCTCCTCATGATTTTAGGGCAAACAAGTATTTGCGCCTTACTTAGTTTAGGGATGCTCCTATTCTTCCTGCAACCTGTCACTAGCTGTTCCAACTTCCTTGAAGGTGGTTGTTTGACATTATCATAAGGGAGTTAGACAGATTCAAGAATTAGCTCCTTGATACTTACTGTCTCTATAGTCTTTACTTCTTTTATCGTCGTATCATCTCTGGAACTCCTTTCATCAATGGCAGTGTTTTAATATGTCGTTTGACTATTATACAGTATATATATTTCACCAATGCCCAACAGACCTCTTATTTTGCCCTTATACTTTTTTATCAAAGTTTTACCATGCACTCTCTAGACATGATGGTGTTACACCTCGGCATTAGTATACCTCGCTGTAGTTGAGCTACTAATTTCACCATTTAATGAATCAGTTGGAATGCAGCTGTCTGCGATTTATCCATTTACCATAATAATAGGTCATGATAGGTTCCAGGTCCTGGAAAACATCGTAAAGTGCCGATGAATTTACCAGACTACGATCAGCTACAAAATACTTCGGTCCAGGCCGGAGTGTCAAAAAGTACCGTCCGCAATAGGGAAAAAAGACTAGATCCGTACACAACATAACTGTCACTGAGATAATATACCCAGTCATGCAAATAGCAAAATTCATGCACTAATAGGGCTAAGTACTGCGGAAAATAAGCCGGAAGCAGCTCAAAGTAATAACAAGCTTCCTTAGTGAATATACGTTAGTCAGAAAACACCTGCATACAATGGGATTTTCCATGTAGACTTAAGCTGCAGTTCTTTTAGAGAACCTGAAACAGTTACAATATTTTCCATGACTACAAGGCATTAGATCTCAAACGGCAAACAGTTTTTGGAGACTAATAACTGACTAAAACCAAGTAAATCAGACTAAGACCAAGTGAATCATGACTGAACGAAAGATATACCATAAATCAATTAGCTTGCCAAAAAAATGTCGCTTACTTCCCAAATAGTAAGTAAATGTCATTTTATATACTATTGTCACTATATATATATATATATATATATATATATATATATATATAGTGATACTCTAAATCAATATTTAAAACAGTACGGTCGAAAAAATAATTTAAAAAATATATATATATATATATATATATATATATATATATATATATATATATATACTAAGGTACACTCGAAGAGTGGTGGGCTTTTCGGTCAAAGTGGAGAAATAAAAGACAAAGAAGGTGGCTACTTCATCTATTTATTGAAGACGTTTCGCTTTCTGCTCAGAAAGCATCATCAGTTCATCTTACAAAGACATGTAGCAGTCAATGATGTTAAAAATATGAAAAAGCTTACGAAACTGGACATTTAGAGTAAAGTTGTATAAATCAATTAATTGAAACTTGGTATAGTTTGCAATTTAACAAAATTAGCACAGCAAAAGAACATGTGATAAACATACATGTGTATAAAAAAGTTATTATAAAAACTTAAGTAAAAAAACATTAAGGTTTATTTTAAAGTGTAAAGAACTAGAAAGATCATGAGAAAGCATTTCCAACAATTTATTTGTTGGAAGTAAATACATTGTTGGAAGTGCTTTCTCATGATCTTTCTAGTTCTTTACACTTTAAAATAAACCTTAATGTTTTTTTACTTAAGTTTTTATAATAACTTTTTTATACACATGTATGTTTATCACATGTTCTTTTGCTGTGCTAATTTTGTTAAATTGCAAACTATACCAAGTTTCAATTAATTGATTTATACAACTTTACTCTAAATGTCCAGTTTCGTAAGCTTTTTCATATTTTTAACATCATTGACTGCTACATGTCTTTGTAAGATGAACTGATGATGCTTTCTGAGCAGAAAGCGAAACGTCTTCAATAAATAGATGAAGTAGCCACCTTCTTTGTCTTTTATTTCTCCACTTTGACCGAAAAACCCACCACTCTTCGAGTGTACCTTAGTTTATTTTGGATTGACGGTCGTACTCCTTTTCTCGATATATATATATATATATATATATATATATATATATATATATATATATATATATATATATATATATGTATATATATATATATGCCTCCCAAAACTTGACTACAACAGTAGCTTACAAAGGCGCCACCTGCTTTGGCGGCCGTGAACGAAAACCATATGATAATATCGTTTTCTGTATCCTTTGTGCTATGCGAAATGTGTAAAAGATAAAATCTTTTAGCGAAAGCCGCTATCGCTTTATTAAATTAAATGGCCAAATATATGGCCTAGGAGGACAAATTCGTTATTTAATAAAGCGACAGCGGCTTTCGCTAAAAGATTTTATCTTTTACACATTTCGCATAGCGCAAAGGATACAGAAAACGATATTATTATATCGTTTTCGTTCACGGCCGCCAAAGCAGGTGGCGACTTTGTAAGCTAACTACTGTTGTAGTGAAGTCTTGGGAGACATGTTGGACTTTCCGAGTTAAAATTTGTATCAGGCCAAGTGTCTGATGAGGCTGGGATAGGCCGAAATGATCATAACACTTTATTGATACTGATTCGAGCACGGGAAGTTTAACGAATTTGTCCTCCTAGGCCATATATTTGGCCATTTAATTTAATAAAGCGATAGCGGCTTTCGCTAAAAGATTTTATCTTTTACATATATATATATATATATATATATATATATATATATATATATATATAAATTAAGGAACACTCGAAGAGTGGTGGGTTTTTCGGTCAAAGTGGAGAAATAAAAGACAACGAAGGTGGCTACTTCATCTATTTATTGAAGACGTTTCGCTTTCTACTCAGAAAGCATCATCAGTTCATCTAAAAAGAACAATATAAAAAACCAAACATCCATAGAAAAGTTATTACATGTGTGTTACCTTAAAAAGACATGTAGCAGTCAATGATAATAAATGTGTAAAAAAGCTTAAGACAATGGACATTTTGAGATCAAGTTGTATAAAAAATTAATTGAAACTTGAAACTTATAAACAAATTAACAAACTTAGCACAGTAAAAGAACATGTGATAACCATGACGTTAACAGAGGAAGAAATATTGGAATCAGTTAACAACAGTATTGAAAGTGATAAAGACGATGAATTTAACGACGACCCACAAACTTCGTCTACGAGCATATCAATCAACGAAGCAAAGAGTGCTATAACGACTGTACGATCATTTAGAGAGCAGTGTAGCAACATAAAAGATAACATATCCTCTTCTCTATTTATCATTGAAAATCAAATCCATTTTGAATCTATGAATTGTTTAAAACAAAAGAAAGTCACAGACTGTTTTAGTAGACTATACCTTTAATTATTGCTTTAACTTTTTTGTAAAGTGTATAATAAATTAATGTAGTGTATGTAGTAATGTAGTGTATAATAAATGCCTTAATTTTATTGAACTTCTGACCTATATTAATCCATCACAACATAGACTTAAAACCTCTATAACTTAAAATATTTGGTTTTTCCCTTGGACTTTAACTTATTAACTTTCTTCGTGTATAATTTGTTATATAATTATATTAATATATAATAATATAATCGATATACACTGACTTATCACTTGTTTACGTGAATTGGTGCAAGTGTTAAATTTTTTCTGTATAGGGTACAAAATTCATAATTTATCAAATATGTTTTAATTATTTTCGAAAAATTGTAGCAAAACTCCAAAGGTTTGTTTATTGGTTTAAATTAAACTAAACAGTGTGTTTTTTGTTTAGCTTTGAAAATTACTAAAAAAATAAAGGTCATAAAATGTTTTGAGGTTTTGGACTGTAGATATTCACAAACGTGACCTCCAAGCTAATTTTAATGTGGAAGCTGCAGTTTTGTTTTATTTATTATTTGTTTTAAGGGTATAAGGATCTTGGAAAAAATTGAAATTGACGAGCAAGCTAATTTTAATAAAAAAGGTACAGTTTAATTTATTTATCAGTTGTACCAAATGTACCTATACCAATAATGAACCATCCTATTTATAAGGTTTTGCAGTACTTTTTGTGTTATGTCAAATAATTTCTACTAATATAAAATAAATAAGTCGAAAATACTAATCCAATATTTGGTGTCGCTAAAAATAGATACCTCTCATGTCATAAAATTATCCAATCCGTGTTTTGTGTTACTCCAAGTTCTCCATTAATTCGAAATACGCTTGTAGTTGGATTATTGGTAACGATATCTAAAATATCGTTGAGTAAGTTTATTAGTGACATCTTTTTTGAGGATAGTAACATTTAAGTAAAACTCTGCTTCGACCAAAAAAAAGCACTTATATTATATATTATAGTTATTATGTATATATATATATATATATATATATATATATATATATATATATCCTTCGGTCTAAACCATCCTCACCTGACTTCTGTACCAACTGAATTTTGGTACTTTTCTATGCAAAACAAAGCATCCAGTTGTACAAATATCTTTGTTAGTTCGTTAATTGTAGACTGTCAAACACTATGTATATATATATAATATATATATAATATATATATATATATATATATATATATATATATATATATATATATATATGGTATTTGCTAAAAAGTACAATAGTACTTTAAGCAAAAGTACAGTTAACAAACCCCGTTATGCAAAATTTGTAATATCGAAGTTTCTAAAGCTCCACTATTTGCTAGGCGGAAAAATAGAAAAATTGATTAATAATACTATAGGTACATTATTTCCTTAAAGTTCATTCTATACATTAATGGCATATTTCTCTATAAAATGGGTGTACTAATTACAACCAATTGCGTAGAAATATTTAAAAATGGTAATTTTAGCAATATTTTTTTTATTATAACTAACACAAACGCTCTTTATAGAAGAAAACTCTTTAAACTACAAATTCTAAAACTCAGTTAAAGTCGATTTGACGTAATCCAAAAATTTCCAAGGGATCTAAAAATTAAAAATGGCGCCTGAACATCGGTTTAATTCTTTTATCTTTAAACCGAAATCTACAAACTTTAAGATTGCAACATGGAAAGTTAGAAGTAAAATTTTTTGATTTGACAAATACAGTCACACCTCCCCCTCAACCTTTCCTCCTGCAATATGTGACCTAACTCTTTTTAAATACAATAAGCTTGAGACCCCCCATGCAACAATTATTTCAATCATTTTACAACATACTTGCTTCTTTCCCAGATCATTGTCATATCTATACAGATTCATCCAAAACTATTGATGGTGTGTGATCAACAGTTATAACTCCGAACATTGTATTACAGTTTAAATTATCTTCCAGTTGCAGTATTCACTCTGGAGAACTATACTCAATTCTGCAAGTAATCATATATATATGATTGCATATACAAGTAATCCCATAGGTATTTTAATAAAAGAATAATTACATTTGCTAAACAACGCCAGGCAGCAGGTACTCTCTATATGGGTTCCATCACACAAGGAATCGAACAAGCAGATTTTCATGTAATTGAAGCAATACACAGTGCCTCTTCAGTGTTAGTGAACTTAGTGTCTGTTTCCGATTACAAATCGTTCCTTAAAGAAAAAGTGACGAATCAATGGAAAAAAGAATGGAATCTTGTAATTGGAAAGTAACGAATTGGAAAGTAATAATATCGGTATGAAGCAGCATAAATTTATTAAAGAAATGTCAACGAAATGTTGCAATTTCAATTATTCTGCTTGTTGTTTGTTTTAAAAAAGTTCTGTTTTTTATCGATTGTATGTAATATTGGTTTGATTGTTTTTTTCTTAAATTTAAATCAGCGTTTTGAATTTTAGTATTTTAAATGTAAAGTCTTGATGTTTACCTTTGGATATGGGGTGTTTTTAGTGAGGCGCTTTTAACTTTGATATTATTTAAGATATTTTAGTGAAATTTTTGCCATACCTAAATTTGAATGAATGTTTTAAATTTTATCTCGAAGTGCATCTGTTATTGCTTGATATAAAGCTGGTTGAACTCTATTAATAATTACTAAATAATAAATAAAGAAATAAATGGTTCTCTGTGACTATCTGCATGTTGTTTTTCATTATGTCAGTATTTTTATAAAAAAAAGCAAAATATACCTGCCCAAACAAATTACTGTATATTCAAAACCAATATTAAAGGTATAAGATAATTTATCTACTTAGTATTATTAAATTTATAATATTTATCTCTGTTAAATGATATTTCCCTGGTAATATTGACAGGAAACAAAACTCTTATCAGTTGTAGTATTTAAAATTTATTAAGTTATATAATTTTACAAAGAACTGACAGAATCGTTAATCTTTTTGATAATTTTTGATATTTCGATAAACGTTACTTCAGTTATAAAGAATGATTCTTTAACCAAAGTATGTTAGATATGAGTTAAATATTATTTCGTTATGTTAGCTATTCTGTCATGTTAAGGTAAAAGGCAGTAAATGACATTTTTGTCAAAAATGAGATATTAATGTATCCTACCTAAGTAGTAACTGCTCTTACTTTTACAAAGGGTTTGGTGCACATTTATAGTCAACTTTTACCAGAACTAGCAATGACAAAAAGCAGTAACTAGCAAAGTAACTCTCAATGTAATGGTAACAGGCAGTATCCAACGTAATAACTAATTACTGTTGTTTGCCTACACAGAGATCTGAAACATAATTTTTATTGTGAATGTAAACGGCAGTATCTACTTACTGCTATTTTCCTTCACTTTTGTATGCAAAGTTTGTATTATATCATGACATAAGGCAGTATCTTCTCAGATACTGGCATTTGCGTAAACATCACTTGATTTAATATCCGTTAAAATAAACATATGACATCGCGCAGAAAGTGTAATTTCCAGTTCCTGACCGTACTTAGATTTGTTTAGTCTACTGTTTGAAGTGTATGTAAGGTGTTGTATTTTGTGAATTGCACCAAAACTATTTAAATAACATGTTCACCTCACGGGATAAATATTTAGTGTCCTTAATAAGACAAGCAGAAGCATCAGATCAAAAATTCAAATCATGTTTTTTTTTTAATTCGGATTTAACTCTACATAACTTTAATATTTTAGACCTTTCAACAGCTGGTTTATCGGTTAACAAAGCACAAGACCGTAGAAAAACACAGGATGAAACTAGTGGATACTCCGAAAATTCTATTGATGATCCAAATTGTCTCCCTGAGACTGATAGTTCAGAAGAAATAATAATATTACTGAAGGTAATATATCTGAAAACATAGGTGATGAACTTATTCGCTCCCAAAAAAGGAAAAGAGTAAGAAGAAATTCATAAAGGAGAGAAAAAGATAAGAGAAGTCATCAGTTACGGAGTCCATGTGTATGCAAGAAGAGATGTGTAGAAAAAATAAAAGAAGAAAGAAGAGTAGCCATCTGGAACGAATTCTATAAAATGGATTACAATACAAGAAGAGCTTGGATACATGGTTGTATTGCCCAAAAAGATAAAGCAAGTAGAACAACTAAGGTGGAAGCAAGAAAGAGAAGTAGAACTTCAATCTACACGTTACCGGATGAAAACGCACATACACAGAGCATATGTAAAAAATTCTTTTTAAGAACTCTTGGTTATGATGGAAAAAACGATAAGTTTATCACAACGCTGTTACGCAATTCCACATCGGAATCAATAACCCCAAATAAAGATAGACGAGGATCAGCAGTACCATTTAACAAATGTAATCATCAAATTTCATCATTTCATCCATGTATAAGTCACTACCGAAGGGATCATGCTTCTAACCGTTTGTATCTAGCTAACGGTATCACAATTCGAAGTATGCATGCTGATTACCTTTAAAAATATCCTGAGAATAAAGTTAGTTATTAAACCTATCGAAAAGTGGTGTCCGACTTGAACATTAGCTTTACAAAATTACGAAATGAGGAGTGCGACTAATGTGTGTTGCATATTCAGCATATAAAATCTCATAATGAGGCAATAGCCACAGCAGGTGAAATTGTGGAAGGTTCTAATGAAGATCAACAACACAGAACAAATAGTATTAATACAACTCCTAGTTCTAGTCTGTAAGCATTAAGTTTAAAGCAACTTGTACATCTTGCATGAAATGGCTACAGTGAGAAGGCCAAAAAAGGAAGATTTGTATACAAACAGGATGTAGCACAGGAAAAAGTGGAAACCGAAGTAGTAAGGAGTGTAGACTTATAGAAAGTTATAATGCTACCAAGGATTCCCGGAAGCCAGAAGATATTTTTTACAAGACGACTTATGGCTTTTCATCCAACCTTTGCATCCATGGCAAACAAGAAGAGTAAAAGCACTAAAAAAACATATTAGTCTTGTGGCATGTAGGAGTAGCTGGAAGAAAGGCAGAAGAAATTGCATCTGAATATTGTAGAGCTTTAGTTGAAGAAAGAGACGCCGTTAAAATATTGTATTGGACAGACAATTGCTCAAAATAAAAATTTGTGCTTATTTACCATCTTTGTCATAATGGTAAATTTAAAAATGATTGTCACCTTTGAAATTACCCTTAAATATTTTGAGACAGGCCACACGTTCATGAGTGCGGATTCTTTTCATCACGGTGTGGAACAGAGCATGTAGATCACGAATGAAGGAAATATTTACGACTTCAACGATTTTATCAAGGCTGTAGAAAAGTCAAATGGAAAAAAATAAACGTAATTTTATTAAAAAATGAAGATGTTTTAAATTAGCAATCTGGAGATTCAAAAGCCAAATTAAATAAAACGGATAGACCTTTGTATTGCGATATCTGTGGTATAGTTCAGACGAGGCAGTCGATTACTTTTTTATAAAAATACTAATAATGACGAAAATTTCAAAGAATATAATTTTCTTAAAGCAAATTTAAAACTAAAAATTTCTATTAAATTGCGCGATAATTGTATAGGTGTAAACAAAAAAATTTTAAATTACAAATAAGTAACTCAAAACCATTATTTTGGCACTTACTGCTTTTTACGTTATCACGGCAGTATTGCAGATATACAGAAATTAGAAAACTGACATAATTAAAAAAACATTCTTACTCGCAGTACAAAACTAACACATGAATCAAACAGAAAATATGTAGATTTCAGAACTAGGATCAATCAAAACTTAGATAAAGTTTATAAGCTTCATGATCACCATATATTATATGAACCAGAAAACAAAGTGTGTTGAATAATCAAAAATAAAAAAAGTCTGTTAACAAGTATATTTTAACAAAAGGCCTGCAAGAGGAAGCATACGAGATATAGGTCAAAAAGCTTTAAGGGATAAATAATGAGGAAAGCCTCGGATATTACGAATCACCAAACAGCGATAAGGTTAAAGAATAAGGAATTAAAAACAAAATCAGAAAAGGCCACTGTAACGTATAAAATAACGAAGGAATTGGTGCTAATTTCGAGTTGGCGCAAACAATAATTTTTATTTAATAACATACTAGGAAACACAAGGACAGCTCAAAATTAGAACGCAAGCATAACATTTTAAAAGCGGGCAAAAACCATATAAGAAAACTACAGAGGAATATCGCTTCTAAATAGAACTGTTCTCCGCAATATTGAAAGAAAAATTAGAAGAACTAACGGAAATTAAGAAAGGCTAACATTCAGAAAAAGGTCGATAATCGATGCATTGTTTACAATAAAACAAAAAAACATCAATAGAATTGAATACACCTGCTCGTACGTGCTTCGTAGATTTAACCATTAAATTTAACAGTATGCGCCTGCATGTTGTGTTAAAGATACTTAGAGAGAGGGAGAGAGAGAGAGAGAGAGAGAGAGAGAGAGAGAGAAAAAGAAATAAAGAGAGAGAGAGAGAAAGAGAGGGAGAAAGAGAGAGAAACTAAAAAGTTTTGATAACATAAAATTTATCCAAAATCACTCTATACTTTATTTTGTACGAAGAAAGAGTTATTAACGCCCCATATGTATATATATATCTACCACGCTTACTTTTCCCGACCATGAGAAAATATTCGCACAACACAGTAGAAAATTGGGTTTTTTAAGAAAGATACTAAGAAGCAAAGATCCTGAAAAAATACACCATAAATATTAATTATAAATTAAAAATTTTATTACATAGAATTTATCGTTAAACATAATAGCGGTGAACAAAGAAGATTACAGAGTATTAGCAGACGTAACAATCAGCATGAACTCAAAATAAACTGATTTATAAAACTAATATGTCCTTTCATTGTCACCTAAGTTATTGTGTGGTTTTAAAACTATTTTCTTAGGACATATTATATTTTAATTATTACATTGTTTTGGAAATTAACCAGATATGTAATCAGACATATTTTATTAGGACTCAAATACTTTAGTTTGGCGTTGGAAACCAAAGCATCCAGAAAACCACCTACAGATATTAAAATTAAAATTTAAATTATAATATATGAATATCAGTACGTATATTAAAAAATGGATCATTAAATAATTCTATGATAAAGTCAAAATGACTTAATGAAAATGTTTTTTTAGAGAAGAAATTTTTTAACCTCTATTTTAGTAAAAACTGATTACGATCTGTCATTCATCAATAAGGAATTTTACTAAAAGTGTACTAGGGAGCAGCACAACACTAAAGAAGATCTTAAAATATAATATGGGAAACGATATGATGAAAACTACAATACCATAATATGTAAAATAATAATCTGAGAAACTTAAAAGAACAGGAATTCGATATTGCAACAACATTTAAACAACCACCATATTGAGATCTAGCTTATCTAAACCTCAACCCAAAATAAACAAAAAGAACAATTTATTGTGTTTATAAAATACTTTGTGAATGCAAACACTTAAAGTCAGTGAAGCCTCAAAATCACTAAATGTTATAATAAATGAACATAAATTTGGCATTAAAAATAGAGAAGTTGATAGATTTCAGATTATGTAAATACATATACACGAGGCAACAAATAATAGTCTTGAAAGAAATGGGTTGTAAAAAAAAGTAAAGCATATTGGGCACCAAATGCATACTCAGTAAAATGTTGTAGAATCTAAATAAACATGTAGAAAAAGTTACTAAAAAGAAAACAAATATTCGTACATTAATAAACAGAAATGAAACGTCCAGGATACATTTGATACAAGAAAATTGTACTGTCATGATTGGATATAATGGATTATGTCGATTTATTGAAGTGCAATTACACACTATTATTATTTTTCTGACAAGGATTCTTACTTTAAAGTTTATTTCACTTAAATGACATGTCCTCCCAGAAATCCATGTCAAAAATACTGTCGATACCACTTTAAAGTTTTCTTCTTTAAAGTGTATCTATAATACTTAATATCTAAATAGTCCTTATGTGTAAAGCTGGTAAAATTAAACTATTAAAATTTAATTTCTATGTTATAAAAAACAAAATATTTTGTTTGTTTTAAAAAAAAAACTTATATTGTAAAAATGATTTTCGAAGTGGATGTCGAAAGGTCAAATATAATATTTCTAATTACATCTCCTAGAAATTATAAGAAACAAAAAATAAAATTACCATTAAAATGCATTAAATTATTTCTCTCTGATAACTTTTTATTAAAATTATAATTATATTTTACCTGATGTGTTATAGATCTAGAACTAATGCTTGTAACTACCATCTGCGACGTACTCCAAATCGCTGGTCTAAAGCCAGTAATTTTCACAGGTACCTTCAGATATGCCCACATTTTAAAAAATGAAATAAGTTTCAACTTAATTAATTATTATAATACTTGTTCCATCACCCACGTTTAAGTGACTACTAAAAATGATTTTCTTATCTTTTAACTTTATTCTAAGAATCGGACTATGGCCATCGTAATAAGCGTGATTCTTTGTGATTTGAGCATCGGATTTGTGTTATTATAGATCTTATTATAAACACATCCTCTTATCGCTTTTACGTTAATCTTTTATCGTCTATTTTATAAAATTGAAACGGAATGTACCGTCTGTTTGAGAAAAACAAATAAATAATCTGGAGTATTTTTCTATAAATTATGCACAAATAAATTTCCATGATTTTGTAGATTTTTGTTAATAAACAAGATAAAATAATGAAGTAAACTAAAAAAGATCACCAACTCATAATAATAAAATCAAAAAGTTTACCAACAAAATTTTAGCAACCAAAATATAACTCTGGAATTTTTATTACCTAAGCAAATTATTGAATCTTTCATAGAAAATCATGGAAAAAGATTATGGATTAAGACCATTATTTGTTGCTATAATTCTTCCAGAACTAGAATTTTCCACTGCAAACTCCAAAAACACATCTTCAGGACACTTTGATATCCCACCAATATTCATAAAATACCTTTCACACCAAAAATAATCCTGTTAGATTTATTCAACACCTGTTTTTTAAAACATAAATTTCCAAAACTTTAGTCTCGGGCAATAACTATTCCCATTATTAAACCCAATAAGCCCAGGGATGTACCCTCATCATTTCATGTTTCGCACAAGCAGCATGTGCAAAATATTGTATAAAATTTTAAATCTTCGTCTAAAGGCGCGTACAGACCTACAAACGCATGCCGTGAGCAGCCACGAATACATGCGTTGCTTCTCGCGAATGACTTGAGCACACATGCTGCGAGCCAGAGTGGTGTCGGTTTTTTCGCACACATCAAAGAAACATACGTGTGTGTTCGCGCTCACTTTAGACGGATAGCGTGGGGATTTGTTGCATTTGCAAGACAAGTTCGGATTTATTGAGTTTTATTCATTTTATTGATTTATGTGTAAAATGGAGTGGTCAAATGAACAATGTTTTGCAATTAATAGATTTGTATGAAGAAAACCCTATATTATGGGATCCAAAAAATAAGTTTTGTTATTCAAAAACAAAAAAAGAAGATGCATGGGAGTCGATTTCAAAAAAGATTTCTTGATATAGATTCAGCAGTTGTGAAGAAGAAAATAAGCAGCTTACTTGGGTCTTTTAGGACTCAAAGGAGCAAATGCAAGAAGTCCGTGGGTACAGGAAAAGGGTAATGCATTTTTAAAGTAACTACAGGGTTTCCCAATTCGGACACTTTTATAGGTTATTTCGGTTGTTATGGAAGATAAAGCATTGCGGTTTTAATGAACCTGTGCTACTTTTTCGTCAAACTTTTAATGTTGCAAACAAAAATGGGCTACCAAGGTTTTTGAGATGCCGTTTGAAAATAAAAATTAGTGTATAAATATACAAATGTGGTACATCATTAAAGCGGTAATAAAAAACCAATTTCTTGGGACAAAAAAATGCAGAGTGTTCCATTTAAAAAACATCTAGTTTGGCTCATAATACCTCCGTCAAAATGAGCTTTTTTTTAAGTACACTAATGAATTTTGTGTACAAAAGTTTAGTAACCCACAAATTATTTTTGTGTTTTTGTTTTAATATTTCATTAAAGTTCTTTCTTTAAGTAAATTATCAACGACGACTGAACTTTTAGGTTTTATTCATATATTAGATACCTTTTAAACAAATATGCATAATTTTAAACTTAAAGATAGGTAAAAAATATAGCTTAAAAAGTTATAAAAAGAAAAGTCTACTTAAGCTTATATGTAATAATGGGCTTATTTATGTATTTTAGGTACAACTGAAATTTTTGTTTCCAAATGATGAAATTTCTGCTCGACAAAGACCAACCAAATTGCACCCTAGATACCGAAACTCGAGAAATGGTAAGTATTTATACATGATACACTACTACTACTAAGGATTTCCACAGTTTTCACTGTCTTCCTTCACTCAACCGTTTTCTCCAATTTTCCCTGTCATTCCAGTCTCCATCTCGCAGGGTTCTTTTCTCCATAGCCTCGTCGATTTCATCTCTGAATGACCTTCGGGGTCTTCCTCTCTTTCTTCTTCCAATCGGGCTCCATTCTGTGATTTTGTTTATCCAGCGTCCTCTGTCCGCTCTTCTGACGTGGCCGTACCAGGATAGTCTCTTCTCCTCTATATAGTCGATTATGTCTGATTGCACTCCCATTCTCCGCTTAATCTCTGCGTTTTCAATTCTGTCTCTTTTTGTAAGTCTACAGCTTCTCCTCAGGAACTCCATTTCTACTGCTCTTATTCTACCTCTATTTCTCTTGTTTATTGTCCAGTTTTCGGACCCATATGTCAGAATACTTCTTGTCAGGGTGTTATATATTCTCTTTTTTGTCTTTATCGTAATGTTCTTATCCCACAACACTGAGTTTAGTTGTCTTATACAGTTTCTTGTTTGTCTCAGTCTGTTGTTTATATCTTCTTCTGTTGTTCCCTGGTTCGATATTATGGTTCCTAAATACTTGAATTTATCTGTTCCATTTATTTGTCTTCCCTCGTATATCTCTAGGTTTCTCATATCCTTGTTTTCTGTTGTTAGGTATTCGGTTTTCTCTAAGTTTATTTACATTCCGTTGTTTTTATATTCTTCTTCTAGTTTTCTGAGCATAAAGCTGAGATCTTCTTCATCTTGTGCGATGACTACTTGATCGTTATACATATACGTATATACATATATATATATATATATATATATATATATATATATATATATATATATATATATATGTATCATGTTTTATACATGATACACACTTTTTTAAATTAGGCATAATTATCTTGCCAAGGTACACGTCCATTTGTTATGAAATATTCTGTAAATTCATTTCTAACCATTTTTGCGTTTTCGGAAGATCTACGTGGAGTATTTTGAAGAGGCAACAAACTATTGGCATTGTCTTGAACCGTTCTCAATTCCCCTGGTATATTTTTATGTGTACCATTATCAAAAGTTCCAGGAGGTGTATATATATTTCTAGAAAAGGGAGAATTCCTTAGAAAATTGTGAAGATACATATGTGAAGATAAAATGCGAAAAACAGCAGATGTAAGTCCAAACACATTTTCAACTATTCTACGGGCCCTACTGATGCGATAGTTAAAAATCCTCTCAGGTGATCCTTGACGGTGCTGTCCTGAATATGGCTTCATTATATTTTCATTAAGCGCAAAAGCTTCATCGGCTACAATTATATAAGGTACAGGTCGATGTCTACCGGGAAGTGCATCGTTTTCAGGAAGGTTTAATTTTCCTTTCTCAATGAGATTATACAATTTCGTACTCCTAAATACTCCACCGTCTGAGATTCTTCCTTGAGATCCGCCGTCAACAAATAAAAATGAATAATCTTCGTCAACCAATGCCAAAAGAACAATACCAAAAAAGATTTATAATTGTAGTATTCACTCCCTATAATATGCTTCCCATCCATTGAACCAACGCAATGTGGAAAATTACAAATATCTTCAAATCGATTTGATATTGTCTTTCACTCTTGTGGTGTAGTGGGAATCTAAAAAATCAGTGTGTTTAATATATTAAAAAATTATCAACAGGGAGATTTAAAATTTTAATGTGGGTACCAAAAGCAATACAGGGTGTCCCAATATTCCGTGGACATAATGTATAGCAAACGGATATGTGCCTGTGACGACCCTCTTTTCGCGATATCATTGTTATGGTTAATTAACGGACAATAATAAAATACATTGTTATATGTAGTAACCTTAGGATACCTGCATTCTTTTATGAGGCATAGAAATGTTTGCCAGACTATAGAAGTACCACGTATTTAAAAAATATATTTACTATTAATCTAAAAAAACTCTACAAAATTATCTACCACACATATGCATACTAAACTCTGTTATTCTTTGTAGGACGATGGAGAAGTTACTGACCTAAATGAGTCTTTAATCGAAGAAGAAAATGTAACTAAGTCCGATAATAATGTGAACAACCCAATGACCTGAATGTTGAACAGACAGTTGGCTAACCAAATGGTAATGATGCAGAAAAACCTATACATAGAATAACTTCAAGTCCAATAGCAAAAATGCCTCAGAGTTTTCCAAAAAAACGTAAGGTTCACGAAGATCACAAAGTAGCAGAAACTTATAAAATTATGAAGGAGGCACAAGCCCGCAGTTCTAGACGAGAGAAAGCTGAAGATCGGTTTGACATCTATGGGCAACACATCCGTTCAAAATTAAGAATCTATTCTAAAAGAGCAGAAATAATGGTTGAACGTGCTATCAACAATATACTTTTTGAAGCAGATCTAGGAAACTATGTTAATCTTTCTCTTCTCAGCCCTGCCATAAGTCAGTATACCTCTTATTCCGACCCTCTAACAAATGCATCAGCAACTGAGAATAGTCAACCTTCAAATAATATTGATACATCTGGATACAATATACCAACTGCACAGAACTTGTTTGCTACTTTTAAGCCTATAACCTATACACTAGAACAGCCAACAAATACTTCTCAATAAGTTTTTCCAGTTTTCATTTATATGTAGGTACATATTATTATGTGTTATTAGGTATTATTATGTAATTAGCATTTAATTTTGTAACTTACTATTTAATAAAAATAAATATTTGGTTTCGTCCCAATACTTTACCTTTATGCATTACCGCAAGTTTTCAATTAGGGCTAAACATACTTCGGGTACTATTTGTGAAATAGATTGTTTGGAAACTTTAAAAAGATACTGGAGACTTGTGTAAGCATCCCCTGTGGCCAGAAATCTTAATGTTATCAGTAAACGTTCCTTAACAGGTATGGCTTTTCTTAAGACTGTGTCGTTTTTCTTTATTACGGGGCCTATATCATTTAAAAGGCGTTCAAAGTCTTCTACTGACATAAGTGTAAAATTTTGAAATTGTCCAGTATTAGGTTCTAACGCCAAATCTACTAGTAAATCGGACTTCATATGTAGGGTTCTTCTTTTAAATAAATGCGTCGTCCACCATCGCCTATTTTTCCTTTTTTAATGAACTAATAACCACAAACGCGGCACTAACCATAAGCAGCTCCTCAGACATATTTTTTCACTAATGAATGGAGCGCCTTGAGCACGCATACATATGCGGTGATTTCTAATTTCAACGAATGCTCTGAGCGCGAATCGTTTGAGTACGCACGCATATGCGTGGCTTCTCACCGCATGCGTGTGCTAGTCTGTACGCGCCTTAACATAGAATTTAGGAACAAATGATCTTAAGCCTTTTCAAAGGGATTTGCGCAGGGAAAGGTCTACATTTGATAATCATATCTCACTGCAGATATCAATTAATGAAGCCTTTGCAAACAATCAGCAAGTTATTAGCAATATTTTTTAACATACCCAGGGTTTTGATATAAGATGAAAGCGCTCCATATTAGCAACATTTTGTAATTGATTGGCTGTAGAAAGCGTGCATTTTAAATATTAACGAATCAAACGTAGGTTAGGAATAGACCGCTTGTGTATGTAACGCCGCAATATTTTTACCTACCGCTTTTTTCATCACATCCAATTTAATGCGTTAGAAAGAAATCGAAAAACTGTGACGCACTCAAAAAAAGCTCTGAAAATAACTCTATCAGTCGACGGCTCGAAATTCCAAGTAACGGCGCTTGACAAAGATCTAGATATTCTGACGTCACGAGGGGTCTAGAGCCAGTCAAGCTAGTCGACTTTGATGGAATTCTAGAACAACGGGACAAATTTGTAGAAAAATTAAATTGTAGAAGTTACTCAAAAAAATAAATTCGTTCAGTAAATAAATGTTATAAATTAAGTGTGTTTTTTAGTGTTAGTGTTATAGCCTATTATATGACAGGTGTTTTCATAATGCTCAAATACTGCATAAGTATTTTTCCACCAGCGGCAATCATTTTTGTGTTTTGTGATGCGTTGTTTTAACCACTGTGATGTTTGGCCAATGTAGCTTTTTTGAGATACTAGAGACGGTATTTCATAAACAACATTACTTTTATGCTTGTACTTGTTCTATTCTAAATAATTATGCAGTAGTTGAGCACTATGAAATCACCAATCATATACTAGACTGGAACAAGGCTCGTATTTTGGCACATGCTGATAACTACATAAGTAGATTATTTTTAGAGATGATTAAAAAAAAATCAAAAAAACTTTAGATTCAAAAACTGACACTGGACAGTTAAATAACATAACATTGTAATATATTGAATTAGATTTATAAATACTCAAAAAGCTAACACTCACCTTAATAACAACTAACCTTAATAATTAATCAAAGAAATATCATTCTTCTAATATTTCTTTTACTCTTATTGGAGTATTATTTTTACTTATTTTATCTTATTACTGTATTTCTTAAATCTTAACATGCAATATTTTAATCTCAGTTTTTATTTGTGAAATCTTTTAATTTCTGTGTTTTTAAATATATTTGTACTTCAGTTGTTTGTAATGTTAAAAATGTTTTATACAGTTTACTAGTAGCGAAACATTAAGTTTTTAGAAAAAACAAAGATTTTTATTGTAGTCCACATACCTGATATTTTCTACATATTTATAAATTGTTTTAGGTCGAAATAATAACTTTTATTATTATTATATATATACTTATATATATATATATATATATATATATATATATATATATATATATATATATATATATATATATAATGTATGTATATATATATATATATATATATATATATATATATATATATATATATATCATATTCTTTAGGTTCCTTCTCCTATCGGAGGTTGGAAATCACCATATTTACTTTAATTTTATTGGCCGCGCTTTTGAATAATTCTAATGAGCTGCAACCGAACCACTCTCTCAAATTTCTTACTCAGGATATTTTGCCTCGTCCTGGGTTTCTCTTCCCTTGTATCTTCCCTTGCATAATTAACTCTAAGTAATAAGTACTTCTCAGACAGTACAGACCAATCAGTCTCCTTAACCATCTTTATAAATTATACACCCGAATAATAACGAAAAGATTAGAGACAAAGCTGGATTTTTACCAACCTCGGGAACAAGCCGGTTTCCGCCCTAATTACGGCACAAACGATCACCTGTAGTGCCTAAAAACCCTGATAGAAAAAACTAACGAATATAACCGTCCCTTGGCATTGATATTTGTAGACTTTAAAAAGGCGTTTGATACAGTGGAACTACCGTCCATCTTAAGAGCACTACAAGATTGCAGGGTCGACCACAAATATTGTAATATAGATAAAAATATATATGAAAATGCCACAACAAGTCTACATTCAGCAACTAATAAAATAAAGATAAAAAGGGGAGTCAGGCAAGGTGATACCATGTCACCAAAGCTGTTCATTACCATTCTTGAGTATGCATTTAAAAGACTAACATGGCAACAGAAAGGAATATCCATCGGTGGAGAAAGATTAAACCATCTACGTTTTGCAGACGATATCATGCTTCTGTCAGATAATCTGGGAGAGATCAAAGACATGCTCCAAGAACTGAATGACATACTACAAGAAACTGGGCTGGAGATAAATTTCGAGAAAACCAAAATAATGACCAATATGGTTCCCAGCGAAGAGATACAGATCAATAACAACAAGGTAGAATTAATCGATAAATACACATACTTGGGTCATGAAATTAGAATAACCAGAGACAACCAAACCTGCGAGCTAAATAGACGAATCACATTGGGATGTGCGGCATATGGAAGGATGAGAGACATTTTTAAAACAAATACCCAAATTCATCTGAAAAGGAAGGCATTTAACCAATGCATCTTACCAGTCTTGACCTACGGAGCAGAGACCCCAACTTTAACGAAAGCTACTGCCGAAAAACTGAGGGTAACACAAAGGCGAATGGAGAGATCAATGCTGGGCCCGACCTTGAAAGATCGCGTGAGAAATGAGGAGATACGCCGAAGAACTGGCGTAGACGATATTCTACTGCGAATCAATAAACAAAAGTGGAGGTGGGCTGGACATGTTGCTAGAATGGAAGACGGAAGATGGACGAAGAGATTATTGGAGTGGAGACCAAGAGCCGGCAAGCGAAGTTGAGGCAGACTACCCACCCGATGGACCGACGACCTAAGGAGAATAGAAACAAACTGGATTGCAGAAGCTAGAGATTGAGAGAACTGGAGACGTTTGGAGGAGGCCTATATCCAACAATGGATGTGAAAATGGGGCTGGATGATGATGATGAATAAGTGCTTCTTGCCCCTCATTATATTACGCAGATAACACATAAAAATCCGGCGAAAGCCACCCAAAAAAATTATAAAAACAAAAAACCTGGGCACGTAGGGCCCAAACACTTGAGGCCCGGACTGGACGTAGACCGGTGCGGAGACTTGGGGTCCAAGCAAGTAATTGTAGATCGCGGATAAGTCACTAGAGGATAGCAGAAACAAAGTGCGTCACGCTGTCCTGAATTTAAATCGGTTATGGAACCATGTTGGAGTTCTATGAAGAGCATTTGGCTGATAGTTGTACCCCTATCGTGTATCAGAGAGCTATAGGGGGGAAAGGGATGGTCTGGAGCGCGGTGGAGAGACTCCTGTTTTTAAGTCTAGTTAATACACCTCGCTCCAGTAAATTGTTAGACCCGAACATAATTCTTAGAGTGAATATGTCTCACAGGCTGAGTTTCCTTAAATTGCTTGCTTGCTTGACCGGTCGTCATTCGATACTGAGGAGTAGGTAGATTGAGACCTCAGTCCCAGAAGTGGAAGCAGTTTTGGTTTCTTGTACTCTGACTGAGGGTAGCAGGTGTGATAGCAACAGCATCTGTAAGTACAACAAATTAATACTTGCTTTGGGAGACTCAGTGTCCAGAGGGTAAACGAGTTTGTTTCGTTACAAGAGATCAATTTTTTTTTGGGGGCAAATCTAAAGCAGACGGTTAGCGAACGAGTTCTACATGAGAATCCTGGACGTGATTTTAAACAATCACGTACAGAAAAGTTCTGAAACGGAATCATTAGTAAAATTTTATAAAATTTGTTTAATTGTTTATAAGCTCAAAAAGTTAGTATAGGAAATTAATTCAGGGGGATTTAATTTGGACTGCGCAGTATTTTTTTGTTAGTTAGTCAGAGTAGGGCATAGCGATATCCGTATTTGGTATCTTTTTTTATATATAATGAAAATTTTGCAAGGTTTTTGATCAATATCTTTAAATAATTTTTATTTAACATTTCTTTTATTTTCCTTGTACTCAGTGTTCTCAACAAGTTAATTAAAATTTGGGGTGTATAACTAAAAATTTTTAGATATATTATAGAAAAGAATACTTATAGAGTCACTTAATTTTTTAAATAAGTTATGAATTCGACCCTTACATGATGGAAATTTATTTTATATATTTATTTATTTTATTTTATATAACAATAAAACACTGGAAACTTTTGTTTTCAACACTTCCACAAAATTTATTTTGAATTACTATCACAACAGCTCTTTCGGTATAATGAGTGCCTTTCTCAAGTGATCTATTTTTGGTATGTTTTTGCACTTTATATATAGTCTTTAACTGAAAAGATTGAGGGGGAGAACTGTTGGTCATTTAGAATTATGTTGTATTTTTTAATTTGTTAATTTCCATAGATTCTAATAAAGATCACTTAAGGCCTTTATCTTGGATAAGAAGAATTTGAAATTCGTCATTAAAATAATGATTATGGTCTAGAAGGTGAAGTGCATACGTAGATTGTTTTTCAAAGAGAAGAGGATCTAACCATGCCCGTCACCACCTCTCGTCACCGTCTCTCAACGCTCCCTCAACGCTCTTTATACACGCACTCCCACCCCTGGGTTTCACTTTCATCGATGCGCGCTAGAGGTGATGGACGGCCGACAACCGAACAAAACAAAAGCCACCGCACGGAAGAATTAAGTTGATCATAGTGTTGATCTGGGAACAACTCCACTTGCCCTAGGGTGTTGACAGAAGGCTAACTACTTCTGCTATAGTGTTGATCTAGTAGCAGTTCCTTACTGGTCTTAAAGTGTTGATCTGAAACAGACCTGTTCCGGGTCTAAGTGTTCATTAGTCACTTCTCGCTCCTTTTCCGATCGAGTGTTGATCTATCCATCCACCTCAACCCAGATCATTCATTTTCGTTAGCCAGTGTGTATTAACGCACCGTATTTTCGTTTGGATTTTTAAGACATTAATTGTATTTTATTTTTCGCCGCTATTAAACAGTGAGTCATGGAAACGTCAATACAGTCGTCGCTAGGATTAACGTTTAAATAATTATGTACATATTTTTAGGATATATTTTTATTTTGTTATTTATTTATTTCGGATATATTTATATTTAAATCAATCCTGAGTTTTACTAAGTCTGCTGTCTAGAGAGCTACCCTCACAACCTGCTCTTGCTCCGATGGTTGCTTTACTCAGAGTTTATATTACTATCCTATTCTTCAAGGATGCTCTTATCCATCTGCATATTACCGCAGGTCTGCCTCTTCTACTCATTGACTTTGTTTTTAGAATTTAGTAGTTTGTATTATAATTAATACTTAAGTTAAAAGCTAGTTGAACTAAATAAATAAGTAAACTGCTAGTTAATGTCTCCTAAGGCTCTACTAAATCCTAACTAAATACGTTAATTTTACACAACCTTTACAATAAAAATATACAAAAGCAAAAAATATGACCACAATCTATATAACCCATATAAAATACATACTTTTGTAACCAGTAATCATAGTCTTGCGACTTATTATTTGAGACACCTTAAAGATAAGTTAAATATATTAGAACTATATTTGCTTATTTACAATCGATAAGATTTATTAGCCTTTCCAAAGTTGGTTCAACAACACTATGGAAAACTTTACTAATTACATTTTAAAATAAAGTAAAAGTCAACTAATAAAAGGGAAATTCCCATGGATTGGCTATATAACATATTTTAAATATCTTACAGTGAAGTAAAAAATTTGTAATGTAAAATGGAATATATAAATATATAAATATATACATATATATATATATATATATATATATATATATATATATATATATATACATATATATATATATATATATATATATATATTTATATATATATATATATATATATATATATATATATATATACAGGGTGAGTCACCACTAACGGGACGGAAGATTACAGCGAAACGGTAAAAGATTTTGAAAAAATTTTAAATTTATAGTTTGAAGGTTGATAAGGGCTACATTTTAAAATTATTTTGAAATATACAGGGCGTCCCAATAAAGTGCGGCGTATCAAAGTTATATTTTTTCTTATGGGACACCCTATATTTTATTACATTTTCTAATTGTCAGCAAAAAATTAGGTATAGTTTCATAAGACTTCCCTATACCTATGTACAGAGTGTTCTGAGTTATGTCGAATTTTCTAAAAATGTAAAGCTTTAAACGAAGACTCATTCCTAACTTATTTAAGAAATTCTAATAAAATTGGTTATACCTCTAAATAGTCGATATAAAGATTTATTTACTAGGTGTTCAAAATTTGTAGTTTCATTATTGGATTATTCAATGTGTAATATAAGGCTTATTTTAAATGAAACACCCTGTATATTAATGAATTATTATATTAAAAAAATGTTCCACTTTCGAATGATATATGGATGTCCTATAACTAGGAGTGATAGATTTTGCGTAATTTAAAATTTTCTTTTCGATTTCAAAATATTTATAGTTGTTACTCTCGATTTTTAAACCCATCATTTTGACATATTTGTTATAAATGGAACCAATGTAGTTGTAAACAAATGTGTATACTTTATACTTTTCCTTGTTGATGCACAACGAATCAGAAAGAATTTTAATAAAACAAATAATACAAAATAAACCACAACTTACTACATTATAAGCAAAAAAAAATTTTTTAAAGAAGACTCATTCTCGACTCATTGAAGTAATTATAACAAATTTTCTCTTATAGCGAAATAGTTGGGTAATGGTTAAATTTATTCCATTATTGATTATTAAACATTTATTTACAGGGTGTTAAAAACTTAGTTTCAATTTTGGATTATTCAATATCTAATATGAGGCTTATTTTAAATGGAACACCATGGATATTAATTAATCACAATGATTATGCTAAGAACTTTAACTTTTCTTAACATAGGTTTTCTTTGCCAAAATTAATATCCCAACTGATATTTCCAACTTTTTATTTAACCAAACAAATTTACAATGCTATGTTATTTCCGCCATTATAACAACTTCTCTCTACAACCTTACTCTCCTTGTACATTGTCACTTGGGCGAGTCCATTAGTCTTACAGGTTGCAACTAAGTACACACTGTTGCAAGACTGACCTAAAATCCTATATTATACAAAATGATGAAAAGTCCCAAACACGTAATACTATAATACTCCTATAATTAAGTCTCATAGTTTTTGCGTAATTTACAATTATTTAAACTCTTCATCGGTATATTGATTTTAAAACAAAAGATATAGTTAGTTAATGTCATTGTATGACATTGTCATTTTCTGACATTACTGTCTGGTAATTGTCAAAATATAAACATTCCTGTGTAATATTTAACTTTCATTGTTCCTAAAAATGAAGAATTACGCTATTAATGAAAGAGTTGACATGGTAGTTTGCATTGGAGAATGTTTGGAAAATTGTCTCTTAGCTTCTAAAGTTTATGCTCAAAAGTATCCTGATAGAAGACACCCACACAAGGAAGTTTTTAAGAGATTGCTTAATAGATTCCGTGCTACTGGTAATGTTGCATACGAAAAGGTAAAGAAAAATAAACCAGTTATTGGTGACAACGTTAATGAACTTAACGTCCTGCTATATGTTACGGAAAACCCAAATAATAGTACAAGAAAAATTTCGGGTGAATTAGAAATTAGTCAAACTAGTGTATGTAGAATACTTAAGACCAACCACTTTCATCCGTATCACATTCAACATAACCGTTTAAATTTTTGTTTATGGACTTTAGATAAAGTTGGAAAAGATCCTGATTTTTTTAGAAATGTATTATTTACAACGAATCGACTTTTTATAATAATGGTCTAGTAAATAGACATAATTTTCATTATTATGACACAGAAAATAAACATTTATTTCGTACTGTTGATCGCCAACATCGATGGAGTGTTAATGTTTGGGGCGGCATTATGGGCGAGTACGTTATCGGCCCGTATTTTTTTTACGGACATCTCAATGGGACAAATTTCCAAAATTTTTTAAAACAAGATTTTTGGACACTGCTTGAGAACCTTCCACTTAGTCTACGAACAAAAATGTGGCTACAGTTGGACGGAGCTCCTGCTCATTTCTCACGTAATGTTAGGAACTACCTTAACAGAAAATTTACAAACAGATGGATAGGTAGAGGTGGTTCATATAATTGGCCCCCTAGGTCACCAGGACTAACCACGATGGATTTTTTTAAGTGGAGTTATATTAAAAATATTGTATATGCTACACCTCCTACTACTAGAGATAACATAAAATTAAGAATTACAAACGCGTTTGCTTCAATAACTCCTGCTATGTTAAATAATGTAAGTAAATCATTCGAAGATAGAATCGCTTGTTGTATTGCACAAGATGGCAAGCAATTTGAACATCTGTTACATACCTGAACATTTTTTAGTTATACTAAGTTTTGGATTATTTTGTATTATATATGTTCATTATTCATTTTGTATTATTTGTTTTATTAAAATTCTTTCTGTTTCGTTATGTATTTAATTGTTTTCAAAGTGTGTGCTCGTAAGCACGTAAGAAGTTATAGGTATATCTTATTATTATTATTATTATTATTATTAATTCAACAAAATACATATATTTTACAGTTTTATTTTTATTTAAATATTAAACTTATTTTAATACTTAAAATAATACAAAGAATTAAACATAACGTTATTATCTACGTCATTTTTGAAAACTGTAACCTTTGCGCAGTTGCCTTTCACTTGATGAATCGTAGAAAATCTAAAAAAATATCAGATTTTCAACAAATTTTTTTTATTTTCTTTTCATCATATTTTAATACTAATTATCCTATTCCCAACGAATACAAATCCAAAGACATAAAAATTTTAGTTTATTTACAAAAAATGTATTTACAACTACACTGGTTTCGTTTATAACAATATGTCAATATGATGGGTTTAAAAATCGAAAGTAACAATTATAAATATTTAAAATCGATTTCCGTTTAACAAAATTTTAAATTACGGCAAAACTATTAGTCCTAGTTATAGGACATCCGTATATCATTCGAAAGAGAAATTTTTTTTTAATTTAATAATTCATTAATATACAGGGTGTTCCATTTAAAATAAGCCTTATATTACACATTGAATAATCCAATAATGAAACTACAAATTTTAAACGCCCTGTAAATAAATGTTTAATAATTAATCATGAAATACATTCGACCAATATCCAGCTATTTAGATGTATGAGTAATTTTATTAGAATTGCTTAAATAAATTAAGAATGAGTCCTCGTTTAAAGTTTTACATTTTAAGAAAATTCGACATAACTCAGAACACTCTGTACATAGGTATAGGGAAGTCTTATGAAACTATACCTTATTTTTTGCTGACAATTAGAAAATCCATTAAAATACAGGGTGTTCCATAAGAAAAAATATAACTTTGATACGCCGCACTTTATTGTGACACCCTGTATATTTCAAAATAATTTTAAAATGTAGCCTTTATCAACCTACATACTATACATTTAAATTTTTTTCAAAATCTTTTACCGTTTTGCTGTAATCTTCCGTCCCGTTAGTGGTGACTCACCCTGTATATATATATATATATATATATTTATATATATATATATAATATATATATATATATATATGATATATTTATATATATATATATATATTTATATATATATATATATATATATATATTTATGTATATATATTTATATATATATATATATATATATATATATATATATATATATATATATATATATATATATATATATATATGTTTTGGATGGGTTGGAGTCAATAAAAGGGGCTATTGGTTAACTATTTAGTATCTCGAGCTTTCAATTGTGTTTACAATTATTATCAAGAGCTGCTAAAAAAGGCAAAATATCTTACAAAGTTGAACTAGAAGGAAAAAAATTTTTTGTTAACTCACCAAATAAAATTAGTTTGGTTAATAAAATTGCTGCTAATACATTTCAAAAAGAATTAATACAAAAATGTTCTTATCTAATAAATGCTTCTCTGAAATTTTAATATAATTTTGAAAAAAAATTTCTTAACACAAAAACAATTGAATTTATAAATAAGTTAAAATAGCGACCAATTACAAATAGGCCTCAATGTCATAAATGCCAACTTAAAATTTTTATTTTTGATAATTATATTGCCAAAAATAAAATTTTGTTTAAAAATTCTTTGTTGTTTAGTAACAAAAAAGAAGAAGATTTATTTACCATTGATATATGTCTGAAAAAATGTAACAGATATATGGAAAATTAAATCAAAATGTGATATTTTACAAGTTTCATATATAAATTATAAAGAAATAATATAATTGTAAATTTTGCTTAGATTTTGAATTTCTGATCTTTTGTTTAAATTATTATCAATTTTGCTAATACAAACCATTTCCAAAAAAGTCCTTTTGAATTTATTACTTTCACTACATAAAATTTTAATGTTATCAAAATCCATAATATGGTCTTTATCGATTACATGCTCTGCCAAAGCACAAGATGGTTTTTTAATTCTGCAATCACTTTTGTGAGAAATAATGCGATTTGAAAGATTTCTTCCGGTCTCACCAACATACTCAGCTTCACACTGAGTACAACTAATGCTGTAGACTACATTCCTTTTTCAAATTTGTCTATAGGATATTTAGTTTTGGAATATAAAGATGAAATAGTTTTGATGTTCTTTGTTGCTATTTTTATATTGTCAATAACCTTTAGTGTTTGTATTAATTTAGGTGTTAATGATGTTATAAAAGGTATTAAATGATAATATATGTTCTGATTGTTAGATACAATGTTTTGAGATTTAGCAAAAAATGGTGTTAAGTTATTTATATTAACAATATTAGAAAAAAGCATCCTATGTAGCATATCTGGAGGATAAGAGTTTTCAATTAAAATATTTTTTAACAATTGAAGATCTTCTTGTAGATAATCTGGATGAGAAAAGTTTAAAACACGTTCTTTTAATCCTGTTATAAGGTTCATTTTCATCTTATTTGGATGATAAGAGTAATAGCGTATAAATCTATTACTACATATGGGTTTTCTGAACCATCTGGTTTTCAACATATTGTCTGTACTTCTTACAATTCTCATGTCAAGGAATGGTAGATAATTCTCTAAATAATAATACGTTAAGATAATATATAGTTAACCAATAGTTAGTTAACCAATTTATTGACTCCAACCCATCCAAAACATTTATATATTTTTTCCAAACGAGTCACAAGTACTTCTTCTATATATATATATATATATATATATATATATATATATATATATATATATATATATATATATATATATATATATACATATATATGTATATATATACACATATATATATATATATATATATATATATATATATATATATATATATATATATATATATATATATATATATATATAGAAATGTTTCTTCAACGTCGATATTCCCAAAAAAAATCTTTATTTCGAAAATTAAAAGTTACAATTTTTGAGAAATTCTACAAACTACTACATTTAATGATTTTAAACTTGACTATTGAAACATAATTACAATAATAATTAAAATATTGATGTCTTCCTATTTATAACGTCGGATATCGGAATCTGCTGATTCTTAATAGTAAGGTTGGTTGTTTTCAAACAAACATTCTAATGAAGCCATCGGTTAAAATTAAATGAACTAATGTTCTTACAGTTTTACTTGTATTTTTTGTTTCGTTTCTCTCGTTTAGTTTTTAATCTTTAATGTTAAGTTATCGTAGAGTTTGTATAACATCTTTAAAAAAACCCTACAAATTGTTTTTGTAAGTATGAACCCTGTTGGTTTGTTTACTTATATTCTAAAATCTTTTTTATTTGTAGTGAACTGATGATGCTTTTAAAAATAAAAGCGAAACGTATTCGAATAAAGCAATAAAGTAGTTGACGACTTTTATTTGCCAATTATTGACCGATAAAACCTCTGCTATTCAACCATTGAATATATTCCAAATTTAATCAACGGTCGTATTTTTTACTATATATATATATATATATATATATATATATATATATATATATATATATATATATATATATATCGCACCCTGTAAAGGCACAAATCAAAAATTTCGAATTTTGAGTTTTAGTCTGATATAGACATAAAACCTAATATTCTATCCAATGGATTTGACAAAAAGCGAGAAAGATGAATTGTAGGGCCCGAGAAACCTATAATGTGTCTCTTTTCAACTATGCGATTTTTCCCCCCGCTCGTCCTACTATATCGACGAATTCAGTGTCGTATCAGTATTCGTCGACTGCAAACCGTTGTTGTGTTGTCATATTCAGCATTGTACCATTGTATGATGAAAACTCTAGTAAGTTTCACATTTTGTTTTTTCTATTAAACTGACGTGTTTAGTTTTATGCCGTTATATTACAGAACTTACGGGTATACTGTGTACGCATGTCAAATTGGTTCTGTATATTTAAAATTATTCAGTCATTTTCTACGTGTATTTTCAATTATGTCTTTGTGTTAAAAAAAAACCACAGACTTGAAGTCAAATAATGATTGTGCCTCTGTAAGATATAAAATGTAATGAAATATAAAGTTTAGTGCCTCTATATTAATGAATATTCACATAAATATTTATACATAATGTGAATAATTACATACCTACCTTGTGTTGTTGCAGAATTATGGGATCACGAGTTCAAAAAATTATTAATCTTTTACGTAAACCATGAGCTGGCTTAAATAAACAATGGATCATTTTATAAAACAGGTAGATCGCTTTTTGATAGATTTTCACATCTAAATAACTGAATTTTAACGCAATTGAGAATTGAACATTTAGATTCAGAATATCTTCCTTTTCTCTTTTTTAAAGCTATAGTGTAGTTTAGTACCCTTTTTGGAGTCCTCGTGTTCGGCATCCTTTTTAGGTGACCTCGCCATCTTAGTCTCTGTGCCTTTATGACTCCTATTATGTTAGGTTGATTATATAATTTCTTTAACTCATCATTTGATCTTCTTATCCATATACCGTCCATTATTATTCCTCCATATAGGAGGAAGTCCTTTATCTTTGTAGAGATCAAAATGTAGACCTTTCATTTTTATCAACAACAAGACCCAGATATTTCAACTCTGATCTACAAAACTGACACTTCTCAACACCAATAGTGATTCTTGCTTCCCTAAAACGTTTAAACACTTCTAATATTTTAATATTCTCCTCAAATGTTTGATTTTCTATTACAATATCGTCTAAATACACAAATACATGAGGTTCCAAATCATGGCTTAATATTTTGTCTATAAATCTCTGCCACGTAGCCAAAGCATTATGTAGTCTAAACGGCATACGAAGAAATTCAAACAATCCCCTATTTGGGTCAGTGAAAGAAATGTACTGTTTTAAGTCATCAGCTACTTTTACTTGGCAGTAAGCCAGCTTAACATCCATACTAGAAATATACTTAGCGTCATGCAATTTGTCAAGGATATCAGATATGAGTGGTAATAGATAATTATCTCTGACAGTCACAGCATTTACATTCCTATAATCGACACGAAATCGATGTGGTAGCTGGTGGATACTTCTCTGCGATCCTGGCAGGAGATAGCTCTACTTCAGGAATATCGCACCTTCCCACGCGAGCTCATGGATTTCCCCATCCTTCCATGTCCAAAACCAAAGCATTTCTATCTCCATCCTTTCCTCCTCCCACTTCTAAACCAACTCGCTAATACGCACTAGCCAAGCATGGCGTTTTAATGGCTTAAAACCCTAAAAGTTATTTTACATGAAAGATGAAACTACTGAACGACCTTCAGTCTCCGGTAGCCATAACAGCGCCAACCAAGTTAGCGGTAGGAACAGGTCTGGAGCAGAGGGTGCTAAGGATCCCCGGGAAAAATCAAGCTAGTATAAAGAGCGACAAATGCATATTACTTCATACAATGTTTGAATTCATATCAGACCAGAATATAGTGAAACTGGAAGAAGAGCTGGAAATAATAAAATGAGACATCTTTGGCCTAAGCAAAATAAGACAAAGAGAAAAAGCCCAAATTACTTTTAAATCAGGACACGTATTTCAGTTTAGAGGAGAAGAAGACACTTCAAATGGTGGAGTAGGATTCATTATACATAGAATAAATTATATATAAAATATAGTTAAAATTATCAGCATAAGTCCGAGGATTGTATACCTAAAGACATATATTCCAACGACTACTCACTAGGATGAAAAAGTTATAGAAGTTTATGAGGACCTAGAAACAGCGTTATATACCACACCAGCCTACTACACGATAATTATGGGTGACTTTAATGCGAACAAGGGGTTTAAACATGATAATGCAGAAGTAGCAATGGGTAAGTATGGATCTGGCGAAAAAAATAAATAAACAAACGAGGACAAAAATTGCTGAACTTCTTACTTCAGGAAAATTTATCTATGATGAACTCTTTTTTCGATAAAAAGGCTCAGCATAAATTGATATTGATTAGCCCAGTTGGCAGTGTCAAAAATGAAATAGACTATATCATAACAAGCAGAAAAGAAATAATCAGACATCGAAGTACTCAAAAAATTTTCAATAGGAAGCGACCATAGAATAATTCGAACTAAGATACTATTAAATCTCAAATTGGACAGTACAAAGATAATTCTAAAATGCAAAAAAATAAATGGATTCCGCAAAAAAACAACGACCTGTTTGATGATAAACTATCCATACATATATAAGACTTACTTGACGAAATAGAAGATGTAGATCAAGAAAATTATGACATAACGAAGGCATTAAAAGAAATGGAAAGGGGGGCCTGTCCAACCGTTCTGACTCATAACGAAAAACTAAGTCAAAATACCAAACAGCTAATAGGTAAAATAAGACAGCTGACGGAAAATACGGCGACTGCAACTACACCAACTCCAACCATGGAAAAATTAAATAAAGATATCCAACGGTCAATCCAGCAAGACGTAAGAGAAAACAATGCAAGAGAAATAACTAAAATAATTCAAGAAAACAAAAGTTTAACAGTTTTGAGATGAAATACGAACAACATGGGCAACCAAAAAAATGTGCAAAATAAGAAACAAAGATGAAAACATTACTACGGATACAACCAAAATCCTTGAGGTTGTCGAATCCTTTTATCGCGAAATGTATGAGAGCACCGACGAAACGCAAGATCAGCCCCTGGTTAAAATCACAAACCAAGTATCAGAAATAATGCCAGAAATAACAACGAAATCTAAACGGCACTTTTAGAAATGAAAAATAACAAATTCCCTGGCGATGACGGAGTAGAGATCGAGGCGATTAAATTAGGTGTAAATAAAACTATCTATTTAACTAAGGATAAACCGTTGAAAGTGCCATTAAATTTAAAACACATTTGAAAAACACTGAGGCATCAAGAAACAACATCAAAAATCTCTGGAATGGGAAAAGTACTCCAAACATGTTTAGTTATCATATGGGACGAATGTACAATATCTCACAAGGAAGCATTGAAAGCGCTTGATCTTACACTGCTAGATTTGAATGGAAACGCACGGATATTCGGTGGTGCATTCATTTTATTGTCTGGAGATTTTTGACAAGCACTGCCGGTTATACCACGTTCAACACTCGCTAATGAACTTAATGCATGTCTAAAATCCTCAGTTTTATGGAGTTATTTATAGAAATTGGAAACGGGAGAATGAAAATTGAGGAATGTATTACCTTGCCAACAAACTTCTGTAAGATCACTGAAAGCATAGACGAATTGGTACAAAAAGTTTTCCCAAACATTGCGCAGAACTACAAAAATCATCAGTGGCTCAGTACGCGCGCTATATTAGTAGCAAAAAACATCGATGTCAATAGAATCAACTACACCATTCAGAATGAAATAGTTGGCGAAACAACATCATATAAGTCCATCGATACTGTGCTGAATCACGACGAAGTTGTCAACTATCCAACTGAATTCTTGAATTCGCTTGATTTGCTAGGCATGCCAGCCAACGTACTTACATTGAAAGTTGGCATACCTATCATTCGTCCTCGAAACATAAATCCACCACGACTTTGGAACGTTATCGACAAAATAATAAGCAATGTTATCGACACAATAATTTTGACTTGAAAATTTAAAGGTGAAGACGTACTGTTGCCAAGTATCCCAATGATATTGACAGATATGCCATTTGAATTCAGTTTGATTCAATTCAATTTGAACATTTTCAGTTCCCGATGTGACTCGCTTTCGCAATGACTATCAACAAAGTAGAAGAACACTCGTTGCAAGTGTGTGGATTAAATTTGGAGAATCCGTACTTCTTACATGGGCAGCTTTATGTGGCCTGCTCACGCATCGGAAAACCTTCCGATTTATTTGTTTACGCACAAGAAGGAAAAACAAGAAATATTGTGTATCCCCTAGCACTTCAATAAATATCGAATAAAAAGAAAACGCTGCAATGTCACAATTTTTTCTAAATGAACAAAATCAATAAAATGATTTAAATGAAATGAGGTATCCAGCGATGTGTTCATAAGTCCATAAAGTGGAGGAAATTAATGGCGAAGAAGAACAGAACAACGCAATAAAATATAAAATGAAATGTAACCCCTACAAAGAGAAACATATAAGAATATCTTCCCGTATATTACACTAACACATAAATTATGGGCATGAGAAAGCTGTCGGCGCTGTGATCTGAAAGTTGTCGGAGTCTGCTCACTCCGGACAACAAACTTAACCGTATACCACTTCAGAGCCGTGTTTGACGCTGTTTAAGCGTAATTCGAAGGAGTTTTTACGTCGTTTCATAACCATTGACAAAACATGAATCTATTGGTATACACCAAGGACCAACAAACGGTGGAAACAGTTCGCGTCACCCGGCGAACGTGCTCCGAATAAGACGAAGAGTGTCCTATTGGCCGGAGAGATGATGGCCACCATTTTCTGGGATTCACAACGGTGATCTACGTTGCCTATCTGCAGAATGGCAAAACGGTCACGGGGCTCTACTACGCCGAATTATTGAACCGATTTGACGCCGAATTGCAGAAAAAGCGACGCCATTTAGCAAAGAAAAAAGTGCTCTTCCGCCATGACAACGGATCCGCTCACATCTCCGCCGTCACCATGGCGGTTTATCCTTATATCCTTATGTATCCTTCATATCCTCTAAATTTGGCTCTGTGTGACTTCTTTTTGTTTCAGAACTTGAAAAAGGCACTCGCCGGACAGAAATTTAAGTCGAATCAGGAGGACATCGTCGCCCCGGAAACATACTTTGTAGACCTCGAAAAAACGTATTTTTCAGACGAGTTAAAGAAGTAAAAGCATCGTTGAATCAAGTGTGCCGGACTAAAAGGAGACTATATAGAGAAATAAATTGCCACTTTTCCAACATTTTCGTTTTTATTTTGTAGGCTAAGTAGGTACTTATCGGATCGCCCCAGTAGCCTGTTTAATCTGACAAGGGTTGTTTTGCGGTACGTCATCTTAGCAGTCATTTTTGATATATGGTAGAAAGTGGAACATAAGTTATCAGGTGGTTGGTTTTGTATAGATCACCCTCATTGGGAATATCGGCCGGAACTTATGTTATAGAACTTGGGTACATTGGAGTGTTACTGTAGGCATATTTTGTGTAGTTGCCAAGTTCATGCCGTATTTTACGGGACATATTTGAACGCCACCATTCTACAGGTAGACTAATGATTCATGAAGCCGCCGTGAAGGAATACTACAGGTATATGTAACGCATATATGTAAGGCATGTATGTAATTTTCTTTTGTACTACTATAAGCTCTTTGTTGATATACATGCGCATATTTTCGTGTATTCTGAGAGTTATATTTTTTTTCGTGTAATTTTTAGGCCTTAACCACCTAATCGATAGAGGTAGCCAGTATTTATTGTTAATAAATACGATGTTGAAAAGTAGATATTGGAATCTGTACCCTACTAAAATCCTTCTGGCCAGAGGATAGTACGCGGTCTTATTGTAGTTTTAATTTTTGTTTGTATTTGCTATAAAAATTAAATTATGCGCCTTACGTAATTTTATCTTTTGCTGATTTAGAAATTAAACGATTCATTTTACGTAATTTTGAGATAGTTTAAGTTAATTTATTAGTTTTAGATTTAACTTTATGTGTTAGTGTAATATACAGAGAGATATTCGAATATCTCTTGTAGGGTTTCAATTTCATTCCATTTTGTTATTACCTTGTTCTTTTTCGCCATTGATTTCCTCCACTTTATGGACTTAAGAACACATCGCTGGATACCTCCGCTAGTTTTATTGTAAGCACTTTGTTAAGTGTTCATACTCGTAGCTCTATACCAATTTTAGTTTGAATTGTAATTATTATCTAGTGAGTTTTCGGTTCTTCGTTTTTTTTTATTGTTTTATGTTCCACGGTATTTACACCTAAGCTCACGCGACGCTTATAACTTGAGAATATTTTTTTTTTTGTGGGCAAAAAGTGGGAAGTATTTTATTATGTTTGTGTGGTTTATTTTATTATTGATTATTTCATATTTATTGATGAGCTAAATTTATTTTTGGTCTACTTATTCATCATCATCATTGGTGCTACAGACCTATAAAAGAGCCTCGACCTTCCCAAGTCTATTACGCCATTCAGTTCTATCCATTGCCAACTGTTGCCAGTTTGCTGCGCCTATTTTTCTACCATCCTCATCTACACCATCCCTCCATCTGAGTTTTGGCCCAACTCTACTTCTACTTCCACAGGTTGTGACATAAGGATTCTTCTAGGAGGGTAGTTCTGCTGTGATCTTGCCAGATGTCCTGCCCATCTTAGTCTTCCTATTTTTATAAAAGATACTAAGTCTTTACCACCAAATGTTTATATCTGTGATATATCTCATAGTTATACCTCCTTCTCCAAACACCATTTTCACAGATGCCACCGAATATTCTTCTCAGGATCCTTCGTTCAAATATAAGCAGGAGGTTTTCATCTGCCTTGGAAATAACCCATGTCTCTGATCCATATGTCAACACTGGTTGTATAAGGGTTTTATACACGGGTATTTTTGTTTTGTCTTTTCTGCTTCTCATATGTCTACTCAGTCCAAAATAACATTTTTTTGCTAGGATTATTCTTCGCTTGATTTCTTCCGTCATGACGTTCGCCTAAATCTGTAAAATTTGTCCACCACTTCAAAGGTACAGTTATCAACCGTGAATTGGTGGCTAATGTTTCTGGCTCTATTGTTGGGTGTTGATTCCATTATCTTAGTTTTCTTCTCATTTACTTGCAGGCCCATATTTTTTGAGACATTTGACAAGGTGGTATACATTTCTTCCAGCTTGCGAGTTGGGCGGGCAACTAGGTCAACATCATTTACATATGCCAAAATTTGGGATGATTTATTAAAAATGTTGTCTATTTTCCAGAGCTATGTTGAAAAGAAGACACGCCAGCGCATCTTCCTGTCGCAGCCCAACATGCATTTCAAATGCCTGTGATTGTTCGCCCTGTATTTTGACTTTGCAAACAACTGTACACATTGTAGCCTTAACCAATCTTATCAGTTTATCAGGGATGTGGAATTCATCCATGGCTTCATACAATTTATTTTTTAGGACACTATCATAGGCCCATTTAAAATCTACGAAAAGGTGGTATGTGTCGATATTGAATTCGTTGATTTTTTCCAGTATTTGCCTTAGCACAAAGATCTGGTCTGTCGTTGATCAACCAGGCCTAAAACCACTTTGATATTCGCCAAGAATACATAATTATTACATATTACATATTAATACATAATTTATAAGTGAGGTGTCGTTTTATTTCCTTTGTTCTCTATACCATTGATTTAGTACTGCAACAATTTGGTAGGTTTGGAGTTGTAGGCTACTTTAGACGTGGACCGTTTTCTGGCACCCAATTAACATCCATTCAATTTAAATTAGAAGTCTCAAATCCCTCCATCTCCACTTGAGCATATCGAGTTACGCCTTTGTTATCATACGATAGCTGGTGTAGCAACTTAGCTTGTGCGCAAGCAGAGCTTTTTTAGTCCTGAATAAATTGGTTTTTTGAGTTGCTCATATATTGTTTTAACAGATTTTGTCATAAAGTCATATATTTCAAAGTTAATTCATAGACTAGATATTTTTAAGTTTCATGATTTTTCTCGTCGGAACGTTTTCTTTATCAATCTAACCGGTAGGTTCCGGTTGTCCATTATGTCTGAACTTATTATCGTAATTAAAATGTCTAGAATTTATGAATATACACAAAAAATAATCAACTACGGATAATTTTCATTGACTACTGAACATAGTACCCTCATCATTTTCCATCCTATTCAGATTTGTGCATTTTGTATTTTTGGCAACATTTTAGTAGTTTTTCTATTTTGGTAACTTTCGTCTCTCGGTCTCCAGTATCCTCTTTGTTCATCTGCTGTCGATAATTCTATTATTATGGAGCCGTGTGGCCGTATAGCGGTCTCTCGCGGTCAACAGCCAACATCGTACGTTTCATCGACATTTGAGCCATTCGTATATTAAGCACTGTTCTCCATGTATGAAAAGCGTTGCCACTTTATGTTAGCACAACTTACCTGGAGATTTTTAAGTCGGTCTTATAGGACGAAGAATTTTGATGGTTTGATTTTCTCTTCCTTACTGGTCTTATCTATTCTAAATAACCTTGCCTTTAACTAATGCAGTTTGAAATAACAAGTAACATTGTTTCTTTATATACTTTATTAAATGAATATGTACACGTAATAACATGGTATTTTAGCGTTAAGCAAGGATGTTGTAAGAATGTGTTGCAGCTTTAATAAAATCTACTGGACTACCTTGTTATTTGTCATTTTACTTGTTTGTCTATTGATTTTTCGTCTTATTTATCTATTTACTTATTTGTATGCTACAGCTACAATTTTAATAAGACATTTATATCGAAACAGATATCAAAAACATCTGTACTTCATTACTACCCTACCTTTTTCAAAATATTTTTTAAAAATATTTTTTGGTATGGAACCTTTACTAGAGATCTAAATACATCACTTGACTAGCAGATATTGCACCAAAGAACGCAAGCATACTGGCGACACTGACTACGGATGTAATAGTCCCAGTGGTATTAACAATAGTACCCATACATATACTAAGGATAAATTGAGCTACAAATACCATGCTCGAAATAAGGGCGACATCTGTACCTAGCCCACGTATTTGAGTTGTAATTTTTTCTTTGCCATCTTCAGTAATTTCAAACTAAAAAAAACTTATTATTTAAGAATGTTTTTTACAAAATAAAAACATTGGGTTAAATTCTCTTTTTAGCGGACAATGGAATTGTCTGTTGAAGAGAAAAAAATGAGAAATATACCTTACGTCTATAGAAATCAGCCCACTACAATTTTGAGTGTTATTGCTAATTTTAAGAAATTATACATCAAAACAAAAATAAAACTTGAAAAATGTTTTACATTATTTAATTTGCTTTAAAACGGCTATATACTATAAAAATCTATGGTTAACGTAATAATTAATTACTTAGACAAATTATAATTTCATATTAACGAGAAAACGATTAAAAAAACAAACGATGACATCAAAAAGAAAAATTTTGTGTTGTTTTACAAAAAAATGTAAAACGATGGTTGTTGAAAAATCGGAAGATCAAAGAGGACATGCAAATCCTAGTCTACACGATCGACGAGATCTCCTTCAAACCATTGAGGGCTGCAATCCTGTAGGCAAACTAAGCATAGTAAGGCAGCTTTAGCAAAACTCAATGTCGCTATGAGAAGTATTGATGCATCTTTGGTACAAGAGGCCTTGGTTCATAAGGAAAAAATAAGAGTTATATCGGGCATTGGTATAGAGCTTATATCTAGGCGATTTGCATAAGTCCTGATAACCTTTATAATAGTTAAACGACATATCAAAACACTACCGTTGATTAACATCAACGATTTAATTTTTCGTTGACAATAAACCACAATTTTACTTTAAAGTTTATTTGACGTTGATGTAATAGTGGATACGACTCACGTGACTAGAACTGTTAAAACATGGCATGCATGTTACAGATGAGGTGTCTTGTTCAGAACATCGACACATATGTTTTGAAATCAAAAATAATGAGCCTATCAAGGTACTTATTTATCGTAATCACCGTAAAACAAACTGGCAGGAATATCAAGCAGACCTGAAATATAGTTTAGGTAGGATTAAGGGGACGATATAGAATACATTGGATCTAGACATGGCCGCCAATTTTAAGAAGTTGTCATTTCAGCGTTTGAAAACAAACAACTATCCGGAGATAGTATCCGGAGATAATGACGAATTCCAACAAGAAAGTACCCTGGTAGAACGACAACCTTTAAAATCAAAGGACATAAGGCAGACGGAGATTTAATTTTGCCGAAAGATCAGGTGAGTGGGGTAATTATCGGGAAGTTCTTACTGAATATAATAAGAAACCAAGAATGGAAAAAGAGAATCGTGGAGATGGCACTGCGGGGAGATAGAACAAACTACATAAATGTCAAGGATCCATATAGTTTTCTCAAAGAACCCTCAGATAAGTATTTCCTAGCTCCAAAAGGAGTCACATACTTATACTCAGAAAGGCGAAGACACCTAGGAAGAACTTATCGCGATATACTTTCCTAACTCTAAAACTGATATAACTAAACACATGGCAGCAGAATGGACTAAATACCATGACTTACCATGAATACCTTGACTTGAAAAAATTGAGAAACCAGGACAAAATCAAATGGCAAAAAATTTAAAATGACGTTCTGTACAAAAAAATATGTATAATACTACAACCTGGTTTAGCACTGGGGTAGAAAAAGTATTCGACAACACCTTCTACGAAGCAATCACAAAAGGGATTCTTCTAAAAGAAATAGACTAAGCAAGCTGTAGCTGGATAGACTGCATGCTGAGGAGCTGTTTGATCTACATAAAGTTACTGTGGGGTACAGTGTCAGAACAAGTAACAAGAGGCTGTCTGCAGAAGGGAGGTCCGCATCTTCTCTTTTGTCGAATCTGGTCATAGATGAGCACATAGGTAAACTTAGCAACGACAGATATTATGTTCTGCGCTAATCAAACTAAACAAGGTACAAAGATTTGCTTTTGTCTCTAAGTTACAGGAGCTATTAGTGTGTTATTGCACACCAACGATAGCCATTGAGGTCCGACTGAACCTCCCACTTTTTCGCAAAGTGATTTAGTGAAACGACACGATTTGGCAACGTTACAGGTGAAAAAATAGAGGAGACGCGGGCTTGCAACGTAAACGTTGGGAATCTTAAGAGTGGGAAGTTTAGTTATCATGAAGGAATGGTCGGGTGAATAACGCGCATTTGCTGGGAAATATTATTAAAAAATGGTAAAAGTTTTGTGCGTGTACAACGAGCGATTAGTTTACACTACCATTAGCCGCCCCGTGCTCTAGTTTCGCCTAGTAAGGGTATTTAGACCTAAGTTAGGAACTATAAAAGTAGTGGTTCAAGATCACAGAAAAGGTGTGGCAGTGTCAGAACTACTCGCACACCACAGAATATTAAAGTGGTTCGAAACTCATTAAACGCGTGTCCTCGAAGCTAGAATTAAGCTGTACCACTACGAGCAGAATTTGGCATAAAGACCTCCAGTATCATCCATACAACATTCATATTGTGCAAGCCCTTAACGTTTGAGATTATCACACCCGACTAGGATTTTGTGAACAAGTTGGAGCGTACTAACTGCAAATAAACAAAATTTCCGGTATTCGTTCGACAATAATCCGCGGCAATTATACGAAAGACCCCTATATTAGAAAAGGTAACCGACCGTGTAGTCGGTTACCTTTTCGTGTGCAATTTCTTTGTTAGGGATCATCGGATCTAATTTTTTTGACAACACAAGGATAAGCATGCAATAACAGTAATATCTGTTCGTTACAGGAACATGTTAAATAAATTTCCGGCAATTAATAATTACAGAAATGAACACACGAACTTTCAACAGGATGGTGCAACATATCACACATCACAAGTGTCAATGGATTTACTAAGAAGATCGTTTCTCGGTCGTCTTATGAGTAGAAACAGCGATATTCCCTCGCCACCTCATAGTTCGGGCCTCTCCCTATGCGACAACTTTCTTTGGGGATATCTAAAGCTGAAAATGTTTCAAAGTAACTCCCTAAGAACTATTGAGGCTTTAAAAGAACGGATTCGAGAAGAAGTGGAAGCAATATCTCAAGAAATGTTACTCAATATCGTAAACAGCTTTCTACCACTACTGCAAGAACGTGTCCGACAAAATGGAGGCCACCTTTCTAATAGCATCTTAAAAAACTAAATGTTTATTCTCTTACACATTAATTTCCATCTGTGTAGTATACGTTTTTTTTTTATTAAATTTAATAAAAAGATATTTTTACACTTTTTTTTGTTTGTTTGAAATCGTACCGTTTCATTGAATCAGCTCGTAGTTATAAGTAGGATGTAAGAATGGGATTTTATAGATGCATCTACCAGATTTTATTATGATTATTAACTCTGTGTATATATTTTTAACATAATGTCTTCTGTATCTCTCCTGATATGGTAATGGGTATATCAAACTAGGGAGTATAAGCGGGGTACCGTTATACATAATTATATTATATATATATATATATATATATATATATATATATATATATATATATATATATATATATATATATATATATATATGTATATATATATATATATGTATATATATATATATATAAATACGTTCAAATTATCGGGTAAAGTGGTCTGTAATAAAAATCTTTCTTTTTTCTAAATTACTCAATATTTCGCCATTTATTTAAAAGCTTCCTCAGGAGTAACAATTTGAACATTACAAAAAATGGCGTACAAATACATTTTAAAACACTCACAGAATTTTAATTAATTTAAATTAATTAATTAATTTTAATTAATTTAAAATGTATTTGTACGCCATTTTTTGTAATGTTCAAATTGTTTTTAGTTTACTCCTGAGGAAGCTTTTAAATAAATGGCGAAATATTGAGTGATTTAGAAAAAAGAAAGATTTTTATTACAGACCACTTTACCCGATAATTTGAACGTATTTATAAATTATGTTTTGGTCGAAATAATCACTTCTAATATATATATATATATATATATATATATATATATATATATATATATATATATATATATATATATATATATATATATATATATATATTATATATATATATATATATATATATATATATATATATTATTATATATATATATATATATATATATATATATATATATATGTATATATATATAATTTCTAATTAAAAAAAAACCTACCGTTCGTTTCGCATGATAATGAGCAACAATTAGGTAAGGCATCGTAAACAAGGTCGAATACATAATTCCAGCTGTCCAGCTAAACAATAAAACTCCAATTTTGTGTTTAGTTATGGCCATACAAAACATGCCAATAGAATAAATCAATAACCCACCGACGTATATATTTCTTGCACTAAAAAATACATATAGAAATAAAAATACAAATATATCTTTCTTTATACATACCCAAACACTGAAATTAATTTTACAATTTTTGTTGAATAACAAGCACAAGACAAGGAATACATTGACATGCCCCAGCATCCAAATCTTACTCCGTCTTCATATAATTCTTTAGCTAAACTTTTTGGCTTGGCCTGAAATTAATTATTATTATCATACTATAATTATTATTTATCCTGTGATAATGTCTATAATAATGGAATCATACATTTGGGAACATACATAAACTACGTAATCGAGAAGGGGAAAGGGGACTTTGCTTATTACGATGGTATACGACAAGAGGGAGGAGGGAAAGAGTGCACATCCATTGGTGGGGGGTGGGGTCACGGGGGGTCATGACCCCCCCCTCACCAAACAAAATTAAATATCAATCAAATAATTCTAAAAAAAAATAATTTACAACCCATCAACCCTATAAGCAGGAAGTCAAGAGTTGAAATTATCCAAACTCATTTATTTTAGAGGTAAGTTTAGAATTATGCGGAAGCCTTTATACATTGCTCTTTAAAAAAATCAACAATTCTAAATGAATGGGTGATTGGAAAAAGAATAACATTCCTGCGAACCAAATTTTTAAAAAATAAAAAAAAACTGTTTTGCGCCGAAGACGCTAGTTTTACTAAAAACATTTCTATTGAACATTTGTGTACTTTGACAAGGTACATTTAATGCCCAAGTACGAAGAGTCCATGCATATTAGGGAAGTAGTTATTGATATATAAAAGTACAAACATTTTTTTCTTTTTCCACTAAAAATCGAAAACATGAGTAAAACAAAATAAAACAAGGCATTTATAAAAAACTAATTTTTATTTCAGAAACAAACTTAAAACAAATGGCATTTATATTCTTTTTAGTCTTCTGGGTCACTGTTCTCTCTATTTGTTGTAGGATTTGTAAGTATATCATTATAAAAGGCCCTGTAGTTTTCTGGTATATAATGTATTATTCTGGAAACATCTAACTTCTTGGAGTTAACATATTAAAAAGACCATAGGTGAAACCATTAATGAATTCAGACGCCATGATATAGCATTTCATTGTTTGAGTATATCTATGTTAAATGTCTGTATGTGCTTATGGTAAATGACTTTTTTTTCAACATCTTTGACAGTCTTTTTAAAAAATTGTGCCCACTAGACTTTGAATCGGTATTTGTTAGACGTTTTACTTGAAAGTTATTATTGTTCTTTTTTTTTTGGAAGACCAAATGATTTCGTTGTATTGCATTGTACGGCTTTGCTGGAGAGAGCATGTAAACTTATATAAGCATTGCGGCAAATTTCAACTCTGCTCGTACCTTTCATAGCAAAATACTTAAAAGAAGAAGAAAACTGTCTAGCTTTTGCTGACGCAGGATGATGTCTTTCTGTTAGGCCGATTAGGTATGTATCTTTTTTATTTTTTGGTCTTCCACTATAAACGATTGCAAAGATTGAACGTTTTTCTTCAAATGTGAAATCCGCCATACATTTCTTATAACAAGTGCAATCTGGTCCAGTTACTTGCACATCAGACGTCGTTTGGTGCATTTCAATTTGTGGACATTGTCTCTATAAATATAATTTTTCACTTGCTCTTATGATACATTTATATATACAGTTTTAGTTATTTTCAAAAATCCAAATATAACATTGAATTTTTTTTTTAAATTACGGAAAAGGGGTCATAAATTGTAAACAACGCTTTACGACGAAGGGGTGGCGGAGTATTAAAAAGTCAGCATTTTTTACGACTTGGCTTATGGATGTACTCCTTCTATTAAAACCTCCTGACTGATTATGGCATATATTTAGTACATAAAAATTTAATGCATTATGAGGCGCCCTCTAACTGAAACTCTAAAAATTAATAACTTAAAAACCTAGTTCTCTGTACTCACCTTTTATTATACTCAAAGCGTCTCGTGTTTACTTTACTGTTTCTTAATATTTATGTTCGTTTGACAAGATGGCGCCAAGACGTTGAGATCCAAGAAGAGACTTATGTAAGTAATCTTTTTTTTTTGGAGGTGAGAATCTTCAAAAGACCTCTGGGAAGGTGTCCCAGGTGTGTTGGATTCGGACGACTACGCCTTACCGTAGTTGACCGCCTATCAACTAAACTCGCCCCCTCTTTCTCCAACCGATGGGCCTGGGACCGCTCTTAGCGAGCATTACTATCTGACCCGTCAGCTTTACTCATAACTCCCATCTGTCACTCTCCGTCTACGCTCCGTGATTGTCATAGCAACCCAGTCACGCCACCCCACCCACGTCTGTACTGGACTTGGTTTGTAAGGTACCCATCCTTGTGCAGAGCGATAGGCAGGAAGGAGCGACCCCGCCGTTATTTCAACCATCTTGAACCTAACGAGAAAGATCAGACAACAGGTACAAGTAACTCCAGACATTCATATTCCACCCCAGGGGGTGGTACATTCATTTCACCATCTACACCAGCCCGTTATTTAGTAATAGGCTCCTCCAAAAGGAGACACACACCGTACACTAGATACAAGTAGAGACAAAACAAAACAACACGTATGTAAATTGGTTTCTGTAATGTAGTCAAGTTCTTTGAGAATTCAATTTCGGCGTCGGTAGTGGAAGCTGAATAGTGGCTCACCCCACTGACGCCGACAGATACAACACATTAAAATAAACAGTTCAGCTTTGTTGCCGTCTCCTCTCTTTCTCTACCTTGTGTCTCTTCCCTTGACCATTGGTCCTGCCAGATCTCCAAACTCCTTTTTCTTTCTTGTGTTCCTGACCCTAAAGCTCCATTTCCTCTTTGGTGCATCCGAACCTTTTCATTAGCCAAGATATGCACCAATACAGCACCGGCCACTACTTGTAAGGCAATGGTTGATACGGTCCTGTACGCGCTGCATACCCTGATCAATGGTTTCCTCTGCGTCCTAAGAAGCATGTCTTTATATTTTGCTTTGTTGAGGATCTCATGCCACACTGGGGCCCCATATAGTAAGATGATTGACTGTAGGATAACTGATCTTTTATGTGAACAGGGGCCTCCTATATTCGGCATTATCTTATTAAGGGTCGAGGTCCTCTCTTTCGCCTTCCGACATGCTTCTTATATGTGGTGTCTGAATGCCATTTTGTCGTCTAGTATGATTCCCAAGTATTTTACGGTCTTCTGGGGTCTTAGGTCGGAGCCTCTGAACCGAAAATTTACGTTTTTTCTATCCCGTGTCCCCTCAAGATGATAACTTCTGTCTTTTCTACTGCAAGTTTTAGGTCATTTCTGTCTATCCATCTCACAGTGTTTTCTATTGCTTCATTTACTTTCTTTATGATACCCCAATTCATATCTTCTATAAGTAGGGCTAGGTCGTCTGCATATGCAATAGCCCTTACTCCTTGTGTTTTGTTTACTTCTAGTACCCCGTTGTATAAAATATTCCATAGTGTCCCCAGGACTGACCCTTGGGGTACTCCAGCAGTCATTTTCATCTTATTTTTCTTCGATATGCATACGCTTCTTTGCGATAAGTAGTCCCTCATTATATTGGACACATATTCCGGGGTCCCAAGTTTGACAATCTTGTCTACGATGACTCCAGATTGACTCCAGTTCAATGAATTGAAGGCGTTTTTAATGTCCAATAAAACAAGTACCACCCATTTCTTTTTGCTTGTTTTTACCGTGTTTCTTATCCAGATCGCGGCGTAGACTGCTGATCGACCTTTTCTGAATCCATATTGTTGGTTGGATAGAGCTCTCTTATCTGCCAACATGCCTTCCAGCCTCTTCTTGATAAGATTCTCATAGAACTTGCCAAGGCAGTCCAGAAGGCATATTGGCATATAAGAGGATGATGAATCGGGGGGTTTCCCAGGCTTTAGGAGCAAAATCAGATTTGCTTCCTTTAGTTCCCTGGAAAACTCTTGCTTCCGCAGTAGATTGTTATATATTTTTCTGATCAAACCTGGTTTCTCTGTTGTTGCTATCTTCAGTGCCTCCAGTGGCAGTCCATCGGGGCCGGGAACTTTCTCCGTCTTGATTTCTTGACGAACTGTCTTTATTTCTTCTTCTGTGAATTCCTCTGCCACCGCAGGGGAGACCTTCAAGAAGGTTTGTTCCTCCTTGATGGGAAAGAGGAGCTCCGCCGTTTCTCGCCGCCGGTCCTCGTCTAAATTGTATGGAGCAATCATCTTTAGTGACTTTATTGTTATTTTATATACGTCGCCCCATATGTCGTCTTTTAAAGCATTTATTAGGTTCTGCCACCTTTTTTTTTTTTTCTTTTTTATTATTTTATTGAGTTTCTTTTTTACTGTTTTGTATACTTCTTTGAGCTCGTAGGAGCCCTGGCTTCTCGTAAAATTCCTGCGAGTTCGGAGACACTCCTTCCGTAAAACTTTAATCTCATCCGTCAATCAGTAGGGGGTTCTTTCTTTGTTCCTTTTCTTTACGGTGGCCAACTCAACAGCGTTCTCTAGTGCCTTTCTGAGTTGGTCAAGGTCAGATATTTCCTCTTCGTTTATTTTTCTGACCTCCGATAGGTACACGTGCTTATTAACTGTTTTCCCAGTATATCCTATCGGCCGTCTTATGTTCCGCCCCTTTATCTTAATTTCATATGTAATGTATCGGTGGTAGATGAATAATTGATCGTCGAGGACGTCCCAGTTTTGTATTCGTCTGGATAGCCTTTCATTGGCAAAAGTTACGTCAATGTGTGTTTGGCTGGCCCCTCTTATAAAAGTTGGTTTATTAATATTGAGTACCTGTAGGCCAGCCTGGGCTATCCATTCGTTCCATATCTCCCCTTTTTCGTAATTTGCGGGAGTCATGTAAGTAATCTAATAATTTAATATCAATCTGTTTAATTTATATTTTTATTTTGTAATGAATAGTTTATGTTAGAGTGTATTTATAAATTTATAATTTTATTTTTAAGGTTATTCATGCGTATACATACATGATATTGACAAAGTAGTGAAGTGAGACTAATTAATTTTTCCAGATTTACGTGAATATCAACTAGCTCAGATTTTAAAAGAATCTGACTTTCATTTATCTGATAGTGATAGTGTTTAGAATCAGTCATAAAAACAATACAGAAGATCAATCTGATAATGAAAAAAAAATATTAAGATTCATCTGGAGATTCATTAGTACTTTCCACTAAGTATTCTTCAGAATGTAATAGTCGAACACCTTCATTAATTTCTTAATCCACCTCGATAATGAAAAAAAGCTTATCAAGAAAAGACCGAGAAAGTGGACTAAAGAGTATGTGTATATATGTGTATATTATATATCTTAATATAACGTCGTTATATCAAAATTGATCGCAGTAGCTGGAATACATGGGAAAAAAATTAGGTTTGACATTAAGCAAGTTGAAAATTTTTGTAGAAATTACTCTGATCATGGGTTCTACTAACTTGCAAAAAATAGAATGGTATTGGTCGACTGATTTTGGAGTGGAAATATTTCAAAAATCGATGAAAAGAATTAATTCATATTAGTATTGAGATGATAATCCCTTTCACTGGTCACTGCAGTATGTCATTTTTATCAAGGCAAACCAAATCCTATTGGCATTAAGGTTTTTGTATTGGCCAGTCGAAATGCCGTAATTTGTGACATGCTGTTATATCAGGGTAATACAACGTTTCCAGATCTTATTCAAAAAAGTTTTACTTTAGGTGAAACTGTTGTTATTCGCATATGTGAAACCTTGATCCCAGGACAATACCTCCATTTTGATAAATATTTTACAACTTTGAAGCTAATAAACACGTTAATAGAAAACGGATTCCATGGAACTGGTATAATTATAAAAAACAGAGTACCCAAATCCTGTATTTCGGTACTCTGCAAAAACCAAAAGGACATTATGAATCAGTTATCTTGATGTCTTCTGGTTTTAATTGTACCAATTCAGATTTTTGTAAAATATGGACTAAGAAGCAAAAAGAGTATGAAATGATAAAACGACCTGATATTATTAAAAATTATAACCAATTTATGGGGGGAGTGGATCTATCGGATATATTATTACCCGTTTGCCATAGTAGACTTAGAACAAGAAAGTGGACAATAAGTTTTATACACCATATGATTGACATTGCTCTTTGCAACTCGTGGATTCAATTTAAATTTAAAACGGAAAAGCTTAAAAATATACATTAAAGAAAATACCACAGCTAAGAATATTTAAAATGAAATGTGGATAAACTATACTCAATGAATATCCTCTTAGTAGCAATTCAGACAGAGTCTTATGATGATTGGAAAGAGCTTGTACCAAAACACAAGAAAAGAAAAGTGTTAATAAAACCTCTGCCTTCAGAATCAGTTAGACTTCACAAATCTATTTTAACTTGTCTTAAAAATACACAGTATATTACAAGAAATGTGAGGTATACTTATGTATGTTGCACATCAACACGAAATTGTTACTTGAAATTTCACACAAAATATTAAACTCATAATTTTTGTGTTCTGCCATTCTCTTTGTGTCATTTTCTTTTAAGTTTTTATGTATGTGTTTTATTTTGTAATAAAAGCAAATTTGTTTTTGGCAAATCTTTGTCTAATTCAATGTCCTTGTCATAAATATAGAACATGTAAATCAAGTGTTAAGTTCGTACTAAATGCTATTGTCTCAGACACAGTGCATAAAGAAAACTCTAATTTTTCAATAAATATTTTTTCTTTTATTTGTCATATACTGCTACAATATACAGAAAATCAAACTTAAAAACAATACAAGCAAATTTTTGAAAAAAACCGGGCACTCAGGAGGTTAACCCGGCCCCTAGGACAGACCTTTTCTGTCGCTCATATGAGTAATTCCCAGTAGAAGGCTAAGTTTAGAAAGCGACACAGATAGACTAATAAGCCCAATGAGCCACTTTTTAAAACTTTTCTTAAGAATACTACAGACAAGATTACTTAAGAAATGTGAAGAGGACTGAAAGGAAATATATACGAGAGTGTGGTGAGGTCTGCATTGGTGTACGGCGTTGAAGTGTAGCATATAAAGAGGGTTCAGAAAAAGAAGATGGAGGTAGCTGAAATGAAAATATCACAGTGGATAAGGGTTAGGAATAAAAAAAGGTTGACGAACAAAGGCTAAAATGGTTTGGTCACGTCAGACGTAAAAATGAAAATTACGTGGGACGAAGGATAGAGCTGTTAGAAGTTAAGGGAAAAAGAGGTAGAGGGGAAGATAGAAGAACTGCGTGGCAAAAAACTTGAGAGAGAAAGATTTAAATGAAGAAAACACGATGAACAGAAATTATTGGCGAATAAGAGCAAGAAATAGCGACAGTTGCAAAGGGAAAAGCTGAAGAAGACGAAGAAATAATATTAATTATTATATTATTTCTTGTCCGCAGGAGTCTCAAAAAGGTTGTGCTAAAAGTTTTATGTCTATAATAAGTCAATTGGTTGTAGTATGATCGGTTTCACAAACACTCACTTAATGGACTGCAAAAAAAATATAATAATCTTCTCCATTCCCATTCAGGCATATACCAGAAAAATAAATCTTTTTACGATATACAAAGTCAATAATAATATTGTTACCGTTTTAAAAAAGTTATTGATATGTTGGAAGGATTAAAATTCTTCTTCATATACAAGACTTAAAACACATCCCAACGGAAAATATCCCAATTAACCAGGACCTATTCCAAGGAGACTCTCTCCCATATACTGAACTCCACCTTTAAAAAGGATCAAGTACTTAAAATATGCGAGCCAGTTAGTGACCAGAATAGAAAAAAATGTGCCAACCAGTAAACACTAACTCTTCACTAAACTGTTGGAAAATCTAAAACAGCCAAGGGGTCATCTATATGAAGATAAATACCATAAAGCAGAAGAATTCATTAAAAATGAAAGTGATCTTTTTCAGAAGAAAAATAACTGGCTGCACTACTGTGCAGGCTACAGTCCAACATCCAAAAAAGAAGATGTTATCATTCTTAGGTCATATACAAAAAGAGAATATTATCGACGAGTCAAGTAGTCTCTGGTCTTCCCCAGTGGTGCTGGTAACCAAAGAAGATGGCTTCGCAGGGTTCTGTATCGAGTACAGAAGATTGAATAACGTCACGAAGAAAACCAACTACCCACTTCTCCGAATTGACGATACCCACAGGGCCTAGGTTAGATCGAAATGGTTTTCCACAGTGGATCTCAAAAGCAGCTATTGGTAAGTTGCAGTCTACCCTGAAGCTAGAGAGAAGACAGTATTTTCTACTGAAAATCAACTCTATCAATTCAAAGGTATGTCATTAGGATTGTGTAATGCACCTACCACGTATGAACGATTAACAAAGTTAATACTTAGAGGACTTACGTAGAAATCTGTCTGGTATACCTTGACGACATCCTGGTCATCGCAATGGCCTTCTACGAGCACTTGACTAATTTAAAAAAAGTTTTTACCAGACTGAGAAACACTCATCGAACACTCCCCTACAAGTAAATGAGAAAAAATTCAAGCTCTTCCAAAAAAAAATTTCGTTTCTTTACATGTATTTCATGTCATGACATGTAATTTCGTTCTTAGAAGTTGCAGTAAATCCTTAAAAAAAATCAATACAAGAATGGCCCACACCAAGAAACAAACACGATGTCCAAAGCTTCTTTGACCTTTGCAGTTACTATCATCGCTTCGTGAAAGATTTTGAAAATATTGCAAAACCTCTCCATAACTTGACTGAGAGGAATTTGTCATTTGACTGGATACAGTAGTTGCAGCTTGCCTTCACCACACTCAAGCATAAACTGATAACAGCTCCAATCCTGGCATATTCTAAAGATGAGGATATTTGCGTGGTAAATACGAATACTTCTCAAAATGGCATTAGAACATTGCATTTTCAATTACAGAAGGGCGAGGAACACGTTATAAGATATTAACGCACGACTCTGGGAAAAGTAGAAAGAAACTACTGTGTGTCATCACGAAGAAGTTGTTGACAGTCGTTAAAGCAGTAGATCACTACCATTTATTTAAAAAACGAAAGACCTATGATTTTGGCATTTGTTAACGAACAAGAAGAACTCATGGGACTGCCAACGGCCTCTAGAGAAGATCATGTAAAGAAGAGAACTGCCGATTCTACGAGTGCCATAAAGAATGGGAAGGTCAGAGTCAACAGTTAAAAACCAGAGAGCGAAAGTGACGAAGAAGTTGTAACCAAATAAAACCTTCAGATCGAGCAGAAGAAAGATCCAGATCCAAAGATAGTCCTGGAGTGGCTGGACAATAAAGCTAGTCGACAGTGACAGAAAATTGGCAAATATGGGGAAGCAATGAAGGACTATTGGATTCAGTGGGACTCCTTGTGTCTGCAAGGTAGCGGTAACACTCGTAACCAAAAAATATTAGATGGAACAAGAACAGTGCCCCCGGTTGTTCTTCCAAGGACATGTGCAAAGAACGTGCTTGCTGAACTCCTAGATCGCCGCTCCAGGGGGCATTTTGGGATAAATAGGACTCTGACCAGAATCCGTGAGATATTACTGGGTTAATCATCGGCAAGATGTGGCATGTGTTCATCCAAGGGCCCCAAAACGGGACTTGGAGGAAAACTCAAACAATACATCATCAGGAGTCCATATGAACAAGTTGCTGTCGACATTCATGTTGAGATCATTTGCAGTAACAACATTAGGAAATCAGTATTTGATGGTTACTATGGACTATTTTTACAAAGGGCCAGAAGTAGTTGCACTGCCAACCAAGAAGCAATCACAGATTGTATGGTGCTGCTTGAGCTTGGGGTTCCACTTCTACTTCATTCCGGCTAAGGGTGAAAATTCAAATCGAAAGTTTGGAGGACAAAGATGGCTTTGCTGAGAATACAGAAGAATAGGGAATTAAGAAGTCTCTCCTCGATTTTTTGATCACAGAGTACCTCGCTCATTTGCTCTCAGCTAAATCAATCATCTTGTAACCTGTGGGCAATTTCTCGATCTAGTGTTCCAGTTTTGTTATGTAGCAAAGTATTAAGCCAAGGTCTTAAAATTCTTCTACTCGCCCTAGTTTTTTCTCAAACAGTTTTATGTCTCCAACTATTCCTTTCCTTCCCAACCACATATTTTCCATTTTTTACCTGCTAACCTTCTAGTCCTCCCTGTTTAATAGCTCTTTGTCAACCCTTCAAATTTTTAACATTTCTTTACTCTCCACCACTAATGACATATCATCCACAAAGGTCATTGACCAAGGAGCCACCCCCTTACATTCTCTTTCAGTACATCCATAAAAAGATTAAACAGGAAAGGATTCAGTGAAGAGCCTTGATGCAAACCAACCGTTACCAAAAAACTTTCGGTCAATCCAATACAAACCCTTCCTTTGATGTACGCTCCCTCATACCTATCCGTCGGGAGCCTTACGTACTTCTCAGGAACCAATTTCTCTCCCATACATTTCCATAGCTCTTGTCTAGGAACTGTGTCGTACGCCTTCTTAAACCCATAAATACCAAATGCAGCTCTCTTTTCTTCTCGACGTATTCATCTATCAACTGTCTTAAAGCAAACAAGGCATACGCTGCCCTCCTTCCTGGCATAAACCCAAACTTGCTTCTCCTATAGATCTTAATGTATAATAATATGTATCTCCCCTAAATCTTAAATCTTCAGTTATCTCCCAAAATTTTATTGTGCGCGATAATAACTTTATTACTCTATATTTCTTACAGTTCTGAATGTCCCCTTTATGTTTATACAGCACTAATTATTCAATAACATAACTTATTTTAAAAATTTAGAATATATAATTTTCAGAATTAATTTTTGACTGAAGTTTCTAAAACTCCACTTGCGTTAGTCACATCATAGTAGCCGTGGGCGCATATTTTTGAGGCGTTTACGTTTTTGTTCAGAAATTGCAATCATAGTAATTACTAACATTTTAAACAAACTGCTTTTGCTAATAATTTTAAGTTCGTAATCCGGTATGTAATAAATATAGTTTCAAATAATAATACTGCAATTTTCTTTCACTTAATATAGTTTAAAAACAATTTGCGTTTTGCAGAAAATAAACATTTTTTTGGTACATTTTTTAAACTTACCGTAGGACTTCCGTTGAAAACAGCTTCTCCAACAAAATCAGTGAAATACAAAGAATAACAAACGTGTGCCATCCAACAAAATAGATTCGTTGTACAAAGTATTCTTATCGAATACGGCATGTAAATAATGCTTTGTAGGTACAGTAATAATGAAATATTTGGATCTATATCAATACTTTTTTTTTGAGATTCTATCGTTACATTTGGATCTTTGATAGGGATATATTCTTCTTCAGTAGTCTAAAATATAAAAAATTTAAATGTGAAGCTTATAGCTACCTCCTATTTTTATGAATTACTGTTTTTGATATCCCTTATAAGAACAGTTATAACGGACCTTGTCACAAAAGTTGATCACTCTGTATATTCAATTTTCACAAATCCTCTAAACAAGCCTATGAAATAAAAAGATAAATCAATAATTGTTCATAGTAATGAAACAACTAGTAATACAAAGAAACATTATCCGACTAGTAAAACTAACTTTAGAAACTACATATGAATGGAATCGCTTAAAACAAATGTAAAATAAAACAAGAACTGAGATACTGGCTACGGTTCTCTTTAATCTAGCACCTGACATAATAATTAGACGATAGAAGATAAAAACAGAAAAAAACAATTTTTAAATATAAAAATATCAGTATTTAGCTTTTTCAGGTGATATAACATTAATAAAACACAAGATTCAGACAAATAGATTCTAACAACACAAATAGTAAACTTCAAAAGTTGGTTTAGAAACTGATTAAATATCTGAAGGGATGAAGGAGTTTACTTGTTTGGGAGTGAAAATGGAAGAGAATGGACGTGAAGTATAATTAATAAAGACCTTCTTCTTCTTATAGTGCCATGCACCTATAGTGCGTTGGCGAATGTGTCTTTTACGGCATGCAAAAGATCGCCAGTGTTATTTATGCCTGTCCAGTTCTTTATGTTCCGTAGCCACGACATTTGTTTGCGACCTACTCCTGTCTTGCCTTCAATCTTTCCCTGGATGTCGAGGATGTATCCAATTTTTCGTACCTTGATCAAATTGAGTAGTTCTTTCTCAGTATTTGCCTTCCTTAAGACTTTCTCGTTTCTCAACCTATCTATCCATGGTATGCGGAACATTCTTCGCAACGTCCATATTTCGAAGGCCTCCAACTTATTAATGGAAGGTACTTTTAACGTCCATTATTCCATGCCGTATAGCAATATGGACCATACATAGCATTTAACCATCCTGTAGCGGAGATTGAAGGAAATATTGCGGTGACATAGCGGTTTAAATTTGATAAAAGCTTGTTTTGCTTGTTCGGTACGGCATTTTATTTCTTTTTGAGGATCCCATTGGTCATTCATCATCATTCCCAAGTATTTAAATGTTTTCACTTGATCGATTAGAGCACTATCTACTTGCAGTTGTATTCTTAAAAGTGCGTTTTTTCTTATTGCCATGCATTGGGTTTTTCCAGCATTTATCTTCAAGCCATATATTTTTTTATTTTATTTTATTTTATTTAACATCAACTGCATATCATGTTCGTTGTCTGTTATTATCGCGGTGTCGTTGGCTTAACGAATTATTATTTATCGGGAACCCGTTTACCTTTATTCTACACTTAGAGCCTTCCAGTGCCTCTGCAAAAATGTTCTCCACATATAGATTGAAGAACATAGGAGACAAAATACACCCATGTCGCACCCCTCTTAAAATTTCAAATTCTTCTGTGTTGGTTGATTTATTCAGTCTCACTCTGATTCCAATAGAGATTCTGGATAACTCTTATATCTTTTTCGTCAATGTTAGCGTTGTGTAGCATTTTTATCATTGCGTCATGTTTTACGATGTGAAACGCTTTTTCATAATCGAGGAATGTTATGACTATATCCTTTCGTTGATCCATGCAGTTTTGTACAAGCGTAGTCAAGCAGAAAGCTGCTTCACGTGTGACCAGTCCGTCAGTTTTGCTACTTCTATAGCGTACTCCACCTCAGCGCGAATAATGGGAGGGCCGGATAAATTTTCCGTGGGTAAGTTAGTAGTTGGCAGATTCGATCTATTATCCGCAAAGAGGGACGAAGCATAGTTTGCCCAGATTTTAGCTAGTGCTTCCTGAGTATAAACGTAGTTTCCTTGATCATTCTTCAGGCGAGTCTCATGGTGTATATACTCGAAATTTCTTTGACCTTTTTATGTAGTCCAAAGCTGTTTTATTTTTCTTGTAGTGATTCCAATTCTTCACAACGTTCTTTCATCCAGCTTTCCTTTGCGTTTTTAATTCTTGTCCTTATCGTACGTTGGATTTCCTTGTATTCCTGTTGCTTCTGATGTATTTTGTGCTGTCTGCGTTGGTCCATTAGATCAAGTATTCCTTCCGTCATCCACTCGTTTTTATGATTTCTTTTTATTTTACTTGCGACTACTTCGTCAACCTCGACTATAGCCATTTTTATTTTCTCACAGGTTTCCTCTATACAATTTCCTTTTAAGTTTCTCAAGTTCTCGTTGATGTGCTTACTGTATGTAGATCTAAGCTCTTCATCTCTCATTAATTCTCTAGTGTTTATGTATTTTTTATTAGATGGCCTATTGCCAATCGAAGCCTTACATTCGCGATTAGGGGGTTGTGGTCAGACGAAATGTCCGCACCAGGGTAAGCAGCCACTCATTTTATATAGTTGCAGTAGTCGTTTATCAAGATGTAATCAATCTGATTTCGTATCATATGACCTGGACACCTGATCTCCTGGTGCTCGCCATGTATACAATCTTCTTAGTGGGAGTTGATACCACGTATTGGATATAACGAAATCGTGGTCATTACAAAATTCAATTAGTCACTCTCCTCTCCTAACTGGTCTAATAAAGACCCAGGAAACAAAAAAAAATGCGCTAAAACTTTTAATGTAATTACTATTTAAATGGGAATAAGCCACAATTAAAGGTTAAAGTAGGTTTATTGACGTTTCAATTTCCACTTCGGAAATCGAAATTTCCGAAGTGGAAATTGAAACGTCAATAAACGTACTTTAACCTTTAATTGTGGCTTATTCCCATTTAAATAGTAATTACTTGAAAATGCCACAAGAAAATAGCTTTAGAACAAAACTTTTAATGTAATAAGAAAAAGAAAAATTAGTATCTACCACACTCTAGCAGATAAAAATGGAGGCTACGTCAAAGATAAGTAACATTGTGAACAATAACTAGCAATAATACAAGTAGAAAACTGAAGAAACGATGCACGAAATAGAAAATGTAAAAAAAAATTGTAAACAAATGTATGCAACGTAAAAGTAGAATAGAATAATTTTCTTTTTGTAATCTCTCAGATGTATTTTTTTATTAGAACTATGTAGAGCGGGTGCAAAACCTCATGTACCTTCTAAATTCCTATGCTTGAAAATAAATGAATCCTAAAAACATTGACTATTTTAATGTCATACTAAATTTCGTGACAGGGTCGGTTCTCCACTTTAGTAAAAACTAGTACGTAATTAAATACGATTATATATAAATGCTAAATAATTTGTGATAAAACCTATTAATAAGACAGGAAGAAGTCGGGAATTTGGAGTTTCTAGAAAATGTTAAAGTACTTACGACTGGGAAATTTGAAGACGTTGAAATGAAGAAAAAGCCATGTTTGTTTTGACCAATGTCAGGAAGAAAAGTTATTGATGGAATGAGGTGTTCAGCCAAGGGAGTTTTTGGAATGAAAGAAAACGACAGTGAGTGTAGAGACAGTGATTCTGAGAGTTGATTCCCGATAGCTGAAAGGAGCAGTTTGTATTAAAAAAAAGTGTCGGTCTTCGTTAACCATACGCCTTGTAGTCATCCGTAAAAGTAACAAGTACAAAGTAATACTTTTTGAAAAGTTAAAATTAAATTCAGTGAGAAGTGATAGCAATTTTAAGTACTTACATAATAGTATCCGACATCGTAAAGAAAAATTTTTCCAAGGTATTCAGATATACCTCTATATTTCAATATTCAATATTTCAACAATACTCTCCGTTGCGAGGACTTCTGTTTCATCGACGCAGAAACAATTTCGTAATATTTTTAAAATTATTTCTTGCAACCATAATTTATTATTGTATCTACTCTGGGTGACTTTCTTTTTTAAAATAACTTGTAGTATTTTTTTATATGTCTTTTTATATTTAATTACTTACACTTTTCATAGATTGTTTGTTTTTTGCAATTTATGCTGTCATTAAAATGTGTGTTTATTTCTTTGGTAGAAACATTTGTTTTAATATACGGTTATGTTTTATTTTTTACTTTTATTTATCCATGAGCTTCATCTGAGTATTGATTTTGCATCTCTGTGATCTACACATTCTCTGTCTACTGACAATTATATTGCCAAAAACTAAAATTTTGTTTAAAAATTCTTTTTTATTTAGAATAGTTTTTTGAAATATGTTTAGCAGCATAAATTTATTAATAAAACTAATTTTATTTGGTGAGTTAATATAATGTTTTTTTTCAGTTCTACTTTGTAATATATTTTGTATTTTTTAGCAGCTCTTGAAAATAACTGTAAGCACATATCTCAATGGACAATTAGTAAAATAGAGAAACAATTCCACGAGCTGGGCCATGTTAGGAAGGTAAAAAAAAAGAAGCTGCCAATGCAATAAGTGAGGATACCAAATTGGCTGTTATGCTTGAGTTTTGAGGAACACCCACATACATCTGTTCGAAAAGCAGCCCCAGTGCTCGATATTAGCTATTCATCGGTTATTCGAATATTACAAGAAAACAAAATGCATCCCTATAAAATTATACACACTCAGGATCTCATGGAAGATGATGACAGGAGAACGTATTCTTGTGAACAAATAATAGCAATGTTAGACAGCAATGTGATCCAATTAGAACATGTTTTGTTTTGTGATGAGTGCACCTTTACTCTTCACGGTCATGCTTATCGTCAAAATTGCCGCTACTGGTCCAGAAAAAGGCCTCACTGGATGAGAGAAGGCAATACTCAATACAATGAGAAGGTTAACGTGTGGGCAGAAAATATTTTTCCATAGATGGCAATTTGAATGGCGACAATTATTTAGCATTGCTCCAAAATAATGTAGTGGCAACGTTGGCCAACTTGTATCTTGATCCAGGAAACCCACAAGTTTCAGCGAATATAATATGGTTTCAATAAATTGGAGCACCACCCCACTACCAAATCCATGTCCGGCAGTACCTAAACCAAATATTTCCAAATCGGTGGACAGGGAGGCGAGGATCGATGGAATGGCCACCACAATCTCCTGATTTGACGCCATTAGACTTTTTCTTATGTGTATATGTGAAAAGTATTGTATGCAAAACTTAACCCACTAACTTAGCTAACTTACGAAGACGAATAACGCTTGCGATTAGATCGATCACATCTGAGATGTTGAGTAACCTTAGAAGAAATTTCTCTTTACGGTTAGGGTGTTGCCAAGACGTTGGTGGGAAGCATTTTGAACATCTCCTATGTAAACAATATTGTTTAGATTTGTAATATTTAGAAGTTTTTGAATATGTTGTAGCGACTTTCAGCAAATAGATAATTTTCTTTTCTAAATGTGAATTTTTGCATTTCACTTAATATTTCCGAAACATTTAAAGATGGGTATAGGATATTGTATTCAAAAAATGTCTAACATGATCTGAGGAATCTAAAAATTAATTAATATACAGGGTGTTTTATTTAAAATAAGCAAGTTGGTATTTTTTGCCACAGTTATCTGATACACCCAGTATAAAAAGATTTTATGGAAATTATGCACAACTATAAATACTAATCGACGTTTTTTCGATAATACGTTTCGATAATACGACGTTAATTCTCCCTCATTTATTTATTAGCTAAATTCCATTTGGCTGACACACAGTGTATATATATATGTATATATATGTATATATATATATATATATATATATATATATATATATATATATATCTGTAAACTAAAGCAAATAAACCAAAGTTTAAAGTTATTGGTTTGTTTTCACCCTCTTTATAGCGGGTCATACTTTCTGAGACACCAGTAGCCTGAGCTTCTCGCTCTATTAACGATAAAATATAGGAAAGATTAGATAAAGTAAATATCAGGTATGTTTAAAAAAAAGTTTACTAAAATAAAAATAAACATAATTTAACTTACATTTTTAGTATCTCAATATAAAATCTTACCAACCTCTGTTAGCAGAAAAAACAATGAATACTCCCAACTATGTTACTAATGCAAAAACTATTTTGACTCAGTCTTGCTGTAAGAAAGCACTGCAGAAAATTAAATGTTTTCAGAAATGTCAGATTCCATCATTTTGTTTGTAGATTGAAGTTAGCAAATGAGTGAGTCAGGTTCATGAGATTTTGTAAGTAGGATACTGCTCATAGAATGAATGTGCCGGTGAGGAATGACATATATGGTCGGTGCCTGTGAGAGAAAGTACATATTTGAAATAATAAAATGAAAAATTGTACCCAAAAGGCAGAGCTTGCTATCGGCACTGTAATAATCTTTAAAGTATAGTTTTTATTCTTATGATTTTCTATTGTAACCTTTAACCCTAGCCCTCTAAGACCTGTTGAGCTAAATAAATAATAACGTCTTTCTTTTTCATGTTGTTTTTTTAATCTTCATTAAGATAATCTATATGAAATTCAAAGATATTTAAAATATTGTAGAAAGTTATACTTACTTTTTCATCTATATTAGAGTCATCACAAAGGGTTCCATATTTTTGAGTTTCATTTAGCTCAAGAGTATTAGCTTCGTTCCGATTTAATTCCAACAACGGTAAAGGTATCTCTTTAAAACTTGTTATTGTGGACGCCACGCATATTATAAATATTACAGTTATTACAGTAAATACTGCTCTTACATGGCCTCCAAGAATCTCCCCTAAAATATTTGTACCAAAACATAACATCTGTCGAGACTATATTAATGGATAAAGTATAACATTTATTACTAATTTTCAATGAGAAAATTATTCCTACACTAAATTCTTGCATTCAGTGGCTCCTGTTGAGCTTGCTGCTCAACATGGCTATTTTCACTTTCAAAAGTACTGCACGGAATAATTTGATCGATGTCATTCCGAACCGTTTACGAAGGTTTCGCAGCCAAGAAATGCTTCTACATCTCACGCTTCTTCGTCCAACTATCTTTCCTTAGAAGTTGTAGAAACTTATATCTTATGGGTCTAGAGACGTGGCCAAGAAACAAGTTTTTTAACGCAGATCGTGCTTGTTCAATGCGTGAACGCCTTTCTTCTGAATGTTTTTCGTTTCGTTGACAATAGTTCTAAGATATTTGTACCACAAAACTCGCTTAATTATCTGTCCATTAAAAAGTAATGTTCACAATCGTGGTTAATTTTTTTTATTTTTAACGAGCATCGATTTGGTTTTTCTGATATTGATATATAAACCGTTCGTCATTCTAACCTTAGATACTTTAGCAAAGAGTCTCTGGAGATTTCTCAAATTGTTGGCTACGGACTTCCTAAGTCTGACTTCACAATGGGCGGGGCTTAGAAAACGTTTCCAAACATTTCTATTTTGTATGTATTTGTCCCATAAGAAGTTGGGAATATTGTTTTTTTTAATTGTTTGAAGAGTAAATAAGGACTTTTGGTTATAAACATTTATTCAATGCCATTGGTATTATTTGTTGTTCGTGAATTTGTGAGGTAAAAATATCAAATTATTAAGTTAAATTTTCTAAGTTTAGAGTATAAATTAAATATTATTGGCGAGAGACTACATCCCTATCGAACACCCTTCTGAATACTTATTTCCTTTGACATAGAGCCTTTAAGTTTTATTCTTGCCGTTTGACTCCAGTAGAATCTTAATATTATTTGAACATCTTGATAATCAATATTTAGTTTTTCCAAGATTTGCAAGTAGCTTCTCGTGCTTAATAGTGTCAAAGCCCTTAGTATAGTCAATGAAACCGACATACATATCTTAGTTGACATCGGTGCATTTCTGTGCCAGTACGTTAAAGACAAACAGGGTTTCTCTGTTTCCCAAACCATTGCAGAATCTGACCTGTGTATGTAATATTTCACTTTCGCATTTGTTGTAAATTTTTGTATGTATAATTCCTTGGAAGACTTTTAGTAGCGCGGGACTTCTTCGGAATTGTGACAAATGGGGAGATTAACCAATATTTTTGAATTATTTCAATTCTATATATACTATTTACATATTATAAAATATATTAACATATTACATATTATAAACAGATTCATCAAAACGGATATCGACTTATCGTGCAGTATTTTTTAGAGTTTACAATAAATCTCATTTGGCCCTACTGTTTTGCCACTTTTTGTAATTTTTATGGTATGATTTACCTCATCAGATGTTATTGGAGATGCATCTTCCTAAAGTGTTAAGACGCAATTCCTTGATCTATGTATCATCATTGAAGAAATAAAATATGTAATTATTCCAATATATAAGTTTTTATTCTAAGTTTGTGATTATTGTACCAATCTTATTTCTCAATAGATGTTAAAGATGTATATATATATACAGTCCCTGCTCAATTTATTAGACTCATAAAAATTTCAGTTTTTTTTTTATTTCAATTGCACTGAAAGTATGTTCACTTGGATACTAGGTGTTAAATGGCTTGCACAACTATTTACTACATAGATACGTAGAAAATGGTATAAATTTTTTTTAGAATTGTCAAAAATTTACAGATGACAGTAGAATGTGCTCAAAGTGTGGAGTAACTAATTGTTTTGCATTTTGAGTTTTTCTACTTAAAACAAGGATTTGTGGTCAGTTTATTTAAAATTTGCACGAGTGAGTATTGATATTATTATATAATAGTGTTACTTTTGATTTTGGTTAATTCTTAATCATAAAACAAGACGATTAATCTTGGATTGGCATTTTTAGATTTGTAAATCTAAAGATATTTGTGTTGAGAAAATCGCGTCCATTACTGCTCTATTAAAGAATACAACACTTACCCAGGGAGAGATAGCACGAAAATGTGGTGTATCCCAGTCGTCGGTGAGAAGATTAAGTTAAAAACTCAAAGAGAAGTAACCTGTGACGTCAGTTCGGAAGGGCCGGTGTGTCAAAAAACCTTTAATCACCTATAAGGCACAACGAATGTAAAAAAATTTAACTGTAACACACAGAAGGGCTACCTATAGAGATTTAAGAAATAAGTTGGAAGAAGCAGGATGCTCAGTATCGGTGGCCACCGTACGCCGAAATTTGCATTACATGGGCTTCAAATGTCGCAGACCTGTTAAGAAGCCAAAACTAACACCACAAATTCTCAAAAAACTGTTAGCTTGGGCTAAGATCTATAAAGACTGATCTATCGATAATTGGCGTAAGGTAAATTATTACAAATCATTTTATTTTCGTACTTTATCATTGTTATTCACATTCACAGGTTTGCTTCAGCGATTAAGCCACATTTCAAATTATGAATGACAAGGCCCAGTTTGTCCGAAGACGTTTAGGAGAAAAATATGAAAAGGAGTGTGTAATAAATACAATTAAACATCCCATCTCAGTAATGATATAGTCGGTGATTAGTGGCAAATGCATGGGACATTATGTATGTCGTAGAAAAAATCATGCGACAAGACCAATACAAAATGGTTTTGCAGAAAAGATTGGTTCCACAAGTGAACAAATGGTTTGGTAACAGCCAGAAGATATTTATGCAGGATGGAGCACTTTGCCATACGACTAAAACTATTAAAAATTTTTTGTTAGAACAAGAAATTTAGCCAAGGAAATAATTACCAACAAGGTTCAGTTGATAAAAAGAATTATTTTCCATTGGAATTACACCGAAAATTTAAAAGAAATCACAGGAAAATGCATAAACAGCATGCCTAGGAGAGTGGCTTCACTGCTTAAAGCCAAGGGTGGCTTAACAAAATATTAATGTTAAGTAAAATATTGTAATAATTTCCGTTATTTTTGTTCAATTAATATGCAAAAGGGTTACTACTATCATTTTTGTCTTACGTTTCTTACTTATAGCTAACATAGTTATAATTATAATTGATTATAAAACACAGAAAACTAGAGTTTGCTAAGTGAGTCTAATAAATTGAGCAGGGACTGTATATATATATATATATATATATATATATATATATATATATATATATATATATATATATATATATATATTTATATATATATATATACAGTAAAACCTCTGTTAACCGAAATAATTGGGGGGCAGGCCGTTTCGGATAACAAGAATTTCGGTTAAAAATAACATTGTGTTTTACAGTATTCTTGGTCAAAGTATTGGTATTAAAAAATACTATAATGTCTCTTGAATGTCTTTATTACCCCTTGGTCTAACGGCTGAATTAAGCTCGTGACATTCGGTGGCGAAAATCTGACAACTGTCACTATTTTGTATATTTTGGGGGTGAGTTGGCGCATTGTCAACAAGCAACAATTCGTTGACGGAAAGGTTTTTTTATTTAAAAAAAGGATTTTATACTTGGGACGAATTCATTTTCGAACCATTCTGAAAATAAAGTGGTCGACATCCATGAGCTTTTTTGGCTTCTATAAAAAACTGGAAATGCTTTTTCGGAAATATCTTTCAGAGCTCTTGGTTTTTTTGATTTCCCAACACACATAGGCAGCATTCGGTGAGGGAAATTAATGCAATTGTTACGTTTTGCGATAAAAATTTACTTATTATTGACGAAATTATTGAAAATGTCAGCCGTTTCGGTTAAACGATGTTTCGGTTAAAAAGGTTTCGGTTAAGGGAGGTTTTACTGTATATATATTTATTTATATATATATATATATATATATATATATATATATATATATATATATATATATATATATATATAAATATATATTTATATATATATATATATATAAATATATATTTATATATATATATAAATATATATTTATATATATATATATATATATATATATATATACAGTATACTCCCCCTATAACGAACACGGTTACTACGAGGTTTCGCTTATAACGAGGTACATTAGATGTCCCGTGAAATTTATATTGAAATATAATCGTCTATAGCGAGGGAAATTTGGTTATAACGAGAGAAAATAAGATCGAAAAACGTGTTTTTTACGTTTATGACCCGGCTGTGGTTATAAATAAATACCCTTTTTAACTGCCGGCAATAATCTTAACTGCTGCCCGCAATAAACTTCTTTACAATAAATACAAATTTTTCACATCTTTAGAAAATATGATTGAATGATACTGGACAATTTAAAGAAGTCAAGAATGACAGACTTTTTACAATTGCAGAAGCAATAGTTTATGTTATCCTTCAAAATACGCTTTATCCATTATGTAGTTGAAAAAAAAATGTAAGTACAGATTTTTTGTTTTAACGTATATCACTGACAATACAAGTAAACAACTTCTTTTTGTTTTAACATATTTCATTGACAATAAAAGTAAACAACTTTTTTTCAAAAACGCCATTCAAACAATATTTAGAATCTTATATTGCTCCGAATGGCTTCACTATAGGAAGCTAATATTTTAGAAATCTACATATTTATATGTATGCACAGTATTATTGTTGTCTGATATAACGAGATCGGCTTATAACGAGGTGATTAGTCTGCCATTTCAGTTCTCGTTATAGAGGGAGTCTACTGTATATATATATATATATATATATATATATATATATATATATATATATATATATATATATATATATATATATATATATATATATATATATATATATATATATTTCCTCAATTTCATCGCACTTTTCGTTGATCCACCTTTCCTTTGCTTCATTAATTTTGTTCCTAGTGGATTTGTGAATTTTCTTGTATTTTACATCATTCTTGTGTTTATGTTTTCGAAGTTCATCTATCACTGTCAGAATCTCCTGAGTCATTAATTTTTGTTTTGTCTGAAAATCATTTGTACTTAAAGTTTCGTTTTAAGTGTTTACTATTATTTCTTTAATAAAAAGTTTTATGATCTCAAAGGAAGAGAAAACATAATAGCAGATCCACATATGCAATGTTCAAAAATTAAATTGTTGTTATTTGAGCAGCTACACCAACCAACGACAACTACACAGCATATTATGATATTAAGGTACTATTGATAAACGTTCTATTTAGTCTACTATAAGACTGTAATCATAAATAGACCTCAGTATATCCATTATGAAGTAAAAAATTTAAAATTATTACCAATAAATGTAGCATCCCAGTTAATTCCTCCCAATGCATATCCGAAAAATCCGCCGAGTCCGGCCATTATTGTAAACGTACTTAAGCCTCTAGCATGATCATCTAAAAAATGATAAAAAAAAATTACACAGAACAAACGCATATATATATATATATATATATATATATATGTATATATAGGTATATATATATATATATATATATATATATATATATATATATATATATATGAATATATAGGTATATATATATATATATATATATATATATATATATATATATGAATATATAGGTATATATATATATATATATATTATTACCATTGGTACTTAAATATAATATAAATAAATATTAGCATTTCAATTACTAACCTGGAATTGTAACATCTAACAAATACGCTCTTGCAGGGCTCTGGCAAGCATCAGCATTGAAATCCAATAAAACAGTTCCAATAATGGTAAATAGTACTCCCCATGGATGGGAATTGTTGTAAATTACACCAGGATGACTGTTGCTAACAACGTTATTACTTAATAATCTAATAGTGTCATTATTATTTTTAATATCTTCTGCAATATTGTCGTTATTTGTTATATTTTTGTGTGTTTTATTTAAAGTTGATATTTGCGCCTTTGATGAATTTTTACTATTTAATGAAAACATTTTATTTGTTACTTTTGAGTCGTCTAGTTCTGAATTTGCCTGTTCTAATGGTACATCATTCTGAAAAGATTTCTTATGGTAGTATAAATCTGGAGGCTTTGTATCTCCCATTTTGTATCCCAAGTATTCTCCATTTGGGACTAAAATCAATCCTAAACATAAAAAATTAAAATTATTTGTATTTAGAAAACTACCTAAACTAATCAATTCAGTACATTAACAATAATTATAAAGTCATATTTATTAAATTAAGCTAAAAATTACTTTTAAAATATTCTTAATACTTGTAAACTATATACACTAAAACTTCTCCACATCGGTAAATTAAATTTCATATATATTCCCTATTTAGAAGGATACCCGTTTTATATACACCACTCGTTATTGTTTTTTAGTTTAGGAAATGACGGTAAAAATATTAGAAAACCTCTGATTTTTTATATGCATTGATTTGTTTGAAATTTTAACAGTAGTTAAAAAATAGCTCAAAGATCAAAATCTACTTGGCAATATATGCTTTTTCTCTGGGGATGGTTATGACCCCAACTCACACTTACAACTTACTTACAACTTACACAAAGTTTATACAAAAAAAACCATGGCTAAAATTTTAAAATGAAAATGTTCTAGCGATATTGCTCAACTCTGCCCGAATACTCTTCTGGAGACAACCAATTTCTTAAACTATTCTAATAAAACCAATTGGACATAGATTCGTCCAGCCTTAATAACTAAATACGGAGACAGACGTTCCGAAGACATATTGGTAACACAAATATCCACCATCGTCCAAAAACATATTGAATCCTACGACAATTATCATCAAAGAATAACTACAAATCTGAATGACTACCACAACCAGAAACCATCAGCCCATGACAATTACAACTAATAGAAGCCACAATTTTAACATAGACTCGAATGATACCCAATATTTCGAAAATGATTTCGAAAATTATGAATCCGAAGAAGAACCCGATTTGCATGACGAAAATCATAAGTATGTTCAAGCCATTCCATTAGACGATCATCCACCTCCTGTATAAACCTACATAATATAGAAAGTTCCCCTGGATTACCCTGCTTCGTCACACCCAAAACACATCTACGCGTTTTGATCGACACCGGAGGTTCCCATTTAATTTTAAATCCGCGAGCTCTTAAACTATTTGATAAAAAACATATTTATCAAAAACGTTTTTCGCTAACGTCAATGAAAATTACTTTCAAGCATGAATTATTAAAATGCCACTATTTATGAAATATGGAATTCCACAAACATTCGACGTAAAAATCGCTGACTTTAGTCAGCACTTTGATATCCTAATAGGAAATTACGATTTAAAGAGATGCCATGCCACTATTAATTATGCGACTCATATTTTAACCTTTGAAAATCCCCACGTAAGCATTCCATTCTAAACATTATATCAGAAAATTCCCGTAAACATAAATAACGGCGAAGTTTTATTGCGTGAAAGACACTTTCAAGGTATCAAAATTTCCCATTCTATTCACGTTGCAAAAATGGTTTCATAGAGACTATCGAATTACCGACGCCTATGAAATTTAATAAGAGAATTGAAGTTGAGAACTTCTGTAATTATGATTCCCAAATTATTATGATAGCACAAATTCCCACACATTTTAATGAAAATAAAATACGAACTTTGCACTTAAACAACGAAGAAAAGTATAAAATTATAAATCTTTGTAAGAAATATAGGTAAGGATGTATTTTACGATGAAAACAAAAATTTAACTTTCACGTCTGCTGTTTTTGTCACTTTGACACGAAATCAAAACGAAGGATGAAAATCCGATTTATGTATAGGGATTTCGGCATCCCAAAACAATGCAGGAAGAAATCAACAAACAAATAAATAATTTATTAGATAATAAGATAATTCGACCGTCAATTTCACCGTACTCAGCTCCAGTTTGGATAGTACCAAAAAAAAGCTGATGCCTCAGGTCAGAAAAAGATTAGTCAGATTAGTAATTGACTACAGGAAGCTCAATGATCATACTGAAAGTGATCGTTACCCACTTCCTCGGATAGATGAGATACTGGATAACTTAGGAAAAGCCAGTTATTTCACAACATTAGATTTAGCTCAAGGTTACCATCAGATTGAAGTTCATCCGGATTCTATTCGGAAAACAGCCTTTTCAGTTCCGCATGGTCACTTTGAATTTTTACGTATGCCCTTTGGTTTAAAGAATAGCCCAGCAACATTCGAAAGGTTAATGGGCAATATTCTTAGACCCTTTATTCATAAGTTTTGCTTCGTCTACATGGACGATGTTATTATTTTTCTAAGTCACTGCAAGAACACTTAGTTCATATTGCAACTATTTTTGACACTTTCAGAAAAAATAATTTAAAAATTTAGTTAGACAAATCCGAGTTCCTCACGAAAGAAGTTTCTTTCTTAGGTCACGTAGTGACAACTGAAAGAATCAAACCTAATCCAGCAAAAATCGAAGCTATACAAAAATACCCTCTACCAAAAACAGTAAAAGAAATTAAATCATTTCTTGGTTTAATCGGTTACTACCGAAGATTCATACCAAATTTTGCAAAAATAACGTCCTCATTTTCGAGATGTACTCGAAAAGGAGCAACTATTGACCCTACTAATCCAAATTATTTAGAATGTTTTGCAAAATGCAAACAATTGTTAACTAATTCCCCAGTTCTACAATACCTAGACGTTGAAAAGCCTTTTGTACTGACTACAGATGCCTCTAATATAGCTATAGAATCAGTATTATCTCAAAACAACCACCCTATTTCCTACTATTCTCGAACTCTTAATTCTGCAGAACAAAACTACTCCACTATTGAAAAAGAACTTTTAGCCATACTAGATTCTTGTAAACACTTCCGTATGTATTTATACAATCAAAAATTCACTGTAGAATCAGATCACAATCCTCTCGTATGTATCTACAAAATTAAAGACCCCACTTCTACATTAGCCCGATGGAGACTTAAACTAGAAGAATATGATTTTGAAGTTAAATATAAAAAAAAGGCAAAGAGAATCAAGTTGCTGATGCTCTTAACCGAGTCCAAATAAATGCCATAAGCTCTAGTTCAAAATGTGCTGAACCACCCGACAATTTCGACATTGACGATTTCCTTGCCGATTTTGACAACTTACAAAACAGTACTAACACTCTACATACATCAGTTGAGAACCCCATTACTAGAATAGAAATTTCACTTGAACCAATTAATTTATCCTTAAACCAAATTATTTTCAAACCAGAGTCAAATAATTTTGAAATAAAATACAAAAGAATTTTTAACAAACACCGTTACACTGTTACTTTGACAAATAATTGGAAAATAGAAATAGCAAATACCTTCCAAAATATCCTTAGACCAAACCAAAAATTTGCCATAACAATCCCTCACGAATTTAAACCTTTTATCTGTAACTATTTTAAATAAAAAATAAATTCCACAGTCAAAGCAATATTTTGCAATATACTACTTCAGGGCATAAAAGAAGAAAACCAACAAATAGAATGCATAAAGAATTATCACGTAGAAAACTACAACGGAATAATTGAAACTTACAAACACTTAAAACAAAAATTTTATTGGCCCTTAATGCAGACAACTATTTCTAATTTTATCAATAAATGCGAAATTTGCCTAAAAAATAAATACGAACGACGTCCTTACAAACTTCCCCAATTAGGACCGTTGTTAGGTCAAAAACCTTTTGATATACTACATATCGATCTATTCCACTGCAATAAAAACCTGTATCTCACAATAATATATTCTTTTTCCAAATACGGTCAATGCTATAAGCTCACCGACAAAACTTCTATTTCCATACTAAATAAATTGAGACACTACTTTTCGCACCACAATTATCCAAAAAAGATTGTATGCGACAGAGGCATCGAATTCAATTCCGAAGTCATTAAAGAATTCCTAAATATCCACAAAATCGAAATACATTTTACAAAAGTAAACAATTCTTCCTCAAACTCTCCAGTAGAGCGCTTTCATTCAACTCTTATTGAAAAACTTAGGACCTTACAAGCCCAAAATCCAAATGATTCGTTAGATGACATTCTAACACATGCCATTCTCATTTACAACCAATCAATCCACAGTTCCACAGATTATTCCCCTTTCTCAACTCTGTACGGACCCTATGCAGATGAAATACATTTCGACTTTGATCTTCCGATATACGAAACATATAAGCAAAGATATAAAGAACAACTCCAACTCTTTATTGCAGAACTATATAATAAACAAAAACAAAAAAGACAACACCTTTTAAATAGACAAAACGAAAATGCCGAAGATATTCCGGAAATAGACCTCACAAAATCTCTATATGTTTCTAAGAAAAAACATAAGTCTAAATTACAAGCCCCTTTCTCCACTATCCATCCAGAAACACAAGACAAAACAAAAATTATCGGTAAAACAGATAAACAAAATTTAACAATCACTCGCCTTAAATATGTAAAACGAATACGAAAACATGTAGACAAACCTACTCAAGACCCAAATTTTTCACAGGACAATCCTCGCACTGGTCCATCCACTCAGTATTCAGGAGATTCCGAATAACGGTTACTATGCTGAAGAGATAGGCAAATCAAAAGAAATCTTCCACTATCACAGACACTTTCTTCACATTCTACTAGACAAACTATCCGACACTATTGACGCTTGTCCGACAAGCTATTTCAGAGATTACTTCAAAAATGCACCTCTCTCGTTACTGTACTCTCAATACACTCACATACAAGAACAAACAAAAGACGATCTACACAAGATTACGCGAAAACAGAAACGCGGACTTTTTAATTTTCTAGGTACAGCCATCAAATACGTGACTGGGAATCCAGACGACTCTGACTTAGACTTATTAAAATCACATATAATCTCTTTAGAAAATAAAGTTAAAGTTAAATTATTAAAAAATTTAATAACAAAATATCTTATGGAAACTCTTTTAACACGAGATTCGATAAACTTTTAGAAAAACTAAATTCTGATAATTCAATTCTCATATCTGCACTTAACAAATTATCAGCTGATTTCGACAGCTATATCATTCTACATAATGAGATAATAAATCTACAAAATATAAACGAATTTCTAATGAAACTTATTAGAACCATTACCTTATCTGAACTAAATATCTCTAATATAGAATTATTCACTTTAAAGGAAATAATAGACCTTAAAGAAAACCTTCTCAAAATTTATCCCAGAAATTCAATCCCCAATAGTAATGAACACCCTTATGAACTTATAGAGTTAACAAAAACTTTAGTTTGTGTAACTTCAAATACAATGCTCATAATAATTAAAATCTCTATACTCCATGAAATTCCTTACACTACCTATAAAATCTACCCCATTCCAAACAAAGATCATGGTATGATTCTGCCATCTGCAAGCAACTATACAAATAATAAATGGTTCGACACTTGTATAGGACAAGGCGATAACATAGTTTGTTTCAACTATGTACAATCCAAATGTAACATACCCAATGTAGATAATTTCACAACAACATTAGTCACAGAGAACTTTTTTCAAGAGACCAGCAAAGTCATATTACTAGGAATAGTTCACCCGATGAGAATCCAGCAGATAGAAATTAATTCAACCAGCCTCTTGACGACAGATGTACCAATAATGATTGAAGGTATTCAATTTAATTAAAAGACGTCACAAGACATTTCCATTCCAAAAATTGTTCCAATAAAATTAATACCAAACCATAAGATGAAAATCGAAAAATTAACAATCCCAGAGATACATGGCCAAATCCAACCACTAGATACCATAGACGTACTACCCCGATTATCAATAGGACTGAGCACCACTTCTGTTATAATATTTTTAACTATTTTAGCTTTTCTAATAATCTTCCTAATTAGTTAAAGAAAACGAATTTCCAAAATCCTATTAGGAGAAAAATTGCATCCTGCCCAGATCCAGATATTGAACGAGCTGATAGCGGAAGTAACCAAAACTTAGAGGACGAAGTCCCAACCAATGGAGGTAGGAGAAAGGTGGCCATAAGCTCCCCTACTATTAGGAATCAGCAGATTCCGATGTCCAATGTTATAAAAAGGACGAAATCAATATGTTTATTATTATTGTAATTATTATGTTTCAAGAGTCAAGTTTAAATCATTAAATGTAGTAGTTTGTAGTACTTATTTCTCAAAATTGTAAACTTTTAATTTCGAAATAAAGATTTTTTTGGGAAACTTAACGCTGAAGAAACATTCCGATATATATATATATATATATATATATATATATATATATATATATATATATATATATATATATATATATATATATATAGTAAACTCTTAAATATTGGGGAAATCTGCAAGAAATACTCTAATGTGTATCAATTGTTTCGCCGAACGTTTTCGCCAAAGAGAATTAATTTGGCTTCTTCAGGGCTGAAAGAGAATAAATTATAATTAGCTACCATATATTATCTATTAAAACATTATTGATCTTACCGTAACTTAGAATTGTAGAGTTAGAATATTAAAAAACTTTGCTAGTAACATAGTGGTGTTTTTTGTTACTATGTGCAAAAAAAGTTTTTTATAAGATTTGAAATGTATGGTAGCTTCGAACTTGACACGTAAAGGCTTACCCAAGGTTAATCGAAAAACTCAATGCAACTACATTTAAAAGGAGGTAATTCTTTGAAATGTCGGCAATAACTAAATTTTTGGTTTTTAGATAGTTAAAAGTGAGGTTCTGTTTAAGCCAGAACGCAAGCGCTGACAACTTAATTATAGTTGGTATGAATCTTTATGTCGTTAAGGTTCATTGGTAAAAAACGAATGAATTTAAATCCCAGTAAAGGGAAATATTATTTTGATTTTCTTTATCTTCGACGATGCTGATGAATCTGTCGTAAGACATGGAACAACAACCTCTAATACGGTCCCAGTTGATCTCTATTGATGTCAAACATATTCCTAGATGAACATTGCTGAATAAGGATACAACGTCAAGGCTAACGAGAACATAATTTGATGGAAGTATGTAGCCATTATATTTATTTACCATCTCAAAAGAATCTTTAATGTAATATTGACTTTCATAATTATATGCATTAGTAAGTATGTCTGTAACAAAAGCTGAGATATTTTCAGTGGGTGTTCCAATGGAAGCTACTATGGGACGAACCGATAGTGTTGGTTTGTGGATTTTTGGCAAAGCATAAAACTTTGAATTTAAAGAATATATATATATATATATATATATATATATATATATATATATATATATATATATATTCTTTATCGGCAGTACACTCGATTTCACTTTATTTGTCAGTAAAGTCATGAATTAATTTCTGCAAAGAAAAATTTGGTTTTTTGGACCATATTAACAAATCTATACTTTTTTTATCTTTTCAAAATGTTTTGCGGTATTTGAAAAGATCGACCATTTTTTTATAAAGAATGTTTTATATTTTATTTTCAAATTGTACATTACACCTTGTTGGCAATGAGAAGAAGTGGGATAAAAAGTGGAAAGAATAGAATTTTTCTACCTTATTTTCTACTTTTTATTATTAAAGTTCTTTAGCTGAAATGGTACTGTCTTTGCTGTTATTTTTCCATTTTTTATATTTCCATCCAACAGTTTAAGTTGGATATCTATTTTACTGGCGATTTATCTACAATAGATTCTTTGTAACATCGAATATTTGCTTAAATGTGTTATAGATAAAAACAACTACTAAAGTCTAGTTTAATCAGCATTAAAAATATTTTCAGCTTCATAGCAACCCAATATTTAGCAAATAATCCCTCGTTATTAGCACACTCATCAACCGCGATTTTTCGCAATGTGGATTTTCTTCGGTATTGACTTTTGACGAATGCTCGACTCTGTACAGTCAATAGAATAATTTACTGGCGTCCAATACCACTCCTATGCATCACATTTCATAGTAGGTATTGCAGATGTTTTTATATACATATGTACATATGTACTTCTTCTCATTTCGCGTTGTAACGGTAAAATACGGTTGTTGTTTTAACATAGTACCTACCTAGTTTTTATCCTGAAAAATATCTTCGTCTATAAGAAATAGTAAAGATTTTGTTTAAAGTGTAAAACGTGTAACGACTTTAGAAAAAAAAATAGTTTTTAGACAGTTTAACTGTTTAGAGTAAGAAGACTATTGATTCCAGTGTTTTTGTAGCACTAGTTCAAGCCTGTTTGGATGGAAGATCACACAAAAAGAGCAGGCAAATTAGTATACGAATATTATAAAAAAAAGTTCTTCGTCTTTACGACGAAATAAAGGCGACAAGGAAATAAGGGTCGTTCGAAGCATTTAAAAAACGACGTTTTATTACATAACGTCAAAATAGTAGGAGAATCAGCTTCAGCAGATCAAGACGCGGCCAACTATTATCTAGCTTAACTCAAAGAACTCATAGAAGGTGAGGGATATAAGCCGAAACCAATTTTTAACTCCGACGAATCATACATTTTTGGAAAAGAATAGTCCTTAAATACACGGCCTCTTAAATACAAAAATAAAAACGAATACTTCTTCTTATCGACAATGCTTTTGGATATCCAGAATGTCTCAATTTAATTGATTCAAATGTAAGAATTGACTTTCTACCTTCCATCATCACTTCGCTTTTACATCCTTTGGATCAGGAAATAATAACTTCATTGAAGCGATATTACTTAAGGCGTTCATTATGCCATATCTTCGATCGTATGCAACTAGATCATTCATTGAGTGGTGCCGATAGTTGAAGACAATTTAATATTACTCACTCTATAACTATTATCAAAGAAGCCACTGATGAAATACGGTCATCAACTATAAACGTTTATTTGGAAAAGCAGTGGGCAGAAGTTGTTATTGTGTCTCAGCAGTGTCCAATAAAACAACGGAAGTCAATGATATTCTACAAGCGATGCACAAAATAAATTTTTAAGGAAAAATAATATAGAAATCCATGAAGGCAATAACTCCCAAGAAGTAACATAACATTTTCAGCATAAGATAAATACGATTTTATGATCTACTCAAAAACTTCAGGATATGGTTTTTGATGTGGATCCTTCTATGAAAAGGAGTTAGAAATTCATGAATGGTTTAGAAGACTTGTTGGCACTTTGAGGAGGAGGGCAAAAGGAAATTTAAAAGAAAATGACGCATATTTAATTCTGACATATTTAAAAATTTATGTTTTGAAGGCATTTTATACTTATAAGTATATCACTATCTAACAGCCTATTTTATTGTTTCATTTGTATACACATATCTACATATTATGACTACGCATTATGTACTAATGTACGTATCCAAATTGGGATTATTTTTCATATTTTTCTTTGGAATGTGGATCCCTCGCCAACAAAGTCACTAACGGCGCGTGTAACTTAAACTCCTCGGTGGAAGAGGAATTACTGTACTTATACTTCGTTCACGTCAGCAGACTAATAAAAATTTATCTCTACTCAGAGCTTTTCCTTTATCGATGATTTTCATACAGAAGCAATTTTTTTATAGTTTTTCAAAACTAATAATAAACTATTTCGTCGATGTCAAATTCTTCCTTTTTTGATGTGCATTAGTGCCTACTTCTTCAAGAAGTATTTTTAATTCTACTTTATTCTTAATAATTTTATTCACTTATATTCTTATAACACTTAACTTATCCGCGCACTGGCACTAAATATTTTTTACTTTCTGAGATAATTTCACATTTTTATAAAATAGACAAATGCTTATGTTTTAAATGAATAATAACGGATGCTTTCTAAGGAGCACAAATTTAACTATGTAAATAAATTTTATATGATGACGGGCGGAATATATGATGAAATGAATTTGATAAGATGGGCGGGCCACGTACTAAGATCGAGTGACGAAAGACTCCTGAACGCCACATGCTGGGAAAGGCCCGATGGCAGAAGGTCAGTTGGCCGCCCAAGAAAGAGATGGAAGGACGCAGTAGCCAGTGATCTACGCAAAATGGGAATACAGCAATGGGAAATAGCTGCTCAGGACCGACAACAATGGAAGGAAATAGTAAACGCGGCCAAGACTCACATAGAGTTGTAGAGCCAAATGATGATGATGATGATGAAATAAATTTTATATATTATGAAGCATTGCAAATTGTTATTCTCGAAAATTTCTGATATATTTATTTTATACACATATCTACAAACAGACAGCCAGTTCAGCCTCCAATTAATTGGTGTTAAAATCATTTACAACTAACTATCCCTAGACCCGAAGATAAGGTCTGCGAAAATTGTTTATAATCGGTACTAGGCTGACAATTTCATCAGATTATTTTTTTTTTTTTTGACAATCGGGAGAATTCATAGGACAGTATAAGCTTAAAAAAATAGATAAGCGAAGATACCGATTGGGTGAGTATACAGCAGAAGAAGAGTTTAATTCATGATTAATAAAAGATTCCATACCAGCATAATATTAGTCAAAACATACCCAGGAGCTGACATTAAGTCATTTCGTTACAATATGAATGGACACTTAACCACCCTTAAACTCAACATAAGAGATCCATTGTGGTATCCTAAGGTTAAAGTTGTCCTTTCAGTCTAACTAAAGTTCAAAGTAAAATATATTGAATTTCAAACTGCTAATATTAAAATTAAAATTATTTAAATAAATATTTTTTTAATTTAAATATTTATATTTTTTAACGAAGACTTTGCAATGAATTTTTTTCGAATTCATTGAAGATTTTTGTATTTATGCATAAATAAGTAAAATATACCTAATAAGACTCCCACTGACATCAGTAAAATAAATGGTCTTCTTCTACCATAGCTCAAATGACATCTATCACTAAGAGATCCCAAAATCGGCGTAAGGAAAAAACCAATAAGAGGTGAAAGCGCCCATACTAATGTCATGTGTTTATGCTCAACGCCGATTTTTAAAAGTGTTGGTGAAACGAAAGCCGTTTCTGCAGCATATGAAAACTCTATTCCCATTACTGCGGCTGATACTCTAACGAGTTCTCTTCTTGTTTTTCGCCTAAAAATAAAAAAAAAACAAATACAATAGTATCTATACTTATGGCACTAAACAGACGGTTAAATATTTTTTTACATTTAGTTATGTAGACTACATAACTACGCTATCGCATCTGTGGTCAATGATTAAATAGTCTCCGGTCCCGCTATAGGCCCGGGTCTTTAAAACTACTTTTCTTTCTAATAGTTCATTAAAAAGTTACATTTCGGGTTGCATTTTTCTGAATATGCAATTTTATTTTTTGATATGTGGGGATTTAATATAAGCTTAAGTTTAAGTTTGTGGGGTCGCAACCTTTGTCCTCCGGCCGCCATCTTGGAAAAAGGGGTGCAAAGTATTTTCGCGCTATATCTCGTAAACTAGAAACACTACAGAAAATTTTATTTGATATTATTTATAGCAAATTAAATTGTCTATAACTTTGTTTTTATTACGTGTGTATTATTTTTATCTTAAAATGAAAAATAAAAAAGGTTTAAACAAAAATAGCTGAAAATTTTTGAACCTATTTTATTTGGGGCCTTATAACTTTTTTTGTCAACTTACAGTGAAATAACATTATAGCAATTTTATAGGGTTTTTCAACGAATATTTTTCAATACAAATTTGTTTAATTTCATTAATTTATCTGGGTTTTAGAGCGCTCCGAAGTTGATCGGTTTCTTGAGTACTCGTAAGAATAGTTTAAAAACGAATCATTAGGCTTAGTTTTCTATTAAATATTTTTCGATTTATATAAATTATTATTTTTATGTTAGTATTAATTTATTATCGATCCTTTTCCCCAATACAAAGCTTAGAATATTATGGGTTTTTACAATAATTTCTAAGCAGTGTACATTTACGAGAATCCCAAGCAGTTTAGTGGTGCCACATATTTCTCAACTGTCATTTAATCGCAAATCGAAGGTTCTTCCCTTAAGTGTTATGATAAATACTATTGAAGTTAAAATATATCATGTTATCTCCGGTCGTCATTAATCCCTTACATTTATTTCAATGGATATGCATTTCGAGAGAAATAATCGGTGATATCAAACAATATCTGACATACGAATTAGCATCTTTTTCATTGGCATTAATCGCTGAGAATGGCATAAAAAAAGGTACTAAATATCTTTGTTTAGATTCTTGTTATCCTTTTCTTGCTCAAGGCATTAGGAAGAAAGCAGTCCTTAATTATACTGTCTTTCAAGTTTTATATATGGTGACGTCATTTCATAGAGTTTGCCGTTTTTCCATGATTTATCAGAATGCGATACATCAGCAGCTGACAAGATCGGCAAATTTAAATTCATCAAAATTTTACAGAAACATGAGGTCAAAATATGACAGAGCAGCAAGGCGAAATACCAACCTCTAGTGCAATAGAGGACGAATAATGGGACGTAGAGGAATATCGGGTTTGTGAAGGCCATATATTCGAGGTGTCCTGGAAGACTTTTTTACAGGCTGTTTTATGTCAACAGGAAGAGAGGTTTTATTAATAATAGCTTTTGTTGTTTTCTCCAGATAGGTTGTTGAATTCTTAGGAATTGGTTTGTAGTCTGGATTATTAACGAGATTTAAGAGTTTATTAATGTAAGACGAAGTGTTAAGGATGACGGTGGCGTTACCTTTATCGGCGGGAAGAATGACTAGATTTGGTTTTGACTGAAGTTATTTTAGGGTTTTTTTCTCGGATTGGCTAATGTTCTGAGTAGGAGGCTTTGAGTTTCTAAGAACTCTAGAGATGTATTGTCTTGTTATTTCAGCATCTTCGGAAGGTAAACTGAAGATGGCTTCTTCAGTTTGACAGATGATTGTCTCTAACCGCGGAAATCTTTCCGAACATATATATTTATATATATATATATATATATATATATATATATATATATATATATATATATATATATATATATATACATATATATATACATATATATATATATATATATATATATATTAATATATATATATATATATATATATATATATATAGAAAAGGAGTACGACCGTCAATCCAATATAAATTAAGGAATACTCGAAGAGTGGTGGGTTTCTCGGTCAAAGTGGAGAAATAAAAGACAAAGAAGGTGGCTACTTCATCTATTTATTGAAGACTTTTCGCTTTCTAATCAGAAAGCATCATCAGTTCATCTAAAAAGAACAACATGAAAAACCAAACATCCATAGAAAAGTTATTACATGTTTGTTACCTTAAAAAGAAATTACTCAATGATATTAAATGTGTGAAAAAGCTTACACATGGACAATGGACATTTTGAGATCAAGTTGTATAAACAATTAATTGAAGCTAGGTACAGTTTACAAATTAACAAACTTAGCACAGCAAAAGAACATGTGGTAATCGTACATGTATATAAAAAAAATTTTTGTAAAAAACTTAAGTAAAAACCATTAATATTAATATGCAGAGAACTAAAAAGATCATAAGATGCACTTTCAACAGTATATTATTAGTTAAATTTAATTTTGACTTTAGGTAACATTATTGAATAGATTAAGATTGAAATATAATATTTAAAAGTAAAATGAAGTTACCAGTCTTTAGCTTATTAGGTGCTGCAGGTAAATGAAAGCAACAGGTATAACACCCACGCCAACAACGTGAATAGACAGTGGCCTTGAGGTCAAAATATGACAGAACAGCAAGGCGAAATACCAACCTCTAGTGCAATAGAGCGGTACATTTAAAGAATATGATAAATTTGAGTGACAACTTGTCAGTAAAAAACCAAAAAATGAAAGGAAAAGGTGGTTAAGATCACCATTTTCCCTCCAGTGATTGGTTGAGAAAACCAATGAACAAAGCAAGCGAGGTCAATCCAAAATATCATATATTATAAAATCTACGTTGTAACTGGTTAGCCAGCCAACAGGTGAAGATTGATTCAACTTCCACAGTCCAAGGTTCATAGCATTTGGAACTGAGATTGAAAAAGATTCTATGAATCAGTTTCAATTAAAAAATTTTATTAAAGAATTCAATCAAAAAACAATTATTTAATATATGTAAATGTAATATTGATAAAATAAATAATAAAATGTAAGTTGAATGAATCTAAGTTAAATAAAGAAAGAAAATATTATTGTATTTTTATTTTAAATTATTTAATATGAAAATATGATAAAAATTTATCTTAGGGGACAATTTTAAAGTAAACAACATATTAAGCCTAATTCTGTAAAATTAATGCATGATAAATTTGGCTCAAGTTACTAATGTCAATGTTCTCTTATTAAGAGCATTGGGGTATTTAAGTATTGAACACATTTCCAAAAACTGTCTTTTAACGAGATTGCGTTCATTGCCAAGAATCTTAACTTCATTAAAGTCCACTTTGTGCTTAGTGCTAATAACATGCTGGGCAAGAGCACAAGTAAGCTTAGATAAGTTGATATCACTGCGGTGTATCGTAAGACGCCCTCTCAGTGAACTCCCTGTCTGACCGATGTAACATGAGTCACACTCAGCACAAGGTATATGATAGATGACATTTACTTGTTCCAGAAGGGACAAGGGTGTTTTAGTTTTAGAAAACAAATTTCTGACAGTCTTAGCATTCTTAACTGCAATTTTATCAGGTAACTTATTCTGTTTGTACAGTTTAACGAGTTCTTCAGTAACTTAAGGAAAATAAGGTAGAGATGAGTAATGAGCAGTTGGAGTCCCAAGTACAGTATTAGGCAGAACAGTGTTATTAATGGAATTATTTGATATTATTCTAAGTTGGTCACCATTGGGTATGTCATTTAAAGAGGAAACATAGCTTTGTAAGAAAAGGTATTTATTAATAAGGGAGGATGGATAGGAATTCTCAATCAAAATATTTTTAGTAAATTGAAGGGATTCCCTTCGATTAACCGGATGTGTTAGTTTATTTAGCCTGCAGCTTATATATAGATATAGTTATATAGCTATAAATTAAACCTAATTAAAGCTTTACTTTTATTTTACTGAAAAACTTGCTAAACTGTACAAACAGAATAATGTACCTGTTAAAATTGCAGTTAAGAATGCTAAGACTGTCAGAAATTTGTTTTCTAAAACTAAAACACCCTTGTCCCTTCTGGAACAAGTAAATGTCATCTATCATAATATACCTTGTGTTGAGTGTGACTCATGTTACATAGTTTAGACAGGGAGATCACTGAGAGGGCGTCTTACGACACACCGCAGTGATATCAACTTATCTAAGCATACTTGTGCTCTTGCCCAGCATGCTATTACCACTAAGCACAAAGTGGACTTTAATGAAGTTAAGATTCTTGGCAATGACCCCAATCTCGTTAAAAGACAGTTTTTGGAAATGTGTTCAATACTTAAACACCCTAATGCTCTTAATAAGAGAACTGACATTAGTAGCTTGAGCCAAATTTATCATGCATTAATTTCACAGAATTAGGCTTAATATGTTGTTTACTTTAAAATTATCCCCTAAGGTTTATTTTTATCATATTTTTATATTAAATAATTTCAAATAAAAATAAAATAAAATAATATTTTCTTTATTTAACTTAGATTCATTCAACTTATATTTTATTAATTATTTTGTCAATATTACATTTACATATATTAAATAATTGTTTTTTGATTGAATTGTTTAATAAAAATTTTTAACTGAAACTGATTCATAGAATCTTTTTCAATCTCAGGTCCAAATGCTATGAACCTTGGACTGTGGAAGTTGAATCAATCTTCACCTGTTGGCTGGCTAACGAGTTACAACGTAGATTTTATAATATATGATATTTTGCATTGACCTAGCTTGCTTTGTTCATTGGTTTTCTCAACCAATCACTGGGGGGAAATGGTGAATGCTGTCATACTTTGACCTCAAGGCCACTGTCTTTTCACGTTGTTGGCGTGGGTGTTATACCTGTTGCTTTTATTTACCTGCAGCACCTAATAAGCTAAAGACTGGTAACTTCATTTTACTTTTAAATATTATATTTCAATCTTAATCTATTCAATATTGTTACCTAAAGTCAAAATTAAATTTAACTAATAATATACTGTTAAAAGTGCATCTTATGATCTTTTTAGTTCTCTGCATATTAATATTAATGTTTTTTACTTAAGTTTTTTACAAAAATTTTTTTTATATACATGTACGATTACCACATGTTCTTTTGCTGTGCTAAGTTTGTTAATTTGTAAACTGTACCTAGTTTCAATTAATTGTTTATACAACTTGATCTTAAAATGTCCATTGTCGTAAGCTTTTTCACACATTTAATATCATTGACTGCTACATGTCTTTTTAAGGTAACAATCATGTAATAACTTTTCTATGGATGTTTGGTTTTTCATGTTGTTCTTTTTAGATGAACTGATGATGCTTTCTGATTAGAAAGCGAAACGTCTTCAATAAATAGATGAAGTAGCTACCTTATTTTTTTTTATTTCTCCACTTTGACCGAGAAACCCACCACTCTTCGAGTGTTCCTTAATTTATATTGGATTGACGGTCGTACTCCTTTTCTATATATATATATATATATATATATATATATATATATATATATATATATATATATATATATATATATATAGAAAAAAAAAAAAAAGAAAAAAAAAATTAATCTTTGCAGATTAGTTAAATAGTAAACTCTTAAATATTGGGGAAATCTGCAAGAAAGACTCTAATGTGTATCAATTGTTTCGCCGAACGTTTTTCGCGAAAACGTTCGGCGAAAAAATTGATACACATTAGAGTCTTTCTTGCAGATTTCCCCAATATTTAAGAGTTTACTATATATATATATATATATATATATATATATATATATATATATATATATATATAAATATATATGTTCGGAAAGATTTCCGCGGTTAGAAACAATCATCTGTCAAACTGAAGAAGCCATCTTCAGTTTACCTTCCGAAGATGCTGAAATAACCAGACAATACATCTCTAGAGTTCTTAGAAACTCAAAGCCTCCTACTCAGAACATTAGCCAATCCGAGAAAAAAACCCTAAAAGAACTTCAGTCAAAACCAAATCTAGTCATTCTTCCCGCCGATAAAGGTAACGCCACCGTCATCCTTAACACTTCGTTTTACAATAATAAACTCTTAAATCTCGTTAATAATCCAGACTACAAACCAATTCCTTAGAATTCAATAACCTATCTGGAGAAAACAACAAAAGCCATTATTAATAAAACCTCTCTTCCTGTTGACATAAAACAGCCTCTAAAAAAGTCTTCCAGAACACCTCGAATATATGGCCTTCACAAACCCGATATTTCTCTACGTCCCATCGTCAGTGCATACAATTATTGCCCTACACAACCATTGGACAAGTATTTGGCAAAAACCCTACAACCTTTCGCCAAAAATGCTTCATCATTCGTCAAAAACTCTTTTCATTTCATAGAACTTCTTAAACAGTAACCTATATCACCGTCAGACATTCTAGTAAGTTTCGATATTGTCTCACTATTTACAAACATTCCTATAGATGAAACTCTAAACATTCTGAAAACTAAATACAGTATCCAACAAGACCACTTATCTCTCATTAAACATGAATTAACAAATTATTGTGTTTTTATACGTGTGTCTCGTAACTTGGAACCTTTTTATTATTAATTTTTCGAAAAAACAGTTAGTTTTTTATAAAAATCTCTGCATGCTTTAAAACCCAAGATGCAACCATCAAATATGAAATTTTAATAATAATATATTATGTGGTAAGTAAAAAAAATATGTTTTCCGCTCAAGATTAGCCTTTATATTTCACTATATCGAAAATTATTATAAAGAATTTTATTTTGGTTATCTACCTAGTGGATAACCATAGCGAAGCTTACTTAAGCTATGTTGTTGGCCACCCGCCTTTGTTGAGCTGGAAGCACCCCTCTTTTCGCTTCCAGAAACTTCAACACTAGTCTGTTCCACCTTTTTGGTTAGTCTAGAGCCATTTTTATAGAAATCTGCCATGGGTCGTTGTGCTTAAGAGCCAACGAACTGTACCTGGTGTCGATTCATTCAAGTCGAGCATCTAGTTTCATTTGGAAGGTAAATATGTGCCACACTTTAGCGTGTTTGCACTCATAAACAGAACTTGAAATAGTTTTTGGTTATGATTTTTGTTTGTTTTTTTTTTTGTTTGATTCACTGAAGTTGAAATAGACTTTAACATATTTCAGGCTACCCCTTGATACTCACCCTGTTACCATAGCTAGAAAATGCTACGGTTGTTCCTGTTTGTCTAGTTTTCGCTCTTATGTGGGGATATTTTAGCATTTCCATTTCACTCCGTATATAATAAAATACCGAAAAAGATTTTTAATCTTGTTGCGTCTCTAAGATATAAGCATTTTCGAGTCTGTTTATAATAATTTTAATTGCTATTTCGCTTGATCTTGATACCGCCTATATATTTGCGCGTCAAATAAATATGAATATTTCCACATAGCGAGTGGACCCGCTGCCAAAGGCAGTCGGTTTTATTGTTTCAGTCCAGATTTTCTTGATATTCGTTATCGTCGTTCATTGTTCGTCTTTGTCATCGGAAATTAGTTAGTCAGCAGTGAAAAAGAAGAAGATGTTGGGTTCTGAACGGAAGAGGTGATTCTCGGCAGATAGTTTAAAAAAACCGGCAAAATTTTCGTTTAGTTTCATAAGTTAGAAGGAGGTGAATTTAATCTCAAAATTTTATTTGGCAGTCTTTGTTTAGTGAGTTAGTTAATCACTATGGTTTGTTGTACGATGTATTTCATGCAAAGGGATTTGAAAAAAGTTTGTGTGGTACAGTGTGTTTTTTTTGTATCCAACTGCAATGTAATAAACTTTCTTAATCACTTAAAACGATCATTAAAACGAAATTGTCAGTCATTAAAGCAAAATAGTTTTTGTTAAAATTTTCTAAGTAAAATAAACATTCTTCGTTAAAATACTGAGATTTGTTTTCATGACAAATTAAAAGGTTATAAATAAATATGCGTTTTATGGATCAGCTAAGTGTCATATTTTATTTTTCTTTTAAATAAAATTGACCTTGATAATTAATTGATAATTCAGAAAAGTTTGATATTTCATTTCGACATATGACAGTCAGTATTATCGTTTTTCTGTTATTTGGTATATAACTAAAATTTTAAATTCGTTTTGTTAAAAGGTTAAACGCAATGTAAGGTTTGTTGATAAATTTAAATAATTTTAGTTGTAATAACTGTTTATGTGAAATAAAAATAAATATGTAATGTTTCTCTGTAAACCAGGAGTTTAAAATTATTTCTTTTAAAATATATTCACCTTTAAAATTTTTCAGGAAAGAAAGGCCTGTCTTTCTAACCAGCAAGGGGATTTTTTTAAACGGCGTCAATTTTAAGTAGTTTATGAATCTTCTTGTATATTGTTGACCGGAAAATCTCTGTAGGTAAAACATCAACATATTATTACATTTTTTATTAAAAACCAGTTTGAATAGGGGACTTTTTAGCTTCTAAACAACTAAACATTTATATTAACTTTGATATTTGTTATGTCACATGCTTATAAGTAATCTTAATGAAAAGCTGGAGAAAAAAACAAAACTTTCTATAACCATTAAGAACTAAGATAGTATTTTATTCTTAAAATCATATTTCCAATATTTATTAACATTAAGATCTAAAAATTGAAAAGATTTTAAATAAGATCTACATTTTATGATCCAAGTTATGGATGGCATGTACAGTAAAGAAGTAAAAAACTAAAACCCATTAAAATAATGGTATTCGTAAAATACCGCCATGAAAAAGTGAAGGTAAGAATTGTCTGAGCTTCGTTTTGAAGCTCGCCTGCAAATTTTTTTTATCTCGGCTTCTGTGGCACGTAGAATCTTCATTTTTTACTGGGGTAGCTTAACCAAATAATAAGAATTGTGCTATTTTGACTATCGGAAAATCATGGAAAAATAAATAATTAAATGTTTTCATAAAAAAGTTATTGAATTTTACTATTATATCGTAAGTAATATTTAAATTTTACTGGTAAGTGTATATTATTTATATAAATATATATTAATTATTATAAATTAATAAAATACCTTTAATATTGATAGTTTTGTTTCTACAAATAATTAATTTTATTATGATTTCATTTAATGAAGATAAGTGAATAATAAGTATAAATAATATTTTTGTAGTTCACCCCTCCACTTTTCCGTGACGGTATTTTACAATTACTATCACTTTAAAGACATAACTTTTTACTCCGTCTCGGTATACGAGTGTACCACTTATAAAATGAAAAATAAGATTTAGACCTTTGTTTATAATCTATTCAATTTTCAGCTCTTAAAGATGTTATCTTGGTTCTATTAGTCATAGGTTTTGTATTTTTTGAAAAAATACAATAAAAAAATTTTTTCGGCAAAATTAAGTAGTACCTAGTCTTTCGATTTTGGACATTGTCGGTAACAGTAACTGTATTTAATTTCTAGTTAATTTAACTAATAGGACTGAAGATTCATATATATAACTAAGGTCCATTTGGCATGTTGTTATATTAGATTTTTCTATTTTATTGTATTCTATTGGTTAAATCCTATCATTTGATAGGCTTTACGTCACTACTGGACCAATTAGAACGAAGATACAATCGGTAGGTGCAATATATTATGACCCGTTACTTTGACCGAAAATTGACTATTTCGACGTGGGTAATATTGTATTCAACAGCGACGCCAAATTTATAATGCCAAAATGATTGTTAATGAAAGTGGGGTATACATTTTTTTTATTGCGGTAGTGAGTAAACGGTAAAACATTTAACTAAATATATATAATATTTTCACTACACCATCATTTTAGACTTAAACATTTTCTGGAACAAACTCAAATAACCTATTATGAGATAAAAAAAGAAAACGGATATTTTAAAGTACCAACACGACATCAAATTTCTAACTATTGAGATAAAAAGTACAGGAAAAAAGTTATTAAGGTCTTGTAAGTGGCATCGATATACAGACGTTACTTTGCAAGACGATGCTAAATTGGTGGTAAAAGCATGGTGTATCGATGCCAAAATGATAGCAGGATGTATATATATTATATATATATATATATATATATATATATATATATATATATATATATAGTTTGTTTTATTTTCTTGAACCTAATATTTATATTTTTTGAGAAAACTTTCTTGAGAATGAAAATGTTCTTTATCTTGGTTGAAGTTTTGGCAGGTTTCCCATATCTTTATCAAACATAAACATAATTTATCACAAAAACAATTCGACAATTTTAAAAATTTATTGTTATTTCAAATGTCCACTTATCAACAATTTGCTTATATTAATAATAATAATAATAATAAATTTTATTTCATGTCTCTTTTGTGGTTTATAGCGTTTAGGCACTGTTTTATGTGTATTGTTTCGTATATTTCCCTTTTCTGTGTTTTGTTCTACTTTTAGAATTTTTGTTTGCTCAAAGCTGAAAGTGTAATCTTGTTTTTTATGTTTGGTAAGAGCTATAGTATTCCTTTCATCATATTTATGTAAGTTTAATCTAGATATAGGTGTTGACTTGTTTGATCAATATAAACTCCTTGTCAGTCTTTACATGGAATTTTATATACTACGTGTAGGGGAGTTTAAGTTACTATCCTTTTAAGTTTGATAAAATATTTATTACTAAAGTTATAACCTTTATAAGCTAGTTGAATATTATATTTAGCAAATAAATATTTAAATTGTTCAGAAAGACCTTTTATGTATGGCAAGGTTAAATAGGTATTTGGATTGGGTTTATTACTTGTTGAATTATTAGTTTTATTGTAATATCTATAAATTCTAAGTTAAAAGGTTTTGTGTATAAGATGTGAGGATAATTGTTTTTTAACAGTGCTTGTTTTGCTTTGCTCATTGCCTGTTCTCTGTATTCTATATCTGACAATTGTATCGTTCTATCAGCAAGACCGATTACTACCGACTTTTTTTGTTAAATGGGATGATGCGAATTAAAATTAGTATATCTTGCAGACCAAGTGTTTTTAGTGTAACATTCTGGGTGAATTATTTTATTCCTTCTGTGTAGTGTAAGGTCAAGAAAACTAATTTTACAATTGTTTTTCACTTGTAGTTTTTGATGGTAGCTATTAAATTTTTCTATTATCTATTTAGTTGATCAGATTGTATAGCCAATATGCAGGCATATAAATATTTGTAATACAATGATAATATAAATTTTAGTGAAGTAATCACAGATTCTTCGAGATCTTCCATAATGATTTGGACGATTACACTAGAAAAGCTTGCTCCCTGCACATCTGTCTGTTTATTTGTTGTTTGTGTAAAGAAAATATGTCGATTTTAGTGTTATTTCTATAATTTCTTGGAAGTCATCAACGGAGATATTATGTAGTATATTTTTTATTTCATCCCATTTCTTTTATACAACTTTTTAACCAATGATATGGGTATGTTAGTATAAAGTGATATTACATCTAAAGAGACTAATATATGATTTTTTGGTAGTTTAATGTCTTTATTTTTTCTTTGAAATAAAATAAGTCTTTAACATATAATAGTTATTTTTAATAAAAACATTTGTCAATATGTTTTTTTAAATATTTCGATAATCCATTAAATTGGAGCATTATTTATTTTTATTTTTTTAGCTGTGTCCAATATCAAATCTTCAGAATTCATATCCGAAATTGGACAGTATAATTTTATCACCCAGTAGACCGAATGAATTTATTTGTTATTAAATACACACACGTAGTTAATTAGGTTACATACACATTTGGTCAATTATCAATAATATAATTTGGACATCAGTCAAAAGTGCTGACAAAAGTTAAACAATTTACATAAATTAGATACACATATCACGCGAGGTCCGCGAATATATTGACCCAATTAAAACTTATATAAAACTAAGATCTCTTGCCTAGAGAAGCATTCAATCAATATTCACTCAACAAACTTGATAGTCTTCAACGATCAACTTCATCAGTCTCTACTCAAAGTAATCCCGGGTCAACACCCATAGTATACGTCTCATCAATAAACTCTGCTACTATTATTTGGTGTTTCCATTACAACTGAACGAACATCTTCACTGAGCCAACGAAGGGGAATTTGTTTAAGCTGTTCCATATGAGATATATTATTTTTTCCCATTTACTTATTCATTCGTTATTTTGTTTTTGCATAGTAGAATCATTTTTTATTTCTTGATATATGCTTCTATCACTGAGTAGATCATTCATTTTGGTGTTATAATGTACTTCTTCCATGATAACTATTTTGTTGCTTTTGTCTGCTTTTAGAATCAATAAATTGGAGTTTTGGTTTAAAAAAAAACAAACAAAATCTTTTTGTTTACTGGCGGCAATAATTTCAAAACTGTTCTGACAGTTTTTGCCTCATACCGTTCTGATAGTCTTCATTTGTCGTACTTAGTGGAGAGGCTCTTCATGCTTGTTCTTGGTCGATGAATATGTGAGGTGAGCAAGACCGAGTAAATGCTAGGGGCAATAACAGATAGAGAGGCGAGATTGTTGAGATCCGGAGTTGATTGTCGGATATCACTGCCATATTTTCCTCTATACATACCGTATTGGTAGAAGGTTAAAGGTACAAAGAACTTATGTAAGTTAATATATTCAGAAATACATAACACACCAAGGGCATGTCTGCTCATTTGAAACTTCACTAAATTTAATTCTGTTCCAAAATTGATTACTAAGGATCTTGCAACAGCGAAAGTGAAAATTTCCACCAAACGAGGATCCACTTCTGTTAGAATATCCTCTGATTACTTTTCCAGTGACGAAGATAACCTTCCGACAGATGAAATTTGAAACTTCATCAGCCGAAGCAACAAAAAGAACGGACAACTCATTATTGAATACGACGCAATTTCCCACAATACTGTATGCGACAGCATGGATACAAACAAGTAAGGTGGCGGACTATTAAAATACTTGCTTGCTTGTAAGATATACATTATTAACAAAGTAACAGACCCACATTTACTACTTTAACTAGAAAAGAGGTACTGTATATCACCCTAACTAGTTGCTTTATAACAAATATAATTTAAAGCTAGCATGTTTCTGATGAAGCCTCAATGTTGGATCGCAGTGGTTGCATTTCGAGGTTAAGGCGGAGTGCAAGTAAGGCTGAAAAAAACTAACTGATATTCATGCAAGAATAAATTAAGGTTAATTATACGATTGAAACCGCACATAAGCTCAACACAGCCTCGCACTGGTTGAATCATACGATAATAACATCATAATTAAACAACATAAGTTGTTGTTAAGCTTGTCCCATAAATAAAAAAAGCCTTCAATAGAGATATGCCTTAGTTAAACCAGTAATTAGGAAAATTAAAGGCTAGTGCAAGCGAAGCCTTCAACAAAATCAAAAATTTAGATGATTGATTGATTCGACCATTACTTGATGGAAATTCATTTTATGTAACAATAAAACACTGAAAACTTTGTTTTCGAAACTTCAACAAAATTTATTATAAAATCTTATCACTACAGCCGTTTCGGCAAAGTGCCTTTCTCAAGTGATCTATTTTTAGTATGCGTTTACACTTACTACTACGTCTTACACTACTACGTCTTTAACGAAATAGGTTGAGGAGGGGAGAACTGTTTGTCTCAAGTTGGTCATTCAGAATTATGTCTGTGTTTTTTAATTTGTTAATTTCCATAGATTTTAACAAAGATAGCTTGATGCCTTTATTTTGAATGTGAAGAATTTAAAATTCGTCTTTAAAAGAATGAATATGATCTAGAAAGTGAAGTGCGTAAGTAGAATGTAGAAAGTTCTGCTATTCGTTTATTAAAATGTCTACCAGTTTGACCGGTGTAAATTTTTGGGCAGACAACAACTTAGGCAAATATATTATAAACAACAAGAGCCAAAATAAAAAGCACCTACACAGTGGTGTATACAAACTTAAATGTGACGACTGTCCAAAAATTTACATCGGTCAAACTGGTAGAAATTTTAAAATTTTAATAAATGAATAGCAGAACATAAAAGGGCTTTCAATAATAGAAAAACAGATTCTACATACGCACTTCGCCTTCTAGATCATAATCATTCTTTTATTGGCGAATTTCAAATTCTTCACATTAAAAATAAAGGCCTTAAGCTATCTTTGTTAGACTATGGAAATTAACAAATTAAATAACACAGACATAATTCTGAATAACCCAATTGAGACAAACAGTTCTCCCCTCCTCAATCTATTTAGTTAAAGACTATAAAGTGTAAACGCATACGAAAAATAGATCGCTTGAGAAAGGCACTCTGCCGAAACTGCTGTAGTGATGAGATTTGATAATAAATATTGTGCAAGTTTTAAAAACAAAGTTTTCAGTGTTTTATTGTTACAAAAATTTAGATAATTGGGAGAACTACAAAATACTTTAACAAAATGTAACGCAGAGTTAAGAGGGTGTAAAAGAAAAACATGAAGGGAATTTTTTCGTTCGGGAGTACCAATTTAGCCCTCGTAGTTGACATTTTAAAAGTTATCCCGAGAGACCACTCTCGGGATTTTCCAAATGATTTTCCATCCAGATGATGAAATTTTGAATACTCACTTTCTTTAGTCAACATTATTTTATTGGAGGTAAATAATAGAATAAGCTATCAACAATTTTAAGCCCTACAAGTCTTGTGAGGACAATACAATCTTTTCAGCACTGCTATAGCAGGAAATAGATTTACTACTGAAATAAACAGGGGTAGAATATTTCTATATAGGTATAATAGATCTTAGGTTATACTCCAAAATAATGGCAACAGGTCAGTATCTGCTTTATTCCAAAGAGTAGCTAACGCCTTTCAAGAAATAAAAATACAGTAATTTTTAAAATTGAGTTTCCATCAAATCACTACAAATGTAATTATGATATAGCATACTGTTATGTTTAAGATTTAAAATTTTCTGCGTTTGATTTACTCTAATTATATTGTTATATTTGCTAATAACTATTTAACCTACCAGTATATATTTAAAATTTGCTAAGTGGAATTTTGAAAGAAATTTTAGAATTCAAAACGTATAAATGTCAATATTTCTATGACGCAGAGGTATACATCCGGATCATATTATTACTCAAGACAATGCTAAATCGAATCCTAATAGGATTAAAGCCTTATCAGAATATCCAGTTTCTACTCGTTCCAAGGTAATAAAACGTTGAAACATTAAAAAACTTGATAGGTTAAGATATTTAGGTAATTAGTATATACAAATTAAATGGAGATTTAGAACGATATTTCTATTAATAGAAATAATATTTTAATAATAAAGTATCATTGAACAAAAAAAACTATATTTTACTTAATATACACACATCAACATAATCTAAGGGACACTTATATTAATAGCTTTAAATCGATATTGGCTGCAAATACAAAAATAAATTTATGTTTTTAATCTTTTTTGTTGTTTTGTCGATTATTATACTACGTTATTGCAGATAAGAATGGCAATAAAAAATTTAACAAAACTTCAATATGCATTTTTTGGCTATAAGATAAAAAGTAATATTTCTTTATCGGTACTTGATTTTTTATGTCTATGTGGATTTTTATTTATTACCAATAATGGAGAGACATCATTTAAATCGCGAAACGCAGTGGTGTGCTATCAAGATGCTCAAGCTAGTAGAAGTCAAAGAGACGTTGCTGAGATCCTCCACACATACAGAATTGTCATTAACCGTTTGTAGATAAGGTGTAAAGAACCTGGTAATGTTGCTGATCGTCATACAGGTCGTACAAGAATAACTAGCTAGACTGAAGACCGTTTTATTAGGTTGCAGGATTTGCGAGATCGCACTGTAACTGCATCACAATTACAAATGAGGCTGCAAAGTACCCATCAGGTGTTTGGAAGTGGTCAAACCATTAGAAATAGACTGCACGAAGTAGGGCTAAATGCTCGAAGACCTGTGAGAGAGCCTGTGTTATCCAGAGGACAAGAGAGAGGCTCATCGTCTTCAGTAGGCAAAAGAACACGCAAATTGGGTTAGACGTAAGTGGACCTCTACTTTGTTCACAGATAAGTACCGATTTGGATTTGTACCAGATACACGACGGACAACAATTTAAAGACGATCTGGCAATGCTGAACGATTGGCCAACGTGCAGGAGGTTCATAGACAGCAAGGCGGCAGTATAATATGTATGGAGTGGCATCACTCTTGGTGGAAGAGCCAATCTCGTTTGTTTGGAACGGTTTTTAAATGCAACAGACTACCGCGATATAATTCTTAAATCTGCCGTTGTACCCTTTACATAACAAGCTGATTCCCAATTTCAATTATTGCACAACAATGCACGTCCGCATACTGCGAAGGACGTGCGAACATTTGTCGAAGATAATGAAATTGAAGTTTTATTGAGCATGGATGAAACATATTGGGCAGACGCATTTTACAACAAAATATTACGTTCAATAAAAAACAGCAACAAGGCCCTAAGCCTTTTAATGGAGAGGAACATACCGCAGAAAAACATTGACCATCTAATCATGAGTTTGCCTTACAGATGTTGGACAGTAACCAACAACCGTGGAGGTCATACACTATACTAATTTAACCGTAACACTGCTTTGTTGAGAGTTGAGGGGCAACAAATTAATTTTTGATTTTTCTTGCTACCATTTTTTGACTTATGTTCTCTTTTAATTTTCTTAAGAGGTATTGCGATAATTTTAAGAAAAAATGTTTATTTTATATTCGCGACACTTTGTTTATAACTTTTTATTAAAAATATTTGAAATAAATTATTTGAAATCCTTCTGTAATATCGCATTTTGTTTTTGTCCTCTACATTATTTTGATGTGTATACATTTAATCTAAGACCTTGCGATTGGAATGAGCGATTGATCCATAGATAAATTTCAATCAATCAACATTTTTCAAAGTTAGCGATTAATACCTTCCTTCGAAAAGTCATTAATAATTTAACTTTATTTTATCTTCCTATGATAAAAGTCAGTATTTGCTTATTATATTACATTACAATTATTATTATTATTACAAATCGCTATTCCTGTATTCTAAAAATTGACTAACCCCTTAATAAACACACATACACACATACACACACATACACATACATACACACACAAATATATATATATATATATATATATATATATATATATATATATATATATATATATATATATATATTTATATATATATATTCACTCCGCCAAAAAAGTATCGCATCACCTGCATGAAACTGCAAATTTTGTATTAAAAATAATTTGAAACATGCATTTTTTACTGTTTTTTTTTTTGTTTTTAAGGTACCTAACAAATATATAAGAAAAATGCAGAATGTACGAAAAACAAAGGTTTTATTTAATTCATTTCATAAATTAGAAGTAAGCGCGCAAACAGCATTGAATAAAAAAAATAAAAATCAGAAGTCATGATAATTTAGTAAGACGTATTGCCTCCCCTAGCTTTTATAATATCTAGACAACGTTGTAGTATACTTCCAATTAATCTTCTTAGATAATCTTGATCGATATTATCCCATTCTACGGTTAACAACCGTTGCAGGTCCTGAAGATTAGCTAGCGTCACATTACTAGATCTCACCCTTCTGTAAAGATGGTCCCAAACATGTTCTATTGGATTTAAGTCCGGGCTGTGTGCTGGCCAATTCAAAACTTGTAAAATTACCTCTTGAAGGTACTCGGTAACGATTCTTACGATGTGTGGGCGTGCATTGTCATGCATTAAAATAAAGTTATTACCAATAAATAGGGCGTATGTAACAATATGCATCGCCAAATTTCTCTAATGTACCTATCAGCCGTTAAGGATCCTCCATCTAGCTGTACCAATTCCGTTTGACCCCTAAGAGATATTCCGCCCCAGAGCATAATAGATCGTCCTCCAAAGTTTGTCGCCGGTATTAGGTTGGATTGAAAATAACGCTCGCCATCTCGTCTATAAACTGGTATTCTTCGATCCGAAGTGTATAAACAAAATCTTGACTCATCCGTAAAGAGTATGTTACCCCAGTCGTCGATATTTCAGTTTACGTGCTCTCTTGCAAATGTTAGACGCACTATACGGTGTTCCCTTGTAAGTCTCGGGGCAGTGGCAGCTACTCTGGCCCTAATTCCAGACTGTCTTAAGATGTGCCTAACAGGTTCTAAAGACACACGTACAACTTACATTTCGAGTCTTGGCTAAGTCATGTTGAAATTGACTTGCAGTCACATGTTTTCGACGCAAAGCCTGGAGGACTAAAAATCTATTGTTCACATGCGTAGTTGCTCTTGGCCGACCTGTTACAGCTCGTCTTTCATAAAGACCAGTCTCTCGGTACCTTACACCCAGTAAATTTGCCACATATTTCTGAGTTCTTTCGTCTTCAATGAGGGAAATTATTCTAACCACTTCATCTCTCGTTAAATTTAAATTTATATTGTCACTGTTCTCGTACACTCGCATTAACTGACCAATCGGCGAGCGGGAAACATCTCCAAACACGGGAAAAATTGTTCATTGGTTGAAATAAGGGTTATTCCAACTTTTGAGCAATTTAAAATTTCCCATTGGTCGATTTTACGGGAAGTCCACTTTCATACGTCATAATCCCTAAAGACAAAGGATTTTCGTGTATAAAAGAAGGTGGATTTTCTGTAGTCGGCCAGTTCGATCTCACCCTCGTATTTTAAGACTCTAGGTTCGGTGCTAGTTACCCACCTAGAATCTGCCCTTTATTTACCATTTTTGATATTTGATTTATATTGATATTTATGTGAATTTTGATATATATATATATATATATATATATATATATATATATATATATATATATATATTGTTTTGTGCTATTTTTCTGTACTTTCTGCTGTGGAATTTCTTTTATAGATCATGCACAGAGAAAGTGCCCATTTACTTCGCTATATTATTATTGCATTTTTTAACCTGTCGAATACAGTTGTTGCGATATTTCTACTCGTAGATCATACGCTCAAATATATTCTCATTTTTGCTATTTTATTATTGCTGTTATTTTATTTGTTGAAATATTCGTTGCGATATTTCTCCCAGGAGATCATACGCTTGGTGTATTCCATTTCTCTGCTATGTTATTATTGCATTTATTTGTTTTAAATATATTCATTGCGATATCTCTCCGTACGGAGACCACACGCTTTGAAATATTTACCATTTTCTATTTTGTACTTGTGATCTATTTCCGTAAGTTAAAGAGACACAAGAATTTCGAGGATTCCTTTTTTTAGGATTTTATTTGTATATACAAATATATCATTTCTATATTTCTTTTTTTATCGTTGTGCAGATAACGCTCTCGTGGTACTTCTATTTCTCATAGACTAAGTACAAGAGGCGTTTGCACTTATAAAATTTCGAACTGCATTCTTATTTGTCACTCACATTTTCGATATATACATTTTGTACATTGTGTCTGAGGTTTATTGTGGCATTTTTCCGAAAAAATTCCGAAGAAAATTTCCATTTTAATAGTAATTACTTTCAAATACCACACCGAGCCCTGGTGCAATCCTACTTTCACATGAAATTTATCAGTGTCTCCTACACCTGTCTAACAATAGTTATTACTTCCTCATAAATGTCTCTCACAATCTTCACGTACTCACAGGGAAAACTTTTTTTGAGTAAATCATTAAAATAAATTCCATATAAGTGTTTTTTTCTTTATTTCTTTATTTTTCGTCAACTTTATTATAGCGAAAATTGCGTCTGTTGTTAATCTAGTCTTGCATAAAACCAAATTAATTATCGGATATTTGGTTTTCTTCACGTATCCGTCTATCAATTACTCTCTCCCAAATTTTTAAAGTGTGGTAAAGTAGTTTTATAGCCCTATAATTTGGGCATTGTTGTATAGCAATCGTCTAGATTATTATATATCACTTCCATAATTCTATGAGCCAAACCTGTTAACCAACTTGTTCTTGTCTCCCCTAAAGCTGTCCATACTTCTCCAGGAATATCATCTGGTCCAACTGCTTTACTTATTTTTATTTTTTAAGTGCTTGAACAAGTTTCTTGTTTGTCATTTTAGTGGCCATTGCTGTTACTGTCTCCGTTAGCGCAACTGTTTTTCTGTTAAAATCTTTTACTTTCTTTGCTGTATGTTTGGCTGTTATAAAGGGTGATTCATTTAGAGGTACTTTTTTCAACAAGAAAAAAACAATGAAAAAAATAAATTTTATTTGAAAATATTTATTATCATACAATTTCTTTACAATTACTTCTTAAAGATAATTTCTTTTAAATTTTGACCATGACTACGATTAAGTTGGTTCATTTTGAAGTTCCAATTCTCGATGACTCGTTCCAGCATTTCGATTGGTATTTCACCAATGCCTCGAGTAATATTGGCCTCCAATGCCTCAATCGTATCTGGTTTATTCATATAGACTTTGGACTTTAGGTAGCCCCAAAAGAAAGAGTCTAGAGGTGAGATGTCACAGGATCTAGGCGGCCAATTCACTGGTCCAAAGCGTGAAATAATTTGTTCACCGAATTTCTCGCAGTAAAGCTATGCTTTCATGGGCTGTATGTCAAGTGGAGCCATCTTGTTGGAACCAAATGTCGCCGAGATCACGAGCTTTTATTTCAGGTACCAAATAGTCTATTATCACGGCACGATAACGGTCTCCATTCACAGTAACATTCTGACCGGCCTCTGTTTTAAAGAAATATGGACCAACGATTCCACCAGCCCATAAACCACACCAAACAGTTGTTTTTTTCAGGGTGTAATGGCAACTCTTGAACCTCTTTGGGTTGTTGATTACCTCAAATACGGGCATTTTGTTTATTAACGTACCCATTAAGCCAAAAATGGGCCTCGTCTGAAAACAAAAATTTTCTCGAAAACAGTGGATCTTCTGAAAGCTTATCAAGAGCCCATCGACTGACTCGGAAGGTCGATCGGCTTCAGCTCTTGCACTTATTGAATTTTGTATGCTTTTAAAAAAATCCTTATGTAAAATATCCTAAATTGTTGCATATGACAAACCAAGCTGTTGAAAACGGCGACGAATCGATTCTTCATTATTTTCGAGTACACTATATATTACCGCTGAATGTGGTCTATGTGGTCGCGTGCTATCCAATAATGAAAACTGGGTTTCAAACTTACTAATCGTAAAGCAAATTGTACGTTCGGTAGGCCGATTATGTGGACCATAAATTGCTCTAAGTTCACGAAACATTTCTCACAGAACTCCCATTTTCAAAATACAACTTAATAATTTCTAGACGCTGTGCCGGGCTAAGTCTTTCCATCATAAAATGTCAAACAATACTGAACAAAAGCAAAATGTCAGTTTGACAGTATTCATGCACGATCTCCAATCAAATCCCCACCAAAAAAGTACCTCTAAATGAATCACCCTTTATAATATTGGCTTTGCCCTCCCTGGTATCAAGATGATCGTATAGATTTGTATACGCGTCTGCTTTAACTTTTACTACTGGTACTTTCGTTTCCTTTTTGGCGACATTATAGTTTTGAAGATTGGTGTCCCACCTGTTTTTTGTCGTTGTTTATATACTTTTTTCGTATTTATTTTTTCTTGAACTTTATTTAATCACCACTACAGGTTTCTTTATTCTCAAACTTTTTTTCTGAGGTCTTTCCAAGTATGTCATTAGCACTATCTCTAATAATAGTATACTGTTCATATTCCTCCAAATTGTATTAGGACTTTCTTTCATATTCCAGTACATTTTTTGTACTATTTTGGCCCTGAATAGATCTTCTTTTCCATCTTTTAACATCAAAAATTTGATTTTTTGTGGTGCTCTCCGATATTTTTTTTAGTATAGGTATCTTCTTTTCATGCAATAATTTATTTAGGAGTGATTTTGTCCATTTTTTATGTGATAAGTTGACTTTCTTTCTTTTGAAAGAATGTGTTAACAATCGCCATATCTAATGCTGTTGCTAATTCCAGCATGTCATCTTTAGGTTTATTTCTAGTTTTAAAGCCTAGTCCTTCATGTATTGCTTCATATCTTCTTTATCTTCAATCCATCTCTTAGTATGACTCTCTTCTATTATGAAATATCACTCAGTGTATGTTTCCTAATTCATTTTAGAATACTTTCCTTCTATTCTCACCCAAACCAATTTGAGGGACATATGCACACAAGTGTTGAACATTGCTTTATTAAGTAAAAATTTTAATACCAATACTATCACTATTTGTATCCTCAACCTAGTTCTTTCACCCTTTGTCCTTTCTACCGCGACTCTTGAGGCCAAGGGATGTATTCCTTTGTGAAAACAGTTCTTAGGCCGCTGGGTACTCGCAACAATGATATGTAATCATTAATTGCACCCTTTATAAGGTGATCCTGTTGAAACTTAATCCAGTGTATCTAGCCTGGAGATAGTCGATAAATACTCCCCAAGCCAAGCGGTAAGGCACCGTGGTGAATGCTGAAAGGTACTAGGGTAACAGTGTCCCAAACAGGTCGCACCCCAACGTATATAGACCTTACCATCGCAAGCGGGGCTCTGCAAGAGGTGGACGTCTTTCCCCAACTACTCGTGAAACCAATATGGTAAACATAAAAAAAAAGCAAATACCCCGGACCAAAGTGTTCCCGAGGCCGAAAGTCCAAAAAACTCTAAAGTTAAAAAGTAACTTCTAAAGAAAATCCGAACTCCGAAAGTCAGGAGGTTTTAAAGAAACCCCCTATACTGAAAGGCAAAAAACTACAAAATATGTCAGAGCTACAGCGTTGAAAGACGTTGATTTTATGACAGACAAAGAGATTAAGGCTGCAAAGCTATCTGCCAACTCTAAAGCTAAAATCAGTAAGCTAGTGAAACCTGGCCAAGATCAAATACAAGCCAAAAGGGCTATAATCAAGGCCAATTTTACCAAGGCCACTGCAAGGCAAAAGTTTTCGTCAAAGCCGTTAGAGGCCAGAACAAAACAAAAACAAACTCAGAAGGCTGAAGGTCCAAAAAGAAGGTCAGACGGAAGCACACCACCTGAAAGCCAACGCAAAGGGAAAAAGCCAAGAAGGTAGTCTAAAAAGCGATCTGGTGGCTGATGAAGAAATTCCGGAAACAGTACCTCAGGTTCGCTTTCTGAGGGGTACTTGCAGGCTGGATTTCCTAGAATTTAACTGTGCGGATGAGAAAAGAACGAGGTGGCTAAAGGAGGTGATTCCAACCCTAAGGTTTTGGAATAATGTCGCAATCATGCAGTGTCTTTGTACAAGATGAAGATGGGCACGTCTTAAGTTCAAAAAAATATCATTAATAGACTAAGAATAAGTAACCATGGGCTCAAGAAACATCTATGGACAGCCTGAGGAAGCAATCCTTCACACAAAGGGATTTTATGGACCTTCTTAATAAATTCTAAATCTCGAGAAGAGCTCCATAAACTCCAAATTTCGCTCTTTTTCGGAGTGGGAAAGTTAACTTTCCGATAACAGGTAGGGAAGACAAAAACACTGAAGGAAAAGCGAGTAGCAATTAGCTTCTGTAAATCAGGGGAAGCATCCCTATATATGGAGGTTAAGGAGGAGGAACAACCTTCTTTAGGTGAAACTAAACCACGCGTAAGGACTACTTTTAAGACTGTGTTAAACCCACATAAGAAGGAGGAAATTCCACGAAACCGGAACTGGATAAATCTTTGCAGTGAAGAGATAAATATTGCTCTTGTAAGTAAATTAAAAATAAGGTCAATATTCCACTCTTATAACCAGCGTGCAACGCTGGAGGCATAGATGTAGATATTCTAAGCTAGTATGGGATTATGTGAATGCCCTAAATAAACTAGGAGACCGTAACAAGGTTACGGTAGCCTGGGTACCATGGCACGAGGGTCATAATGGCAATAAAAAAGCAGATGAAATGACCAAACAAGAATGGCTGCAAGAAAGTGGGCAGCACACAAATCTTGTAGAGGAATTATAGAACATATGCCAAAATTTACAGCAGACCTAGTAATCAAAGGCAGAAAAATAGTTACCGCCATAGTAGGTCTGTTAACAGGGCACTGCAAGCTGAATAGGCAGTTGAAGCTGATGGGATTGCCAGATGATGACCAATGCAGATTCTGTCCGTCAGTGCGACAGCCTGACAAATATGCGGTTCTTTACATCAGGCGAATCAAAGCTACCGGCAAAGAACTATATGGAAGGTTCAGTCTCAAAGCTAGTAGACCTTTTAAAAAGGGTCAGGCTTGAGAATGTAATCTAGAATTATAGGACCATAATAGATCTGAAAAGGTTGCTGCGGAATAGGCTAAAAGCCACCGCATTGAATCTCTCTATCTATCTAACTCGTCTCTTGAATACAAGCAATTTGTACTTTTCTTCTTTTAAGCTTATCTACCAATTCCATACTCTTACCTGTAAGACTTATAATCTGTATAATCTATTATCTATATAATCTATATAATCTCTATAATTTTGTTCCCCGTAAAATAGACCTCACCCAGAAATTCGAACGGAGGCTTAGTTTGCTTCCGGAATATTTTATCTCGGAAGATACCATCATTTCAGTATCGTTTTTGTTATATTACTTATGTGTGTATATTTTTATTTGTGTGCCAGTGAGCGCGTCTTTATAGGTAGCGTATTCTAATTTGTGTGTTTCTATAAATATATGACCATGTGTGTATGCTTACGTATATTTAAGTATGTATTTAATTGTATTTATGTTTGCATATATCAATATATCAATAACTATTTTATCTTAAAGCTTTTAATTTTAAAAGCTTTAATCTTATTAATAATATCTATAAACACTTACCTATAAATATGAGAAAACTCTGAACAATCGGTATCATCGGTATTATTAGTACAAAAGCATTTATCTGTTAACCATTTGACTAAATTCCTATCATCGTTTTCTTTCCATGCGGAATATTTCTCGCGTAGATTGTCTCTGACCGTATGAAATCTACCAGAAAAACCTTGATACTCGTATAATTTTTCCGCCATTTAAACTATAACTATAACTATCACTCACAAAAAAATATTTTATCTTATGGAATATTATAGGACAATATTGATTCTAATTGTATGTCGATGACATGACTGAAATTTTAAATACAGGAATAAATCTTCGCAATTGGATTGCGCAGCAATTACGGAACCTCTTTTTTAATTTAATTATAAAGTTCTACACCAAGAAGTAGTAACATTCACAAGTTTTTAGTGGTTTATTGGCAATATTATTATTGCGTTTGAATTGATATAAAATTACGTTATTTTATTATTTAAGATATAAGTTTTAGATTATATTATTTAGTATAGGAAGGTATATAGAAATACAGAAAGAAATGAATGTATGAATGTAGAAATGAATGAATTTATACTGTTACGTTATTTAGTAAGTTTACTGCTAGTTTCTCTAGTAAGATACGTATGTTTTACATTGGATTTCAACAAGTAACATAAAATAATACGTCGCTTTAAATACCAAATCCACACCAAATATTTATTTCACTATAAGTTTTTAATCATCGTTCTGGCTACAAATATAATATATATAAATTATTCTAATGAGATTTAAAGATAATTTCGAGATTTAAGTTAAAAATTATTTGAGTGAAGTTCAAAATATTTAGTCAAAATTACACGGAAATATTTTAATAACTAATTTAGATATAAGTTCACTAATAAATTTGTTAAAAAATATGTTAGAAGTAGAATAGTACCGCTACTAAAGTTGAGTACCGTAAAACGGGGTTACTTTGCACTGAGCAGGGTAACTTTGCACCAAACGTGTAAAAGTATATTTTCTGTAAACCTACGCTCAATTTTGTTTATATGTATTTGTACTATCTCTAGAGCACATAGGCAACATCGCAATACGTGAGTAAGACGCGCGCGATTGTCTCTGCGGTCGCCAGTTATCTATCAGCAACGGTTAGAATATTAACCTTGAAAATCTATTATTTTCCAACTTTGCAAAATCATACTGTGCAGACAGTCCCAGCGGACACAAATTGGTAAGTACACGTCTAATGGCATATACCACAATCGATTGCGATTTTAGTTGTTAAAATAACGGTTTTAAACCATGATATCAATAACAAAAAAAACATTGTTTACATGTGCACTTAACACGTGAAATTGGGTATACTTTGCACCGCCAATTTGCAAGTGGTGCAAAGTATCTCCAAGAGTAAAAGGTTGTTAGGAAAATGGTTTTTAGGAAATGCTCAGACGTTATAAAAGGAAACTGGGATCTCGCAAATATGCAGACTACTCAGAAAAAGATTTGAAAGCATTTCGGTCAGCAATAAAAGATAGCATGAGTACAAGAGTTACCGCTGAATCCTTTAACATTCCAAGGAGAACTATTTTTTACAAATTAAATGGAGTACACACTGGAAAACCTGGATATCCATCAATATTCTCTTATGAAGAGGAAAGGTGCTTCGTACAATGCATTCATAGCCTTAGTGATGCTGGATTTCCTGTTACTGGAATGGAATAACGACAAATAATCAAGACTCATTTAAATCGCCAAGGAAAAAAAATAACTCGCTTTAAAGATAATACTCCTGGTATGGATTGTTTCTAATCTTTTTCAAGTCGTCATAAGGACCTTACTGCAATACTGTAAGGATAGTCTCAAACATAAAAAGAAGTAGAGGAGCACTCAATGCAGACTAAATGGCTGAATACATACAAAATTTAAAACAAACATTAACTGGTGTGGAGCCACATGCTATTTTTAATTATAACGAGACGAACTTAACAGACGATCCCGGACAAAAAAAAAGGTATTAACTAAACGTGAGGTTAAATATCCTGAACGAATTTGTAACTCTTCAAAAAGTAGCATTTCTCTTATGATGTGTGGAAATGCAGCTGGTGAGCTACTACCCCCTTATGTGGTGTACAAATCCAAGCATTTGTGGGACACCTGGACTGAAAATGGCCCCTCTGGTACGGTTTATGCAAATACTGCATCTGGTTGGTTCGAATCACAGACATTTGCAAATTGGTTTAACACTATTCTATTGCCCCGGCTTAAAAAAATTCAGGGAAAGAAGGTCGTTTTAGGAGACAATTTGTCTTCTCATATTAATGTTGAAGTCCTGGATTTGTGTCGAAAACACGACATTCATTTTATATGTTTGCCTCCGAATAGCACCCACGTTACACAACCGCTAGATGTTGCATTATTTGCCCCAATAAAAAATTCCTGGAGGGAAATTTTATTTCATTTTCCAGCATTATCATTTCATTTTTCCAACGCTTTTACGATCATTAATCGAAAAAATACAAAAGAATAGCGATGAGATATTAAAGTCGGGATTTAGGAAATGTGGTATCGTTCCTTGTGATATAACACCGCTCTTAGAGCAGTTAAAAACAACTCAGCAATCTAGTGAGATAACTGATAGTCATAGAACAAAAAATAATAATAAATCAAGTTCGTCAGATATCGAAAACACTTTCATTCGATATTTAGAAGATAAAAGAAAGGAAGCCACCCAGTTTAAGACACGTGGGAAGAAAAAGAAAATAAATGTTCCAGCAGGACAAAGTATTGCCCATTCTGAAATTATTTAAGAAGATCTAACTGAAGTATCTACTTCCACACTTCATCAAGCTGTTGAGCCAGAAGTCGTAGATGATTCAGAGAACGATATTGCTTTGGACGACCACTTTCCACTAGGCAGGGATTCATCAGATGATGAAATAAATGAGCTGCAAGAGATGGAAGAAGAAAGCGAATTTAATGAAAAACTCGCCTCAGGTTCTCTTGGAACAAATATTGCCGAAAAAGTTAAAAATTCTGCATTAGATCATGTTAAAAAAAATATTGGTGAGTACGTTTTACTTGTCTATGAAGATCATGTTTACGCTGGAGTCATAACAGCAATAGAAAATGACGGAGCGATTATCAACGATATGTCAAAATCGTTAAAGTTTTGGAAATGGCCAGAAAGACGCGACGAAATATGGTATTCTTGGGACAATGTAATTGGCTCCATAAATCCTCCCAAGAAAATTTCCAAACGAGGATTTTACATTGTTCCAGAATGCGACAAACTGTGACGGGATTAGATTCAAACTTCGTATTTTTACTATTGTACTTATAATAAGGTTTGTTCATTTAAAATGTATCAATGTTCTTTCCCGTTAGGCTTCTTTCATAAATGTAGGTAGGTTTATATTCAAAAACTGGCCCGACCAACATTTTTTTGCATTTAAATCGTGCAAAGTTTAAAATCAGATAGGATTACTATAATCAGCAAGCATTTCGTAGCCAAATGTTATTAAAATATCAAGCGGTGCAAAGTATGACTCTTCTAGGGTATACTTTGCACCACTAATAAAATTAGGATAGTGTCTTAATTATACAATATAACTAAAAAACAGCTATAATAAGAGCTATATTACGACCTATTGAATAGATATTTATAATAAAAAGTTCAGATCTTCTTTCGAGTAACATTATATCCATTCTAAGAAAATGAAACCCTATGGTGCAAAGTAACCCAGTTTTACGGTATGCACTTTTATATCCCATCGCTACCTTGACATTTTTTATGTTTTTGATGCGTGGATTCGATTTCTCGAGGGGACCAGGCTAAAAACCCGTCAGATAATTTGTTATTAACCATTTAATTGTTTAAATGATTGTATCATCTAACCTATTACAGATATTTAATTTTAACAAAGTGAAAATTATCCCTTTTTAAAAAATAACGAAAACGCGTTGGATAAACTTTAATCCAATTACTATAACTACCTGTTATACTAACAACTGGAGGTATAACAAATTTCGTGAAAAACAATTGCAAAATAGGCATTCGATGGGGCTTTTCCAAGTATAACCTAGCTTTCATACGTGCAATTAACTTTTAAAACATCTCCATTTTAAAGGGAATTGTTTCAGCTTTAAAAAACTTTGCAGAATTACTTTATGTTTATTAATAAAGAAGTTATAACAATTAAACATTAAAAATTTCATTAAAAAGTTGTGAATTAATTTGTTTATAAGAGATTTAAACAAAACTAAGCTCTAAATTTTGAAAATCTGGCTAATGGAAGTTATAGAACAAATCAAAACGAACATTTTAGGATTGGTAAATGTTTCTATATTAATTTTTAACTAAGATATTGAACTTTTAATATCGCGCTCTAAGGCTCACGGTCAGATCACAGCAAATTCGGGAGCGTGTAAATCAATTTTCAATATATCGGCAAAAAATTAACATAGAAACATTTACTAAAGCTTAAAATGTTTGTTTTGAATTGTTCTGATCTGTTTTGATCTTCCTTTAACCAAACTGCCAATGTCTTAACGGCTTAATTTTATTTAAAACACTTATAAACAAATTAATTTATCACTTTTTAACAAAAATTTTAACTATAAACTGCTATAAAATTTTTATTTATAATCAGAAAGTAATATACATCTTTAAATTTACATGGATTTTACGTGTGTACAGTTGAGTCCATGGTTCTTTACCCGTGCGTCATCATTTAAAGCAGTCGTACTCAAACTGTGGTACGCGTACCACTGGTGATACGAAAAGCACTTAAAGGTGGTACTCTATAAACTAGAAGAAACGAAGAATTTTAATAAAATTTACACAAATGTTATGTTGCGCATGGCAACGCTGTGAGTTTGAAACCAAAGCGCGTAATGTCTTATTCATTGTTAGCAATACTGGAATCACGGCAAATTGTCACCGCCCTTGATTCACGTCCATTCACGCCATCAGTTTCCTCGTGGCCGTCAGTCGTTGTGGTTGGTTTTGTCGAAACGAGTAATTTGCTGTTACTGATTCGTACTAATTTTTGCATATAAAAAATGGATAAGTGGCTTAAAAGAGACAACAGAAAGTCTGAAAATCCCGGTTCATCGAGCTCTACTTCAGAGTCAGAGCCTGTACAGTGTGATGACAAAAAGAGTTTTTTCAAAAAACTAAAAGTGTCGGTTAGGAAATATGATACTGAATACAATAATATGGGATTTACATTCACGAATATAAATAATGAGCCAAGACCCCAATGAGTAATCTGTTCGGAAATTATTTCTAACCAATGTATGAAACCTTCGCTATTAAAACGCCACTTCACTCCACAATACAAAACATTCAGTGTTGCAAAATAAACCTAAGGATTACTTGGTTCGAAAGTTAACGGAGATGAGAGACACAAAAAAAATTAATGTCGAATTTCACCGGCAGCAACCAAAAAGTAGTAGAGACATCCTTCCTCGTGAGTTTATGAATTGTGAAGTGTGGAAAAGCACTAGTTCTGCCGGTCGGTGAAGAACTAGTTCTGCCAGAGAACTACGAACACACTCTGGTTCTGCCTGCCGCACAAGATATGGTAATGTGTATTTTTGGGAAGAATTCAGGTAAACAGCTTTGTATTATACCATTATCCAATGATACCGTACGTCGTAGGATCGACATGATGGCATTAAATATTAAATAAAAATTGATAAACCGGATAAAAAATAGTATTTTTTTGCAATACAACTTGATGAGAGCACAGCTGTAACAAACTATGCTGAGCTTATGGTTTATGTCCGATATATATTTCAAACCAAAATCGAAGAAGAGTACATATATACGTAAGACGTTAACGGAACGAACTACTGCTGATGAAATATTCAAGAAAATCAATAATTTTTTTTGTGGAAAATGGATTAGACTGAAAACAATGCTTTGGTTTCTGTTCGGACGGTGCCCGAGCCATGACAGAAAAATACGGAGGTGTAACTGCCAAAGTAGAACTGGTTGCAGAAAATTGTACTTTTACCCATTGTAGTAAAAGTACAAAGCGAATGCCAGATAAATTTAAACATGTTTTCCATGAGGCCGTTCAGATAGTCAATTTCATAAAATCTCGAGCCTTAAACTCGCTTTTATTTTCAGAACTATGCTCTGAAATGGGAAGTAATCATATTCAGTTATTGCTACATACAGAGGTAAGATGATTATCAAAAAATGTTTAACATGTTATTCGAGTTGCGTTCTGAAGTAGATACATGTGTTTTTAATGGAAACCAATTTTGAACTGCGTGATCGGTTACTATATGAATTGTGGCTCACAACACTAGCTTACTTAATAGACATATTTAATCGATTAAATGACCTAAACTTAAGCTTACAAGGTAAATCACATAATCTATATTCTGTAAACGACAAAATAAATGCTTTTATCAAGATGATGAAAGATGATCTTATTTTTAACATAAAACAGCATTGTCAAATGATAATACATAGTTTTAAAGAATATTTTGACGAAGACTATGCTCAGTTTCTTTGGATCCGACAACCATTTATTTTCGATAGCATTCCTGAAACATTAAAACAGGATGAAAAAGAGTCTTTAATAGAACTATCTTGTGATGGGTGTTTGAAAATAGAGTTTTTAAAATTAAAATTAGCCGAATTCTGCCTAAATTAAAAATGAATATCCAGCCTTATCAAAAAAAAGGATTGTTACTTTTACTTCCTTTTACGACCACCTACCTGTGTGAAACTGAATTTTCTGCTATGCTACAAATGATGAAAAATAAATTTCGCAGTAGGCTTAATCTTTATCCAAATTAACGAATGAAACTAAGCACAATTGATCCTGATATCGATTCACTTGTTGTAGCTATGCCAAACCATCCTTCTCACTGAATTTGTGAACTGGGTCAGACTGTAAGTTTTATTTTGTAATATTTATAATGCCCTTTTTTTTTAAATACATTTTTGCCAAAATTTGTAAAAAAGTTTGAGTATCGCTGATTTAAAGCATACGAAATAAGTCATAAATTACTCCACGCAACAGCAAGTGACAGAAAGTGGCCACTGTCCCGATCACGGATTATATTATAAAATTTGACATTATGAAATAAATAGAATGTAAAATGTTAGATTTAATTTAAACTTTTGGTGCAGATTTACAGCTACATTTGAAGTAGCTTAATAAATTCTTTTAATATTATTCGTGATTAGTAAATTAATAAACAATTTATATATAAACAAAATAATTAAACCTGCAATAATATTGACAGCGTGTTAATGTTATAGGTTTGTAACAATAAAATTATTTTAAGAATAAAACATTATTTAGCTTAATTCATATTGTTGCAAGATTTAAACATATGTTTTTCGTTTATCATATTTCATTTTTATTTTCAATGTTAATTATTACAGGTTCGATATTAATATTACACATAGTCTCTTCTCTAATAAACCACTGATGCCAGGCGACATCGTTACACTTTTGAATTGCTTCCTTTCACATACTTGTTCATCTTTATATCCATCTCTGCAAATATTTGTATTGTAATAAGTCTTGTAATTTGCCCATACTAATTCTTCTTCTTCTTCTTCTTTTTATGTGGACATGATGCTGTGTGTTTTTCAATGTGCCTCCAGTAAGTTGTCGTTTCATCATTTTCGTGGTCTTCCTACTGATCGTCTTCCTATTGGGAAACCGTCTCTTGTCCTCATTACTACTATATTTGTAGCCATTTGGCTGATAAAATCGTTCCATTCTACTCTTCTATTTCTTAACTAGTCCTTGACGTTCTTCGCCTTGCATCTACGTCTTATATCGGTACTTCTAGCTCTGCCCTATAGTGTTTTACCATCAATTTTCTAGTGTTTTTATCTCTGCTGTTCCTAACATCCTTTTTCTGTCTAACTCTCTGTGTCAGGTCGTGTTTCTTCAGCGTATGTCATTACTTATTCGGTAGCATTAAAATCTTGGTGATTCTTGTCGATTCGTCTTGGCCAATTGTAACAATTCTGATTTTAACTAATGTTCTTCAAAATTAACATTGTATTTCTTCAACCAATCTATAATGTCTGATTTTAACCATTCAGCGGAAGGTTGTTTATTTGTGATTTCACTGGTAGGGTGCGTTGTCTATGGCAGTCAAAGATGGGTAAATAATTTTCTTGTATCAGGCACGAATTAGTCCCTTAGAATTTGTTCCTTGTGTAGAGACTAGATCGATCTACAATTTGTGTTTGTGTATTTTCTTGTGTGTGAAGTGTTTTCTGTATTTTCTATGTGTTTCTGTGATTATTATACTTTTTTTAATTTTGTAATTTATTTTACATACAGTTTTTAATCATACACTGACGAACTCACAAGTCTATAGTCTACAACCTATCCCCAAATTTCTTAAACTTAAATTTAATTTAGAAACAAACTATTATACTCTCATATTTCGTTTCATTTGCTAATTTTTTCACGAAAAATTTTTTTCACGGAGTAATTCACTGGCTAGAATAATAACTTTGGCAAACTTTTTATGCAAAAACCGCCCTTTTTTCTAATTTAGTGTCGTATTACATACAGTCCATCTAATTAACTTACCGTTGCACGTCATTCTCATTGACAGAGATCGAAGTTGACATAGTTGCCAACGTATAAAAAAATCCTGAATCCATTTTAAATCCAATAGGTCACATAATTATTATTATACTCTTTACAACGACTATTTAAATTCTTACATGACATTTTTGAAATAAAACACACTAATTTTGTTCTAAAAAGAACAGATTTTATTAAATAGGTAAAAATATAAAACAAGAGGTATTCACTTTAAAATTCAAAATAATAAAGTACAAAAAGTGTCAACACCGCAACTGTCAAATAAGTGTTACCAATTTATGCCAAAATATCACCTTCGTTCGATTACAGTTACAGTGTGTTCCGAAAAAATGTTCTTCTTAAGAACGCTTTATAATGCATTTATACAAATTAAATGAAACATATTATTGTGTATTTCTTTAGGTTAGCATTAATAAAAATATTTAAATATTATTTCTACGCATATATAATAAAATATTTCTAGTGGCTGTTATGCCAGTGTATCGGCAAAGTGATTCTAAAAAAGAACACACCTACCGCATAAATATTTCGTGTTGGTATCATGTGACGTTACGGGCTATGACGCGGATGACGTGCAACGGTAAGTAAATTTGATGAAGTATATATCATTTCGAAATAGGTTATTAACTCATCACAAATTAAATAAATTACACACATCTTCATAAATATATCTCTAGAATAAAGGAGAATAATTTCTTTAATACAACATCACTGACAAAGTTAAAAATATTAACGTGTTTTTCTTTGCAATCAATCATAATACAAAGTAGCTTTTAGACTAGCTTCTTAAGAAACATTCCCTTTTTCAGGTCGATGTATATTAAGTTAAAAACGAAAAAATGAGCATTTGAAACACGCATTCTTAACAATAGATCTCGGACCATAATGTAAGTACTGTTTATACAGTAGACTCCCTCTATAACGAGAACTGAAATGACAGACTAATTACCTCGTTATAAGCCGATCTCGTTATATCAGACAATCATAATACTGTGCATACATATGAATCTGTAGTTTTCTAAACCATTAACTTCCTATAGTGAAGCCATTCGGAGCAATATAAGATGTTAATAAATATTGTTTGAATGGCGTTTTTGAAAAAAAGTTATTTACTTTTATTGTCAATGAAATATATTAAAACATAAGAGAGTTGTTTAAAATAAAAAGCTGTACTTATTTTTTTTCCAACTACATAATGTATAAATCGTATTTTCAAGGATAACATAAACTATTGCTTTTGCAATTTTAAGAACTCTGTTATTTTTAACTGCTTTAAATGGTCCAGTATCATTCTATCATATATTTTCTAAAGATGTGAAACAGTTGTATTTATTCATTGTAAAGAAGTTTATTGCGGGCTGCAGTTGAGTTTATTGAGGGGCTGTTTGAAAAGGTATTTATTTATAGCCACGACCGGACTAAAAACGTAAAAAACACGTGTTTGGATCTTATTACAGACGGTTATAGTTCAATAGAAATTTCACGGGACATCTAATGTATCTCGTTATAAGCGAAACCTCGTAATAACCGTGTTCGTTATAGAGGGAGTATACTGTATTATCTTTATACTAATGTTAACTGTACATTCAATAAAAAACCACCCCTACCCCACCATCAATTTTAACTAACATAAATAATATTGGCACTTTTCGTATCACACCTGATGCAAGGTTTGGTTAAATTAGTAGTATTACAATATGTATTTTTTTTGCTTTGTAAAGATTGTACTTCACCGGTGAACTGACGATGACTAGAAAAGTGTAGTAGTCGAAACCGATCGTCGCTTACTAAATAAATAGATTGTGAGTAAGAGTTCTTTATATTTCTTTAATTTTGTCCGCACAAGTCGCTAAAATATCTAAGGGCATGCTCAGTAAGCAAACTTGAGATGCCTGAGAAGGTACTACAACGTGTTAGCTTCAACTACGGTGATAGTGACATGACGGACCGTCCGCTTTTTGGTGCTTTCATGGAAATATCTAGCACTCATTTTGCAAATAACCAAGAAAGTTGAGAGAGCAGTGACAAATTGAGTAGTCACTCCTCAAGTTCACATGAATTACCTAAGTCCTACAAAACACCATTATAAGGTAAGTGATTTGTACGTTTCACGTGGAAACATTTTTTTTAATTCAATAATAATTAGAGCTACTTAGTTTTTTCATATCTCCTGCTGTTCTTTTCACTTATAAATTATAAATGCTGAATTCCCCTGAGTTATACTTATACCTAACATGGATGATGCGTAGAATAATTTTCTTGACGCGGTAAATGAAACTGTCATTGAACTAAAACTTTATTATTGGAAAAAAAATGGTAATAATAATAAATGAATACATCAGCCAAATTTAAAAAAATGTGAAAGATAGACTACCAATCTACAGACAAAATTCTTTTTTCTCAGAGTATCTCAATAATTCATGTCTCGTCCAAAAGAGCGTACAAAAATTCACTGATCAGAAAGAAAAAACTGCATAATAGAGAAATTATAACAAACCTTTCTAACTGTAGGGACGCTAAAACGTTTTAGACCACAATTAAAAGGATACGTTGCAACCAACATAATATGGAAGTATTGGTTGATTTATGGGAACATTTTTCAGAAATTCTCAAGAAATAATTATTAGAGCAAATACATATTTCTTTGACGCGAATCACCTCTATTTCTACATCTCAATTATTTTCAATAAAGTATACACAGTTTTCAACAGCTGTAAATGCAACAAATCTCCTGGTTCTAACTGAATCTCTTATAAATTCTTAAAATATCTCCCTAACAACTGGATCTTATACCTAACTTCACTTTTTAATAAAGAAACTTAAGGAAAAGCAAAATCCTTCATCCTGGGGTAATATAATCACAACAATGATACATAAAAAAGGACCAATGGAATACACTAATAATTATCGACGCATTGTGTTAATAATTTGTTTATGTAAAATATTTATACACATTTGATATGAACATCTCATGCCATGGCGCGAGCAACTTCCAGAATATCAGTCAGAATTTTGGCCGAATAGAGGCTGCACTGACACTGTATACACACTCTCCTCCGTTAAACAAATACAGCTCCGGCTTCGAAAACGTAATGTTTTTACTATGTTCGTTGATTTTAAATGCGCATTTAATAAAGTTAATCACTCGTACCTCAGTTTATGTGTTGTTGATTTATTCCAGAATTTTTAAGCGAATGCCACTACACGTCTTCGAACTAACGGCTCTTACACATCGCCATTTTTTGTCGAATCATGAGTTTTCCACTAAGAAGTATTAGGCCCTGTTTTATTCTTAATGGTTATGTGTGATATAGAGTATTACTTCAAAGACAATGGCTGCAGCGGCATCCCTATAGATGGAAATACTGAACTATTAATGCTGTTGTATGCAGATAATATTGTTATCCTCGCAGACTCGGAAATAGATATCAGATTAAACTCTACAGTTTGCGTAATTATGCTAACTTAAATAAACTAAAAGTAAACAGAATGTTTTTATAAAAATCATAAAATCGATGTCACTAATAAATTCACCTATCTGGATGTTGTATCAATCTCAATAACGTCAACCACTACTAAGAAGACTTACCACTACTAAGAAGAAGTTCAATCCGTTCTTGGATCTACACAGTTCATCTTTTTGAATTTCTAGTTTTAAGTATTACTGCTAATTGTATACCAAATTGGGGACTCCGGTATTAGGATATTTTGGAGAAAATCCAAATCCAGTTTTTTAAAAGAATTTTACTTTTATTTTTGATCACACCAGACTACGTTGTTTGATTAGAAACTGACCATCTTAAAATTGTACACAATGTATTTAAATGGTGCTTGAACTGGTTACTGAAAATTCTAAAAATGAATAATAATCGACTTACTATGATTTGTTTCTACGCCAATGTGCGCTTACTAATCTCCCAGAAAAATATAATTGGGCTCTACAGATTAAAAGCTTATTTGTCTTAATCAATGTTGAAGAAACCCATGATCGACTAGCCTATTCTTCTCTAAATAAAACTAAAGCCTCACTTCTAGAAAAATGATACAAAAACTTTACGAAGTCGATTATACTTTAATGCAGAGATTCATCCTTCTTTTTAATTTTTTACAATTTTACCGTTCTCTCTTATGCCAGAAGCTATCTTTTGTTAAATTTGCCAATCTATATAGCCCGAATAATAGCTCAGTGAAGAGTTTGCAATAACTACAAATTGAAACTTACTCTTAGTGGCACTCACGGCATCAGTCGTAATGAAATTTGCACGATTTGTTATACAAAACTTGAGATAATCGAACATCTTTTATTTAATTGTCCAATTTATTTATCAATGAAACCTGAAAGTTAGTACTGTTTATCCAGTTTAAATAATTTTGTTCTTTCTCTTGACAATAATCAATTTTTAATTTTATCTCGAATGTGCTTAAACTTTTTTGGGCAATTATAATCAATGAATGATATAGGTACTTTTATTATGACACGTATTGTATAGTTTTGTTCTTTATTTTTTTTTGGATTTACGATATCTGTACGTTTGGCTGTGTAACTTTGTTATTTTAAAAGCAATAAAGTAAATAAAGAAATACTGTAAAGTATCTTGGATTATATCTTGACAAGAGGCTAGCATGGAGGACACACATCTGGATGAAGAGGAAGCAATTAGGAATAAAATTGCGTTACCAGGAGAGAATTGCTAGGCGTAGTGAAGGCTTGCGAGCATTTCCATAAATACTTGTATGGCAGAAAGTTTCTTCTTCGTACGGTAAATTGTAATCACTGTCTTAAATTACAAGAACGACTTTGCCCCGTGAGACGAACCACCGTCATTAATGATCAATGGCAGCCTCAACAGCTACAAGACGTTAAAGCAGATGATCCATGTATAAAAAGAGTATTGGATTAGATGCGTCGAAGTGAAAAACCTTCTTCGCAAGACATTAGTTCATGTAGTCCCGAAATCAAGTGTTACTGGAGCCAATGGAATTGCCTAGTGCTGAAAGATGATCTTCTGTATAGAACCTTTAAGAACGATGATGGTACAGAAACCTACAGATTGTACCTAAAAGTAAAGTGTCAGAAGTATTGCGTCTGTTGCATGACGGTGCATCAGGTGGATACTTTGGTATTACGAAGACTCTGCAAAAGGTTCGAGAACGGTTCTATTGGGTGAACTGTAAAGATGATGTAAGAAGATGGTGCCGGAAATGTGAACAGTGTGCAACCAGTAATAGTCCAGTTGGTAAAAAGAGGGCACCCATGAAACAGTACAATGTTGGTAGTCATATGGAACGAGTAGCAATCGACATTGCAGGTCCACTTCCAGAAACAAATGATGGAAATAAATATATCCTGGCAGCCAGGGATTATTTTACGAAATGGACTGAGGCCTATGCAATACCAAATCAAAAAGCTGCTACTGTTGCAGAGGTACTTGTTAAAGAATTCTTTAGCCGATTTGGTGTTCCCTTGGAGATCCACTCCAACCAAAGGCAAAACTTCGAGTCAACCCTTTTCCAAAACGTTTGTAAATTAATTGGTGTCAATAAGATCAGAACGACACCCCTGCATCCTCAATCAGATGAAATGGTCGAGAGAATGAACCGAACGATGGGTAAACACCTGTCCAAAGTTGTATCAGAACATCAAAGAGATTGGAACCAGCACATTCATTTATTCCCAATGGCCTACCGCTCGGCCATGAATCAAACTACAGGCCAGACTCCAGCCTGCCCAATGTTAGGTCGTGAAGTTCGTTTGCCCTGTGACCTAGAGTTTGGCTGCAGACCTTCCGAAGAACATGTTGCAAGCGAAGATTATGTCGACCGCCTGAAGTTAAGAATGAATAACATTCATGAACTTGCCAGACAACACATCCAGTTAGCCAGTGACAGAATGAAAGATCAATATGATTCTCGATGCAAGAATGAAAGCTATGAAGTAGGTGATCTTGTTTGGCTTTATAATCCAAAACGTCGTCGACTGCAAAGACAATGGGAAGGTCCGTATGAAATTAAAAAGAGAATAAATGAGTACAATGAACTACAAAAGTAGTTCACATAAATCTTCTTGCACCATATGCTGGCTCATAAGAGTACTGAGGTTAGAAGATTGTCCTCGATCTTTGCTGTATATGGTCACCAGGAAGTCGTATACAGACAGGGCAAGCTACGAGGATATATGGCGTGCTCTAACTAATTTGAAGAAAATCGTGTGCAATTATGACATCAAGAATTTGGCCTTACCCAAGATTGGCCATGCACTAGAAAATCTGAATTGGAAGATTGTCAGAAGCATGCTTGAAGTGATCTTCCGAGAAACCGGCTTACGAATTACTGTGTGTTGTATTAACCCGAAGAGATCGTGTCCTTCAAAGTCTGTAGACTGTTATTTCTTCTTGAGGGGTTCATGCAGATCTGGAGAGCTCTGTAGATTCCGGCATCCTGGGCCTACATCTGTAAAATTAACAAATTACTTATTAAAAAAAACAATGTAATATCGGTAATATGGGTAATATGTATAATTATAGATTATAGATTATTATTCTTATATATTATATAAATTAGTTTTTTGTCGGGTTAACAATTTAACAAATTACTTAATTTTGAAATAAAAACTAAATGTAATAGATGGGAAATGGTTTGTAGATTATTATAAAACTAACACATTGTTTTTAGGGTCGGCTAAATAATTGTTTTTAGTGTCAAATAATTAAGAAGAAACCCAAATAAATTATTCTAAGTGTGCGCCTGATAACAGAGAAGATAGCAGAATTAGTTGTTTGTTGGATTAATAATTTAACAAATTACTTATTTTTAAAATAAAAACTATTATCATAGATGGAAAATAATTTGTTGATTATTAGAAGACTACCAAATCGTTTGTAGGGTCGTCTATTTAGTTAAGGAATAAATAATTAAGAAAAATTAAATTACAGCACTGCCGACCCTGCCGACACTGACCGGCCGCCACTGTTAAATGAATGAATGCCATACTAATTATTATTATTGAAGAAAAACTCATTTATTAGGTGCATAATCGACATTAATACAATACGTGAACTCTTCTGGAACCAAAACGCCTTTGTCAGAAGTGAAATGGGTGATACTGAAACCATAAACATCCAAAGAGGAGTTAGGCAAGGTTGTATACTATCACCATTATTATTCAACTTGTACTCAGAGGACATCTTTGCACATGCTCTAGATGAAGCACAGGAAGGAATAAAAGTCAATGAAAAAATCGTGAACAATATCAGGTATGCCGATGATACAGTACTGATTGCTGGCAGTGAAGAAGAACTACAAATTCTGTTAACCAAAGTAGTGCGAGAAGAACTATACGGTCTTAAAGTACATGTAAAAAAACCAAAACAATGATAATTTCAAAAAAACACACACCAGTTATAAACATACTAGTCAACAACAATCTAGTTGAACAAGTAAAAAGTTTAAGTATCTAGGCTGTTGGATACATGAAACCTTAGACCAAGAACAAGAGGTTAAATGTAGAATAGAACAGGCAAGAAACACCTTCTTAAAGATGCGACAGTTACTCACTACCCGTAATCTTGATTTGTCCCTACGATACCGTATGATAAAGTGTTATGTATATAGTGTACTATTACACGGCGTGGAAGCTTGGACGTTAACAGTCAGCTCGTTACGAAGTTTATAAAGCTTTGAGATGTGGGTATTTCGTCGTATGCTGAAAATTCCTTGGACCGACCGCGTCAGAAATGAAGAAGTTTTAAAGCGTATGAATGGAGAACGTAAACTCACAGAAATTGTAAAGAAGCGTAAAACGTCTTATCTTGGACACATATTTAGACACGACAGGTATAATTTCCTTTAGCTTATTATAGAAGGGAAAATAGGAAAGCCCAAAATAGGGAAGACTTTGCAGAGGTCATCGCCAACGTTCGCTAAGAAGACGGCACCTAAAAGAAGAAGATAATCGTTAGGAGATTATTTTTATTGCAAGAGAAATAGATGTTTGGAAAATAAATATATTACTTATTAAAAGAAAAATAATGTTATAGATGGGAAATCGTTTGTAGCTTAATATAAAATCAATTAGTTCTTTGTGGGGTTAATAGTTTAACAAATTATTTTTTTAAATAAAAACTAATTTAATATATGGAAAATGGTTTATAGGTTATTATAGAACTAGCACATTATTTGTATTAGTTAAATAAGTTATTTAGTAGGTTAATAATTTAACATATTATTTATTTTTAAATAAAACTTGTAGTAAATGACAAATAAATTGTAGGTTATTATAAAACTAACAAATCGTTTGTAGGGTTGACAGTCGAAATTCTTTAACTATGGAAGAACAAATAAAACTTAAACACATGACCTAAATAAATACAAAGAAATTTAGAGAAGCGTAAGAAAGAAAATTAGAGAATCAAGCTAGAAGCGGTTCTCCGACAGATGCAAGGAAATACAAGATCTGGATCGGATAAAAGTATGAAAGCTCTAATTTATACAAAAAAAAACAACAACAGTTGGCGGTACTGTAGACAAGTGCGAAGCTTCATACTATGTTTCTGTATTTTTATATTTTAAAAAAATTATGAAACATTTCAAAAATTAAAACAACAAATGATGGTCAGTTTTACATTTTGTATACCTAACGGCAACTTCCTCGTTATACGGGCTTTACACCAACAATCAATTCATAAAGAAATTCATGAAGTCGCTTCAAGGTCAAATTTGACGTGTGTAAAGCATAATTTGGAATTCAATTTTGCCGTGAATAACTTCGTGAAGAAATTGACGAAATAGAACATGTTCTAGTTTTCGCATTTATTGGACGTGAATTCAGTGTCACCAACCTATGTGGATTTGGCGGAAAGTAGGGCTTTTACCAAGTAAACGCATTCGCAAGCTTTTATTGTTTGTTTGTTGATCTTGGCAACAAGTCACGTGGAGCAGTTTATTTTATAAACATTTTTTATTTGAAAATAAAAAAAATGAGTTGTGGAAAAGAGGTAAGCTTACTTATATCGTATATAATTAATAAGACAGAAGATAATATATGTATTTTTTTTTTAGGAAAAACATACAATTTCCCGTGAGGAATGTTATTTTTTAATATCATTATATGAATTACATCCCCAATTGTATGAGGTAACCAACATTGATTACAAAAATAAAACAAAAAGATTATTTTCACTAAAATCCATAGACGAAAATTTTAACCATAAATACCCATCGGCCAACGTCGGGATGGATAATATCAGAAAAAAGATAAACGGTCTGAGCACTCAGTATTTTGCTGAAAAAAACAAAATAAGGAGCAGCATGACCAGTGGTAGTGGAATAGAAGAAGTTTATTGCCCCTCCTTATGATGTTTTGACAATTTAAAATTCCTGGATGGCAGTAATCCTGTACGCTCAAGTGTGTCCAATCTAGTGGAACAAGTAAGTGAGCTTAGAGACCCTGTTAATGAAATAGAAGTACTGTATGATGGGCCTTCGAGTCACTTATTTGAGCTAGACTGGAATGGGCAAACTTTATCTGAAGGACCAGGGCCATCCAGGAAATTACAAAAAAGAATATTAGAGTCCTCAGAAGTTTTACTTGAATCGCCGTCAACAAGAATGTCCATAGAATCAGAGCCAGAATTTTCCGTACAATCTGATATGCCTCAGACGCCTTTAGTATCATCAGAAACTAATTTAGAGGCAACTCAAATTAAACCCGAAAGGAGGAAACTTGTCCCAAAGGCAGAGAATAGTAAGGACGTGCATGCTGCAAAAATTATGGAGGCAGCTACAAGATTTTTAGAAAAACATGAAACAGATTCTAAATCTGAAGCAGATCTTGTTGATGGTTTCTTGATGTAAGTAAAAAATTTAGTACTTACTTTATAAATATTTGTATGGTTTTCATGTTTAAACATTTTTGTTGCAATAAATCAAGTATATAACTTGAAATAATCTCATATATTGTTACAGACATTTAGATGCAGAAATACGGCAAATTAAAAATCCCAAGAGGGCTAGTTTGCTTCGTAGCAAATTAATGAATTTTGTGCATGAGGCCCAGGCAGAGGAGAAAGAGGAAGGTTAAGGAATTTAAGACTTTAATAGTTTTATACCTACTTTAGTTAATAGTTTTATACTTTAGTTAATAGTTTTATACTTTAAGAATTAGAATTAATTTCCATGTATAAAAGATTTAATGATAATTAGGACTAGGATTGTAATATAGGGTTCAAATATAATTAAGCAATATCACATACTTATTTTCCGTGTATTTTGTATTTAAGTTAGTACACTATAATATAAAAAAAATTACTGTAGGTATATATCTTTAAAATTACATACCTATAATCAATTTTTTAATAAATATGCATTAATTATGCTACTGTTTTTCATTATATTAGAACTTAATTCTATTCTATTCTCTCTCTCTCTCTTTCTCTCTATAAATGAAGACTTCTCTATTTCCTGTGTTTGTCGGACTGTTGTAAATAAAAATACTTAACTATTGCTTAAACGTTTTGTCAATTTGCTTACTTTCCGTTACTTATAAAATAAAGTGCTCATTGAAAATGGCAAATAGCTGAAACATTTAAGGAATGGTTAAGTATTTTTATTTACAACAGACAGACAAACCCAGGAAATAAAAAAATTTCTACTATTTAAAAATTCTCAATCAGGAAATAACAACATATATATATATATATATATATATATATATATATATATATATATATATATATATATATATATATATATTGCTATTTCCTGACAGAATTTTTAAATAGTAGAGACCAAATATATCATCATCATCATCATCAGTAGCTCGACAACCCTTTCTGTCGGAGACAACAAGTGGAAGAAGACTTAAGGAATATGAATGTGTGGAATGTAAGGAATTTGTGTGGGGGATCATCCCATTCTGGGTTTGGTTTTACAGTTTCTGGTGTGACTTAGTTGTTTCCACTACTTTTCTCCATTCTGCTCTCTCTTTAATTGCATTATATATATATATATATATATATATATATATATATATATATATATATATATATATATATATATATGTTAATGATTATGCATTTAATAAATGAGTTTCTCTTCAATAATAACTAATCTGGCATTCGACTACTAGATTGGCGCACACAGAATAATTGTTTTTTTTTTCGTAATAGAGCTTTTGATCAGCCGCCATGTTTTTCGTACAGACAAATGTGTCACTGACGTATAATATAAATTTTATATTTATATATTAAATAAATATTTTTTATTTAATAAAGAAATAACATTGTTTATAAAAAAAATAAAGAATCATGAATATGTTGCTTGTGTGAGTCCATTCCAAATAGGTAGAAGAAATAAAATTAGACTTACTCACAATCAATTTAATTTTACTACCAAAACGACCGGTTTCGCTTTCTACACTTTGCAAAGCATCTTCAGGTCAAACGGTACAAAGTTTTATCGTTTAATTTACTTTGAACCGTTTGACCTGAAGATGCTTTGCAAAGTGTAGAAAGCGAAACCTTTTACCTATTTAAAAAAATAAAGGTTGAAGAGAATTTATTGTCTTTAAATGATTTAGAGCGTGTATCACTCTTCCATACTCGATATTATAAAGACTTCGCTTTGTTGTTCCTTTTCGTACTGGTGTCGTAAATTATAATCGATTAAAAAATTGATTTGCTAATTGATACACTTTTTTTATTTTCTTAATCCTTTTTTTTTCAATAACTATACTTTCTTTGGTATTTTTTATCGTAAATATGTGTTTATAAACTTGCACAAGTATCAAGTATCAAGAAACTCATTTATTAAATGCATAATCATTATCATATATATATATATATATATATATATATATATATATATATATATATATATATATATGATAATGATTATGCATTTAATAAATGAGTTTCTCTTCAATAATAACTAATCTGGCATTCGACTACTAGATTGGCGCACACAGAATAATTGTTTTTTTTTTTTTCGTAATAGAGCTTTTGATCAGCCGCCATGTTTTTCGTACAGACAAATGTGTCACTGACGTATAATATAAATTTTATATTTATTTATTAAATAAATATTTTTATTTAATAAAGAAACAACATTGTTTATAAAAAAAATAAAGAATCATGAATATGTTGCTTGTGTGAGTCCATTCCAAATAGGTAGAAGAAATAAAATTAGACTTACTCACAATCAATTTAATTTTACTACCAAAACGACCGGTTTCGCTTTCTACACTTTGCAAAGCATCTTCAGGTCAAACGGTACAAAGTTTTATCGTTTAATTTACTTTGAACCGTTTGACCTGAAGATGCTTTGCAAAGTGTAGAAAGCGAAACCTTTTACCTATTTAAAAAAATAAAGGTTGAAGAAAATTTATTGTCTTTAAATGATTTAGAGCGTGTATCACTCTTCCATACTCGATATTATAAAGACTTCGCTTTGTTGTTCCTTTTCGTACTGGTGTCGTAAATTATAATCGATTAAAAAATTGATTTGCTAATTGATACACTTTTTTTATTTTCTTAATCCTTTTTTTTTCAATAACTATACTTTCTTTGGTATTTTTTATCGTAAATATGTGTTTATAAACTTGCACAAGTATTCTTAAATACATGCACTTTTTTGTTATTATTAAGTTACTAACCCAACCTAACACGTTTTTTTACAAAACATCTGTTCGAAAAAATAGCGGACAGTATTTCTTGATGAAAAGTTCTATTATTTCATCCTAGTAACAACTAAACCGCCGACCCTACATACGATTTTTTAGTTTTATATTAACCTACAAACCATTTCTCATCTACTACAGTAGTTTTTATTTAAAATAAGTAATCTCTTAAATTATTAACCCCACAAAGAACTAATTGGTGTTGCTATAAACGATTTCCCATCTACTACTTTTCTTACATCTAATCTTCTATTACTTTTTTAAAAAGTAATGTGTTTATTTCACAAACATCTATTTGTTCTTGCTACAATCTGGTAGTAGAAGATCAAACATCAGGATCACTACGTTCATAAGGTAGTTAATCAAACCCAAGCTGTTACTTACATTTAAAATAAGGAGAATATATTAATAATAAGTTGCCAGTCAAAAAATCACTGCAAATATTTTTAATTCAATTAATATTAATTAATTTTTTTTGAACAAACATTTGAAGTGTACTCGGAAAAAAGACAAGACAAACCACGAACAAAAGTCCAAAAATATATAACCATACACGACAAAAATAAGCTAAGTCCACGCGGTACGGGAAAACAATTAGCTAAGTCCAAAACATCGAGACGAAACGACTTTCTTATTTCGGCATCAATCAGACAGTCGGTCATAACAACGCTCATTTTGTGCTAGGTCTTGTTTACTTTTGAGTATTTTCCGAAGTTTGTAGTAGTAGTTTGGTGTTAAAACTGTATTAAAGTTGACTAAAAAATTTATGTGAGTTAACCCTTAACTGGTATGGTGATTTAAAATTACACTTAAAGTATGGCGGGGTCAGATTTGACCCTGTGCCTTTTTTTGCATGCAGCAAATAGAAAACAGAAAAATTTTCATTCAGATCGAATATAAATCCTTTTTATTATAAATAATAATGTTTACATATACTTTTTAATAATATCTGGCCTACTTCTGGCTAAACTTATAAAAATTAACATGGCTTTTCTTATCTGTAAAAAAAAATAGAGAAAAAATTAAAAATAATTTTAAACGGAATTGTTTTAATCAAAACAAACCTAAACCTAGGGAAAAATACTTAAAAACATGAAAAAACATAATAAACAAAAATTCTGACAACTACATTTTGCGCAGTATTTTATTGTTCGGAGCAATTTGTACACATGTTGGACGTTTTGCAATGGTCTTTGCAAATATGCCTGCTACACTCGTCACATACAATTGGATGTTTGTTGTCACTGTAAGGGCATAAGAAGCATCTGGCACGCTTAGGTTGTCGACGTTGAGGGTTATCTATGCTTCGTGGGGCCTCATCTGGGATATTGCTGATTCGCCTTATGGTTACCTTCAATTCCCGAGGAATGTTTTTCATTTGACTTCTTCGAACTAAGTGTTCGTTGATCATTTCTCTCCCTAAATCAATAAGGAAACGGTTACGAACCATCTCATTATTTGGATTAGCAGCATTATAAATTATGCCTGCATTTGCGGCGGAGATGTCCATCATTCGGTACCACAAAGTTAGAGGCCAACGCCGAGTACGTCTTCCTACTTTGTAATTGGCACAAATTTGGTCCAGTACATCAACGCCAACTTTCGTTAGGTTATAAAAGGAGATGATGTCTGGTAATTTCTTTGCTCCTTCTTCGACCATGTTATTATGGTGCATTGTAGACATCATGCAAACTGAGCGATTTCTTTTTGGAACGTATGACGCAATTGTTATATCCTTAGTAAATCCAAAAAGCGAGGAAAGTGGTTCACGTTGCTTACTAGCTAGGAACTCTTTAGGTAACTCCCTTTTATTCCGTCTAATAGTACCTACGTATGTCAAGTTTTGGCGTTGCAATTCTTCAACCAGCTCTAGTGACGTGAACCAATTGTCCCCTGTAATATTACGGTTCGAATTTGCTATTGGTTCAATCAAAGTTAGCACAGTTTGGGTTGGAATAGATAGCTTCTTTGGATTTGCCCTATTTTCATCTTTGCCCGTATATACAAAAGCATTGATCAAATAATGTGTACGAGCGTCACACAAACACAATATTTTTAGTCCGTATTTCACAGGCTTGCTTTTTATAAACATACGGAACCTACACTTTCCCCGAAATCCAACCAACATTTCGTCCACGGTTACGTATTCCCCACAAGAATAGTTTATCTTACAGTTTCCAATAAATCTGTAAAACAAATTTGAAATTGCAGCAAGTTTATCTCCGTCTTCAATACGTTGTCGTCTAGTGGCTGGATTGTCAAATCTTAAGGCTGTTAGCAGGAAACTGAATCTCTTTAGAGTCATTGTTGCACGAAAAATGTCACGACCTGTTCCATCTGTTGCAAAAAGCGAATTTATGTCCTCGTGACTCGACTTGAACACTCCAGCTAGATAGAGAAGACCGAGAAATGCTCGCATTTCTACTTCATCGACATGATTAATAAACTGACATGACAAGGCCTGATCGCCATAGGTTGCCTGCAGTTCAGTTATTTTCTCATTCGTTCTTGCGATAACTTCATTTATAATGTATCCATCGAGAAAAAAACTGAGCGCCTGCAAGGGTGTAGTTGGCTTATTGGTCCGACATGGTCCCGAAAGGCCAGGAATATGCGACACTATGTTGGTGACGCGAGTACGGCTAGACGCAGGTGGCGTTTTCGCCCACTTTTTTCTATTTTTTCCGTAGAAATAGCCACTTTCATCCCCAACAATTTCACTTTCAACAGATAAGCTAACTTCTTCGACAGAGTGCCTATCACTGCCATCAACAGCTTCATCTTCACTCTCACTATCAGCATTGTAGTCACTATCCGTATCGTGATCACTAACAATCGTCTCTGCATCGGAAAGGTCGTTGTCGGTATCCCATAAAGTTTCAGCAATATGTTCAATTTCCTTTTGTGTCAAAGGCGCCCTTTTGTCACGCACGTTCGACATATTATACTTCGATCACAACTCTAAATTGAAAGAACAAACAAAATTGTATTTTTTTCTGGAAAAATAACAGTATTGTGCTTCTTACCCGAAAACGAGAAATTATCCTTTAACGGTATGGCAGGGTCAAATCTGACCCAATTCACAATATTCACGTGGAGCCACTAATTGCTTGCGGGCGACTGATAGCGGAACTGAAGCAGTTGCACGCCTTGAAAGAATACCTCAAATGGTATGTTGCCATATCGCCTAGTTTTTCCGAAAATTACAAAAGAATTTCCAATAGGGTCAAATTTGACCCTGCCATACCAGTTAAGGGTTAAACTGAGGGTAAAAATGGCCGACAATATGATGGCCGAATCCAAGATATACAAATCCAAAACAACAAATTTTGAGAGAATTTAAGAATTTAACCTCTGTTAATGAACAAAATTTGTATTTGTGTGGACTGATAAGCATTGTACAGGAGGAAACGAGACACCCTAAGAAATATGAGAATGAAGCAATTTTGAGAGATTGTGTTTTTACATGCAAGGTGGGATATTCCAATGAAAAAAATATCGTACTCGAGGAGAACGTATGTAGACAAGAAGTTATAGCCTTGCATAAATTATAGCACAAAAGATTCAACAAGACTTATCTACCAGAAGAGCTAAATTAGAAAAAAATATTTTTGATGTTTAAAGAGGAACATTCAGATTGTTCTGTATTCTATGAATTTTATAGAAAAATTCTCACGACCAAATTCAACATAGATGTAGAAAACTAATTGTATTTTCTACAATAGTTTGTTTAATAAATAAAAAATAATAATTAAATTATTTTCGCTAATATATATCACTAATTTAAAGACATATATACGATTAGCATGACATGCCTTTTTTCTGCTCTATTGTAACTTCTGCGCCTGTCAGTTTTTCAGACTTAAACCAAAGAATATAGACGCTTGTAAACGTCTATATTCTTTGCTTAAACTATTCAAATCCAACTACCCTTAACGCACGTCGTCTTTGTCTTCTCAAATAGAAGCACGCAAGTTAAACTCCATTTTTAGGTTCTCAAATAGAAGCAAGTAATAGTTCATCTCACGCTTCTCAAATAGAAGCAGACTTCAAGTGTAACTTTTTTTATTAAATATTTGTAATTAAATTCAGTGTCAGTGCATAAAATATGTAAGTACCTACCTAAAAAGAAGTCGACAGTTTGGTGCCAATATTTCATAAATGCCGGTCCGACAAATTACAGGGTTGCCGGATATACTACTAAACTATTTTGCTCTAGAAATCGCATTTTTTAGTTTTAAAAACAATTAATATAAACCGTTGTGTGTTTAAAGACCATTTTATTTGCACATTTATGTTTTTTATTATCATTTAAAAGCGTGATTTGTTAGCAATTCCGCTACTTCCATTTATGTAAATAATAAAATAAAAATATTTCTATAGTATTTTTCATATAAAAATGCGTGCACGTCACTCAAGATTTACGACGTCAGAACCCCACAGCGTTGCCAAAACATCAGAAGAGTTAGTAAGTGAGGAATTTTTAAAATGTCAACTATTTGTCAAACTATTATATAGCAGTAAATACACTTAGTTTTAAGACTACTGCAACTATTTAGAACATTAATAGTAACAACGTCCCGCCATTATTTCTTGTTCAAAATAATCTATCTTATATGAAAGCTTATTAGCTTTCTACAGACTATTTAGTTGTTTTGGCATAGCACAATCACAATACACAACAATAATTAGTTTTTAAAGCTATTAATCTAAAGTTAATATGTATTTATAAATACAATTTATTAATATATAATATATTATGATCAAATTGTGTAGGAAATCAAAACATAAACAAAATTCTTACTCTAAAAAAGCGGCAACACTTTAAACAATTTTGTCACACGCTGAACTGTCAAAAAATTTGTAGTATATCATTATCAGTTGCATACAATTGTTTAATATCATCATTAGTGGCATTACAGCTCGTTATGAGCCAAAGCCTTCTTCAGAACAATCTTCCATTCGCCCCTGTCTCTGGCAGCTCTTCTCCATTCTTTAACTCCGATAGATTTTAGATCATCCTCTATGTTATCTTGATACCTAAGTTTTGGTCTTCCTCTGGCTCGTCTTCCCACTGGTCCTCTTTGTCTTCTCAAATAGAAGCACGCAAGTTAAACTCCATTTTTAGGTTCCCAAATAGAAGCAAGTAATAGTTCATCTCACGCTTCTCAAATAGAAGCAGACTTCAAGTATAACTTTTTTTAATAAATAGTTGTAGTGCATAAAATATGTAAGTACCTGCTATTCCAATTTATACAAAAGAAGTCGACAGTTTTGGTGCCAATATTTCATAAATGCCGGTCCGACAAATTACAGGGTTGCCGGATATACTACTAAACTATTTTGCTCTAGAAATCACATTTTTTAGTTTTAAAAACAATTAATATAAACCGTTGTGTGTTTTAAGACCATTTTATTTGCACATTTATGTTTTTTATTATCATTTAAAAGGGTGATTTGTTAGCAATCCCGCTACTTCCATTTATGTAAATAATAAAATAAAAATATTTCTATCGTATTTTTCATATAAAAATGCGTGCACGTCATTCAAGATTTACGACGTCTTCCCACTGGTCCTCTTCGGTCGAAAATTTTTCTGATCGTTGCATCTTCATCTCGAGTTTATGTTTTTTATTATCATTTAAAAGGGTGATTTATTAGCAATTCCGCTACTTCCATTTATGTAAATAATAAAATAAAAATATTTCTATAGTATTTTGCATATAAAGATGTGTGCACGTCATTTGAGATTTACGACGTCTTCCCACTGGTCCTCTTCGGTCGAAAATTTTTCTGATCGTTGCATCTTCATCTCGCCTAATTACATGTCCTATCCATCGAAGGCGTGCTAATTTAATACATTTTACAACGTCAGGTTCATCAAAACTTCTATATAACTCAAAGTTGTAGCGCCTACGCCACAAACCCTGTTCTTGGATTCCTCCATATATTTTCCTTAGAATTTTTCTCTCGAAACGTTTAAGCAATTCTTGGTCGTTCTGTGTAAGTGACCACGTTTCAGACCCGTATGTTAACACTGGCCTTATTAGTGTTTTATATATGGTAACTTTAATTTTTCTGGGTAGTTTTGGGGCCATATGTTTCCTCAAGCCATAATAGCACTTATTTTCACGCACTATTCTTCTTTTAATTTCTTCGCTGACATTGTTGTCTTTGGTCAGCAGCGAGCCCAGGTAGGCGAAGGTGTCCACACCTTCCAGTTCCAGATCATCAATTAATAGTCTAGGTATCTGGTTGCCTGATCTAGTACAATACATATACTTGGTTTTCTGTGCGTTTAATCCCATTCTAAGTGCAGACGCCCTTAGTGATCGAAATGCTTCGATTAGAGATTCTGTGGACCTAGCAATAATGTCTATGTCATCTGCATATCCAACCACTTGTACAGATTTATTAAAGATGGTGCCATTCGTATTATTATGGCACTCTCGAATTACTTTTTCTAGTGCAAGGTTAAATAAGAGACACGACAGTCCATCTCCCTGCCTCAGTCCATTTTTACAATGGAAGGGTCTGGAAAAGTCGTTTTGGATTCTGACTACACTCTCTACGCCTGTGAGTGTAAGTTCCGTTAGTTGAACAAGATGAAGCGGCATTTGAAATTCCACCATAGCCTGTAGAAGTTTTTGTCTGTTGACTGAGTCGTATGCGGCTTTGAAATCCACGAATATGTGGTAGGTGTCTGCACAGTCTGGGGATCTTCACAGTCAGGCAGATTCTTGAGAAAACCCTTGAGTTCGGACACAATTGTTTAATATATTTAATTAAAATTATTATTTTGTGGAATATTAGACTTAAAGAGTCATTTCATAAAATTTATATAATTAATAATAACAAATTTTTTTGGTTATTTAATTAATATAATTCTAAAATTTCCAATATAATGATGATTACATTTTTTTTATTATTCCACCATGTTGACGTCTATGAAAGATCGAGCAGTTCCGTATGAGTTTTGTATTATTAGCTGTGTTAGGAAAATTTGAACTCTAAGGTTGACGTTCTGGAAATTTTAAATATAAGTGACGTCACTTTATATAAATTGGGACGTGCACGCATTTTTATATGAAAAATACTATACACTATTATTAATCCACAATTTTACAACCTATGGATCGCTGGGGACCTGTGAGAAGTTTTTAGCTATGTCGATCTGTCTGAAAAAGAACATGGTGGAACCTTGTGAAAGTACAACAAACATAGAGACTGAAATAAACCGTCTGCAGATAGAAACTGACCTTCACAAGAAACGAGCAGCAGAATTTTATTTGAGAAAGCGTAAAATCCAGAACAGCAAGCTCCCAGGATGTGACGAGCGAATCAATCTGTCCGGACTATAGTAGGAACTTATATAAATAGCAATGACGTCTATTATAAGCTACAGCTTTCTATGTTTCTCTTCAATGTTTATGTACTTTTAACATCAGAGAGTGTGTTCTATGTATACCCAGAAACAGTTGGCAAAAAATGCAGTGAAAATGTTGTTTCTCCTTTGAACGACTTTCTGTTCAATCACCTACATGGAAAAGTTCCCTGATTACATATTTTTTGTGACACTTGCGGAGGACAAAACAAAACCTATACAATGTTTCGCTTTCTACACCATGTCGTTCATGAACAGAAACGATTGGATTATATCAAAGTTATAATATTTCCTGTTAGAGGCCATTCTTATATGGAGACTGACAAGAATATGGGAATTATAAAACACAAAAATCGGTACTCAACCATTCACGAGTTATGTGATTTAATACGTTCCGCCAGAGAAAAGCCAGCACCCCTTAATGTGGTAAAGATTAATTTTGAAAATAATGGAATATTTCGTTAGAGGACCAATCATCTTTCCACAATGTATAGGAAGAAATGTTCCTTTCCGATACGCCTAATTAAAGAATTTGAGGTATCAAAGGAGCATCCAAGAATGATTAAGTATAGATAGTTTTACAATGCAATGTGGGAGACTGCTCTAATCAAATAAAGAAACCGAAGAAGTAGCGGTTTGAACGAAAGTAAATTAATTCTTCCTAAAATAAGTTATAATGGTAAAATCCACGTGTCATATCTCTAAAACTGTTTTTAATATTTTGATATTTTTTTTAGGACTGATCAACATATCCAAAGAAAAGTATGCCGATTTGCAATCCTTAAATCAATTTTGTGGTCCATCAGCTCAACAATTTCTTTTCTCCCTTCCTCACAATTGAGTTTTATATACTAACAACATAAGCAGAATGTTATTTTACTTTCTTTAATCCGGTGAATTAAAAAATTAGTATAACAATTGTTTCTTTATGATATTTTTACAATTTTTAAGATACAATATTGAATTCTCAGGGCTGGAATGAATAATAGCAAAGTTATACTATTCACAGAATGTGAAAAATGTACCTTATTTTATAGTTTTTTTGTTAGAAGTCTAAAACTTGAGCTAGCAACAACGATATAGATAAGATACGGATAAGATTAAAGTATATAAAAACCTGTAACTTTAAAAAAATATATACGTGTAGTTGCGCACTACGTACCTCTATACGTAGTTGCGCATCGCACGCCACTGATGTGACTGAAAACGAATTTATGAATTTCCCAAAAATAATACATTAAATTATTGACTTGAACACATAATGTTACCTACTAAACATTAAAATATCGGAAAATAATGAATCACCTGTCAAATTCACGTCGGACATTGTAGCTAGTAATGTGACGTCAGTACCACTGTCTATCTGTTACACGTAAAAATATCAATTGGCTGCATCCTTAGTATATTATATCGATGGGTGGAACCACAGATCACAGTGGAACTCGCTATGATTGTATTAAGACAGAATTGAAGCCCGCTTTTTTATAGGAAAAAAATAAGGGGGCAATAATTTGTAGATTACAAACGACTGCATATAAGAAAACTTTTAAAAAGTAAAAAACTCGATTATATTGGCTTTATTTATGATTTTTATCAGGGAATGATGAAGTTTGGAACTTACTTTAGCAACTTAAAACTTGTAAGCAAGCAAAACGATTGTTGTATGCCAAAATAATGGACTACCTTAGCTCTGACGTCAGAATGGGCGGGGTTTTTAAAAACCTTTTCAAATATTTCCAATTTGTCCCATAAGAAGTTGTAAATATTGTTTTTTTTTTTAATTGTTTGAAGAATAAAATTTTGGTTATGAACATTCATTCTGTGCGATTTCCGTGTAGCATGTACTGACTTTCCTTTTGGAAAACAATCTTTATCAAACGAACAGCTTCTTTAAAAAGAAAAAACACAGAAGATGGACATGGGAAAGTCCTGATGGAAAAACAAGGAACGAAATCGACTATTTCTTAACAAACAAAAAAGAATTATTTAAAGACGTAAATGTGCTAAACCAGTTCAGTACAAGCAGTGATCATAGGTTAGTAAGAGCTAAAATAACGATATCAACCGAAAAAGAAAGACTCAAAATGATAAATAAGAAACAACCAAAGAAATGGACAAAACCAACTAACATTCAGGAGTTCGAAAAATATATTGGTAATTTATTGAAAGATACCACAACAGCAGACATCAATATATTGAACAAACAAATAGTCAACACAATACAACAGGCTCAAACTAAATATTGTCCGACAAGCAAAAAAGATGAAAAACTGAGTCAACCCACGAAAACTCTTATAGAACTAAGGCGACAAATGAAAGGAGATAACACTACAAGCAAAGAAGCGATAAATCAAATAAATAAGACGATCACAAAGGCAATAAGGAAAGACATAAGAAACTACAATGTAGAAAAAACAAAACAGGCAATAGAGCAAAATAAGAACATGAAAGTTTTGAAGAGGAGCGTACAAAAGGGGAAAATAGAAATTAACAAACTGAGAAACAGCACCGGAGAAGAAACAACGAACAGAGATGAAATATTAAGAATAGTCGAAGAGTTCTACACAGAGTTATATAGATCAAGAAAAAAAGATAACAATACGGAACCTCCAATTACACTAAAAACTGGGGTATTAAACCAAGGATCAGATTTAATGCCCGATATAAAAAAATCAGAAATCAAAGAAGCCCTGAAGAAAATGAAAAATAATCGAACCCCGGGTGAAGATGGAATAGTATCAGAAGCACTAAAAATTGGAGGGGATGTATTACTTGAAAAAATTAAACAACTTTTCAATATCTGCCTTCACAGCGCCAATATTCCAACAGACTGGAACAACGCTACTATGATTCTATTACACAAAGCAGGAGATAAAGCAAATTTAGAGAATTACAGACCGATTAGCCTCCTCAGCCATATATATATAAGTTGTTTACGCGAATACTAGTTAAGAGAATGGAAAGAAAATTAGAGACTTATCAACCAAGGGAACAGGCAGGATTCCGAAAAAGTTACGGAACAAATGACCATCTACAAAGTATAAAAACCCTAATAGAGAAAGCAGTGGAATACAATAAACCTCTAGTTCTAATATTTATCGATTTTCACAAAGCCTTTGACACAGTTGAGCTAAGCAAAATATTACAGGCGCTTAAAGAATGAAGGCTAGATTATAGATATACTACATTATTATACAAAATATACCTGCAGGCAACAACCACTGTCAGATTACATACTAACAGTAATCGCATAAAAATAGAACGGGGGGTTAGACAAGGAGACCCAACGTCACCTAAACTTTTTAATACGGTGCTAGAACATGCTTTTAAGAATTTGGATTGGATGACAAAGGGAATAAAAATAGATGGAGAATATCTAAACAACTTACGTTTCGCCGATAATATACTTATAATAGCTGAAGATCTAGGTATGGCAAGAGAGATGGTACAGGAACTCGTTGTGGCTACAGAAAGTGTAGGTTTAAATATAAATATCTCGAAAACAAAAATCATGACCAATTTGGTACCCAACCAGAACATCAGTATTGGTGGAAAAGAAATAGAACTCGTAGATAGATATAAATACCTGGGACATGAAATTATGATTGGCAGGGATAACCAGACTCATGAATTGAAGAGAAGAATCGGCCTTGGGTGGGCAGCATTTGGAAAACTGAGAGAAACTTTTAAAAGTGAGCTGCCCACATGCCTAAAGAGAAAGGTATTTGATCAGTGCGTCCTCCCAGTCTTGACGTACGGAGCAGAAACACTCACCTTAACAAAAGCAGCAGCTACCAAACTGAGAGTCACGCAGAGAAGAATGGAGCGGTCCATGTTAGGAATAACTCTGCGAGACAGAATAACCAACGAAGACATCAGGAGAAAAACCGGAGTGACTGACATCATCGAGAAGATAGCCAGACTAAAATGGAGATGGGCAGGACACATAGCCAGAATGACAGATGGGCGATGGACAAAGAGGTTATTGGAATGGAGGCCAAGGGAAGACAAGAGAAGCGTCGGTCGACCACCTACAAGATGGACTGACGATTTAATAAGACTCAATAAAAACTGGATGAGAGCGGCGCAAGATAGACGGGGTTGGAAACATGAAGAAGAGGCCTATGTACAGCAGTGGACTCTTAAGGCTGGATGATGATGATTCTGTGCGATTGGTATTATTTATTGTTCGTGAATTTGTGAGGTAAGAATATCAAAGTATTAAGATATTTACTATGAATGTTTATATTTTAAGGTAATGTTATTGTTGAAAATATACTTCTATACGCGCGCTCCACGTTGGAAATTTGTATGAGAGTGAATCTGTGAAATCATTACATATGTAAGATAATGAGTAAGAGAGAGACAGAAGGTATATGTTCTCTCTCTTCCTCCCTCGAATATAAAAATGTTCCTTTTGTAAATATATTTAATAATGTATATATTATATATATACATATAATATTATATATATATATATATATATATATATATATATATATATATATATATATATATATATATATATATATATATATATATAATAAAATATTTATTAATATTATTATTTATGTGATATATTTTGTATTATTTATTAAATGTTCATAATTATATTAGTCTTTTTGTAACAAATTTATATTGCTCCACTTTGGGCGCTACTGTAACAAATATAGTAGGCAGATCCCTTGGGACAATGTCCCTGATGATATAAGATCTGTAGAGTAGTGTGAAGATAAGTTTGAAACTAAATTAAAATAAAAGTTGAAACTGAATGCAGTTCGGCTAGCTGGGTATGCTTGAGACTGGCCAGTTGATACTCAAGGTAGGGTTAGGCCTATTTGCATGCCCTGAGAAAACAGTAAAGAATAGAAAAGATGTATATTAACTAAGGAAATATAAGAATAACCAAAACGAACTAAGAGTAAGTACTGACAACAGGAATATAGGAGAGAAGGATGATTTGGGCGCCAGGGAAGATGTTTACTGGACTCTTAGTCTAACAAACACTTCACCTAGTGACTTTATTGCTGCTGCTAACTATGTTTTCTGTAACTAGATATAACCTTATTAAAAAAAAGAAGGTTGTTTAATAAAACAGATTAATACTTATAACCCAATTTAATAATAATAAAATAGAAAAACCTGTAAACCGTAATGTACAATTTAACTTAAATACCCTATCATACAAAAACCTATTGATCCCTTTTTGTTTTACAATATATTTACACCCCCTAATATGCTAGAAAAGTATGAACTTTTATTATGAAGTTTTATTCATTAATTAAAACAAAATTTACTGACAACCAACCTATTTATATATTCAAACAATTATTACCCCTCCCTATATTTAACACAATGTATCAGTTTGACAATTTCTAAGTTGATTCCAATCAGATAACCTGTAGATATATTTCAATTGGTCTGTTCAGAAAGGAACAGATCCAAGATGAATCAGTGACGTTACCAGTAGGGCTGTAAAAATACAAAATGGACCTTTGTGCACAAATGACACATGACACAATGTTATTACTAATACATATATATATATATATATATATATATATATATATATATATATATATATATATATATATATATATATATATATATATATATATTTAAAATATTTAATGACAAAAAAAATAAGCAAATGATGTTAAGGCTGTTTTAGCAGTTCAAGCCAACTGCGATTTGAAATGGGCGTATCACTTACTTTTCTACACTGCTTACGCGAGACCAACTTTACTCAGTGCCGCCGGCCGACGGGTAGTTTAATGACAACAAATACATTATTCTCCATTCAAATTAGTTTTAACACGAACTAACTGACCGTACGTTCATGAGATTTGACATCACGAAGGCGATAACGATGAAACTAAGCCCAATGATGAGTAACACGTTTCACTATTAGATTTCAGTATTTTTAGGCAATTTTCTTTAACGTTGGAACACGCTTCTCTCGATTATTACTGGACACAGAAAGGTGAAACAAAAATCAACGATTACAGAAAAAAAAACTCTTTCGAGTGATGGTCGTAAAAAGTTTGGTTATAATAGAACGTTAAACAGTATATTCCAATTTTTCAACAGAAGTTTCAAAAAAATAAAAAAAGTAAAACCATCAGTTTAAAGGCAACATAATTTCGAATAACGTGTCCAAATTTCGGGACATTTTGTCAGTAAATAACAGAGAAAACACTGTCTCTAGGTTTTGATGCACCGATAAAACAGCCTTAAGAAAAAATTTAATGTTATATAGATAATGATACGCAAATATGAATTATGAAAATTGACTAGAATTATTATTAAGTTTTGGTTCGTTCACTCACTAAAAGTTTAAACAATATTTAAGTAACTTAGTTTTAAAATAGTACAAAACAATAAAAAAAAGAACCTGACTACTCTCAAGCCGAGAAGGTTCTTCTTCCGGACGCCTTACGATGCTGGGACTCGTTCGGGTGAAAGCTGTAAGCCCACTGTTCTAGCACCAAACTGAACCGCTACTCCAATACCCGGGAAAAACCAAAAAAAAACTCCAAACTAAACTAAACTGAAAGCTATTACCCCAAATCCAAAATAATCTTTATTGTATTGACTTTATATTCCTTCTTCCTCCAGCGACCAATCGCAACAATATTTCAACAATTAAACCAAAATCTTCTTTTCCCAAAACTTCTAATATTTAAAAAAAAAAAACGCCTTCTTTAACTTAAATTCACCTCTGAATAACTTAAAATTTTTTTCTGATAACTTGAACCTCGTGGCATTGGTCGTTGAAGGATCACTCTTCTGACCCGTTCGAAGGTTAGATATAAAGTCCTCTTACACTTTTGAAATCGTCGGCTTCCGTCAGTTCCAAGCTAAGTGGAAGCGGCAGGTAAGCAGTTTGACCAATTGATAAACAATTGATAATACGATTACATGTATAGTTGGTTGCATACCTTACAGGCAGAATTAAGTTATTTTAAATTTCTCAGTAACGATAAAGTAATCTTATCGTTACATTTTGTATTTCTAAATAATAATCTCAATAAATCACTGTATGATACTGTCAATTTTGAAATGCGTTTGTGTCATGTCCTCGGTAGTATAGTAGTCAGTATCCCCGGTTGTCACGCGAGAGACCGGGGTTCGATTCCCAGTCGGAGAGCACTTTTTTAATAATATTATTACATGGTAAATTAAACATATGCGTAAATAGAAAAGTTATGTATATTATTGTCATTTTTAAATACTTATGAATATTGCATTTTAATTTGTATTGTATTATTATATTGAATTATGTTGCAGTGTATTGTATTTTTATATTATTAACAAACTAAACAATGAATTTTACTGCAGAGTATGTGTAAAAAAATTTTTGCATTCTACTCCTTTCATACATATATGAAAATATACATTTTCATCAAAATATTAATTCAATCCTTCAGTTACTATACTCCTATTACAGGTCAAATGTTTATTAATTGTTAGTAAGTTGTTATTAATTATGTTTCTCTTTCTGCTATGTCTTACCTATAGCATTACATATGTAATGGTTGTGCAGATTGACTCCCAAATAAATTTGTAACGGCGAATGCGTGTATAGAAGTGTAACTTTTACCGGCAGTCCCACTGGACTGCCACACCCATTTTTTGATTAAATCTTTAATTTTTTTGAAGTTATACTTCTATACGCGCGCTCCACGTTGGAAATTTGTATGGGAGTGAATCTGTGAAATCATTACATATGTAAGATAATGAGTAAGAGAAAGACAGAAGATATATTTTCTCTCTCTTCCTCTCTCAAATATAAAAATGTTCCTTTTGTATATATATTTAATATTATATATATATATATATATATATATATATATATATATATATATATATATATATATATATATATATATATATATATATATATATATATATATATATATATATATATATATATAATATTATATATATATATATATATATAATATTATATATATATATATATATATATATATATATATATATAATAAAATATTTATTAATATTATTATTTATGTGATATGTTTTGTATTATTTATTAAATGTTCATAATTATATTAGTCTTTTGTATTTCAAAATAATAATCTCAATAAATCACTGTATGACCCAGAACTGTCAATTTTGAAATGCGTTTGTGTCATGTCCTCGGTAGTATAGTAGTCAGTATCCCCGCCTGTCACGCGAGAAACCGGAGTTCGATTCCCAGCCGGGGAGGACTTTTTTATTAATCTTATTACATGGTAAATTGTAAATACATATGCGTAAGTAGAAAAGTTATGTATATTATTGTCGTTTTTAAATACTTATGAATATTGCATTTTAATTTGTAGTATTATATTGAATTATGTTGCACTGTATTGTATTGTATTTTTTTATGTATATTATTGTCCTTGTTAAATACATATGAATATTGCATTTTAATTTTTATTGTATTATTATAATAAATTATGTTGCAGTGTATTGTATTTTTATATTAATAACAAAATAAAAAATAAATTTTACTGCACAGTATGTGTAAAAAAATTTTTGCATTCAACTCCTTTCATATATATATGAAAATATACATTTTCATCAAAATATTAATTCAACCCTTCAGTTATTATACTCCTATTACAGGTCCAATGGTGTTTATTAATTGTTAGTAAGTTGTTATTAATTCTGTTTCTCTTTCTGCTATGTCTTACCTATAGCATTACATATGTAATGATTGTGCAGATTGACTCCCAAATAAATTTGTAACGGTGAATGCGTGTATAGAAGTGTAACTTCTACCGGCAGTCCCACTGGACTGCCACACCCGTTTTTTTATTGTATTTCAAGGTATTTTGTTATTGTTATTAGGTTTATTCAGTGCCTAATAACAATAATATATATATATATATTGATGGCATCAGCATTGAACAAAAAGTAAATAGACTGGCTTAGTAATACTATATGGCGAAACAGACAGGAACATTAAGATGAAATCAAGAATTTATAAAGCTAGTGTAAATAATGAAATATGCCTCAGAAACAAGACCCGACATAGCCACAACGCAAAGACTACTGGAAACGGCCGAGATGAGAGTACTGAGAAGGATTACAGGAAATATGCTGAGAGATCGAAAGAGAAGTGTACATATAAGAAGAAAATGTAACGTAAAGTGTATCTATAAATAAATGGACACAAAATAGAAAACAAAGAATGGAATAACCACATAAGCAGAATGGAGGAGACTCGTGTCGTCAAAATAGCAAGGGATAAGTCACCAATCGGCAGAAGAAGTATCGGACGACCGAGCAAAAGATGGAGTGAAAACCTTCCATAGAGCTATTATTCCGCCAATGAACAAGCAGAAAAGCTTACAAAGAGGAAGAAGAAGAAGATTCTCGATCAATTTATTTATAGTCATCATATATTTATTCTAAGCAGCATTCTTAATTTTAATAGAAATAAAATAAAATATAATAAAATAAATGAAAGTAAATCAAAACCATCACTCCTTGCTTGGACGATAAGAAAGCTATGCTTCCTTTCCTTGGTCACTCCCAGAGTGCCACATCTTGATTTTATTTTAATTACGTGTTCACATGCACTTTATTATGACTATCGAATCGAATCGATCATCGAATCGAATCGATCATCGAATCGAATCGATTATCGAACCGAATCTAATCGAAATAAAATAAATCGAATCGATTATCGAATTGGTTATTGAATTGAATCGATTGTCGAATTGGTTATTGAATTGAATCGATTATCGAATGGATAATCGAATCAAATCGATTGTCGAATCAAATTAAATCGATGGTCGAATCGGAATCGAACAGAAATAAAACAGATTAAAATAAAATAAATTAAAGTAAATTAAAACCATCGTTCCTTGCTCAGACGATAGAAATGGTATGCTTCCTATCCTCGGTCACATGTTCACATACACTTTATTGTTACTTATATTCAAAGAAATCAAACTATTAGTTTAATATTTCTGCTTCTATTACTAACCTAACCTAACATGTCTGTCTACAAAAAAAAAACTGTTCGAAAAAAATGGCTGACGGTATTTTTTAAAGAAAAGTCGGACGATTTTCACATTTGGTTCCATTGAAGATAGCTATAATGAGCCGTCAATTTAAGTTCATAGAACAAATTTTTGATGTTTGACTGTGTTGTCATGTCTTTATAATGTATAATGTTGTAGGCTTCAATTACAAATAGGGAAGCTTTCAAAAATACATTTTTTTATATTATTATATGAATTATGCAATTTTTTTATTTTTTTATATACAACACGAACGAATAAATACTCGTTTCTTCTCATATTGCTTGCAGTTAATTATTACATTTTTTTGGCATTTGCCTTTGATAATAAGCTGATAGATTTGGCAATCCTCAAACCACCAGTTGCCAGATGGTTACAGATGGTCACTAGATGTCTGTGGAAAGTACCTGAATACTATTCTTATTATTCTTTGAAAGAATTTCTTTTTTACTGTTAGTTTGTTAACGTTCTATTGGATTTTTATTAATTATAAATCACATGCTATTTCCCGATTTATTAAAAAAACATGGCAACACAGTCAAGCGCCGCCAACATTTCGTTCTATGAACTTTAATTGACAGCTCAATTATAGCTATCTTCAATGGGACCAAATGTGAAAAACGTCCGAAAAGTCCTATTCTGTATAAAATATGACAATATATTTTATGTCAATATATGTGTGTGTACTGTCAACCTGTCAACATATTTCATGATATATTATTCTTCTTAGTATTCTATGCACATATTGACATATTTGACAATTTGCTAGAGATTGCGCAAAAGATGGCTACTATAAGCATAATAAATAAGAGATTTATTTGTATACATTGATATTAGCAACAACTTTAAAATAATAATGTTGAGACAACATTAATGTTATTTCGCGACTTTAATTTTAAACAATAAGTTGGTACATTTCTTTAAAACCTCTAGTGTAGTGCAATAATATAGTAAACATCAAGCAGTGTTTGTGTAACCATCTGGCCCTATGCATTCTGTCAATGAAACATCTAAAATATGATGGATTTTGTTCAGTTTATATTTTATCCAACAAGGACTATCTCTTTAAATTGGTAAATTGTAGTAAACATTTTTTTAATATTATCATATATACTAGTATATTGTAAATACATATGCATGCTTCTGGATGAGAACTTAGTGCAAAATATAGGACATATTCACACAATATAAGAACATGTTATATTGGATTTTACTCCAGTTAAAAAGTTATTTACTTGTCTGTTTTATTATTTTACATTTTTAACATGAATGAAGGTAGCTTTCATACTGGGCAATAGAATTACAATGAGAAGTAGAGATTTATATCTTAGAAGTAGTTTTAGGTTTTTAATTTTAATATTTTTGTTAAATTTCTTTGAGAGTTTTAATTCTATAACCAGCGAATCATTTTTTTGCACATGGAACCTCTAATATTCATATTAAATGGCAATAGCATAGTGATCAATAAGTTTATGATTAATAGTAATAGGTAGCCAGTTTGTAGATATAAACAAAATATACACAATACAAAATATTGTTCTGAGAGTATTTCGTTGTGGCATTTACTTTTGAAATTAATATACATATAATGGAAATTTGATTGAAACTGTTCCAAAGGGGAAGTTTTAAAAAATTAAAAAAATTATTTTTCTTTTGTTACTTTAGAAATGAATTTCTTCTAATACTTTAATTTTATCTCTCTCACTTACAATGATAATTTAGAACATTTTAAAATTAATGACTTTAAAAATTATATTTATTTATTTATGGTAGGTACTTATGTCCCCATTTTCAGAAAATAGTAAGTATAATAGTGTACTACTGTGCATAACTTAGTCATAACAATCAATAATTGTAAATACTACAAATAAAAGACAAAAAATGATATGATATTCCTAAAAAAAAAAAAACCGACAGCCTAATCTGCCCTACTAAACAAAAAGGGGGTATCTACACTCTTTTTGAAAAATGAAATATTAATGTCTAGTCAATAAGTACTCCTTGTTCTATCTAATACTAGAGTGAATTGGCCATATCTTCTTTATAAATATTATATTTTGGGGTATCTACAAAGCATGTGTTATATAATAGTCAGTTTGCTATTCCCAACCGAACTGTCTAGTGAATTTAGTAATTATTTTTTTTATGCCATGTTAGTTACTTTTTGACAGACTAGAAGTGACTGAAAATTACAATCAAGCACACCTGCCCATATCCAATATTAATTTAAATAAAATAGAACTTTACGAATTACTGACAATCAATATTTATTTATATAAACAACTGAAATATATTTTTTAAATATATACTACCCAAAATTTTATGGGTTTAACATACAGTACCACTATTTATAATAATTCTTCTTTTTTCAATGAAAGAATTCTGTAATAAAAGTTTGTTTAAGCTGTTAATACTGTGAGATAGGAACTTTTGTGTTGTATGTTTCCATGAATCTGTTAAAATATGCCAGAGCTAAGCGAATGGACCCTACTAAGCTTTTTGGCTGTAAGTACTGATACTAGGCAATAATGGTTGTATCTACATGAACTTATGCAGTTACAGCTGGAGCTGCTGAGTAAACATCACTTACTGTCAAACTTGCTTAGTAGCTGTACCTAATAAACTGAGCACGTTCATCTGTCATATCTAGTAGCTTAATCAAAAAATAGTATTTCTTTTAGTTTATTTGTTTATTTTTGGTGTAATACAAAGTTGTAATAATAAATTTTATATGTAAACATTAAATTGTAAACCTAGTGAGTGATTTACTAAAGATTTGTAAAGTATTTACTAAAGATAGGTAAGTTGTCTATTTTGCTCTCATAACCTCAAATTACTAATTTAAATATCTTAATCTAAATTACTACAAAAATACTATTGATTTCTTTACGAATTTACTTACTTCATTTAGTTACTGATTTTTTGCAATGTTTTTCCAATTCAAGATACTGCAAAACCAGTTAATTTGTCATTTATTACTTATTGCATTTTATTAAAATCAAATTTTCGTGTTTATTCATATAAAGTCTTGTAAAATAATTTTTTTTAATTTCAGATGAGTAAAAGTAGAGGAAAAAGGTTGTATGACTTAACTGTGATCAGTAATAGTGGTATTGAATGGGAAAATATTATTGATACTACACCTGTTGTTTTATTAGAAAATAGCAATATTCAAATTCCACTGAATTCTTGTGATACAACAATTACACATTTGCTTCCAGATTCAGAAACATTTATGGAAGCTGAAGTAAATATGTTAGACCTATGTGATTTGGGAACAAATATTATGATAATGGAGGATGTAGTGGAGATCAGTCACAAATTAGTAATCAATAATTGTAAAGATAAATTTGAACCTGTTAATTTAGAATATAGTGTAAGAGAAATTGAAGAAAGAAATGAAAAAGAAATGGAAACACCCTTTACTAAAAAAGGAGAGCAATGAAGACATAAAAAATTTAAATATTCAATTGGAGAAAGAAAAATAATTAAACAGAATAAACTAAGAGATTCACATTCTGTTAGAGATGGATGTGGTAATAACTGTAACATGTAGCACAAAAACAAATCAGGAGAGGAGAACTGATATAAACAGTCAGTTCTGGAATCGAGACTGTCAACAACAGCACCAATTTATGCTATCCAGCATCAGGCAGACAAATATAAAACTGTTGGACTAGAATCTTGCAGATCCAACACTCTAATGTACTCTTTAAAAACATACAACATACAAACAAATTCCTATCTCTCAGTATTAATAGCCCATATAAGTTACTGTGGCAGACTTCTGTTATTAAAAAAGAAGAATAATCATGAATAACGGGAGTGTATATTAATTCATTTTCATTGTGTTATTGAGAATGCAATACCAGGGATAGCAAGAGCTGAGGTTGTCGAGTCTTAAAATAGGATGAAGAGTGGTAAGGCAGTAGGACCGAAAGGAATCCCTGTGGAGGTTTAGAAGGCTCTAGGAGAGGAAGGGATTGATATTTTGTGGCAAATGATGATCAGTATATGTATATATATATATATATATATATATATATATATATATATATATATATTGTTATGATTGTTTATTTTGAGTTCAAACTTAGTTTATTGAGCCAATAAAAAAATTATAACTTATCTGTTATCAAAAGTAAAATAATCCGTATATTACCTGTGTTCGATGGATTCAAAAGATTTTCTAGTTGTCTTTTATCGGGAAGAGAAGAAAGGATAATAATACAAATATATTATATTACAAAGATTTACGTTTCTTTATTTTATATGAACGAATAAAACAATTATTAAATTCTGTCGTTATCTTATCAATCAGCATACAAGAAAATAAATCAAATTATTATGATAATAAGATTATAAAGCTACATACATTTATATTACGTGAAAAACCAATTTTACTTAAAATTTTCTTTACTTGAAAAAAAAAGAAACCACAAAACTTTAAACTTTTGATTAGCCTAACAAAACCTCAGTTCTTAAATTTGAATGCTAATGACCATGATGTCGAAACGATCCTTCACAGATATAAAATTCAATTGTACAAACACTTACAGTTTATTTTCTTCTTGAGTTGTATGTTGGAACATACCCAGAAAAGTCCAGTCTTCTCAAAGATGTGATCTCCCCTCTTTGGCACCTTGGCTCCTTCTTTACGTCTCTGCAAACCTCCTTCAGACTACACAAAAAAAACGCCTGATTCACTTCTCCAAACTCCGCTACTTATTTATGACACCAGGACCTCCTTTTGTCAACTTGATGCCGTAAGAATACTTTCACATATACTTTATAAAATGCCCACGGTAGATACAAAGACCTCTTTTAATCCACTTGTTATCTCCGTCTTCAAACTATTCACTTCTTTTCGTTACGCCGGTATCCAAAACTCACGAACCACACCCTATCTTGAGAAAAACGACTGTTTCCTTTTGATGACCAAAATATGACTGACTTCTCCTGTCTCCTTATCGACTCCCAAATTCCCATTTAAAAACGACCGTCCAATCAAAAAGCTTAAATTGTGTTTACCATGATTTTGGAAAAGCCTAATTTTTGGTTTCAGAGAAAACTAAATAGCTTACTTTAAAATTGGTTTTTTTCAATACATCATTTATACATATTTCAAAAGATTAAAATATGGTCATTTAATACTCGACTATACAAACAATAAAGAGATTAACTTACAGGTAAAATGTCTTCTAATTCTAAACAAAGGTTTTTTGATAATTTTGTTTGCAATGGAAATATATATATATATATATATATATATATATATATATATATATATATATATATATATATATATATATATATATATATATATATATATATATGAGGAAGAAAGGATGCCAATGCAAGGAGAGAGAGTGTGATGGTATCATTGTATAAAGACAAAGGGGACATTCAGGACTGTAAAAACTATAGAGGGTTAAAATTAATGTCACACAAAATGAAAATTTGGGAGGGAACTGTAGAGTGAAGGTTAAGGAGACAGACATCGATAGTAGAAGAACAGTTTGGGTTTATGCCACGGAGAAGGACTATTGAAGAGACTTAATATTAGCAGGTCAAAAACGGAGGTTTTTGACCTGCTAATATGAAATATATGTGGTTAGGGGGTAGAGGAATCGTTGGGGACATAGAATTGCTTGGAGAAAAATTAGGAAGAGTAGGAGAATTTTGGCTCCTACATAATGGAAAATGGGACACTTGATTGAGAAAATGCTCACAGGATACAGGCTGGTTGGTTTAACTGGAAGCAAATGAATTGGGTACTTTGTGATTGAAACATCAGGGAATGGCTGAAAGGTAAATATACAAGAGTGTGGTGAGACCTGCATTGGTGTATGGCGGTGAAGTGTGGCCTGTAAAGGAAAAGAAGATGGAGGTAGCTGAAATGAAAATGTTACGGTGATGTTGTGTAAGACTAGAAGGGACAGGATCAGGAACAACTTGATTAACAAAAGAGCCGCAGTGACTACAGTCTCGAAAAAGATTCAAGAACAAAGACTGCAATGGTCAGACATAGAAATGTGGAATGAAGGATAGAACTGTTAGAAGTTGATGGAGGAAAACTGAGAAGATGAAAGGACTGTGTGGCAGAAGACTTGAGAGAGAAAGGTTTAGGTGAAGAAGACCCAATGGACAGAAATGAGTGGTAATGAAAAGTAAGGGACAGCAACCCCTGAAAATGGATGAGCTGAGGAGGAAGAAGATGTTAATTAATTTTCATTAAAAACTTTCCATTTGTAAATACTAATCTATAAATGTCTATAAAATTTCAAAAATAAACTTTTGTTTTAATTTATGCAATTCTATTTTGTTAATAAACTTCATGTGAATATTTTTTGTTTAAATATTGACTACCAGCACTTATAGTAATGTCCAGCCACTGTCCTTATAAACTTTGTCAGGTCAAAATGTAACCAATGTAGCAAAAAGTAATTACTAATTTTACTACATAGTTAGGACTAGGATTAGCAAACCAAGTATAAAAAGAAAATTGTACCATCATTATTGACTGATATGATATATGACTATGATAGATTTTGTCCAATTCTCTAGTCTATTAAAAACCAATTACCTCCTATCATTATTTGTCTAACAGGGATTCATATGTTGGTTTCATATAATTAAATAAACTATCCTTTAATAACATTGTCCTAGGAACTCACTTAACAAACTCAGATAATACCATTTTTGCAAAGTCTAGTAGACTTCTTTTGCTGATAAATAGGATTATCATAATAATATACTATTTTTTTATTTATATGCAATCTGATTATTTTTTCTGACTTTTCTTGTATTACTACTTTTGATCTTATTCAATATAATGGGGTAGTTATTATAACTGATATACCTGGGATGTTGGATTGATAGCAGCCTAAATCCTGATCTAGAAATAGGATCGAGAATAGAATATTCCAGGAAATCTTATGAAAAAATTAAAAGACTGCTATGTAATATTCAACATTCATCTACAAAATGCTACTTGTCGACTCTTCTCTATGTAGTTGAAACGTGGACCCTCAAAAGATCAATCGTAAATAAATTGGAGTCCTTTGAAATGTGGATGTACCAGATAATCCTCAAGATTTCATAGACATCGCATACCTCAAACAAAGAAGTGCTACAGAGAATAGGCAAAGAACAAGAACATTTCAACACAGTAAGTTAGAAAACATCATACCTAGGCCACATACTGAGAAATATTAAGTACCAATATGCTCTCAACTAATATTAAAAGAAAAGACCGAGGAAACGATAGGACTAGGAAGGAAAAGAGACTGTTGTGGCTAAGAAATATCCGAGAATTAACAGGGTTAATTTTGAACAGCTGAAACCAGAGAAGAGTTTGCAATTGTAGTAGCCAACCTCGATTGAGGAGAGGGCACTTTAAGAAGAAGAATTAGAACTGATTTGATCCGCTCACTGATGGAGTTTCTTCAAACTTGACAGATCCATTTTGCAAATTTTTAGCAAAAATCAGTGAAGCCAATACAAGAGAGTTTAAGATGAGTTAAAAACTACAACTGTTCTGTCCTATCTAGGAATTTACAGCATTCCCTGTAGTGTAAATACTCATCTGACATAAGAACTGCCAACTTCTTTATAATAATGGTTTCTTCTAAATGTTGTAAGTATAAGACTGTTTAGAACTGAATTAGCTCATTTTTACAGATTCCACCCACCTAAACGGATGCCTTCTCTGGTGAAGCACTTTCATTATTATCAGTATAAGCTGGGGCACATGGAACGATCCCTAAATGGAAAAAAGTTTCAAGTGGAACACTGGATGCAACACCCCCTTGCTCAAAAAAATAATTTTCCTTATCTTCGGACGGCTTTGTATGATTATAATGCCCAGGGTGGAGATGAGTTATCTTTGCTTAAGGGACAAATTGTTGAAGTATTGTCTGAAGATGCAAAAATATCTGGAGATGAAGGATGGTGGACTGGGAAAATTGGAGATAAGGTAAGTTTTGAAAATATTTTTAAAATGATGAATTCCATAGGCATCCAATGATGCAAATTTATTCTTTTTTAATACTTGTTTTTATTTGGTACTTAGTACATGCAAAAAATAGGTGAAATGGTTATCTTAGTTAGTTTAGGTGATTATTTTAATTGTGTTTTCTTTTATTTTAGCTTTGTGACCAAGTCATTTTAATCTTTAAATTTTAGCAAGTATCATTATTGTTGGTTGTCTGTATATTTGCAGTAATTCATTATTGTTTATTTTATTATTCATTAGCCCATTTTAGCTCCATATCTTTATTAAATAACATTCCTACTACCTTTAGCTATTCTGTTTGTTATTTCTCTTCATGTCAGTTTATTAGTGTACCAATTAAACTTTCCAAAATTTTGCAGTTTTCATACTCCATGGCTTTCCTCTCTAATCTATTAAAAGTTTCTTTTGATTCCAAAATCAAATATAGTGAAAATGCTATCTACTGAATCTAATGAAAATGATAAATGTTGAATGCTGTAACAATCGAACAACCCATCAGAAACAGTTGGTGTCAATGGGTAACTCCAAAAGTTAGTAGCCAGTGTAGAACTATAAACCTCACAACTTTCTTTGGGAGCCAACTGTTGGGCCTGGTCTAGCTCGGTCTCTCAGGTGTGATAATGTCTTATCTTAGAAGTAAATCTGAAAAATGAGTTTGACTGGGACAAATAAACCAAGATATTAACTGTACTGTAAAATGGGGTGTAGTTGACCGCTGGGGTGAAGTGGACTGAAAAGTTCGAAAATGTTTCCAACATGCATATTTTTTTTTATTATTAATATTAGTAAAGTTTATGCTAATTATGTTCATTGTAAATGTATGTTGAACATATTTTATGTAAAAATTAAGAGTTCTTTTCTTTTATATACTAAAAACGCGTCCTCGAAATTATTAACTTAATTTATAAGAAAATGAATATTTTAAACTTTGATATAAAAATCATTATATTAAAAATATTATTGGCAACTGTTGGTAATATTTCAACGAATCATTAAATGTAGATACTACTTTTGAATAAGTTTTTAAGTTTCGTTATAATCTTAAAATTTGTCAACTTATGCACTTTTCGCTTGAATTTGGGGCGAAGTTGACTGCAGGGGTGAAGATGTCCATCAAGTCAAAACTTGCATGATCTTGCATCGTACCTAGATTGAATTGGCGCTGCTTATTGTTTCATTGTTTGTTAGTTTAGTTTGAAACGCGGACGGGAGCTGACGCGTAAAATATTTTTAAAGATAATTAAGCACTTATCGAATAAATCTGTAAAATGCCGAGGGTGTATAAGCGTAAGGATGGTGCAAAAATTCTTAAACAATACAGTGCGGAAACGCTAGAAAAGTGTTTAACAGAAGTTTTAGATGGAAAAATAAGTGTTAATGCAGCATCGAAAAAATACAAAATTCCAAAGGGTACGTTAATGAACAGAATACATGGGTGATGCATTAAACAACATGGTGGTCAAATTGTTTTTACCAAAGTTGAAGTAAATGATTTTGTGGATGCAGTGATTACTTGTGCGAATTGGATATTCCCATTAAATATATTGGATCTTCGGTTAACTGCAAATACTTACCTAAACCGTCTTCGTAAATACTCACTTTTTAAAAAGAATTTTCCTAGGTATGGTTGGGATAAGGGATTTCTAGAGAGACATAAACAAACTTTAAGTGAAAGCTTAAGCAACAACATAAAAAGAGCTCGTGCTGCCGTCAATGCTGAAACATTAACAATTTTTTTTTTGAGGAATTAAGCAAAACACTTGAAGGTGTCAACCCTGCTGCAATATTTAATTACGGAAAAAGTGATGATCCGGAAAAAAAGAAACTAATTTATCAAAGAGGTGTCAAATATCCAGACAATAAATAAATTATACTAAAACTGCTGTGACAATTATGTTATGTGTTTCGGCCAACTGGAGATATACCTATTACCGCGTTATGTAGTTTATAAGGCTACAAATTTGTGGGATTCTTGGCGCCAAGGAGGTCCTAGGGGCACCCCATGTTGTGAAAAGAAACGCTGCAGTAAAGGTACGCGTTATAATCGATCTAATCATGGATGGTTTGATGCAATTTGTTTTACCGATTGGTTTAAGACTATATTTTTGCCTCATGCTCGTTTAATTGAAGGAAAGAAGTTCTTAATAGGAGATAATCTTTCGAGTTATTTTACAAAAGAAGTGCTCAATATTTGTACAGATAATAACATTGCTTTCATTTGTCTTCCGCTAAATGCAACGCATGTTTGAAAACCCCTCGACGTTAGCTTCTTTGGACCAATGAAGAATTATTGGAAACAATTATTGCACGAATGGAAGAAAGCCAATCCAAACTCATCGTCTGTTGAGAAAATAGCCCCGCCTTCTGCAGTTAACGCTAGAAAAGGGTTTTATGCTTGTGGTATTTGTCCTGTCTAAAGATAAACTTTTAGCAAAAATTCCTAGTGAGAAGCAAACCACTCATCGAAACAGTGTTGATGTATCAGAGGTACTATTAAATTATTTGAAAGAACAGAAATCCCAAAAAACGTGAGCCTACAATAAAACGAAAGAAACTGAATGTTATACCTGGAAGATCAGTTGCGTATGTAGACAGTCCAGAGAAAGAAATTGACGACGATAACATGCCTTCTACAAGCAAGACACAAATTGTGAAGAAAAATGTTTTTGAAGAAAGCGATGAAGCAAGTTCCGGAACAGAGAGCGTGACTGAAAATTTTGACCAAGAAGACCCTGAAATTGCAGACATTCAAAGTAATATTACTGAGGAAACAGAATACTTTCACATTAATGATATAGAAGCAAATTCATGGGTTGTAATGGAATATCAAACTAAGAAGAATATTAAACATTTTGTAGGACAAATTTCAGCGATTAAAGATGATGAAGCTAATGTTAAGTTCCTAAAACTCTCAAAATTGGGAAAATTTATATGGCCTGATATTCTTGATGAATACAATGTTCCTCTAAGTAACATAAAAAAAGTATTAATTCCGACAAAAATTTACGGAAGAGGCGAGCTTGTTTTGGACTTTTCTGCATATAATTTTAAATAAGTAACTTTCTTTTTGCAATAAAAAGTTTTTATTAAAATGTTTATTATAATTTAAAATCATTTTAGTGTGTTTATCTTTACCCCCGTTAACTAAAAATCATTTTTATTAAGTAAAACCATAGGCAGTCAACGTCAACCATAGGAGTTCGATTTTTTAAAATACCCGATGTTTTTTCTACTAAAATTAAAGTTAAGACTTATACACATATTATACAAAAATATATGCTACATTTTATTTTGTTATCTAGAAAATATCTTTAGTTGAACTCGAAAAACGGTCAACTACACCCCATTTTACGGTACATAAATACAATATAAAATTTAAGTTTTTATTTATTTTATCGATCCCATCGGAGATGGGATCGAGCCCGTTGTGGTCCTAAGCAGCTATTAATTCTGTATATCTGCTATGCTGCTGTAGTTGTCATCCCTCTGTATGGTACACCATGAGGTTTTTAGAAAGTTCCACCCAACAACAGGAAAAATTTATTTTGGGCCAAAAAAAACTAAAATAATAAATCTTAAGTTAGCGACTACATGTTTTAAAATATTTTGTCGCTATATAAAATTGAAAATAATTAAAATTTTAAATAGCAAATTGACAAGGATAAAATGAATATAATTATTATTAAACTAGTTAGTTAAATTATATTTAAGATACTAACTGCATAGGGGACGAATTATAAGGTTAAAAGAAAGAAGCATGTGCGGGGGAAGTTATGTATGTACAAAAAACAAGTCAAATTATAAAAAGACCTTGGATATTGAATGAATATTAAATATAACACCCCAAGAAAAGAATTAATAATATAAATGCATTTTCAGTCCAACCATTTTTTTTTGTAGATGAACGATATTTATAAAAAATATGCCACTTCTACAGAATTAAAGTGACATGACAGAACAGAGCTGCCAACTGACATATATCCTTTGTCGACTGAAGTGTAGCATAGAAATGTTATGTTTCACGGCGTAGAACATAATGGGGTCTGAATAAAGAAATTTTTTAAATTAAATAAAATAATTATTTGGTTAATTTTATTGTTGTTTAGAACCGACCTATTTGCAGCAAACCATTGCTCAGTCCTGCGCCGTGCCATCATAGAACTCTCCATATTGCATATTCGGAATATCGTTAATATAAATCAAAAATAAAACAGGGCCTAGTATTGAATCCTAGGGTACTCCAATATTTAACACACTCTCTGCTGACAATACCCACCAACTCTCACAACCTGCACCCTATCTTTTAGATATGATTTTATTAGCTCAATAATCTCGGAATAAAAGTTATATTTTTCAAATTTCTGCAGGAGGATTTCATAGTTGACCAAGTCAAAAGCCTTGCTCAAGTCACACAAAAGGACTGAGTTAAATTGAAGCTTATGTAATATAAAATATAAGGTTTAAAATACCTAAGATTGCAGTTTCTTGATAAAAACAAATTGACATTCAGAAAACATACCATTGACCTCAAAAAAACTACTGTTTGTTGTGCCATGCAATTTTCGACAATTTTCAAAATAATTGGTAGCAGTGAGACGCCTATAATTTTCTGGCAGGTTTGAGTCCCCTTTTTTGAAAATTGGACAAATTATTGCTTTTTTAAGGACAAATGTCTTTATTGCAGATATACAGGGTGTTTCAAAAAGGTATGTCATAAAATAAATCACGCATTCCGGGGACAAAAATAAATTGATTGTATCCAACTTACCTTAGTACAAAAGTGTACACAAAAAAAGTTACAGCCCTTTGAAGTTACAAAATAAAAATTGTTTTTTTAGCGTTATCTCCTAAACTACTTGACATTTTGTAATCAAAATGGACACGTTACTTTCTTGTTCTGAAAGCATTTTTCATACAAAAGAAACAACAAAATGTAAGCGCACAGAAAAATTTTAAGTGGGGTGTGCAGCCCTAAATCCCCCAAACTTTTGAGTACGTTCAAATCAAATGAATTTTGTGACATCATTAGTTTAACACATTATTTTTAAAATTTTTTTGCCTCCTCTCACTTTTTTCAAAAAACAGTTTTTATTGAGTAAAGGCCCTTTTCATTAACATTTAAAAAATTACGTGCAACAAAATAAATGGCTTAAATGAATTAACAAGTACAAAAAATGTCTATAACCTCTATAAATATGATATTACAATAAATGTTCAAAATGACCCCCATTTTCTTCAATACACATTCGAATACACTTTCTCTTTCATGGCCCAAAAGCAAAAGTCTATGGGGTTAAGACCTGGACTTCTGGGTGGCCAAGAAATAGGTGCGTCACGACCCCTTCCAATCCACCGACCAGGATACTGCCTGCAAAGGTATTCCCAGACTTCATTACTGTAATGCGGTGGAGCGCCATCTTGTAGAAACCACATATTTTGCCTTATTGCAATATTCACTTCTTGCAAATACTCTTGTAAATCGTTTGCCAAGAACTGCAAATAATTATCACCATTTCAATTTTTGGGAAGAAATACTGGGCCTATTAGATTGTTATCCACAATTCCTGCCCAAACATTAACTTTGAAAGTCCTTTGGTGATGAATCGTTTTTTTGGCGTGAGGATTTTCGTCGGCCCAAATGTGCTCGTTATGATGGTTTGTTATTCCATTTCTACTGAAGGTAGCCTCGTCGGTAAACAAAATATTTCTAAGTGTTTTCCATTAACAACCAATCGCAAAATCCAATCCTTTTAGGATAATCTTCAACCAATAACTCTTGAACCGTTGTTAAGTGATAGGGTTTAAGCAGCTGATACTTCAAACGCCTCCAAACCCTTACGTGAGGAATATTTTGTTGAGCAGTTATTACCCTTGTACTTGTTCCAGGGACTTCTTCAATGATTGGACGGCCACTATTGCCAGCAACTTGCAGTTGGAATGTACCCGTTTCCCCTAAACGACGATCAATGGTGAGAAATAATCGTCTATAAGGTGTATTTCGATTGGGATATTTTACTGCGTAACTCCTTGCGGCTGCTGCACTATTTCCTTGACATTCACCTACGATATCCCCGATAGTTTATTGAAATCATAATTTAATCTGATCCAACTTACCCAAAGTTATGCATATCTGCCATTTCCTGAAATGTGTAGTCCATTGTAATATCAAAATTTCAAATTAACAAAATATCAAATGCACACAATAAATGATAGCTTGGACTTGGAATTGTAATTTTATGGCCAACTAGGAAAAAACTAGGTTTTCAAAAAAGTGGGAGGAGGCAAAAAGATTTTAAAAATAATGTGTTAAACTAATGATGCCACAAAACTATTTTCATTTGAACGTACTCAAAAGTTTGGGGGGATTTAGGGCTGCACACCCCCCTTAAAATTTTTCAGTGCGCTTAGATTTTGTTGTTTCTTTTATATGAAAAATGCTTTCAGAACAAGAAAGTAACGTGTCCATTTTTATTACAAAATGTCAAGTAGTTTAGGAGATAATGCAATTTTTATTTTGTAACTTCAAAGGGCTGTATTTTTTTTGTGTACACTTTTGTGCTAAGGTAAGTTGGATTCAATAAATTTATTTTTGTCCCCGGAATGCGTGATTTAATTTATAACATACCTTTTTGAAACACCCTGTATAGTCCAGGATATGTCAGTAAAAATAGTAGAAATCCTCTGAATTCTTATTATATGCATCGATTTGCTTGAATTTTTGACAGTAGTTAAAAAATAGCTTAAAGGTCAAAATCTACTCTATAGCAATATGTGCTTTTCCTCTGGAGGCGGTTACCACATCAACTCGGGGATGGAAAAGCCATGGTAGTCGCTAAAATAGTGTTTTAAGACAAAAAATTTCTTAGAGTTTTTTCGAAAAGTGAATATGTTAATATTTTTGGAGTTATTCGTGACTAAAAGTTCACACATTACACGTCAAAAAGTATGTTTTTAAACGGTTTTTCGCTAATAACTCAAAAATTTAGATTTTATCGGAAAAACTGTTTGGATATAAAATTAAGCTTATAAAACAAAGAGATACGGTTTTTATTATTACCGTATACTTAATATTCACAAAGTGATGGCTGTTCGAAAGTAGAATAATTTTATTCACCGAATACAGAAATTACAAAAATCCAAACATATATGATGTTGAATAACCAGACAATGGTAAGTTTTTCGTAGAAAACTTATAAAAACTTTTTTAAGATTTTAACAAAACCTTTAAAATGACTACTAGTAAAAGTTATTAGCCTAAAAATGCAGGTAAGCTATAACTAAAATAAAGTCCGCTTATATTTTTTGTGGCGCAGAAAGTAACAAAAATTACATTCTAAAAGTTTAACTGGCTTAGAAGGTTTAGTTTTGAAAAAATCCGAGTTTAAAATGAAGACAGTTTGTTCGGAATTTCTCAAAAATCCCCTTGTTTAAAATAACTCAACAACTAAAAAGGTACAGAAAAATGCTACAATACAAAAAAACACCTTTTTTTTACTGAATATTTTAATTTATTCTTTATTTCTATAGACCAAAAATTAAACGTTTTATTGTATGTTAAATACAAACTTAATGAACATATTATTAAAATGAATAATATGGTTTCTCTCATTTTATCTTTTATTTACTGGTCGCAGAAAAAAATGCCGATGCTGCATCCCTTTAACTTTGCTCAAATAATTATTAAGTTTTCATTTACAAAGCATAATACATAATAAGCATAAGCGGTATATGAATATGAAGCCAAAGCTAGTATCGCTTTTAACCAAAAAAAACCTTTAACTATAGTGCACTCTGCCACGTATTTTGCTATTAAATGAGGAACGTGTTAATGTGTGTAAACAGTAGACAATGATGGTCTGACACATTTTGCACTACACTTTTATTTCTTAAACTATGCTATGGAAAAATGGGACATAGGCAATTTGATTTTTCAATAACTTTGATTTTATTAACTTACTAGAATTTAGCCCGATTCTAACGCATCGGGATTCTATAACGTATGATGTTCTACTAAAATACTTTTGTTTTGTCACACCAAAAATATTCTATGCAGATTTATTTTGATATTATGAATGAATATGAAAAATGCAAAATAAAACGTTTTAAGACGCACAAAACGGTACACTAAACATAAGCTATAGTATCCTGTTCGCCACTTGGTAACAAACAGACTTCGGTCTAATTGTCATCATCGTTTCTTCACGGTTAGTAACAACTAAACACTGATTGATTTTTCTATGCCGGCGCTGAAGTTTTCATTACGGACAGACAGACAGAATAAGCAAATTATTATATTGATTATTGTGTATACAATTACAAAGAACAGTAATTCTTTAATAATAAAATATATTTTCTTTCACTCCATAATAAGTGTCTCAATTATCAAATCAATTTTTTAATCGATTATTATTAGGATACCTGTACGAAACGAAACAACGAAGCGGTGTCGTTATATAGTATGTAAGAGTGATACACGCTCTAAATCATTTAAAGGCAATACATAGTAATATATAAATTTTTCAAAGCCTCTTTTTATTTATAAACAACGTTATTCCTTTATTAAATAAAAAATATTTATATATTTATATAAATATTTCTATATAATAAACCAGTGACATAATTATAACTTATAATATACGAGGCATGTTTTTTAAGTAAGTACCGTTTTGCGATTCCGCCGCCGCAGCGCTACGGTCGGCGTTCCGCGCATAAGCGCTGGTTACCTACATCTCTTGTCTACGCACTGACGCCATTACAGTCTGATTCTTCATTGTATACTTGTTTACTCCAGTGTTTAAGATGCCTCCAACAATCGTGAGTCACGCTGATTGTGAAGTACGGGCTGTTATACGATTTCTTAGTGCTAAAGGCGTAAAACCGATCGATATTCATCGTGAGATCGTTGAAATTTACGGACAAAACATTATGAGTGATGGAATGGTAAGGAAATGGGTGAGAGCATTTAAAGATGGCCGCACAAATCTGCATGATGAAGAACGGAGTGGGCGTCCTTCGGTCGTTAATGAAAATTTGGTGCAGAAAGTGGACGAAAAGGTGAGAGAAAACAGACGCTTTACAATTTCATCATTGTCCGACTGCTTTCCTCAGTATTCTCGTAGTGTTTTGTATCGCATTGTTACCGAGAACTTGAATTACCGGAAATTGTGTTCACGTTGGGTTCCAAAAATGTTGACGGATTTGCACAAAACCCAACGTTTAGGCAGTGCATTGACTTTCCTTGAGCGGTACCACAGTGAAGGTGAAGATTTTTTAGACCAAATTGTTACTGGTGACGAAACGTGGGTGGCCTACGTCACACCAGAATCGAAACAACAATCCATGGAATGGCGACATTCATCATCACCCAAAAGAGTAAAGTTTAAGCAAACAATTTCTGCCCGGAAAATCATGTGCACAGTTTTTTGGGACAGAAAAGGAGTATTGCTAGTGGAGTTTCTGCCTCGTAATGAGACAATCAATGCGTCTTATTGTGAGCCATTGAAAAATCTGCGCCGTGCAATCCAGAACAAAAGACGTGGAAAGTTGAGTAAGGGTATCGTTTTGCTGCATGACAATGCCCGTCCACATGTGGCTAATCAGACCAAAGATCTCATCAAATCATTTAAATGGGAAACTCTAGATCATCCTCCATACAGCCCTGATCTGGCGCCCAGCGACTACCATTTGTTCCAGCACTTAAAGAAACACCTGGGCGGTCAGCGTCTTCAAGACGATCAGGCGGCAGAATTTTATCAGGAGGGTATTCAAAAACTGGTGCCACGTTATGACAAGTGCCTCAATATTCACGGAAATTATGTAGAAAAGTAGATTTTACAGGCTTTCATGTAAAAATAAAATTATTGCCATATCTTTGCACGTCTTTTTTTAATTCCAAAACTTACTTAAAAACACGCCTCGTATATTACTAAAATTAGTAGTAGTTTTTGTGATAGGTGGCGCTGGGGTTTTCATTACGGAAAGACAGACAGAATAAACACATTATAATATTGATGATAAACTAGTTCTATTTTGAGAAACACGTGAATAAAGGCCCCCTTTGTTTTGGCTGCCCGATTGCGGTGCACGAACTGCACTCCTGGTAGGAGCTTATAGCTTTAAAAACTTTAGTTGCTTTAAAACAGATCGTATGGAGAGATATGATGGGTCAGCAATATTATTGAAATCAAAATATTAAATGGCAAGAAATTATTTTGTTTAAATTATCGTCAAAAAATAAAACTATTCATTTTGTATCCCTATATATAATGTAACGAAAAACAAAATTTCAACACAGCAATGGCTACCTTTTTTAAGTTTTTCCAAAACAAAAAATATACCTTCTAAGAAATTATGGGAAAAAATACATGTATTGCCTTATCTACCTATTGAAGCGTAGATAAAAATACGATTATTAATCTTCCTAGAAACTTTTAAACCACACAGAGAAAAATTTTATTAACCCGCAATACAATATAGTCCTTTTTTCTCCGAATCACTAACCTTAAATAAAAATGTAAAACTATATTAAATTCTTCAGGGCTTTTAGCCTCTCAGTCACTACTACACTCATCACTAATTACTGCTTTACTGCTATTGGGAACATCGAACGGCTCATTTATACCGTCGATGGTGACGTGGTTTGGGTGAGGATTGGCGCGAATATTTGTGACGGCGTGATTTTGATTGGAGAGTGCAGCGGACGATATTTTCTTTATGAGAGGTCTTCATGTCGAAGGTAAATGGATGCCGTCATCTCTTTTATTGAGACATTTTGGCCTTTTTCGGATAATTCTCGGTTTATACAGTGTGACCCATTTAGATTGGAAACACCTCTATAAAATTTGAAGTTGTTAACTGATTTTAATCAAATTTTTTTTTAATGTCATGTAATAAAATGTCAATGTTATGACAACTTAAAATTTTAAACCTCACTAAGAAAAAAACACTCTGTATTAACGTTAAAAAAAACACTCTGTATTAACAGAAACATGGAAACATAATTTTAGTTTAAATCCTAGTTGCCTCTACCAATCCACCATCTAATTGGATACATTTGTCGTAGCGTTTATGAATATTTCTAATTACATTTCTTAGTTGTTGGGGAGTAATTTCTGCACATGCCTGTCGAATTCTTGCACGAAGTTCGTTTACGTCTCTTGGACGGGTTTGGTAAACTTTTTGTTTGATAACTCCCCAGAGAAAGAAGTCTAAAATTGTGAGATCTGGAGATCTGGGTGGCCAATCTATCAACGGACTACCCCGGCCTATCCAACGGTTCGGAAAATTTGTATTTAGCCAGTGCTTCACGGTTCTGGCGTAATGAACAGAACAACCATTTAACTGAATATACAAATTTAATCGTTCATTAATTGGGAGCTCATGAATAGCATCCCACAAGTCGGTGTTTAAAAATTCTAAAAAGTTCTGTGAGTTCAAGTTTTCTTCAAAAAAGAAAGGACCAATAACTCGCTCGTTCAGTATACCACACCAGAAATTGATTTTTTGAGAATACTGGCTTTTACAGTTTATTACCCAATGGGGATTATCTGCTGTCCAATAGCGACAATTCTGTGATGATACTACTCCATTTGTAGTGAAAGTGGCTTTGTCGGTAAACAACACGTTTTTTAGAAAATTTATATTGTTTAAATATTCCCCTTGGGCCCATAAACAATATTCTAAACGTTTTGCTTCGTCGCCTTCTTGTAATGTGTGTAAGAATTTTGGTTTGAAAGGTTTAATATTATTTACCTTAAGACATCGCCGAATACTCTCTCGAGGCACATTCAAATATAAACTGGCATTCCTTAAACTGGCATTAGGGTTATTTCTGAAATGGTCTAAAATGATTTGATCATTTCCTCTTCTTCTTTGTAACGGGTTATTTTTTAAAATTAGTTTTGATACTGCACCATATTCATTAAATATTTTATTTATTTTGTTTACCGTACCGCAGCTAATATTAGGACGATCCACATGTCTGTCATTAAATATTGTACAAACTTCCCTGGCACTTCTATCGTTATCTCCCAAAAGACGTATAATTTCAATTTTTTCTCTCAAACTTAATCTTGCAGCCATGACACAAAATATTATTAAAATAATTTGAAGTAAATATTGTTGCAGATATTATGCACACATTTATGCTAGCACTGAAATTTGTATGACACAAATACTGTCAAACAGTAATATCGTTGTCATGGCAACTGAGATTTAAGTTGTAGCATATAAGGTTAATAATAATATAAGTGCGTTACTTGCATTAAATTTTTATGCTATTTTAAACATTTTTTTGGCTAGTAGTGGTTTAATATTAAAATTATTTGAAAAATAATTAGTTTTATGGTTATCTGTTGATACAGGGTGTTCTTTTTTGACTCGTAGCTTAGTGAGTTTTAAAATTTTAAGTTGTCATAACTTCGTTATTAATAAATATATTTTAATGAAATTTTTGTCATAATTATTTGAAGCCACTCTAAATCCAGTGACGTAGAAATTTTTCTAATAAAAAAATCGCTAATACAAATTCTCCATTTTCGGCGAAGAAAAAGTATCGGAGAATGCCCTGAAAATTTAACTAAATATTTCATATTTTGTCCCGCAATAGACCTATTATTACATGACAAAAAAAATTTGACTAAAATCGGTTAACAACTTCAAATTTTATAGAGGTGTTTCCAATCTAAATGGGTCACACTGTAGAAGCAGATAGAGGCTATGGTTCTGGAGTTTACAAAATCAATTTTGTAACCTGAATGAAGATGGTCTTGACCTAGAGCTGAAATTGAATAGGAATTGCGAACAGAAATGGAATGTTCATAAATTCCATTTTAGATTATACGATTTGTTTGGCTTATATAAGATTGGGGCAGTCTGTACAAGGAATTTCGTAAACTCCGTGTTGTTCATTTGGAATGTTGTCCTTGATTGATCGGACAAGAGATGAAAGTTATTCTTGGGGGGTAAATATTGTTGTGTAAATATTTATTGCTCTTGATTTAAGGATTTTGTCAGTGACACCTTTGATGTAAGGAGGAAAAGTTTTCGTTTGATGACGGTCTGTTATTGATGTGATTTTCGCGGTAACGATTGTGGATGAGGGCTTGTTTTAAACTAGAGAGCTCAGCGGGTCTAGTTCAATCAACTAATGATTGGTATGAGTGGATTTTTGATAAACAGAGTGATAAAAACCTTGGGATTGGTTTTACTGTATGATAACGTCGTGAAACGGTAGGGATGAATCGTTATTTGCATGCCAACTCCATCATCCACCTTTACAAATTAATTCAGTCAATAACACCGGTCTCCAGATCAATACCTTTGCGATGATGCAAGTAGACCCGCTGAGCTCTCTAGTTTAGAATGGAATGTAGCCTCATCTCCAAATAGGACGTGATCAAAAAAATCTCTCTGCTGATTATTTTTTTCCAAGGCTCATTCGCTTAACACTATTCTTATAATTAAGACACTCATTTCGTTTTCCTCTGTCAGACTAATTTCTTAATAGTGTTTGAAGCTATTCTCTTGTGGCATCAATAAAAATAGTAAATTAGACTAGTTTCTGTTCTTTCACTTTTTTCATGGTCACTGAACCACTAAGGGTAATCCGATCTTTCAATTTTTCCAAGGTATCTTGTCTAGGTTGATTCCTATCACAAAACCGTTGTTCATAAATTCTAGCTGATAATAATGCATTTCCCAAGATCCCGATCATATTTATCATTTCATCAGTAGTAAAATGCACTATTGCTAATTCGGGGTGAATTAATTACTGAATTAATAAACAATAATGGATACTAATTTAGGGTGTACCATAATACTTATGTAATAAACAATAATAAAAAACTATCAATCAATCATGACCAACTAAAAATTTGTTAAAAGTTTGAATACGTACTTACTTAATACTTCATGCATATAAAAAGGAAAATATCTAAAAAACAAATGACTTTAGGCATAGAGAATGATGCTTCATAAAAATTGAAGTATCGTAATAGTAGTTTTCGATAGTAATATAGAATATAGTGTGGTCCATTTAAAATTTACATAGTATTTACTTAGTTTTGACTTACCCTTTATTCGATTTAATGAATGTTATCAAAGTTAATCATTTTTATAATTTTTGACTATTATTAAAAAACTATGGCTACAACAGCTTGTTGCTTTTGTCACCCTTTTTAATTATACAGAGTGTTGAAATTGTTACGATTTTCATTGATTTTTAATTATCTTTTTAAATAGTCTGTATAAACAAAATAACTTTATATTCTTGTAACGAGGAAGTGAAGCGGATGTTAAATTTAGAATAAAATACAAGGTGTTTAATTTAAAATCTTTGACTCCGTACAGTGTTATGGAAGACCCTATATGTTTGTAACTAATTTTAAAATGAAGCTTAGGATTGCCTCCTATTTTTGTAATTAACTTTTCTTGGTATCTCCTATGATAACAAATATAACGGCCTTTGTAACAAAAGTTGGTCACTCTGTATACATATTTTTTGTTTTCAGGTTGGCATATTTCCATCCAACTTTGTCGCTCACCAAGAACCCTCTCAAGATTTTTCGGATCATTACAATAACATTATAGCAGACATAGATCCTGTGAAAATAGATTTTTCCGAATTAGAACTTGAAGAAGTGATAGGTATTGGCGGATTTGGTAAAGTGTATCGTGGTATCTGGAAAAACCGTGAAGTGGCTGTCAAAGCAGCTCGTCAAGATGCAGATGCGGACGCTACGGTTACACTCGAAAATGTTATCAAAGAAGCAAAACTCTTTTGTTTGTTGTGTCATGAAAACATTGTGTCGTTAGAAGGAGTTTGTCTACAAGAGCCAAACCTCTGTTTAGTATTGGAATACTGTAGAGGCGGCTCTTTAAATCGTATATTGGCAGGTCGAAAAATTAGGCCTGACGTGTTAGTGGATTGGGCGGTACAAATTGCTAGAGGTATGGATTACCTGCATTGTAGAGCTCCTATATCGCTTATACATCGTGATTTAAAGAGCTCTAATGGTAAGTACGGTAATTCAAATTATGTAATGTTCAAAGTTTATGTAAAAATATATTAATCTTAAAAATACGTCTAGCTTTTGATGAATTTTCTACATTCTTTTCTGTTCTTCGCCATTTGTGTTACTTCTTGCCAAGATTTACCCTTATTTTGTAATATCTACTCTTTTATTGGTCTACACTTTCTGTTTTTCTCTAAAGTTTTCTTCTCCGTATATTAACGTTGTCATATATATCGTTTCGTATCTTATCATCTTCGTTTTTCTTGACATTTGTTTGTTGTTGAGGAATCCTCTATTTAGTGCCTGGAAAAGTTTTCCTGTACTCTCTGGTCTCTTGTTGAAATCATCATCGATGCTTCCTCTCTTATTTATTTCTGATCTCTGGTTTTTGTATATGTTTGTTTGCTTTATTTTTTGTTGATCTATCACCACTTCGATTAGGTCTTCCTTGCCTTTTTCCTTGTTATTTGCATTATCTGTGTCTTTCCTTGTAAATGTAAATGTAAATAACATTTAGCTTTGCTTTCAAGTTCCATTTTTTTAAATTCTACGTTTTAAATTTTTCTGTTGTTTCGGCGAATACTACTATGGAATTTGCAAATACCCATATCTCTGCATTTATCATTTGCATTCTATTCCATCCTATACAGTATTTTTTAAAAAATTTCTTACATTCTTTCACTATATCATCTATTACATTTATAAAAAGTACTTCGCTTAAATTTCCTCCTTGTCTAACTCCTTTCGCTCTTTTAAATTGTTGCGATTGCGTGTTTTGTGTTCTTATTGTATTTATTGTTTTCTTATATATACTTTTAGTTGCTTCTATCAGGCCTTCGCCGTACTTGTGGCTTCTTCAAGCTCTCACATATAGTTTTCATTTCGATTGAACCTAATGGTTTTTCTATAAAACTTCGTATACTGTTGTATTTTTTAAGGTTTTTTCTTTTATATATTGCATGGCGAATGTATGGTTTTGTATGTTATGTCATTTTCTGAATCTGCTTTGTACGTACGCTTTACGTTCTATTTCAATTCTGATTTGTCTTTCTATTATTATTTCGTATAGTTTTGCTGCTACATATAAAAGGGATGTACCTCTATATTTCTGACAGTCTCTTGTATTTCTTTCTTCTGCACTGGTACAATTATTGCATTTGACCATTCTCTAGGCAATATTTTTTCTTCCATATTAGATTTGGGATGTATAATAATCTTTTCTTTGCCTTTTCTCCTATACAGTGTGTCCGTAAAGTATGGAATAAATTCGATATTTCCTAAATGAAAAGCCATTTTAAAAAAATATAAAACACGGCGATTTTTATATTTAATGTTCTATATTTTACAATAAAATTTCATTATATATAAGGTGATACACATTACAGTGATGACGTCATCGGCTCTTTTTTAAATGTAACAGTCTGTATTTTAGGACATCTTTAGATCGATAAAAATGAGCTGATTTCAAAAAAGTATAATCTTCGGGTCTAATGGATATGATTTGAAAGATATGCGCTTAGAAAATAAATGTTTTATTATCAATTGCAAAAAAGTAGTCTACTTCTAATTTTTGGTAAACTAATTATTTTTAATAACTTTCAATAACAATTAAGTAGTACAATAATTGTATTAAATCGTGAATGTTCTGTATTATTGCTTAGAATTAATTTTAAGTAGAAATAAATTTGAGTGTAAAGCAAAGAATTGAAATACTCATGATTTGGTATGGAGACAAATCGCGAACTCAGATGGAAGTGTGTAATTTATTTAATGATAAATATCCAGAAATACCCATCACGCAGTCAACAGTAAGTAAGATTGAAAAGAAATTTCGAGAAACTGGTACGGTTGAAAATGCACGCAAATCAGGTCGTCCCTCTGTAAATTATGTTACAACATTAGATGTTCTACTTGCTTTTGAAGAAGCGCACACTTCTGTTCGTAAGGTTAGTAGTGATCTCGATGTTTGCAAAACAACGGTACACAAAGTACGTAAAAGTAAGTAAAATGCACAGTTGTACAGGAATTAAACGAGGATGATCCAGATAAAAGAATACAATTTTGCGAAATAATGATGGATAACAGCCACCGAAATCCTCTCTTGGTTCAAAATACTATATTTTCTGATGAGGCTACATTCAAATTAGATGGCGAGGTCAACCGTCAGAATTGTAGATACTGGGCAAAAGAAAACTCCAACTGGATGCGGGAACATCATACACAATACCCACAAAAGTTAAACGTATGGACTATTTCGAAGGTAATTTAAACAGGTCATCATACCTTCAGTTTTTAAGTGGGTATCTCGTACCTACTTTAGTCAATTTATTTCCCAGTACAATTAATCTTGGAGGTTTTGATAAAAGTTTATGGTTTCAACAGGATGGTGCGCCTCCGCATTATGCTTTAGATGTTCGAATGTACCTAAACGAAATTGTTCCGAACAGGTGGATTGGAAGACGTGGACATATTGAATGGCCATCTCTTTCTAATCGGCGGGGTTTATTGCCCACGTGACCGTCCCACTACCAAACACAAGTGAGGTAGCAACTTATATAGCTTTTTGATGTACCAAGTCGAGTGGTATTGTTTCTACTTATGGACCTGGATAATCGCAGTTCGAATCTTCCACTGTTTTTTGATATAAATTTAATAATAATAAATATTATGTTTATTAGATATTATTGAATCTGTAAGCCTAAGTCTGACAAATAATAATGTGTGGATATATCTTTTAAAATAGTTTATTATAATTATACATTAATAATTAAACCCTTTTTATGTGAGGACAAATATGTTAACAGTAGAATTTTACTTTTATTTCTTTTTATATACAAAATGAAAAAAATCGGTTAGTTATTTTAAAGCTTTATAATGCAAATTTATGTATTTATTTATATAAAGTTGAAATAGTAACGCGTAGCTACCACTCGACTTATTACATTAAATATGTAAGTTATATTTACGTTGCTATCTCACTTGTGTTTGGTAGTGGGAAGGTCACGTGGACAATAGACCCCGCTCAGTAGAAAGAGAAGGAAGAGAAAAACCAAAGAAACGAAAACATAAAGACTGGATGACTGAAGAAATACTACTATTAATGAATGAAAGAAAATCATTCAAAACAAAAAATCCAATTAAATATAATGAAACTGATCGATTAATTAAAAAGAGAATAAAAGAAGCTAAGGAGAGAATGTTACATGAGCAGTTCCAAGAACTAGAAGAAATTAAGAAAAAATATGACTTTTTTAACACGCATAAAAGAATTAGAGAATTAACAGGAATGGGAAAAACACTTCAAACTAGGCAACTAAGAGATGAAAGTGGTGCACTTATAACAGATATAAACCAAAAAATGCAGAGATGGACACAATATATAGCACAACTTTTTGAAGACAAAGAGAGAACAGAAGCACCAAAAGAATTTAAGGATGATACTGGGCCTGACATTATACGAGAAGAAATTTAATATGCAATGAAATAAGCTAAAGGTGGTAAATCTTCCGGGCCTGATGAACTTCGTATCGAATTACTCAAAATTGTGAATACTGAATCTATTGATCTTCTTTTGGATCTATTCAATACCATATATAGAACAGGTATAATACCTAAAGAATGGCTCCAATCAACATTCATACTGCTACACAAAAAAGCCAATGCAAAGGAGTTCAATGGATTTTAAAAGTAATTCATAATAGAATACATAAGAAATTATATGAAGGCATAAGTAATACACGAATGGGATTTAGGAAAGGACTGGGAACACGAGATGCACTGTTTGCAGTAAGTATTCTTTCGCAGAGATGCTTAGATATAAATCAGGAAGTATATGTCTGTTTCATTGATTTTGAGAAGGCATTTGACAGAGTGCAGCATAATCAGCTTAAAGAAATTTTATTAAATAAAAACATAGACAGTAGAGACATTAGAATCATATGTAACCTCTATTGGAACCAAACAGCAAAAGTGAAAGTTGAAAATGAACTGACCGAGGATATCCAGATTCGCCGTGGGGTCCGCCAAGGGTTTATTTTATCACCCTTGTTATTCAATTTATACAGTGAAGCCATCTCAGAATTAGCGCTTGCCGAGGTCAGTGAGGGCCTTATAATAAACGGTGAGCCACTTAATAACATAAGATATGCTAACGACACCGTCCTTCTGACAGGAACACTAGAAGAACACTAGAACACCTTGCTGAACAACTAAATATATCTAAATATATATTGCAACGATTATGGACTAAAAATGAATTTGAAGAAAACCAAGTTCATGGTATTTACATAAGCACAAAACATCAAAGTTAAGCTAGTACTAGATAATACAGAAATTGAACAAATATCTTCGTACAAATACCTTGGAGCATGGATCACAGAAGATACTGATCAGACAAAAGAAATAAGATACCGCATTGAAATTGCACGGTCAACTTTTAATAGAATGAAAAAACTTTTTTGTAATCGCGATATCAATATATCGCTTCGAATAAGAATGCTTCGATATTATATTTTCTCTATACTTTTATATGGGGTTGAAGCTTGGACAATTAAAAAAATCCAACATTAAAAACCTAGAAGCATTCGAAATGTGGCGTTACCGACGTATTTTGAAAATATCATGGATGGATCGCAAAACAAACGAATAAGTTCTTGAACAACTAGGAAAACAATGCGAAGTTTTAAATTCCATAAAAATCAGGAAATTGGAATACTTGGGGCACATCATGAGAGGTGAAAAATACGAACTACTAAGGAATATAATTCAGGGTAAAGTCAAAGGCAGAAGAAGCGTAGGAAGACGTAAAATCTCGTGGCTACGCAATCTCCGTGAATGGTTTGGATGCAGTTCAATTGAACTATTCAGGCGCGTAACCAACACAATTATAATTACCAGAATGATTTCCAATCTCTGATAGGAGCGGAACTTGAAGAAGAAGTAGAAAGAGATGCAGGAACTACTTTGCATAATTTTTCTTTGTCGCACTGGGGGAACGGGTATATATTGCAGCGCTAAGACTTGTCATTATAAGTCTATGCATATTATATCTAAACTAATCTGTTGTACTATATTCACACACTTTTCATCCATGTATGCTTTTATTTTTCGTTATCTGGCCTATTTGGCTACATGAAAGATTTTCGGTTATTAGGAGCACATAAAATCCAAAGAAGTGCAGAAAATTTGCCTTGGTTTTTGGGCGTTCACTCGGGAACGGAAGCAGATAAAGTTGCAACAAAGAGACTATATAAGGTATATATAAACGTAAAAAAGCGTTTAATATAGTATATTTTAGATATAGAAGCAGCAGTAGGTTGGTTGTGAGTTGCATACTATAATTAAACTACAAAGATTTGGTAATTTCATGTTATTAGTATGTGTATGTGCATAGGATTATCAAGGACTAAGAAAAAGGGGAAGATATTACAGACAACTTATATATCAACGTCAACATTGAGTTAACACCAAGACAACTTTGCCTCTGTGTGAAGTTAGCGGCAATTCAACATCGGCTCAGCGTGAAGTTAGTGCCAAGTCAACGTCAAGTTAACGTTATGTTTTAAGTTATTAAGGAAAACGTTTAAAAACATATAATAAATCAGCCCGACTAATTGAGCACAGAAAAGCTTATGACAAAAAAAAAATGTTTAAACAAAAAGCAAAATCGATCCGATAGGTGTTATCGAAAACATCGTGGGCCGTTAACGAATAAAGTAAGGCGTATTAAAAAAGTCTACTATCTATACTATACTATAAATTGAAACGAATGCACTTTTGCACCCCTTCACTTCAACATAAATCTTCTATCATCTTACTAATATTGTTTTATACTGAAAAAGTATTCTAAATAATTTTCTATAACAGAATTTTGTGGACCGGAATTAGTTCAACTACCAAATCATTCGTTATTCAGTAACATGTGTTCAGTAATAGGCCATCGAAGGACAGACTTAAAAACTAGCTTGAGAAAGAATACCATTAAGTTATCGATTGTCTTAACTTTTTAGGAAGCTACACGAACACCACATCCTAAGTTAATAAGATCATGTCATTAATTAGCCGTGGTCCATATCAGATATCTTTTAGGGGTCTTAAATGTATTTAAACATTACTAGGCTGGATATTATTTTAGGTGATGATTGAAAGCATACTTTCATGACTAAATAATTTCTTTTTAACACTAAAAAGTATACCTTCCTTAAATATTGAAAAACTATATTTAAGCAAATTATTAATAATATAATATATTTTGTATATGGGAGTCCGGTACTGGAAATCGTGCTAGTTAGACGTGTGTAAATTTGCTCCAAGATTTGTCTCAAATTTTGGATGTTTTCGAGGACAATTTGCATACAATAAATAGCGCAAAATGTAGTTAACATGGATTTTTATAGAGGAAGTAAATCGGTTATATTTTTTTGGATTATGTTATCAGTAAATTAAAAATTAAGTGTTTTCAATTACCGATCGGATAAAGGTCAAAGCCTCTGAGGACAAAATGAACTGGAACTGAAAAAAAAAAAAAGAAATAAAGCAGAAAGTGGAGACGAAGATATTTTTTAAAAGAGCAAAGTAACGAAGAGGTCACCGAGCAAGAGCAGTCCCCAAAAAGACAAAAATGGAAAGAGGAATACATGCTGCAATAAGAAAAATAGCAAGGGAAGGAAGATACAAATAGAGTATATGAAACTGAAAGTTGATGGAAAGGAATTAAACTGCAATACAGATAAAGGAATTTTGGAAGACATGGGCAATGCATTTAATAGAAAAGAAGCAGCTCAGTGTGAACAATTAAAGACGGAAAAGGTAAACAGTAAGGGGAAAATGTAAACAAAAAAGATAATTATACAGACGAGCAAACAAACAAAGGATGTAAATTAAGGGAAACCAAATAAAATAGCTACGTAGAATGAAGTATTTATGAAGAGTGAGGAGTGAAAAATCTAAGCAGCATCTTGAATCAATACGAACTGAGTACGAAGTGTAGTAGACTTTAAACCAATCTTGGAAAGGATCTGCTGTTTGCGTCTAAGAGGAAAGTACCGTAAAATATCTATAGTGAACGTACAGGCACCGAGTGAAGATAAACACACCGATATAAAAATGGATTTTTATTACCAATTAGAAGGCCTTTTAAGCGACCTACCGAAGTACGATCTAAAATTAGTAATAACGCAAAAATCGGAAGAAAAACATTTACAAAAATATCACGGGAGGGAAAAGTTAAACACGAAACTTCAAATTAAAACAGCATGCTACTAATAAATTTTGCACTAGAACAAAATATGGAAATCATGAGTACACATTTTGACAGAAAAGACATCTATAAAACAACATGGATCTCCCCGGATGGCAATACTGCCAATCAAATAGACCACGTTTTAATTGAAAATAAAAACGCCAATACCATCACGAATGTAAGAAGTTTCCTAGAGGCAGACAGCAACACGGACCATTTTATGGTAGTAGCAACTTTAATACAAGAAATTCCAAAAATGAACCTAAGCAAAAACTAAATGCAACCAAGCGTTTTAATGTAAAAAAAAACTAAAGGATGAAAACATCAAAAACCAGTTAAAAGAGGGTATAACAAAAAGAGTAGAAGAAACAATTCCAAATAAGATACTGACCAAGAATGGACACTAATAGAGAAGATAATAACGAAAGCGACAGAAAAGACATAAGGAAAAATAAACACGTTTGCTTTGTAAAGATTGGTTCGATACGGAATTTAAAAGGGATTTAGAAGCCAGAAGAAAGGCTAAAATACAAACGAATGTACTAAATATAACAGAAACGATGAAAAGTTATGAAGCAGCAAAGAAAAAATCAAAACTGACCTGCAGAAAATAGAAACGAGAATACTGGGAAATGAAGTAAGACATAACCAACCTAATAAAACGAATTTGGAAAAATTGGAAATTACCACAAGGCTGAAAATTGCATCCATATATCCGATCCACAAAAAAGGGAGATAAAAGCCTATGTCAAAATTATAGAGGAATTGCTTTATTGGATGTAGCATATTGGCTTTATTAATAATAAACCGGCTAACAAAATATGAATCTGAAATAATAGGTGAATATCAGGGAGGGTTTAGAAGAGGAAGGTCTACAATTGATCAGATTTTTACGATGAAGCAAATATTGCTCAATAAATACGAACAAAATCTAGGTTTGCACATTCTGTTTATAGACTTTAAGCAGGCATACGACTCAATCGATAGAGAAAACTGTACGAAGTGATGGCTCTTAGGGAAATGACCTTAAAAGAAACATTAAATAAAGTAATCCTGGAAGGAAGGTTATCAGAGACTTTCACAGTAAGGAAGAGATTAAGATACTGAGATCCACTGTCCACAACTTACTTTAACCTTACAGTAGAAGCTATTCTACGACAAAGTGGTGTATAGACAGATGGTATAATATACTACAAGAGACAACAAGTTATCGCTTTCGCAGACGATATTGCATTGATTACGAGATCAAAGTTCGGACTATGTATAAACGAAAATAAAACAAAATAATTCGAAATGAGAGCAAAGAAAATAAAGCCCGAAGATAACTTAAGAATGAGTTGCGGAAGTAGAGAATATTGTTTTGAGAAAGTGGATCAATTCAAATATCTTGGAGTGACGATTACAAAATAGAGCCGAAGAATATATTGAAATAGACAAAAGAATTACTAAAGGAAGTAAAGCTGTAGGAACACTAAACAGAATGATAAAATCTAAGCTAATATCCAGGAATACGAAAATCTGAAAAATTGAAAGTACAAAACGTTCAGTTTGAGTTTAAAAAAAAACAGAAATAAGATAGTTTTGTAAAAGTTTAAAAAGAGTTCAAAGAACAGACATGTTAAAAAAACTTAAGTGTAAGTAATAAATCGTTAACAGTTAATTAAACGGCTTGTTCTAAGCAATAAGTGACAAAGTAAAATTACCGGCACAATGCGATCACTTCAAAGGTTATATTGGAAGAGATCCACAAATTCAACAAGTAGCATACCAGGGTGTTGCCAAAGTTAGTTTAAGTTGACATCAATGAATTGAACAAGGATTTAAAAAAACCACCTCTATCATTGATATTGATCTCAACTTTGCAGTAACATGTGAGGACGCAACTAGTGCTTACATGGAATCACTAACGATTCAGATGAATAAATCAAAATTGCTTACTTACTATATCCAACAAGCAATTATGCAAATGCAATTAACAAGTATAAATTTATTAATATTTAATGAGTCATTAAGGTATAAGGTCTATAAAAATTATTAAATATTAGCTAATAAAAACTGTATAAAGAATCTAGTTGTACTGTAGAAACTGTATAAAGAATATAATTCAGTTCCACAAGATTAAAGAGTGATAGATTTGACTCAAGTTACTAAAGTCAGTTCTCTTATTGAGAGAACTGACATTAGTAACTTGAGCCATTTGGGTGTTTAAACTGTATTTTAGTGAAATTCTCTTTCATTGCAAATAATTTTATCCTCTTCATAATTGACCTTATGTTTAGTAGTGATAGCATGTTTTGCCAGAGCACATGTGTGCTTAGATAAATTAATCTCAGTGCGGTGGGAGGTTAATATACCCTTAAGTGACCGCCCAGTCTCACCTATGTAACAAGACTTACATTCAGCACAGGGAATGTGATAAACAACATTGACTTCTTTCAGTGAGGATAAGGGTGTTTTTGTCTTGGAAAAAAGTCCTGACAGTTTTTGCGTTTTTTATTGCTACTCTAATTTAACTAGTATATTTTTAAATAGTTAGATAAGTTTATCTGTCACTTGGGGAAAATAGGGTAGTGAAGAATAATGGGATATTAACGTAGTCAAAGGAGTCCCATGTGTTGTAGTTTGCAGAACTGTATACCTTTCGATACTGTTGCCGTAAAAGTGCGATTTTCATTTGCAGCTTTGATGAGCGAGCGCCGTACTATTACGCAAATTAATCTCCATCGTTCAGGTTCTGTCACCGAACATTTTTAAGTATATATTTACATCTTTGGAGAGCTATAATCGTAATAGTACGTTCTACATTGTCCATCTTGCTTACTAGTATCGTTCATGTACGTTACGATCCGCAAATACACCATATTAATGCCGTACATACACGGCAGCACATCACCCACTCTAGCGCCGTACTTTCTAAATACCGTTTTTTTTTAAGTTTTACGAAAAAAAATTCCACTACTTCGATAAAACGAATATAAACAAACTCCCGACAAACGAAAAACGATTCAACCACTTCAATATAAAGAATGTAAACTACTGAGTGGCCGTCTCGTTCGCGAAGTGCAAAATTTTCCCGGCGACGTATATGAGCAAAGCGCAACCGATACTTGGCCCGTAGCGAAAGGGTTAACAATATTATTTGAAATTTACCTTAATTGGTCACAATTGGGTAAATCATTCATTTTGGATTTATAATTTCTCGAGAAAAGATACTTATTAATTAAGAGGAGCGGTAGAACTTTTCAATAAGAATACTTCTAAGTAAAATTTTAATTAACCCCATGTGATAATTTGTTTAACTTAAAACTATGGGATTGGATGAGGTTGATTTTATATTTAAATGGATGATAAGAATGGTAGTTAAGAAACCTGTTGGAAGCAATAACTTACACTAAAGTTTTTTTTTAAATATGTTCATTGAACTCTTTTTTACTTTTACAAAACTGACTTAAGTAGTTCTGTTTTTTTTTTGATGACTCAAACTGAACGTTTTATACTTTTAATCTATATGGTTTCATAAATTTAGCTATTTTCTTTACTTTTCATCAAATTATTGTTGCATATCTTTTGTAAAGTAAACCATGTGCAATTTTTTTTATATCTATGGATGTTTGCTTATTTAAATAATTTTGTAGATGAACTGATGATGCGTATAAATTTAATACACGAAACGTCTTCAATAAAAGGATGAAGTAGCTGATATCCTTGCTTTTATTCAAACCCTAGTTCAATGTAAAAGATGTCAAAATTATGGCCATACACGAATCACTAAAATTCAGATGTCAAGTGTGCTGGACAAGACGACTACCATAATTCTGCAAAGAAAAAAGAAGACGGAAAACCAGCAAAATGTATTCTATGTGGGGCACACATCCAGCGAATTATAAAGGATGTCAAAGTCTACGTTGAATTATTAAATAACGATATTTCCAAAAAATACAAACAATAATAATAAAAATAAAATCCAAAGAACTGAACCAATTTGTCATCAAAGCTGTTCAAAAAATAGACCTACAAAGGATATCTAAATCAACAAAACATGTACCTGCAACAACAAAATTTATTTCTTTGGACAAACAGCAAAAAACAAGAAATCAGGGAACTAAGAGAGGAACTTAGATATGCAATGCTATCTTGTAATATGGAATAGCTGTTTGTAGCCGGAAGTTTTAACTGTGACAGCCCATGGATTTGGAGCTCCCGGTTAGTCCGAGTTAGTTACTAATAACGTGGAATATACCCATGGTATTTCTTCATCGTCAATGTATTATTTTTTTTTTTTTGAGAAGAAGAACCTATATATCTTTAGTATAGTAGATATCAACTTTTCCAATGTGGTACTTACCCCGAATCAGAGAGTAAAATTTTGACAGAGTAAAAATTTAACGTGAAAATTTTACTCTAAGAGTAACAATTTAACGTTATAATTTTACTGTAGAATAAAAATTTAACGGAGTAAAAAGATAACGTTACACCGAATGATGGACTTTGACACAGTCGAATCTTGGATAAAAGGTGACCTAAAAATTAGGACTGGAAGCGTCGGTCTGTATTGAGATCAAAAGCGAGCCCATACTAGGATGAGAGGGCGCCTATTAACTAGGATGCGAAGGGCTCCCATTCTAGGGTTGGTTGAACTAGGATGAAAGTGTTCTTCGTCACACTGCTGGGTGTTTTAAGCACCCAAATTAGACGAGAAACTGCAAAAATACAATATGCGAAGAAACAAAAAATACAAAAATAAAGAAACAAAAGGTACAAAAGTAGAAACAAAAAGTACAAGAATAAAAATCTTTCACTTTTTTGAGGGGTCTCGTACACAGGTGGAACGGTTTTTTTTTTTAGTTTTTAAAATGTTTGTGTAACTTAATGAATATATTCTTTGTCGTGATTGTTTTATTGTTATCATTAAAGAATATATATATATATATATATATATATATATATATATATATATATTTATATATATACATATATATTTCTAATGTGAAGTACGTAGTCAGAATGTGGAGTCATTTTTTTTATTTTCTAATCACTAATTTTTTATTGTTGTTAATAAATTAAAATATATTGATTATATTCATACCAAAGCTTATTCGTTCCGTTTCATCTTAGTAGACGTTTATTTAGTGGACATTTTTTCTTCTTTCAGTTCTGCTTAGCGAAACGATGAAAAACGATGATATTCTGTTTAAAACTTTAAAAATAACTGACTTTGGTCTAGCTAGAGAAGTTTACAAAACAACTAGAATGTCACAAGCTGGAACGTATGCTTGGATGGCACCAGAAGTTATCAAACACTCAACATTTTCAAAAGCAAGTGATGTGTGGAGTTACGGAGTACTTCTGTGGGAGCTTCTAACTGGCGAAACACCTTATAAAGGTATAGATACGCTAGCTGTTGCGTACGGAGTTGCTGTAAATAAGTTGACACTGCCTATCCCCAGTACATGTCCACAGCCTTGGAGAGAACTTATGGAGAGTAAGTATCAGTTATTATAATCTCAATAACAGAATTATATAAACTAGATTTAGAAAAAAATCACTATTTTACATTTAATATGCATATAGAACATATCGTCGGCTTATTATGTTTCTCACTAAGTCTCAAAAACTATATATGATTTAGGCAAAACACACTAAGTGACTAAATGTATTTCACTTGACTACGAATGAACCTACCGACTGACGTACGCAGAGCGACTTGTTCAAACTTATAAAAAATTAATTATTTGTTTGGATATATTGCATAGGTTTTGTCAGTTTTATTCCAGTGTTTCTCGTGATAAGTTCGTTAACGGTTTTGAATTTTGTATGTACTTATTAATTATTCCTGTAAGAAAAATGAGACGTGCTGATAAAATACTGAATATGCTAAAAAAGGGTAAGTCATACACAAACAATATTGTGTTTAAAATGCTTTTTGAATTAACTAGCATTTATCAAGATCTAATTCTTTTGTTATCGTTTTATTAAAATCAAATATTTAACGTTTCCATTGCAAAATTGGATTAGTTATGAAGAAATTTTCACAAGTCATTTACAATTTTTAATGTCTGTTTTTGATAATTTTTTTCAAGATATTCAGTCAGGTTCTCCTCAAATAAGTGACCAGGCTTCTGATGAATTTATGGAGGATAGCGGCTATATTCCGCCAGGTAATGAAAGTGATAATTTAGATACCCGTGAAGGAAACTATACAGCAGCCGATGGAAAAACAAATTCAAATGAAAATAGTCAAGTAGGACCTAAAAGATGCCGATGGAACGCCCCAAGACCATCTGTGTGGAAAAGAAATGTTGAAAAAAGCAAACGAGTTGAAGGAAAACTCTACAAAAGTACCACTGGTAGAATGCAAGCTCCTAAAATTCCAAAAGAGGTTGATTGATCTAAATGTCGATTTAAGTGCCAAAATAACTTTTCTGAAGAGAACCGGAAGTTGCTATGCCAAACTTATGTCATTTCAAAGACAGAAATATTTTATATTATTGAATGTGCTTTCTAATGCAATAAAACGTCGCAGGCCTAGAAAAGGAGAAAATAGCAAAATGCGATCCAACGCAAAATCCTATTTTTTCCCAAGTATGGGAAAGAAAAGTCAAGTGTGTTAGAAATGTTTTTGTAAAACATTATCTATTTCCAATATGCTTATAAGTAATGCCTTTAAAGAGTAGAATGAAAGCGGTGAATATAGTGGAATAGACAGAAGGGGCCGTAAGTGGCAATAAAACTTCAGAGGAAACGAGAATAAGAGCAAAAAAACACATTGAAAGCTTTCCTGTTGTAGAAAGTCACTACACTAGAACGTCTTTAAAAAGACTTAATGTAGATTGCAATCTCAATATTAAAAAAAGGAATTTCCACCTGTTCGTGGAAAAGTGTAAACAGGACAATTTGCCAAGCTTAAGTCAGATAACTTATGGGCGAATCTTTTGCAATTAATTTAATATATCATTTTTCAAATTTAAGAAAGACCAATGTTTGACCTGTAACAAATACACAAAAGCATCCCAACAAGAAAATCAAGCGACAGAGCTTAATTATAGGTGTTATTTAGACAGAAAAGGGGCTGCAATGAAAGAAAAAATTCAGACAAAGGAATAGCAAAAAATAATAAAAAATTTAAATCAATTACATGTGATATGAAAAGCGTTTTACAAATTCCATCATTGCAAATAAGTCTCTTGTATTATCTTAGAAAGCTGAATGTCTAAAATTTTACAATTTATGAATCTGCTCCACCAAATGATGCATTCTGTTATTTTTGGACCGAAGTCAATGGTAAGCGTGAAAGCTGTGAAATTGGTACTTGCCTGGGAATGTAAATTAATTCATTATCTGATATAGAACATCTAACGATTTTTTCAGATACGTGTGGAGAACAGAACAGAAATATTCAAATATCTGCTCTGCTTTTACATATTGTTGAAAATCATCCAAGTCTTCGGATAATTGAGCAAAAGTTCATGGAAAGTGGACATTACTATATGGAAGCAGATTCCATGCATAGCGCTATTGAAAGTGCCAAAACAATTGTGGAGATTTTTAGTGTTCACGAATATGAAAATGTCTCTAAAATGGGCAACAAAGGGAATAAATCTTCCTATAATACCCGTGAAGTTAATTATAACGAATTCTTAGATTTGAAAAAGCTTGCACAATTTACTATTGTTAATAAGAAAGAGGATCAAAAAGAGCAAACGGTCAACTGGTTAAAGGTAAAGTATTTTAAGTATGAGAAACAGTTTCCTAACTTTCTACAGTACAAGTATAATTTTCACAACGAATATGAAAATATTAACGTTAGTTTTGTACATCGTGCTTCTAACAGAATATTTAAAACAAGATTATCTCAAAACTATGTATTTTGACTTAGTGTGTTTCGCTTGTAAGCCGCTGATAAATAACTTAAAATAATGCATACTTCTATAATTTTAATATAATGCATACTGCTATAATTTTACATACTTAATTATATATATATATATATATATATATATATATATATATATATATATATATATATATATATATATATATATCTATATATGTATATGTAATATATATATATATATATATATATATATATATATATATTTCATTTCAGTTGAACTTCCACAAGTGCTCCTGATGATGAGTTGAATAACTCGAAACACGTGTAGAGCAATGGTGGAGTTCCGATTGCTTTCCGAAATGAAATGCAATCTTTTACTTTCATATATATATATATATATATATATATATATATATATATATATATATATATAATATGCTGTGTAAAGCCACGGATAATTAAGTAAAATTATAGCAGTATAGCAATATATCTAACAATAAAACACTGAAAACTTTTGTTTTCAACATTTCCACAAAATTTATTATAAATTGTTATCAGTGCAGCTGTTTTGGCAGTGTCTTTCTCAAGTGATCTATTCTTGGTATGCGCTTACACTTTATAGTATTTAACTGAATAACTTAAGGAGGAGAGAGATGTTTGTCTTGTTGCCCCTCCTCAACTTATTCAGTTAAAGACTAAAAGTGTATACGCATACCAAAAATAGATGACTTAAGTGTTAAAAAGAAAAGTTTTCAGTGTTAGATAAAATGAATTTCGATTAAGTAAAAGTCGAATCCATCACTTCCGTACAATTAAACCTAAAGCTAACCTAAAGATTAATACTATTACAAAAATTAATATTAAACTCAACAAGCTTCCTGGTTGAACAGCGTCGAATATTACTAGAGCTTTCGACATCCTCCCTGATGTCTTCTTCAGTGGTCACTAATCACTGCACTACTGCTACTGGTCGCTGGGAACAGCGGACGGTTCATTTATACCGTTGATGGTGACGTGGTTTTGGTGGAAGTTGGCGTGGGGGTTGGCGCGAATATTTCTGACGGCGATATTTTGATAGGAGGGTGGAGCGGACTATATTTTCTTTATGAAAGGTCTGTATCGAAGGTAACCGGATGCCGTTATCTCTTTTATTAAGACAATTTGGTTTTTTTTTTAATTTCTATGGCTTCTCTAAAATTGAATCGGAATTGCTAACAGAAGTGGAATGTTCATAAATCTTATTTTCGATTATACGATTTGTTTGGCTTATATAAGATCGGGGGCAGTCTGCACAAGGAGTTTCAGAAACTTCGTGTTGTTCATTTGGAATGTTGTCTTTGATTGATCGGACAAGAGGTGGAAGTTATTGTTGGGGGGTAAATATTGTTTTTATCCCGCTTGATTTAAGAATTTTGTCGATTTTGTCAGTGATACCTTTGATGTAAGGAACAAAAGCTTTCATGCGATGAGTTTCTGTATCTTGAGGTTGAGTGGGAGATTGATGTCTGTGGATGCTCCTATTGATTTATTTTCGCGGTAACCGTTTTGGATGAGGGCTTGTTTTAAACTAGAGAGCTCAACGGGTCTACTTGCATCATCGCAAAGGTGTATTGATCTAGAGACAAGGGTATTGTAGTATTTTTATTAAATCTAATTTATTGTCTTTATTTATTATCAAAGGTTCTACATTTATAACACTTACAAGTTTATTTAAAGTCTTTATTTGTACAATATAACTAATTTATTTCACACTAATAATTATATAATTTATTTACATTTATTACAATACGCGTTACAATTCGAAACTCGGCGCGATGTTATTTTTTAGACTAACTGTTTCCAACAAAATTCCCTCCTTAAATATAGAATACAGTTATTCGAGAATCCCTTCGAATTCGGACGGCGACCCTATCGAAAATTCAGGTTGGCAAACAGGTCTTTCAGCTGAGCGGCGAAATTACTAGAATAGAATAGAATTAGAAATAATATATTTACAGTTTTATGCGTCATAATATTTATCGTAACAGTATTAATGACTGAATTAATTTGTGAAGGTGGATGATGAGAGTTGCCATGCAAGTAACGATTGGTATGGGTGGGCTTTTGATAAACAGAGTGATGAAAACCTTGGGATTGGTTTTTGTTTATAATAAAATGTCGAGAAACAGTAGGAATGAATCAGTTTCCACCTCTATCGTGAACTGGATACTAGGATGTATACCATTCAGATGGGTTTGAAAAGACACTAAAGTATCCCTGCCGTGGGACCAAATTACGAATGTATCATCAAAAAATCGTAGCCAATATTTGGGTTTGAGCATTGATGTTTTTAGTACTCGGGACTCGGAAGTTTTCCATAAAGATATGGCAATTACTGAAGATAGCGGGAAGCCCATTGGGGCAGAATTTATTTGTCTGTAGAATTGATTTTGGGATATAAAATAAGTGTTGGACATACCATGTTTATTGAGAGATAATGTACTTTTTATTTACATTTGTAAAGTTATTGTGTACTTATTTATTTATTTTTATTTACTTTTTTATTCACTGTATTTAAACATTTTGAAAAATAAATACAGCATCCAACAAGACCACCTATCTCTCATTAAACGTTGTATGTCCAACACTTATTTCATTTTCCAAAATCAATTTGACAGACAAATAAAATGGTACCCCAATGGGCTCCCCACTAGCTCCAGTAATTGCCAATGACTTTATGGTAGACTTGAGCTAAGCACTATCCACATCAATGCTCAGACCCATATGTTGACGACACATTCGTCATTTAGCCCACGGCAGAGATGCTTTAGTGCCTTTTCAAAGCCTTTTCAAAAATTCATAATTAAGTTCTATTAAAATTTTATAAGATTTTTATTGAAATAAATCTCAAAATACAAACATTTGTAAAAAAGTGAAATTCATGAATAATTATACATTGTTCATTTTTTTTTCGTGGACATTGTTGAAACATGTTAACCAGTAGTCTGGTTTTCCTTTACCTTCTTCACATAATCTAATTGCTTTTTTACTTTTTTATCTGCATCCTTGCTGTTAAATGTTTTTCTTAATATTTGATAACACCCTTTGCATCTGTCTCTTTTTATTTTCGGGGCCACTTTTTACAATCGTGTGTATCCGTTTCTTGGCCGTGGTGGTTGTTCAATAAGTGGCACCCGAAACATAATCTTTACACAATGCATCTCGAATATTTAATATGAACCATTTATTATCGTTTTGTTTTTTGTTATAAAGTATTCACGCCTTAACTAACAAGCATCAAAAAACGAAGAAAATGCCGCTTTTCTATACGATCTTTTTATTTTTTTAATACAACATAGTATGTCCCATTTGATCACTGAAAAAATAAATTAATATGAAGTTTTGTACACATTTAATTAACATTTTATTACCTGTAATCTACTACCTTTTGGAAGAATCGTAGTCTATAATACATGACGGTTTTAGAACAGCTTGGTCATAACGAATTTTTCCAGTCTCCATTAGCACATCATCATGATGTTCATTGGTTGATAACAATAAAACGGGTCTTTTATCCTGTCACTTAATTACTTTTACATTTTTGTTTTGCTGACCAATAACTTTACCTTTGTTTAATTTTTTATCCTTAACATCTTTTGGTAAATACTTTCTATTGAATCTGAGAGTGTCACAAATTTTAGTATTTTTACGAAGTAACTGATGTGTTACGGATATAGTTGTTTAATCAGTATCACGATATAGAATGCGTACAGAATTTAAATAGTTCCCCATCAGGGTATAGAGTTTAATTCCGTAAGGACGTATACTGTCATAATTTAAGACAACCTCTAAAAGGTACGATACTCTCATCTAAAATTACTATACTTTCATCGGGAATTAAATAAGAAGGAAAGTAATTTAGTAGTAGACTCAGTACAGCACGTATTTTTTACAATTTATCTTGCCCCATGTCAGGCTCCTTAGCAAAATGCAAACAATTTGGAGCTCCCGTTGCATGTGACGGGCAAAATTACTAGTAGTAGTAGTAGTAGTATATGGACCAAACTAAGATGATAACGCACAAAGCAAAGATAAATTTTGGGAAGAGATAAGCAACAGAAGCCGCAAGAGGAGAAATATACATTGCAGGGGATTTCAACAGTAGCGAAGGAATAAAAGACGAAATATACACTAGACATATAGGACGATTTGGAGAAATGACCAGAAATAGCAATGGAAAGAGATTGTTAGAATTTTGCACTTTAAACAATATGACAATAAATAATACATTTTTAAACACAAGGAAATTCACATGTATACTAGAGAAGTAAAAGGTGGAAACGAAAAATCCATAATTGACTATATACTAGTCGAAAGCAATGATAGAAGAAAAGTAATGAATACAAAAGTACACAGAGGACCTGAAATAGGTCGCGACCATTACATGGTAGTAACAAAGATACGAGAAGAAATAAAAAGAAGAAAAAGACTAGTACAGAAGAAGCAATAAAAACGTTGGAGTAATGGAAAAGCTCCTGGAGTGAATATAATAACAACAGAAATTATAAAAAATATGGGTAAAAATGGAGAACAGATGTTACTAAAAATAATGAATAAAATATGGAAACATGAAGATATACCGAAAGATCGGAACGTGTCACTAATAGTACCCATATAAAAAAAAGGAGATAAGAGAGCATGTAATAACTACAGAGGATTGACGTTGCTAAGTACATGTATGAAACTCTTCAAAAGATAATAAACAAACAATTAAGAACAATGACAGAACACACATCAGACGACGCACAAAGTGTATTTAGTAGGAGTATAAAGGATGATATATTGTTTTAAAACAGATAACACAAAAAGCGCTGCAAGAGAAAAACATATACATAGTATTCCTTGACATAGATAAAGTACCAATACAGAAACTATGGCAATGCCGTAATTAGTAATAATACATCAGATAATTTTACAATAAATATAGGCCCAAGACAGAGAGGAGCACTTAGTTCAATACTATTTATAATATTTATTGACGAAATTATTAAGACATACACAACAAGAAGTAAAAAACTGAATGTAAGGTTTAGAAATCTGCAAAGAGAGGAGCTCGGAAGGAGTATTTGCTGACGACTGGGTGCTAATTGCAAAAACTAAAAAAGAACTTCAGAATAATTTGGAAATATGCAAAGAAGTAATCACTTTTAAGCTGCTTTTTTTTGTATTCTAGCATTTTTTCTATATATTTTTTAGTTGTTGATTTATTTTGAAAAAAAGGGGATTTTTTGAAAAATTTCGAAAATGTCTTCATTTTAAACTCAGATTTTTCTGCTTCACAAATCATCTAAGCGGATTTTATTTTAGTTATAACCTACTTTAATTCTCATGCAAATCACTTTTACCAGTGGTCATTTTGAAGGTTTTTTAAAATCTTTAAAAAATTTTCCATAAGTTTTTCACTTACTCAACATCATATAAGCTTAATTATATATCCAAACAGTTTTTCAGACAAAATCAAAATTTTTGGAGTTATTTGCGGAAAATCGTCTAAAAACGTGAACTTTCAGTCACGAATAACTCCAACAGTATTGACTTTTCGAAAAAACTCATTTTTGAAAAAGATCATTTTTGCCTTAAAATTCACTACAATGTTTTTATTGACAAACTTTTTTCACCCTCAAGTTGGGGTGGCAACCACCCCCAGAAGAAAAGCACATATTGTCATAAGGTAGATTTTGATCTTTGAGCTATTTTTTAACTACTGTCAAAATTTCAAGCAAATAGATGCATATAAAAAAATTCAGAGGATTTTTCATATCTTGAACTATAGTTAAAAATGTCATTATCATTACAATCATTTGTGGCTTAACCCCATATAAATGCAATATTTAATTTAAAGATAATATTGAACATTGACTAATTAAGTATTTATTTCTATTGACGTAATTCCTATCAATTATGAAAATATAATTTAAACAATTTTAGAATGTTGGGAAGCGGATCCTCACCGTAGACCATCATTTGAACAGATTCTAGATGATTTAGACAAAATTGTACATTCCTCATTCACACAAACACCACACGAAAGTTTCCACATCATGCAGGATGACTGGCGGCAAGAAATCGAGGAAGTTCTATTAGATCTTCGCAGAAAAGAAAAGGTAATTTCCAATCTCTACAACCATTTCATTTCACTAGCACCTTAACTAATACTACTGAATTATTTCAGAGGAAATTTATTTATTTGCTCTATAATGTACCGTTAAATATAATTTTAATTCTCACAATTTTATTTTTTCTTTTTTTAATTTTTGCAAACAGAAACAGTTGATTTTGTCAAGTAATGTAGGCTTGCCGTTGCCTATGTATTGTAATAATACATTGTATTCGAGATTTATAAGCCGTAGTCTAAAATTATTTATTCTTGGCACAGGGGCGGACTAAGGCCTAGGCAACCTAGATACGTACCTAGGGCCCGAAATTAGGTTTTTCTGTTTCAATTTTTATAATTAATTTTTAATTATTTAACAGAAAAACGTGATATTTACAATTATTGCTGAAACGTATCCGGTGTGGACGAGCGCTTCCGTGCTTATGCATGTACACACGCGAGTGTCGATGTATGTAAATAGGATAGAGCCTTGCGCCTAACGAGCCTAACTATGCACATGTTTAAAAATAAAACGTAGGTATTTAAAATCAGTGTCTCCTAACCGTTACGTATTGCATCTTATGTGAGATTTGTGATATTGAGTAAAAATAAATTTAATTGAAGATAATGTTCTTCTTTATTTTTAGTACATAGTCTTTAAAATAAGTTCCTATAAATAAGAGGAAGTGAAAAAGGAAAACGGAAAGCAGATCGAAACTACTCTACAAAAATACCAGCAGGAAAAAAAGCAATTCCGATTGTGAAGATGAAACAAAAAGAGAAAATAAAAATTTTAAATCATCTTAACGTAATTATGAATCTAAAAGTTTTATAAACGATATTGCCTTATCTCCAGAATACTTAACGTATGTAACTTTCATCAGAACAATTAATAACGAGGAAAAAAGTTTAAAGAGAATTGTTGGCTTATACTGACACCAACACCTTATTGTAGTGTTACGTATGTAAATTATTTTCTAAGCAAACAACAGTAATGACAAAATGGACGAATTTTTGGAAAAATATACATAAAAAATTATCAGAGCATGAAAACTCCAGTGGCCACATTAACTGAAGTAACCACATTAACTTTAATTTTTATAAAATTACCTGACGCATTGACACTGAACTGGAAAAATAAATGATAAATGAAAAAAAATATATTGGAGCAAAGTACTTAAACGTGTGGTAGCGACAATTAAATTTATTTCTTCATACTCTTAGCGTTTCGTGGTAAAATGAAGTGTTTTTTAGTGAAAATAATAGTAATTCTATAGGTGCTTTGGAATAACGTATGGTCCTAAAGTTTTGGGAAAAATTTTAAAAGCATATAACTCTGACCACAATAATCTTATATTTTTATTAAATTATTCAGCAATTTAACTTAACTATCCTTATTATAAATCAAAATTCAAATGACAGACAAGGGACCATTATTTTCGATTTGCCTAATAATTCCCCTGACACGTTGCATCATCCTTTGGACGACCTCGGCGTCAATTTCTCTAATTTTTGTATATATGCGGCGTCTTAACTGTTCCTGATTTTGTGCTTCCCATCCGTTATTATAGACTTTCCGACTTAATATTGCCCAGAACTCTTCAATTGGGCGAGCCTGAGGTAGGTTGGGGGGATTGTCTGCTTTCGGTACAAAGGCAATGTTGTTAGTTTCGTTCCAGTCCCTTGTGATCCTCGCGTAATGACATGAAGCAAGATCTGGCCAAAAGACTATTTGATCATTTGCATGATGTGTGTTCACAAACTTAAGCAATTTAGAGAGACATCTTTAAATATAAATATTTGCGTTTAAGGCTTCGCCTCGAACAACACCAATGTAGAGGGCTGTGAGATAAAGCCAGCCTCAGAAATTGCACACCATACCAAAATTTTGTCCTCAAATTTTTTCTTACTTTTGAATTTTATTTCATCAGGTACATTTTTGTAATCGTTCGTGTAAAACCCATCGTTACCCTTCATCTCAGAGTTGGACAAAGTAAAATATTTTTCATCGTCCATCACGATCAACTTGTTGACAAAATGCACTCGCCTTAACGCGCGGCAACATCTCGGAATTCTCTCTAATTGATCCTCTGTGTATTTTGGAGCTTTCCTTCTTTTCCGGTAGATAATATTGTTACTCGATAGGGTCCTGTATACTGTAGTCTTTCCAACATGAAATCTTCTGGCCAGTTTTCGCTGTGAGACCCCAATTTTGTTCTTAGCTGCTTCAATCACTCTTGCCTCTCTTATATGGTTCAAAATCCGCGGTCGGCCACTTTTACGCAAGTTAACACATGGTATCCCTTCTTCACATTCTCTGATTGTGCGATAAATTGTCGATTTGCTTATGTTTTGATCTCGATAAATATTAACAATATCTCGTTTCGACATTCGCCCAACCATATTATAAACACCTCGACGAATATCAATTTTATAAGACTTTTGCAGAGCACAAACCAAAATATTCTGCTTTGTTTATTAAATGTCAATAACTGATGACATTTCAATTCCATGGCCTTCTTTGTTAAATGCATTTTGCTTCTCAATCAGACCAGGTGAAATTTTTCCCAAAACTTTAGGACCATACGTTATTTATCAGAGTCCGATCAATTTTTGCGAGAACACATGAAAAAAATATGCATACTGCGGCATCGGTACTATAAACTATTTGCCGTCTATAATATATGATGAATTTATTTCTATTATATCGAAAGATTTACAGCTCACCATAGTGAACAAAATAAAGAAAGCCAAATTTTGCTCTCTAATTATTACTTCAACACCTGGTATACCTCACGTAGATCAGCTAACCGGCATTATTCTCCATGTTCTTCCAAGTAGTATAAACGATTTTTGAGATTTCTACCTATATTTTCTCATACTAATGGAAACTAAGGGAAAGTTATTTTAGAATTTTTAATAATCGAATTTAAATAATAGATTAGACATCACTAATTATCGGGGACAGTGTTATGATAATACGTTTAATATATCAGGTAAATATAATAAAACAACATATTTGTTTCTGCCCATTTTATACCATGCGCAATTCATTCAATAAAAAATTTGTTTATTAAAAATTGGAAACGCTGCTGTCACAATTTGCATAAAAATGACCACTTTTTCAATATTATTTGGGAACTGTACGTATTTTTTTTTTCTTTCAAGTTCTATACGTTCTATACAGGTGGAATGTATTACAAAAATTTTGTAAGAGCTTGAGTATTAAACCTATTTGTGACACCAGGTGGTCTGCTCGTTCAGATGCCTTGCATATTATATGCTTCAAACATTCAAACAAAACTCTTCAACAAAAAGACGAATCCCTAAATACAACAGTTTTTGATAGATTTCATAGATAGATGTTAGATAGTTCATTGATAGATGTAGTTTCGACAATTTAGAAAAATAACCAAAAAAGTGAATGATATTGGATACTAATGATAAAAAACGACAGAAAATACATAAAAATTATTTTATGGAGAAATTCCAGAACATCAAATAAGATTCAGTGGCAAAGGCATTTTAAAGTTAATGTTTTAAGATTCTTCAATAATTAAAAAACAAGAACACTAGAGTGTTATATACAAAATTTAAACCTAGCAGAACTGACAAATGAGGTATTACAATTTAAGACTTTTATAAGTAAAGAAATATTATTTCGCCTGTATTCATGTAGTCATTTATTTAGGAAAATAATATTAATTTATTTAACACTTTTAATAAGCAATTCAAGCTGTGAAAGATCATTTTCTGATTAAATGTTTTTAAGATCTCATTAGGTAGGCAAACAAAAATAAATTTTATCATTACTTTTATAGAAAATGAGATATTAAATAACTCTAATAATTATGATAAACTAATTGATGATTTTTCATTAAAATAAAATTAAGAAAAAAGGCAATATAACTAATCAATCTGGGTATATTTGTTTAAGTATTATTTGTTTTTAATAAATTATGTTTATTTAATTTCTTTACACTTATATTATTTTTTCTTTTTTTCTTGGAATTCGATAAATAAATAGAACTACATACCATATGCTTTGGAAAAATGAAAAGTATTTGTCATACACACTTATGCGTTAGCCTGAAAAATAGGCCCAGCATTACAATGTTGCCTATGGCTCACTTTAGCCTTAGTCCGCCGTGACGTGTCATCGACAACTGCGGTAGCCATTATCAAATGCGATGCGGGGGCATATCCAAACGTGACCTACTGATTATATCAAGCACTGATATAATTTTCCTCTAGTATCTGCCATACTAAATACAGAAATATAGCATATAATTGGTGGACCTAACACAAGAGAAACTGCCATTTTGATCACTTAGAATATTATCCATTGCAAAACATATTACGAGCTCAGTTACATAGGAACTGGACCAAAACCAATACGCAACACAATTTTATTTTTCCGAATTAGAATTTATCTAACTATTAACTATTATCTAACTATATAATAATTATAAAATAAACAAAAACAAAAAGTAATGTCTGGAGCAAATTAATTGGACCATCATCCAATCAGTGATAAATATTTATTTATCCAATAAAATCTCTTGTATGATTTTTCTGGAAATTATATTTTCAGGTGTGTAGAAAGTTCAGTTTTCAAGAAATAATTCATGAATTTAGTTTGCAGTTAATTTAATTTAGTTGCTTGTCATAATGGTTCACGGAAAGTGTTTATCTAAAGATTTACGAAATTCCATTGTTGCGGCTCATAACAAAGGACATTCTGGACATAAAATTGCCCAAAATTTAAATATTCCTCAAGGAACTGTGAGAAATATAATTTCACAATTAAAAAAAATGTTTAATATTGCAACAAAAGTTAAAACTGGTCGTAGTTCAAAAGATCACCGAAAGAGATGAGCATGCTATTTCGATACTTATTAAACAAGATCGCCGAGTTTCTTCTCGAGAATTGGGATATGGATTCTACAAGGAAGTTTTTACAAACATCTCAAATATTTAAACATATCACATTTTAAGCAAAAGAAAAACCACTTGTTACAAAGAAACCGATTTTTATGGGCAAAAGAGCATAAACGTCAATGTGATCCAATTATTTGGAGTGATGAGTCCAAGTTTGAAGCCTGTGTTCCTGTGTTTGAACATCTCCTTTTATTGATGCTAGGCAATGCTAGGAAGTACAATAGTATTACAAGAAGAATTCTTACATTCTGGTCGTATAAAACCCGACTATATAGGCCCGAATTTTATTTGAAGAAACACAAATTATAGTACATCACACTTCTACCCACATATATTCAGAAAAATAAAAATAAAAACAATCATCCCCAAATGTACCGAAAATGTCAGACAGTTCCCCTATACACATGATGGCTGCAAATAACGCAGATACTCGAGGAAGTTTATCAGTGAGTAAGTAATAGGATCAACAGGAGGTTACGTTACATCCGACTCCGCATCGACTTTGATAATACCTACTGCAGTCACAGATAAAACGCCCCGAAGATAAAATTCCAAGCCTCGATCTATCTTTATGTCTATATTGATGATAATGATAAATATTAGATTTTATTCCTAAGGTAAGGTGCTAGTTTTTTAAGTATTCTTTTAACCATGTATTAAAAAAAAAGTTTTTAATGCTTTCTGGTCATCAGGCTCGCAGATCATATGAAGAGGTAATTATTTAAATTATTTTTGTAGTCTAATTGTAGAACTTAAATTAATCAATATTTATAGGTATTGTTAAATGTATTTAATATTTTTTTTTTGTTGAGTTTACCGAAAGTACAAGCTGATTATAGCCGCAAATGTCAAAAGTGGGACAAAAAAATTTGTTTTAGCAGTGTTGGCATGTTTTTATATGTTGTATGCTTCAAATATAAAGAGATAAAGCTTTAGAAAAGTACATTTTGATTATATTATGTTATGAATTCTGCAATTTCTGATTTATATAAAACAAGAATAATATTTGTTTCTTTGGAGATTAATTGCAGTTAATTAAATATTTTTTGGCAATTGCCTTTTGATATATTAGGGTATAGATTTGGCAATCGTCAAATCAGCAGTTGTCAGATTGCAACAGATGTTTGCAATTAATCTCGAAAGAGACAAATATTTACTCGTTATTGTTTCATATAAATTAAAAATTGCATAATTCATAAAATAGTATAATTAAAATGTACTTTTTAAAAGCTTTCTCTCTTTATATTTGAAGCATACAACATATGCATTATACAAACATCCCAACACTGCCAAACCGAAATATTTAATTTCATGGTTGACATTCACGGTTCGTAGACTTACTAGGGTTGCCTCTTCCGACTAACCAATGAACATTAAGCCCGAAATTACATCACGAGAGTACAGTAATTTGAATCGTAACATTGTTAATCGTCGTTTTTAGGTCTTTGATGTGTGGAAAATAGTAAAGATAGTTATGAAATAAAGATGTCTAGTGGATTATAATACCTAATTATGGAAAACTGTTGATATGTAGACAGTTTGGTACTTAAAATTAATCAGAACCGGTTGTTAACGTTTATCCAATGTTAATGCAGGATTTACGTAAATCTAGGACTTCAATCTCCATTTTACACTCAAAATTTGTCGCGTATACTGAATTTCCATCAATACTGGATTAACTATTGAATGAATTACCGAATTACATAACTATTTTTTCCATTTTTTTAATATCTTTCCTTCACACTACAACCTGTGCCTGGCATTCTAAAATTTCATCAACATTATTATTACGTTAATACACAATGAAATTTTAAAGTTTTAACCTACCTTATAAAAAAAACGAAGACAATAGATACGATGTACAACTACAATAAATAACGTTTCTTCGATAATTCAAAATAAGTTTTTATAGAAAACAACACCAAAATTTCAAATAAAAAATATAAAGTAAACCGAGATATTTAAGAAACGATAAATAAAGCAAATAATAAACTGAAAGATAATTACCACGAACAAACTGTGATAATAAATGGGTTTTGTATTCTTGTGTACTCTGGTGACGTAACTCAAGCATCCCCACTCCAGTCGGAAGAGGCAACCATAGTAAGTCTACGAACCGTGGGTAAACTCAACCTTTTTTGTTATTTAAAACACTTACTCAACATCAACCACGCAGGGTTATTAGTAGGATGACAAACACAATAGTTTTAATGATTATGTACATTAAATAGTATAATACAATTTTATATCTCTTGAATAATTTAATACATTTAAATTTTTATCTGTAAGGTTAGATTTGAGGTCGTCTGAAATTCCATGTATTCTTCTTTGATTTTGGAAACATGGGCAGTCAATCAAGAAGTGTTTCACTGTCAATGAAGTGGAGCAGTTGTTGCAAATTGGTGGTGGATTTTTACTGATTAAAAATTTGTATATGACAGCAGTATGACCAGTTTTTAAACGGTTTATAATTACGTGATCTCGTCTACTTGTGGGGTTATTCAAAGAGCTGTTCATCTCTGGGTATATTGGGTTTAATTTGGTTGCTGAATTTTCCCATAATTTTGCCAAATTTTATTGCAATGAACTTTAATCAGAGGTGTCATATCACTGTAAGGATATTTTGTAATTTTTGTAGTTTCTTCTAAGTTAATACGGCTTGTAGTTGCTAGTTGATCCGCTTTTTCATTTCCCCAGATTCCAGTGTGCGATGGTACCCAAATTAAATCTGTGTCCTTTCCCATGGAATGAAGTATTTCTAATTCATTTTTTATTACTTGTATAATGGGATATGTTGTATAAATTTGCGTTAATTGCAATAAAGCATTTGATTTCACGCAGTGAATCAGTGATAACTCGTTTTGAGTGCGTCATTATCACAGAAAAAATTAAGACTTTTAATATAGCTGTAGTCTCGCCTGTGAGTATACTACAATTTATTGGTAAGTGTAGGAGTTTTCTTCATCAGAGTAGTAAGCAGCAGCATGCCCATTTTCCAAGATTTTACACATACTACAGGTAAGCGAGATGGGTCGGTAAGAAGTGAGCTTATCCTTAGGTTTATTTGGCTTGATGATGGGAATTATTACTACCTGGGACCGAAAGTCAGGAAATTTATGTTTTAGAAAACAAATATTAAATAAATCTAGTAAAACTAGTTTAGTTGTAAATGGTTTTTAAAAAAAAAGTTTTTTATAAATATTGTTGGTATGTCATCTGGTCCAGCCGAGGTATTTTTTTCAGAAATAGCAAATTCTAATTCTTGAAGAGTTATGGCGATGTTTAAAGGATTATTGATATCGTTTATGGTGATAATAGAGGATAGCAGATAGATTTTTGCAATGGCTTTGTTTACGAATTTTAGACCAAATGACAGCTGAAGGGTCAATGAATTTATAGAAGAGACATAATTTTCCCATGTATTTCTTTTGTTTTTTTTTATGATCTCGTTCTTTCTCTAAGTTTTTTAAAATTGAATAAATTTTCTTCCGTATTATGCTTTTTAAGTTTATTAAACGCGCGTTTTGTTAAAGGTAGAGTTAGTGAGATTTCGCTGGTCCACCAAGGCACTGGTTGTCTGTTACAAAGTTTAGTTTTATCGATATTAGTTAAGGATCCTTCTGCTATGATATTATTTAAGGACCTAATGTCAGTTTATGTCACTGCTTAATTGGAAATTTTCAATTTTCTTTTAGATGTCGATCTGATAGGAATTCCAGTTGGCATTCTTTAATTTCCAAGATTGATATATTGGGAATTTAGGAGATTGAAATTTATTAAATGTTATATGAATGGGAAATTGATCACTGTCATGTAGTGATTCTAAAGTATTCCATAAGAGATAAGTTGATAATGATTGGCTACATAATGTCAAATCTATGGCGGAAAATAAGCCGTTGTAAGAATTAAATCGGGTCGATTTTCCATTATTAAGTAGTATTAAATCTGAGGAATCAATGAAATAATTCATTAAGTTACCGAATTTGTCAGTTTAATGATATCCCAATGCCAGATGATGGCAATTCATATTACCTAAAATTATTTTTGGGTTCGGAATTTGATCTATAAGATTTCTAAATTCTTATAAATCGAGATCGCGGGGATGAAGCAGATATATATTGCAAGTGTTATGTGTTTTTGGTAAGTAACTGTTACAGCTACAGCTTCAAGACTAGTACTTAATGCAATTGGTAGCTTGTATATCTGTTCTAGTGAAGATAGCTACTCCGCCACTGGCTTAATGTGCGTTTGTGTTTTTTAGAAAACATTGATAATTTCGAAAATTTATATTGGTATTTTTAAAATGGGTCTTTTGAAGGCAAAGTATTTTAGGAGATAGTTCATTTATTAAGTTTTAATTGTTCAATATGGGTGTAAAACTCATTAAGGTTCCACTACATAATAAAAGAATCTGACATTAGATTTCGGATTGAGATTGCGGTTCATCGGACTCTTAAATTGAAGATGTTTTATTGGGGTTTAGTTTCTTCTTTAAACGGGTGATGTTGGTTTTTAGTTTTGAATTATGGATATAACAATGTATGGAGTTAAGAATATCGATTCGTTCAGTAGGTTCATTGGAATAATTTTTGGAGATTAATCTCATTATAATTTAGAATAAATGCGGGCGATCTGTTCTCTATTTTATCATTTATTCATTCCAGAGAAAGAGTGAGCTCTTCGCGGGAGTTTTTATCTGATTTTTTGAATTTTTTCTTAGGTTTGTTTAGAATAGGAGGCATAAAAGGTTGTGTGTTAGTTTGTAAATTGTTTTCAATAATGTCTGGAGAGGACGATATTTGTCTTTTAACTTGATTGGTTTTACTGGGAATGTTTATAGAAGGTGGAGATGTTTCCTCTGCTAGATTTTCGGTAAATGTATCTGAGACTGATGATGTATTGGGAGAAGGGTTTTGGGTAGTATTGTTTATAGGTTCTACTAGAATAGACATTGTTAAATTTGTTTGCTGATTAGATTCCTGAACTGTTGTTCTAGGTTGGATAGGTGCTGGGGAAGGGTTTAATGGGGTGAGATCAGTTCTGTGAGGACATTTTTTTTGTTTCTTTGTGACTAATAGTTTTACAATTTGAGCAGTTATATGCATGTGTGGAAAGGTACAGACGATACAGGGTGTTGTCATGTGATATATTAAAATAATCGGGGATAGACATATTTTCTAGGTGAGTGATAAATGTTTGCCTTCAAAAACTAAGGACATGGCTGTATTCTGTTTCAGGCATACCTATTCTTTAGATAGTCATCTTAGACACAGCAATGATACCCATCTTTTGTAGTTCTGCTTCTATAATGTTGTTAGGAATTGTAGGGCATGCATTACTACGAGTCTATCGGCTGGAGTAATCAATCTTCTTATTTCTATTTGTGACTTTTTTATGTTTACAAACTTCTAAGAGTGCAGAAGTGAGTCGACCGTACTGTTTGGGGAAAAATAAATACAATTTCGGTTGTTAGAAATTCTTGGTAGTGGTATTTAAAGTAATATCGTTTGAAGTCATGATATTTTAAGATGCCGCAAGTCCGACCCAAAACTGGTCGTCGTTCCTGACCTAGACCCAAACTTGTTTCTCTTTCTGTATTTTGCAGGTTATATTTCTGATATTTTTTATAATAATGGAATTTCGAGTATTCACGTCAGTCTATATTGGTGAGCACTAGTGTTGCACTACTACTTTATACGACTTTAAGCTTTAAACGTGGTATATTGTACCTTAGTCAGGACCGTACTCGTATTTAATATTTATAAAGTATATAGGAATAGAAATAATAAATAACACGTCTAATTTGCCATTGTTTTATACATATTTTGTGATTTTTGCCTCATCTACTGGTCAACAAAGGATGAGATGAGAAATAATATCTCTGTTCGTTTATCGATGCTTGATTTCAGCTAATACGATAGCGGTGCAGTCTACATGAATCAAATGAAAACAAGTCTAAGAGTTAAAACACGATACAGTGACGAGGTACAAAACAAAAGTTTTATTTATTTATCGCATGACAAGTGACGATTTTCAATAAAAATCTAATTACTTTTATTCACAGTAGAAATCAAGACGTTTTAATAGTTCGCTTAACACAGTGTAAGTGTTCCGCGTTTTGTGCTTCTTTGACTATGACTTCTATGGCCCAAAAAAATAAATCGAGAATGAAAATTTGGGAAAAGGTAGATGAAAGTGCCTATTATTATAAAAATAAGTTAACGTTCCTAGCCAACCTCCGTTTTGCAAAAAGTATTGAGTTTTGATATATTGGGCTGTATTTCGTAAAATAATAAAAAAAATAAAATTTTTGTAGAAAACTATTATCGGCATGACTAGCTTAAAAATTTGTCAAAACAATTTTCTAGACCTTTATTAGTTTTGGGTTACCTATTGGATGGGCGCGCGCATAAATTTGTTTTGAATTATCTTATTTTTTAATCAATAATTTGGAAAAATTACCAAACATAAAAATTTACGAAAAAGCCATAAAATGAATAAAAAAAAACCTCAATTTTAATATGAAAGAATTTGCATTTGAGTCAATTAGAAGTTACTTAGAAAACTTTGCTGAAACATTATAGGCAAGGCAATGAAGCAGTAAAAGACCCAAAACCTACTAATTTTTTGCAGTTGGATGAATCTCAATGAAACTTGTTGCATTCGATTCGTAAGAACGTCAGAAAATTTTGTGAACTAAAGTGATGATGTAGAAATGAAAATTGCATTATTGAACAAGAAAATGCATATTCCAATGTGCGTTTCGAAGTAATAAAAAATGATAAATTTGTAATTTGGAATAATTGACGGAAATGGGTCCAATTATTACTCTGGTTTTTTTGGGTCACTGAACACGAATATCATAACGGCGATGGTCTCTGAGGCACCTGGTGCACCTGGGCCTCGTCTCCTGTAGTTTTGTGGAAATTCGACACAAAATCAGTGCAAACTCGTTACTGAGAGTCTTTTGAGCTTGTTGAACACTAATATCATGTCGGCAACGGTGTGCTCGTCATCTTTGTGCGAGACACCTGGTGTAGAGTTTTGTGGAAATTCGGTATAAAATCAATGCAAACTCGTTACTCGGGGGTTGTTAAGATCGCTCAACACTAATATCATGTCGTCGATGGAGTGCGAAATACCTGGTGCGCAGAACAGGGCCTGTGTCTCCTGTAGTTTTGTAGAAATTTGATACAAAATCAATACAAACTCATTACTCGGTGGTTTTCGGGTCGCTGAAAACTAATATAAGTGTCGGCGATAGTGTGCGGGTCACCTGGTGTCCAAGACGATCTCGGCTCCTGAAGTTTTGTGTAAATTCGATCAAAAATCAGTACAGACTTGTTAATTGGGGGTTTTGGGGTTGCTGAACACTAATATCATGTGGGCGATGGTCTTCGACGCACCTGTTGCCAAGGATGGGCCTAGTCTAGTTTGTTTGTTTGTGCATCGGAATGCATCGCACACCATTGCCGACGTGATATTAGTGTTCAGCGACCCAAAACCCCTAAGTAACGAGTTTGCACTAATTTGTATCGAATTGTCACAAAACTCCAGGAGATGAGGCCCAGATGCATCAGGTTCATCGGAGACCATCGCCGTTATAATATTCGAGTTCAGTGACACCATAAACACCAGAGTAGTAATATTGAACTCATTCCCATAAAGATATATTTCCCATATATTTCCGAATTACAAATTTATCGATTTTTATCACTTCAAAATGCGCTTTTTTCCTTGTGCAATAATGCAATTTTCATTTCCATCTCATCAGTTTAGTTCACAAAATTTCCTAACGCTCTTACAAATCGAATTCAATAAGTTTCATTTAGATCCATCCAACTGCAAAGAATTAGTTTATTGCTTCATTGCTTCCCTTAATAAAACACATAGTTTTTTAGAGCAACAAATATTTTTCGTCATAAAAATTTATACAAATATCATTTACATTAAAATTCCTTTTGAATTTACATTCTAGAATGTTTATATAATATTTATATTTAAAATTTTATATTACTTGTAATGGTAAACCTTGTGTTAAAAGATAGCATATTTTAACTGCACTCTTCGAAATTCAATCAACAATATATTTTGTTGAATATAAATATAAAAAGCAATGAAAATGGTAAGTATTTAAAAATGTCCCTTTTCTAAATAGTTTTTTACTTTTTTTAACTACCTATTATATATATAGTGTTTTCATACGGTTAATTATTTGGATCAAAAGTATTTCTTTGTAAGTCTTATCTAAAAATATTTGTGTGATTTTTTTACTTCGTTATCTTTTTTTTTGAACTGAAATATTTTTCGTTTTGTTCGCAAAAACAAAAAAGATAAGAAAGCTTATTTCTGCGTATTTAACTTTAGTTTAGTTGTAGTCTTTAGTCATTTTGGATTGTTTTTGATTTACTAAAAAAATTAAAATGACGCATTCGCGATCGTCGGCAATTTCGTCATTTAAGCGACTTCGAAATAGGACGCATTGTATGCATGAGCGAGGCCGGTTTTGGTTTACCGGAAATTTCATGAAGAGTTGGAACTAATCCGTCAAGGGCGTTAAAAGTTTGGAGGAGGTATTCGACCATCTCCTCCAGACTTTTGACCCGATGCGACTTATCGGCGTCGGGGAGGGTCTAGACGTCCTAGAATATTGCAAGGCTGCGATTTGTGGCATCTTAGACTTCTTGCTCTCAGAAATAGACGGGACAGTGTACATCAAGTAAGAAATAATTTAGTTGCAACTACAAGAAGGGTAGTCTCAAGAAGAACAGTTAATCAAATATTACTTGGACTGTGACTGAGAGCTTACCGACCGCTTTTGGTGTTACCTTTGACACCTCAGCATAAGGCTCGACGTTTAGAATGGTGCAGAGCTCGGCAAAACTCAAATGGCCAATGGAATTTTGTCTCCCATTTTGAATTTTGTAACTAGGCGGTTATTGGAGGCGTTTCGTGAAGTTCTGATGTAGCTCCATGAACAAAACGCGGTATACGTCCGTGCGCTTCCTAAGAAGCGCACAAACATAACCTGAAAAATTAAAAGAGTTCATGTTGTTATCTTCTTCTTTTAGTACTCTATCCGATTATCGAACGTTGGCGATCATATTGGCAAATAATAACTTTGGATTAAGTATCCTCGGAGCCAGGATTTTCTTCTTCAGCATGGGCCGCTTCTTCCGGCGATCTTGCACTTGTATTATGAGGTGTAGGAGGTTATACCTCTTTGGATGTCTCATTACATCACCAAAATATTGTAACTTTCGAATTTTTATTGTTTTGATTGATGCTATACAGCAATGTGGAGAATATGTAGCAGCGTATTAATCTGATTTTAAGGTTTAATGAAATATCTCTATTAGCCAGAATTTTCGTTAGTTTATAGAAGGCAGCTCTGGCTTTTTCAATGCGAAATCTTATTTTTGCTTATATCCTAGTTATCGTTAACATTGGCGCCCAAATAGGTGATATTATGGATTCTTTCTAACTCTATTCCATACGCTCTGATGTTCACTGTTTTGTTGACAACCAAAGTTTTGTCTTAGAAGTCTTAAGCTTTAGCTCATATTCAACACATGTTTCGGTCACCCTGTTTTATAAGTAGTTGCAACTCTTTTTCATTGGATGAAGTCAGTACCGTGTCGTCTGCGTATCTGAGATTATTGACATGAATCCCGTGGATTTTAATCCCTGCTTCGTATGTTTGCACATTGATGTCAATACAAATTTTTGATAATACTGAGGTCTTTGTCATCAATTCCCACATGCTTTAAGACAATTATGAGTTTGTCGTGGGTGACCCGGTCAAAGGCCTTTTCGAAGTCGATAAAACACAAATACATTGGTTATTCTATATCCCTAAATCTTTGAACCAGGACATGCAAACTGAATAATGCTTCTCTGGTTCCAAGTTTGTTTTTGAAACCAAACTGTGTTTCGCTTAGTTTAACTTCTATTTTATTGTAAATTCCCGAGTGAAGTATTCTTAAGAAAATGTTCAGTACATGGCTCATTAGGGCTCATTTTTTGGTATCATTATAAATGTTGACAGTAACCAATCTGTTGGTATATATTTCTGTATCTGTTTCGTATATTTTATTAAAGAGGTGTAAAAGAGAATGTTTGCCTTTATCGTCGAGTAGTTTGATTATTTCGCTGAGAATTTCATCTGGACTAGTTGCTTTCCTATTCTTTGATAGTTGTATAGCTTTTTCCATTTCATCGAAGGTTATGTTTGGACCAGATGATATAAAAAGATTTTCTTTGTCATTACGTTGTCCAAGTTCTAAATTGCATACAATGTTTTCTTGTCTACCTTTTCCTACTTTAGTATTTTCCCCCATTATTAGAATTATGTTTCTTGTTTATTTATTCAAATGACTTATTACCATCTTTATATCATCATAAAATTTCTCTATGTCATCTTCACTACTGCTCGCTGTGGGCGCATAAATTTGGACCAGATTAATATATACTGGCTTTGAGTTTAATTGAATCATGATGACTCTGTCCGAAATGTAACTTGCAGATTTAATATAACTAGAGGCTTCATTATGTACAATGAATGCCACGCCATTCCAGTGCTTTTTGCCTTCTTCTCCGGAGTAGAATGCGTCGTGGTCGTCTATGCTACATTTACCAGTTCCTGGCCAGCGCGTCTCGCTTATCCCAAGAACTGTTATATTGAGCCTTATTATTTCGTGTATGGTGTTTTGTGTCTTACCGGGCTCGTAGTGACCTCTCACATTCCATGTGCCTATTCCCATACCTGATTTTATTCTTATTTCTTTTCTATTGTCACAGGGATTTCGATGGATAACGGCTTGGGAAGCCCTGTGTGCTTGTCTTCTCCTGATGGATCTTGGTGTCCGAGAACCATGATCAGTATACATTTTCTTATCATATATGTCAGTGCCATTATGAATGAATGTTTTTATCATAGACATATAATACTTAGTCTGTGTGCTGCAATCTAAACCGTAACGTTTAATGTAACAAGTCGAGTGTTTGCGACGTTAATATTACGTTTATTAGATATTATTAAATGTGTAATTAGTAATGAGTAATAATTAATTAAGCAAAAATAATTTCATCATTTTCATTTTATTTGTTTATATATTTAAATATTTTTTTAATTATATATTTTTTAATTCACTATAACATCAATTCAAATAACGTTGTTTGAGGTGTTTTTATATTATTGCCCTAATAATTCAATAATTAAAGAAGATTACGTACTTTATGTGCTCGCGCAACCAGGTAGGAGTTAAAAAAAGGGCTATATCTCAGAAACTATTAAAGCTATAAAAAAATTTTTGCACAAATATTTTAAGGTAGTCATGCCGAAAATTCTTCTTTATTTTACGAAGTATAGCTCAATATATGAAAATTCAACCCTTTTTCAAAATGCAGGTACTTTATTTATTTGAATTTATTATAGGCTAAACAAGACTGTGAGTCTGGTAAAAGAAGGACATCTGCAAGACACCCAACTATCGAAATCTTAACGTATGTGCCTCCGTAATGAAAATGGTACAAAAATTAAATGTATCTTTTTTTTAAGATTTTTAGAGATTTGTTAAACAAAAATAATTACTTAATTAATTTTAATAATCAATGCAAAACAATTAACCACACTAAATAAATATATAAAATAATTCGTTTTATAATATTTTAGGAGCTGCGGTGTAGAGAGGAAAATTTAAATAGGGCCCAATTACAACAACGAATGCATGAGGAACAACTGAAGCAAAAAGAACAAGAATTGCATGCTAGAGAAATCGATTTACTAGAACGGGAGCTATTTTTTATGATAACTCAACAAACTCCTACGCCTATAAAAAGGAAAGGTATGCATAACTAATAACTAGAACTATTGGTTTCATTAATTAAAATAATTGTAAATGTATCTTTTTTGTAATTTTCTATATCGATCTAAGGAAATAACAAAAATAATAAAAATAAAGCACATTCTCAGGCAAAATCGCTACAAGAACAACACCATTCAGAAAGCTTCTTCTTCTTCTTCTTGTGCCACGCCTATCGGAGATTGGAAATCATCAAGGCTATCCTGACCTTGTTTACAGCTGTTTACAGCAGTTTACAGCAATTAAAAATTAACAATTTTCCATAGAAATTTTATAGAAAACCCTGTGTACTCTCGCGTGAAACTAAGAATGGCTTGGCTACTAATGGGAACTCCTGGAAAGTAAAGGTTTAAATGCCTGTTAAATCAGGACCCAAAAGATGCTCGATAGTAGGTAAAATAGACCCTCCTCTGTCATTCAGCGCTGTGGAGGCGGAATGGCAGCTGTAGGCCGGGAAATACTTTTGAAGCACTACGTTTATTATCCACGGACTGTCAGCAGGGCGGCTTCCGGTCCGTTTTCCCTGTTTCCCCTTTTTTTGATTTCAAAAATTGGGCTGCTTTGGGGTAACTCCGTTTTAGATAGCACGTGGAAGACACTCATCGCTTCTAGAACGCCGTCACTTCCACTTGGATATTTTCTCCTTCCTCACAGTCTGACTCACTTGTTCGCTTCTTCGTATTCCTGTCTTTCTTTCTCTTCTTCTTGATCACTGTAAGGATTGTGAACTAATTCTTATTTTCAATCATTCTCTGAATCATTTCACTCACTGTCACAAAAGTTACACCTGGCTTTCTTTCCATTCTGCTTCTTTCTACTGTCCATCTGTTGCACTCCAACATCGTATGTGCCACAGTGTCCGGGTGTCCGCAGTATAGGCGTTCATCCGTGTCAGCCTTTCTGAACCTGGGAAGGCAGACTCCACAGTGCCCTGTGAACACATGCATGCGTTAGAAAATAATCCAGTTGCCTGTGACCACAGTCTTTCCAGTGTGCCACATCTTCCATGCTGTTTCATTCTTATTGATACCTTTCAGTTGACCTGTCCCTTTCTTGTCTTCTTTCGGCGATAGTAAGGTAATCTCTTTTCCCATACAGCTCTTTTCTTTCCACTGGGCACGTAGGCGCAGCTCGCAGCAAACTTGTTCTGTTAGACACGCCCACGCACATTGTTGTTCTACCCGTGGCCTGTTCCTTTTACCCTTCAGAATGATGGCTTTGGTCTTCTCTATCGGGTTCTACCGTGCCGACTGGCCTCAATTGAGTCCGGATATGAATCCCATCGATCAAGCACCTATAGGATTAGCTCAAACGCAGGGTTGGGATCAGTAATCCAGCACCAGCGACACTGGCGGAGCTAAATACTGCATTAGATGAAGAGTAGGAATCGATTCCTCAGGAATCAGTCAAAAAATTTAATAAGGTCCTTAAGAGATCGCATGAAAAGTGTAATACAACGCAGAGAAGGAAATACCCAGTATTAATTTTGATTTTTTTATGTTAATTTACTTTTATATTTATTGCATAATGACTTTCATTCATAACAGGTTTTCTTACATACAATATAATTTTTTAGTTACCAACTTTATAAATATCGGTGTCATTGCAATTAAAATTACTACTGCTCACAATATTTTCTACTTCTAATTTGACATAATCTGCTATGCAGACGACGCAATACTACTCTCTCAAAGTGAAGATGATTTACAACGTATGCTGCACCAATTTAATATAACCGCCAGAAAATTTAACACGTTAATTTCCCCAAAAAAAAGACAAAATGCATGGTTACAACAGCAAATCTACTGTAAGATGTAAATTGGATCTGGAAAGTCAGATAATAGAACAAGTGATGGAGTTTAAATATCTAGGCATCACATTATCTAGCTACGGAAAGCTCGAAACCTAAGTGGAAGATCAAGTGAATAGAGCAAACAGAGCCGCAGGCTGCCTAAATGAACGAATATGGAGAAATAAAAATACCGGGAAAGAAACGAAAGGCAGAATTTATAAAACAGTCATCAGACCAATAATGACATACGCGGCAGAAACAAGACCTGACACAGAGAGGACAAAAAGCATGTTAGAAACAGCAGAGATGAAAACACTTAGAAACAGGTTTTCTTACATACAATATAATTTTTTAGTTACCAACTTTATAAATATCGGTGTCATTGCAATTAAAATTACTACTGCTCACAATATTTTCTACTTCTAATTTGACATAATCTGCTATGCAGACGACGCAATACTACTCTCTCAAAGTGAAGATGATTTACAACGTATGCTGCAGTTTTATGGTAAAACACTATGGGACAGAGTTAGAAGTACAGATATACGACGTAGATGCAAGGTGGAGAACATCAAGAACTGGGTAAGAAATAGAAGAGTAGAATGGAAAGATCATATAAGCCGAATGACAACACATAGAGTAGTAAAGACGGCAAGAGACGGTTCCCCAGTAGGAAGACCACGAAAACGATGGAACGACAACTTACTGGAGGCACATTGAAAAACAGACAGAGTCATGTCTATATAAAAAGAAGAATAAGAAGAATTTAACATATATGTGGATAGACACTTGCACAACAGCGTAGTCAAGTTTACTCACAAGTGTATGTGTCTTATATGTATATGTCAAATTTAATTGTTTTTAGTGTTCTTCTTCTGACAGAACTGTACGAACATATCTCCTTGTTCATTTCTTTATTCCAATCTAAAATATCCACCATCATCTACCGCTCCCTTTCCCACTTTGGCGTTAGCTCACCGAGAATGATTTTAATTTCCATGTTCGACCTCTATGTTTGGTTTATCTGGCGTAGGAGCATATACTTGGATTATATTTATATTAATCGGCTTGTCTTATATCTGTAACATAATGATATATATATATATATATATATATATATATATATATATATATATATATACATATATTCAGGGATTCTACAGTATTCACGTATTCACTGTCTTCCCTCGATCAACTGCTTCCATCTCTCTCTGTTGTCCCATTCTCCATCGTTTAGGCCTCTCTTACTCATGACGTCGTCTACTTCGTTCCTCCAGGATCTTCTGGGTCGCCCTCTTTTCCTCCTTTCCATGGGGCTCCATTCGTTTATTCTCTTTATCCATCTGCTGTCGCTAGTTCTTCTTATATGTCCATACCACTTTAGTCTTTTTTGTTCTATATATGTTAGTATGTCTGTTTCTATCGATGTTCTTTGCTTTATTTCTTTATTACTTCTTCTATCCATTCTTGTTACTCTGCAGCATCTTCGCAGGCATTCCATCTCTGTTGCTACTATCTTACTGCTGTTTATCTTGATTATAATCCAATTTTCAGCCCCATATATCATAATACTTCGCACTAATGTTTTATAAATCTGTGTTTTTGTCTTCATATTTAGGTGTCTATCCCACCATACTGAGTTAAGTTGTGGGATTGCTGTTCTTGTCTGTCGTAATCTTTGCTTAATTTCTTCCTCTGTTGTTCCTGTTGTAATTTCTTCCCCTACAAATTGACGTTGTCGTCAATTTGTAGATCTTCTATGTCTTCTTCACTTGTAAATAGGTACTCTGTTTTCGCTAGCTTAATATCTAAGCCAGCCTTGGTATATTCTTCTTGTAGTTTCTTCTTGGTCTTCTTGATCTTTTGCAATCACTATTTGATCGTCTGCAAAACTTAACGTATATAGGTATTCGTTTCGTACCGCTACTCCCATGCTTTCGCATTTTCTTTTCCATGTAGTCAAGGCTTCCTCATAAGTATATTTTGAATAGGGTTGGAACAACCCTGCAGGAGCCCTTTTGTTGTGGTGAAGTCTCCTATGATTCTTGTTTCCATTTTAATGGACGCTTTATTTTCTTTATACAGAGCTTTTGTAGCTTCTATACGCCTTTCTCAGGTTCACAAATGCCAAATGCATATCTCTATTTTTTGCTTTTTTCTTTTCCAACAGTTGTTCCGTATGTATATGTGGTCTATGCATGATCTTCCTGCCGTGAAGCCTGCCTAATTCTCCCCAATTTTGCCTTTTATCGCTTACTCTATCTTTTCTCGCAGTATCTTCCCATATAATCTTCCTATTGATGATATTACGCTTATTCCTCTGTAGTTTTCGCATCGTTTTCTATCTTCTTTCTTAAATATAGATGCCATATATGCCTCCGTCCATTCCTTTGGGAGCTGTTCTCCGTTTATGGCTTTCTGAAATATCAATTTTATCATCCGGTGTAATTTTTTTGAGCCGTACTTTATAAACTCCGGTGAGATGCCTCCAGGTCCCGGTGCTTGCTTATTTTTGATTGCTTTTATGGCCGTTCTCATTTCCCTATTTGTTATTTCTATTTCGTGTTGTGGGGATCTGCTTCGTCTTCGCTTGTTTTCTTTTCCAATGAATTGTGGTCTTTGTTCCGTTAACAGTTGCTTGTAATAGTCCTTCCATTCTTTGTCCTGTATATTTCCCAATTTAATTTTTTCTTTTGAGTTTTGTTTCAATCCTCTCAGTACTTTCCATGACTCCGAAGTTCTTGTACCTCCTATGTATGTTTCAATATTTAAGCAGGTTCTTTCCCATTCTTCATTCTTTTGTTGTGTTATTTGTTTTTTCACTTCTCTATCTTTTTCTCCATATTCTTTATAAACTTCATCGTTGTTTGTAGTCACCCATTTTCTAACATAATGATTCTCTCCTATATAGGTATTACGTTTTAAATGTACTTTGGTAGGGACCTTTTTATAAGGATACCTACTCCATGTCTATGCGAGGATTTGTGTGTCATTTCCTGATAGTAGAAACTGTATCCATCTTATTTACATTCGCCATGATTTGGCCATCTTGTTTCGCTGATACCCATGATGATTATTTTCATTGTCTACATTTCATTAGTTACTCATCACTGTCTTCCCCTACCTATATATACCTGAAATCTGGACGCTACTCCATTATGAGCTTAGTCTGCCTGGCTGTATTAATTCTCGCCATGTCTCCGGCCCAGCTCTTATTTGCATCATATGTGTTACCCTTTCCACATAATCTGTAATCCACAAGGAATCTACGTTCCTGTATTTGGCTGTATACCATATATTAAAAAAAATTTATTAAAATCCTTTGTAAAAGGTATATATTTTTAAAAACCCAAACGGGCTGTGTTAGACAAAACGTTTTCGGAATCCATTATTCCATCATCGGTGTCCTAGAAAATATGTAACCACTTAATTAAAAAGAACATGAAGTTAAAATTTTGACCAAGGTTAATGTACAGTGTGGTTAATACTTACTAGGAGTACATGAATGTAGCCACTAAATACATGGGTAAAAACCCTTTAACAAATAATTAGTTACATTTGTTTTACATTATATTTTATAAATTATTAGGATGTTAAAGTTACCGTTGGATTAGGTAACATGGCGACATATGACTCCACGTTGAAGTTGCAAGTCCTGAGACGGTGTGTCTACGAGGACTATATGGAAGCAACTGATTGAAATGACAATGTTGACAAGTTAGGACGGAACAAGTAACAGAGTAGTCAATATAACTGTATGTGTCTACTTAAGACAAAAGCCAACGTTATTTAAATTTGTTAGAGTAAAGGATTTTTTGTTATTAAATTAATATAACAGTATCAACCATCAATGTTGTTATTTTTTAAAAATTAATTTTTATGTGTATGAGATGAAATGTGGAGAGAAGATAATGTGGTTATAGTTAGGCAACCAACTATGCATGTGTGTGGTAGTGTAATGAAAAAGAGATTTTTATATTTAGGCCCTTTATGTTTCTTCAACATTTGGTACCTGGAAAATAGAAACTAGACACATGTAGAAGGTTGAGTTATTGAAATTTTGTTTGATATTGGTGAAAATGAATGAATATATTTAAAATATGAAAGTGTTCTTACATGAATGAAATAAAACTTTTGTAGTATAATGGTCATGTGAAATTTAACTTATAACTCGATTATAGAAGGCCCTGTATGTCAAAAAACAACATTTGGTACCTGGTAAATGTAAAACTAATTAAGTTATAAGTACATGAAATTAAATATCTGATAGGGTGTTAACAGACTAAGTGGTATGGAAGTTTTATTTTATTATCTATTATGTGAAATGAATAGAAATTGATGGTTGGGACATGGTTTTTTTAGTAAGTTAATAGAATAGTACTCAACTTATAACTTAAGAAAGGCCCTATCTGTCATAAGCAACACTAGGTACATGGAAAATATAAAGATAAGTTACAAGTTGAATGATTTGCAGGTGTATAATTATCCAAAATGTGAAAATGGAATGGTTGTGGGTTGGCTCTGTTAGAATTAAGTAAAACAAAAATTATGGGGTCAGCTTTAATGGTAATTAAGTTGTGGGATTTGTTTTTAATTCTTAATGGATATGAAGGTCTTAAGGTGTTCATTAAACTATTATATAAAATAAACAGAATTTGATGGCTGGAGCATGGTTTTGTAGTATGTTGTAAGTATACTACTCAACTTATAACTTAAGAAAGGACCTATCTGTCATAAAGCAGTTGAGTAGTATACTTACAACATACTACAAAACCATGCTCCAGCCATCAAATTCTGTTTATTTTATATAATAGTTTAATGAACACCTTAAGACCTTAATATCCATTAAGAATTAAAAACAAATCCCACAACTTAATTACCATTAAAGCTGACCCCATACTTTTTGTTTTACTTAATTCTAACAGAGCCAACCCACAACCATTCCATTTTCACATTTTGGATAATTATACACCTGCAAATCATTCAACTTGTAACTTATCTTTATATTTTCCATGTACCTACTGTTGCTTATGACAGATAGGGCCTTTCTTAAGTTATAAGTTGGGTACTATTCTATTAACTTACTAAAAAAACCATGTCCCAACCATCAATTTCTATTCATTTCACATAATAGATAATAAAATAAAACTTCCATACCACTTAGTCTGTTAACACCCTATCAGATATTTAATTTCATGTACTTATAACTTAATTAATTTTACATTTACCAGGTACCAAATGTTGTTTTTTGACATACAGGACCTTCTATAATCGAGTTATAAGTTAAATTTCACATGACCATTATACTACAAAAGTTTTATTTCATTCATGTAAGAACACTTTCATATTTTAAATATATTCATTCATTTTCACCAATATCAAACAAAATTTCAATAACTCAACCTTCTACATGTGTCTAGTTTCTATTTTCCAGGTACCAAATGTTGAAGAAACATAAAGGGCCTAAATATAAAAATCTCTTTTTCATTACACTACCACACACATGCATAGTTGGTTGCCTAACTATAACCACATTATCTTCTCTCCACATTTCATCTCATACACATAAAAATTAATTTTTAAAAAATAACAACATTGATGGTTGATACTGTTATATTAATTTAATAACAAAAAATCCTTTACTCTAACAAATTTAAATAACGTTGGCTTTTGTCTTAAGTAGACACATACAGTTATATTGACTACTCTGTTACTTGTTCCGTCCTAACTTGTCAACATTGTCATTTCAATCAGCTGCTTCCATAAAGTCCTCGTAGACACACCGTCTCAGGACTTGCAACTTCAACGTGGAGTCATATGTCGCCATGTTACCTAATCCAACGGTAACTTTAACATCCTAATAATTTATAAAATATAATGTAAAACAAATGTAACTAATTATTTGTTAAAGGGTTTTTACCCATGTATTTAGTGGCTACATTCATGTACTCCTAGTAAGTATTAACCACACTTTACATTAACCTTGGTCAAAATTTTAACTTCATGTTCTTTTTAATTAAGTGGTTACATATTTTCTAGGACACCGATGATGGAATAATGGATTCCGAAAACGTTTTGTCTAACACAGCCCGTTTGGGTTTTTAAAAATCTGTAATCCTTGTTCCGGCTCTTAACATTTTGAATTCTTCTCTTAGAATTGATCCTAACATCGACCGTTCGATACCTCGCTAAGCCATTCTGATTTGTTAAGTATTAAATTGTCTACGCTTTAAGTCAATACTGGGAGCACGAACTGACCAAAAACCTTCCTTTCGAGATACATTTTAGTATTTCGTTTTTGAATACCGTATTTGTGAATATATTACGTGTTCGATTTCTGCATTATTTATGGATATGTTGCTGGTGGTAACTCAGTTTATCTGAAATCAGCACGATATCAGCAGCGAAACGGAAGTGGTTTAATTTTTTTATCATTGATGTTAATAATTTATTATTTTGTAATACTATTTTCTAATTATATTTTTTCAACAAGAACCAACGTTTGTAGGAAAATTTAAGCGTTCCCGAATAAAGTTACTGAAAAAGGAACCTGGTACAAATATAAGTTTCCCGTCAGACTTTAGGCATACAATTACGGTTCAGCATACCGTAGATAACAAAGGTAGTTTTATATCACCAAATAGTCCACCTGGGTCCCCTGCAATTAGTCGGTTAAGAGCGATTGCATGTAAGTATTTGAAGTTAGTGTATTAAAAGATTAATTAATAAATTAAATAACTACATTGAATAACATTGTTACGTTTAAGTTAATAAATTGGCCAATAATAAAATTCATATTGTTATTTGTTTGATTTTGCAATGTAAACAAAATATCGATTTCGAAATTATTGTACCATTTACATGTTTCAATTTATTTTAGTTATTTAAGATAATATTATTTCTACGGATTAACGCTTTTTTTATTATTTAAAATTTTTTATTTAGTACTTACACTGTTGGACAAATGTTTACTCAAACTTCTCTTTTGGGATTATTATACCGGGCGGAAGAAATGAAATGCTTTTCTTATGTTAATCCATTATACCCCCCTGAATCTATTTGGAGACAGCAAACAAAATTTCACTGTAGCGCCTCCTATTGAGAAATATCAAGAGTCCATGACAGAGTGTTAGTTTACATTGTTATACAATTTTGTAAGCAAGGTCACGCCTTTGTCTGGAAGAGCACTACATGATTTTACTACAAGACAAGTGAAATTAAAATTTTGTTTGTTCGCAGTGCTTATTATATCCAAACGTGTAGTTGTAAGTGTAAGTTATTGTGTTTTCAACAAATTTTGTCGATTTTGCTAAAATTGTTGATTACATAAGTTAGGTAAGTTTAGTGAACTCGCTTGGGGACACGGGGCGGAAGCCTTCTATATAAAATACATGTGGTTATTTTGGAAAAGTTTTTATGATAGAAAGTATCGTCATTTAGATGCTGCTTTACCAGATAGCAAGTATTGAACATTGAGCAAAGTACACATTGTTATTATACCGCCCGATGCTGCCCCACAGACCGATGAAGAGGACTTGGACGAAAATGATTTACGAGATGTCGAAAATATATTTCCTACAGACATAGTCGGTGAAATCGAGTTGCAGCATATAAACAGCAGTGGTACATAAGAAAGTGAGGACAAAGACAGCTTGCCACTGTCTGAAAGGTTAAACAACTTAAAATCAAAAAGGACCAAAAAATAAAGATAAGTCCAAAATGGACTAAAAAATTTGTTAAAACTAGTATACCAGCAACTTCTGGTTGGGCTGACCGTTGGGAAATTCTAATAAATGAACTGGAAAACTGTAGTCCAGTTGAAGTATTTGAAAAGTTGTTCGAGATGACGAAATTTTTGACTATTTGATGCATCAAACAAATTTGTATTCATCACAAAAAATAGACACGACTTCTTTGCTTCTTTATCAATAGCTAATTTCAAACTTTTAGTGGCAATTTTACTCCCAACAGGCTATCATAAACTACCAAGCGAACATAATTATTGGAGTCTTGATGAAGATCTTGGAGTGTCTGTGGTCGCAAAAACTATGTCAAGGAACCGATTCCAGGAAATCAAAAGTTAGATAACTTAGTAGATGACATTAATCTGGATAATCACGACAGAATGGCTGAATTGCAGCAACTAATGTCACTTTTGAATCAAAGATTTCAATAGTGGGGCGTTTTACATGAAAACCTGTCAATCGACGAAGCAATGGTAAAGTTTTATGGTCGGCATAAATAAAGTAAACAATATTGTTCTGAAGCTCTTTGCTTGTGGCATTTTAAAGTAATTACTATTTAAACGGGAATAAGCCACAATTAAAAATTAAAGTAAGTTTATTGACGTTTCAATTTCCACTTCGGAAATCGTTTTTAAAATATAATCATTAGTAAATTAATTGTTTAATTTACTAATGTTTAATGTATTTTGAGAACGATTTTCGAAGTGGAAATTGAAACGTCAATAAACTTACTTTAACCTTTAATTGTGGCTTATTCCCATTCAAATAGTAATTAAAGTAAACAATATATAAAGGGAAAACCAGTACGCTTTGGTTATAAGAACTGGATATTGTGCAGTTCCACAGGATATTTTTATGCCTTTGACACTTACTATGGTGTTAAAGGAAATCCTCAAGTTTACGCTCAGGATCTCGGGTAGTTCTTGATCTACTGAAAATTATTGTAGTGCCCTCTGATCACGTAATTTTTTTCGACAATTATTTTAGTAGCCATGGTTTTTTAAAAATGCTGAGTCATCAAGGTTATTGTGCCACTGTTAGGATAAGAGAAAACCGAACTCAAAAATGTCCGATGACAAAAGTACAAATATTCAAAAAGAAAGGGAGAGGTTCTTTTGAACACTATTATGATAGTGATTAAGCGCCTCTTTTTATTAGGGACAAGACAATAACACTGTCTCAATTGTTACCAACTATGACAAACTGCAACCTATTAGTACGGTCAAGCGCTGGTCATCAGTAGCCAAAGAGAAAGTAGATGTGCAACAACCACACATTTTGAGTATGTTTAATAAATGCATGGGTGGATTGGATTTACAAGACCAGGAAGTAAGCAACTACAGGATTTTTATAGACAAGTAGCCTCACGTCTTAAAACACAAACCACTCCGCTTACAGTAGCAAACCAAATCATGGAAAAATACCACATTGTCCTGTCGGAAACCGCCCCCTTCCCAGCGCAAATCACACTGGCCCGCTGTCTACCAAACACAGAATTACTGCTTAAAAACCATAACGACCCGAAGCACTTATCGTCAGACATTGCCCTAAGGAAAGTCGCCCTAGAGACGATACACACCAAGTACCCAGCACATGAGTGGCTCCACATCTACTGCGATGGATCCTCGATGCCGGACTCGGGAAGAACAGGAGCAGGATATGTCTCAACGTTCTTCAAATGCTCTATAGCTGTGGGTGCCCCTCTCACCAACTACGACGGCGAAATTGCTGCTATACACGAAGCTACAAAAAATCTTGAGAATTTCCAACACCCCCAAAAAGTTGCCTTCTTCATCGACTGCCAAGCCGCAATCCTCGCCCTGTCGACAAATCGATACACCGACTGTGCCAAAACAATATCTTGCCGCGTCCAACTATCGAACTTGATGGAAAAAGGGTGGCTGATTACTCTACAATGGATCCCTAGTCATGTCGGTGTTGAAGGAAATGAAGCGGCGGATGAACTTGCAAAAGAAGGCACTACTCTTCCACAGCCCCCTAGCTTCAAATCGTACACATCAGCAAAGTCCACCATTAGAAGAGGAATCAAAGCGAAGATAAAAGAGCAGCAAATACAAGTCGGTGCTGGAAAATCTTGGGCCGACCTAATAGAGTCACCAATCCCTCGCAACTTGCCGAGACCCATTAGTGTAGCCGTGTTCAGAACAACTACGGGGCATGACTACCTGGCCTCCCATCTACATCGCATCGGCGTCCGCGAAAATGACAACTGTCCACTATGTGATCAGCCCCAGATGGATGCTGCTCACCTTCCAGAGTGCCCAGCCCTGAAAACAGACCCACCCGAGGAGGATGAAGATCGCCTACGAGAAACGGCTCGTCTATACTGGTCAGCGCGCCACCAAATGGCTAACATGCCAAGGGTGGGCGTTGGCTAGTAAGTAAGTAAGTAAGTAAGGATTTTTGTTATAGGTAAAAAATGGTGGTGGGTGCTATTTACAAACATGATCAACATAACTGTTGTCAATGCCTGGAGACTGTTTCAATTAACAAATGATAATTCATAAATCTTATTGTTAGAGTTTGAACGAATTATAGTGCGCTCTTATTTAGCTAGCAATGAAAAATCGACAAAACCGAAAATCCGACCTGCTGCGCAATTACCACCAACTGTACGACATCATGAGGGTGGTGATTTCCCAGAAAATATAGTTTAACAGCGACGGTGCACCAAGTATCACAGAAATGCTAGATGGAGTTGCTCAAAATGTACAGTGGCACTTTGCATTGAATGGAACTGTTTCAGAGTTTATCATTCCCAAGATGTTTATACCTTAAGTCATTAAGTATGACTTACATTTAATTTTCTGCTTATAATAATACCCCTAATAGTCTCATATTTTGTTTTTTATTTTTTTTATTTTCTTGATATCTTTAAAAACAAAGTAAATAGACAATTTTAGTCATTAACATGTTCCTTGTCGGATTTTAATGAAACGCTTATTTCCATTCAAAAGCAAACTATAATCGGTTCACAATTTGTCGATAGCTCACTACAAGTTTAACCCTAATTAGAGAACTGAAATACAGAGAGGATAGGTAATACGATATAATAGTAAAAACCAACCTGAAACTGACGGTTTAAGATGTTTTCGACTAACCCACCTTGTATCTGAAGGAATACAATACAGCAGTCAACCTTATAATCCGATTACGAAGGTATTTTAGTTACAGATGACCGACCAGTGTCGTAGAGTATATGATTGAAACATTTATTTGAACTAAATAAATATATTTTTTAAATTGTGCTTATGTAAATTGTATTTTTGTTTTAATAAAACTTCTTTATTTTATTCAAAAATAAAAAGTTTTTTGCCATTTGTAAAAGATACATTTATTTAATTAAGGGGAAAGGCGCCAAATGTCGCCTGGCAAAATTTTCAATGTGTTTTAAATGTATCCATTATTTTTGAATCCGGAGAAAACTAATAAATATTTTTGAAAAATTTAAACGCAGAATGAAAGATTACATTATTACTGAGGGCAGAAAGTCACTGAAAACTTCTACAATGTTTATTTTAAAATGTTATGTAACAGGGGTGAAAATAAAAGAGAAAATATAGTATAATTTTTAATTGAAAATATTGCATGCAAAAGAAACTTTATTTATTCTAATAAATATTTCATTCTGCCTTTAAATTTTTCAAAAATGCTTTTTAGTTTTCTCAGGATTTGAAAAAAAAATGGATACATTTAAAACACATTGAACATTTTGACAGGCGACATTTTGCGTCTTTCCCCTTTAATACCTTACGATTACAACTACTTTTACTTACCTTATATAATTACGATTAGAAAACTATTCAAATTCAAAATAAATAGGATCAACTTCGGAATCGAGTCGTGTTAAGGGTTAATAATTAGCGGTTGTGTCTCTACGATTGCATCAATTATGTTATCAAGATCCCACATTTTTTGTTCTTTTTCTATTACATGTCTTACTGCATCTTTCCAGTTTTTTTTCTGTAATATGTTGTAAAGACTCGTATAACAATTCACGTACAGCTTGTATTTTATATGACGTATTTTTTCTAGCCACATAACTTTTCATTTGTCCCCAAATGAGTTCAATTGGATTTATTTCGCAGTGGTAGGGTGGAAGTCTAAGGACTGTGATGTTTCGCCTTTCCGCCATTTTGTCAACTACGTATTTCTTGAACTTAGATTTGTGTTGCCGGGCAATTTTTAAAAGTTCTGCTTTTACCATTCCATCTTCGTAAGACAGATACTTATTCCGCAGCCAGTCAAGAATATCCTGTTTCTTCCACGCAGTTGTTGGAAGTCTTTCTACTAGTCGTGAATGATAAGGTGCATTATCTAATACTATAATTGAATTTGGTGGTATGTGTTCAATCATCTGCTCAAAATACTCTTCGAAAACATCAGCTGTCATCTCCTCGTGATAGTCTTTTGTGCTTTTGGACTGAAATTCCAACAAACCATGCTTAACCAATCCTTTTTCACTGCCAATGTGAGAAATTATTAATCTACTGCCTTTACCAGAAGGTGGGGAGATACCAGTAGACCAACCTTCCATAAAGGCTTGCCTGGAGCTTAATATATTTTTATCTAACCAAATTTTTTTTAGAGTATGACCTGAGTTTACCCACGTTTCATCCTGGTAGAAGATTGGCCTTCCTTCAGCCCGAAATTTTCGTATGGATCTTAGATAATTTCTTCTCCAACTCATTATCTCCTCCTGGTCAATCAAAAGTGATTTTCGGTCTGATTTCTCCCACCGAAAATGTAATTCTTTTAAAACTTGCCACAATTTAGTTCGTCCGATATGAGGCAAATCCGGGTCGTCTCTAACTTCTTGTAAAATTTTGTTTAGGTTTGGTATTTCTTTTTTGAAAAAAATCCATGAACCTGAGTTGAATGCAGACCATCGTAGAAATACAATTCGCTAAAAAACATGTAAACTAGAACATCCAGGAATACGTTCTTTTTACGGATGAGTCTAAGTATTGCCTTTACAATTATTCTGATCAACGCTTAAGAGTTAGTTGTCGGTAGGTGAGGGATATTCAAAGTGTAACATAAGAAAGACGAGATTGTTTAATGGAGGCTCTGTGATGTTTTGAATTTGGTGTCTTTACGCGGATGCTCTTTAAAAAGCGGAAGGTACATTGCAGAAATTTTGTTTCTTTGAACACATGGTTCCTTTCATACCTTATATAAGAATATAAAACATGATAACACAATGTTATTGATTATTTAAGTGAGGTAAATATTCAAAAATTTAATTGGCTCAATCACAGTCTCGACATGAATCCTATTGAACACTTATGAGATATTATCGGTAGACAATTAAGACTTGGTCAGTCCCTTCCTGCTTCCCTGCAAGATATAGAAACTATAGTTATTGGTATCTCAATTTACATAGACCATAATCAAATAGCCCGCTTAATATCCATCATGACTAGGCGATGTGAAGCTGTTATTAAAAGTAGAGGGGGAAACATTTGATATTAGTTTACGTTATGTTTCTTTCTGTTTTGTTACTCTTTCTAAGTTTTGTTAACTGTTGTTAATTTTTTATTCGTAATTTAGTATTGTTTCAGTTAAAATACATGTTAAAAAATAAAACCGTCCATTTTATTTGTTTTTGAAGATATCAGGGAAATTCAAAAAACAACATGTTCACAAAATATGAGATTACAAAATGATTTCGATGTATACCCACCCTTGTACCTTGTCCTCCCTACACGGTGTCTCAAACTTAACATAAGAAAAACATTCCCTTTTTTCCACCAGTATGAGCCCAAAAGAGAAGTTTATGTAAACTTTTGCCCAAAAAGCCATATGGAAATGTCAAAGAAACAATCTAAAATAATAAAAACAATATGTAATGGATTCGACCGTTACTTGATGGAAGTTCATTTTATCAAGCAATAAAACACTGAAAACTTTTGTTTTCAACACTTTCACAAATTTTCATTATAATTATCACTACAACTGTTTTTGTAGAGTACATTTCTCAAGTGAGCTATTTTTGTTATACGTCCAACAATTTATAGTCTTTAACTAAATAAGTCGAGGAGATGAGAACTGTTTGTCTCAAATTGGTCATTAAGAATTATATCTGAATATTTTAATTTGTTAATTTCCATAGATTCTAATAATGACAGCTTAAGAACTTTATTTTGAATGTGAAGAATTTGAAATTGGTTATTAAAGGAATGATTATGATCTAGAAGGTGAAGTGCGTAGGTAGAATCTGTTTAACCTGAAATTAGTATTTCCACCAACAGAGAACAACCCCGTACTTTCTGCTCAATTACATATTCAGGCAAGATATCAAAAATAGCCAAACGTATAAAAAATAAAGGAATAACTCCAGCTTTCAGAACAAACAAGTAAATATATTAAGAACAAGAGCCAAAAGAAAAAGAACTTACACATTGGGGTATACAAACTTACATGTGGCGACTGCCCAAAAACTTACATCGATCAAACGGGTAGAACCTTTAACAAACGGATGGTAGATCACAAAAGGGCTTTCAATAATATAAAAACACATTCTACTTACGCACTTCACCTTCTAGGTCATAATGATTCTTTTAATAACCAATTTCAAATTCTTTACATTCAAAATAAAGGTCTTAGCTATCATTATTAGAATCTATGGAAATTAACAAATCAAAAAATACATAACAAAAATAGCTCACTTGAGAAAGACACTCTGCCGAAAGATCTGTAGTGATAATTAATTATAATAAAAATTTGTGGAAGTGTTGAAAACAAAAGTTTTTAGTGTTTTATTGCTTAATAAAAAGAAAATTAGCGGAATCCTTTAATCAGTTCACGAGAAAATCTACTATGAAAATGATCATACTTTTTGGTGGAGCAAAACTTTTTCGGTTAAATTTATATAGTATTTATGTATTATTTGTCTTTTTTAGTACCAGCTGATGGAGTAAAAGGCAAAACCTGGGGCCCAAGTACATGTCATCAACGGGAAAGAGGTCAAATTATGTTACCAAGCCCAAATAGAACTGCTTTATGGTCGAAAAGCGCCCCAAATTTAGATAGAACTAGACCAAGTTTGACACTTAATACTCCAAATACATCGAGGCCTCCACATGACGTAGATAGCTCATCAGTTTCAGATAGTTATAAAACTATATCCGGCGGTTTGCAGTCGATTATTAGTAAAGTATCAGCATTTCCGTCACTGTCACGGCTAAGTACTACGCGTAACAATAGTTTCCCCATTAATAAAAGTTCTCTAATACCTAAAACAGGTTTAGGTAACAACAAACGATTAAGTAGGTCTATTGGAAACATATCTGAGACCCATTATGATACAGTTTTTAGTTCCGATAATTTTGTAATTGCTAGAGGTGTTAGCAGCGCCAGCGTGGTATTTAATGACGGTTATGTCAGCATTGAAAAAGATAGTGATACCGAGCATTTGCTTAAAAAGGACAATAGTTCGATTATTTGACGAAAAGTTTCAAATGCCCCTTACTTAAAAATACATACATGTTGTGTTATTTGATTTATTCGCATATATATAATATATATAAATGGACCACTGAAAACCTGATGATAGTCTCTCCTGATATTTGGCAATATCCATTAGATATTTCGAACATGCTGAAACATTTTTAAAAGGGATACATAATATATCAAATTTTAACGCTGCAGAGCATTTTCAGAGCAAATATCGGGATGAGCTGTTTTCGGTGGACCACTGAAAACGTATAAATCGAAGGAAGTTGGGGGCATATTTTAAAAGTTTTTATTGTATAGTATGCTGAGGAAGTACATGGCAGTAAAGCAAATTTTTTTTTAATAAATTAATCATTAGACTCAATTTAACTGCTTTTAGTAAATTCCCTTTGATTTTATCATTTTTTAAGTCAATAATATAAATAATTTTAATACGAAGTTTGAGTTGGCTCGATGGCTGAACGGGCTGACAGATTCCCTTTGAAGTGAGTAGTTTGCTAGGTGTATGGTTCTAGCCGCGCACACGCAAGGTGTATTTGAATTCCAATTCGTGCCTGTAAGGAGTCGAGCTGATGGATGAGTATTATGGTTAAAGACATTACTGGGTGACGCTTATTCATTGATTCCTACCGGAATGGGTTATGAAAATGAAAACTGGATTATACGTAAAATATGAAGTTTATTATTTAAGATTTCTTAACTGCAAGTAAAAACAAATCACCACCTCTTCCGACTTTGGGTAACGACCCTTCCATAAGTTTTTCCTAAGAAACAGGCAATCATGATGTCTAGTTTCAGCTTCAGATGCATATATGAACCCGAAGAATTATATCTCTTTTGGAGCACAGCAATTGAACTTCCTTAACTTTTTTTACACCAGTGGACACCAGTTTTTCTTTTGCTATTTTCCAAAGCTAACAAATACAAAATTTTGCAATTATAAATGTATTGTATTATAAAACAATAATGTTTTCTGGTACTACAGCCGAATTTGGACAAGCTTTACGAACATCTTACGATACGAAGAATCGTATTGAGTCGATCGATACCCTATTGAGGTAGTATTTTCCACGTAGAAATGCACACAAATAATTTTATATAAAAAAATAAAAAAAGCATAAATATGGAAATGTTCACGATTTAATTGTATCATTTGGTCATGATCAATTTTAATAAAAATCGATAGTATTACATTATTCTTTCCCTCGTCATTTTCGAAAACAGTTACCGTATTTTTGGGATAGTAGAGAATCTGCTACTAAATCAAATAGTCATAATGGACAAACGGAACTCAAAAGTGACAGGTACCTGTCAAATATGACAGGTATTAAATAAGACACTCCTAAACGTATGAATTCGTAAAGATCACTATATAGTTCTATGGTTTTCAACTGCTTATTGTGTTTTATAGATGAAATGTTCATTAATATATTGGGTTTTCAGACGATTTAGTTTAAATAATATTTTGAGTAGTGAACAACATCTCCATACATTTTATTTTATTGTTAATATGAAGCCTATAAAACAAAATAATTCTAAATTTATTAATATAATCAGAATTACATATTATAAAAATAATTTACATTAAAAACATAATTTTCTTTTGAAAATCATCAAATGAGAATGGAATGTGAATGGTAATATCTCTTTAAACCTTATAATGAGGCCGTCTAAAGGCTTGCACACACCTGGTATGCATCCTTCCAATTATCGATCTGAAAGGAATGGGCACACATGTCATGCTCGCTTTATATTCCTTTCAAATAAAACATTTAAATAACCGCGCGAGAGCAATGAATGTAAATATTGGGTACCTGACGGTTGGAAAAAAATAACGAAGAAACAGATTTTGTTACACTTTTACTTCATCTGTTGGATGACGAGACTAAATTTTTTTAATACTTCAGAATGCCGATGTACACGTTCAATGAGTGTTCAATGATAGAGTTCAATGAGAACTTAAATTGAAAGAAAAATTGTGCAGGTGAGATACAAATTTTAGAAGAGCTATCACTTCCAGGCTCCGTTTGGCAGTATTTTTAATGTAACAGTATTATTATTTTGTAAGTACTGTATTAGATAAGATACTGTATTAGTTAGTATCTGCATTTTACTGCCTCCATGTAAAATTAGTAAAATTTTATTTTATAAATTGAAAAAGTTTTTAATGATTTTTATTTTATAAATTGCTTCCATATAAAATCTTTTTTTATTATATTTGAATAAACTAATTTTAAACATATGTGGCCTTTGGCACTCGGACAGTCTATTTCGCTGGCATACAGTCGTCCTGCTGTATGATCGCAGTAGGATCGGAAGGCTGTATGATAGGTGTGTCCACACCTTAATAGAGTTAGGGCTGAAGCTCGAGCTTGACCAGCTCGAGCTGGTCAAGCAGGCTTTAGACCAGAATCTTCCTGCATAGACCACATTAATACGGTGAGAGTAATAATGGAACAATGGTTTGTATTGAACACACCCCCTATACATGGTTTTTGTTGACTTCGAGCGTGCCTTTGACAGCTTAAGAAACATCCCGCATCAAATAATTTCTATTATAAAGTCAATGTACACTGAGACGAAATGCAACGTGACACACAATGGAATCAACAGCGACGAATTTGGCATACTTACTGGAGTCAGACAGCGATGCGTGCTTTCTCCGTTTCTTTTTAACTTAGCAGTAGACTATGTTCTCTCCAAACTAGACTCCTACACAAGAGGGATACAATGGACGTTAACCACACGCCTAAGCGATCTGGAATACGCCTGTTAGGTATCTGCCTGTTAGGACAAAGGTTCCAAGATGTGGCTGATCAATTGGAAACACTTTAGACTGAAGCCAATAAAGTAGGTTTGAAAATCAATATTAGTAAAACCAAATCCATGAGAGTAAATACAAGAAACAATACGGTATTTACTATCAACAACATGCAGATTAAAAATGTGGAAACCTTTACGTATCTTGGAAGTGTCATTACAGAAAGCGGAGCTACAGAGGACGATTTTCGTATGAGGATACAAAAAGCTTAACAAGCATTCAGCATGCTCAACCCTGTTTGGAGATCTGGCGAGTATACTACAAGGACAAAGATCCGCATATTCCAGTCAAATGTCATATCTATTTTACTCTACGGATATGAAACCTGGAAATTGACAAAAACCCTTAGTGAACTACCCTACTAAACTGCAGGTCTTTATTAATAAATGTCTACGACGAATTGTTCGTATTTTCTGGCCTAACATCACCAGAAACGAAGATCTACTACACCTGACCGAACAAAAAAGGGTAGAACATCAAATAAAAATCCAGAAAGTGGGGTTGGATTGGTCACACACTCAAAACAAATAATTCCAGTATTGCAAAGATTAGAGTGGAATCCCCGTGCAGGAAGAAAAAGAGGTCGCCTAGTACAAACTTGAAGAAGATCCATCATGGATGAGATAAGAGGTCAAGGAAAGTCTTGGAATGAGGTGAAGGTTTTAGCGCAAAATAGAACCCGATGCCGCGTTTTCACTGAAGCTCTATGCTCCACTTAGGAGTTCAAGAACCTTATATATGTGTATTATATATATATATATATATATATATATATATATATATATATATATATATATATATATATATATATATATATGAAAATTACTTAGTTCTCGGGAAGAACCGCGTTGAGAATTTATTACTCGACGTTTCGGCACCCATTTTGGAGCCATTCTCAAGAGTGATACACTATCAATTTTAATTATAAGGCAGCCGATGGAAAATGCAGGAATAAAGAGACAAATGCTCGTATGGTATTCATTGACCTTGAGAAAGCATAGGATAAAGTTCCTTGAGAGGTTCTGTAATGGGCCCTCAATAAAAAGGAGTTCCCAGTGGGTATGTAAAAATTAAGGACATTCTGGAGGTGTTCTTAATTGATAGTCATTATTCTTAGGCCTTCTATTATGATATACTCACAAATCCCACAACAAATAGAGAGAACAGTAACCCAGAGGACTGAAAAGAATTTCATTTATTCTGTATGGTGGATCCGATATCAGAGTAACATTCCGTGGTGCATAAAGGGATTTAGAACAAAAACTGAAACAGTGGGGACAATCTCTTGAGGAAAAAGGTTTAAAACTTAGTAGGACAAAAACAGAGTATTTGGAATGTTTATTTAAAGAATAAACTTCGTTATTAAAGAATAAGTATAGAAGTTATCACTACAAATGAAATAATAATTTTGGATGGTGAATTTATTGTGAAAAGTAATAGTTTTATGTTGCCTAGGATCGGTATTTCAGAAGAATGGGAAAAGAGATGGAGATGCATGCAAGTTAGGGCGGAATAGGTGAAGTGGAAAGAGCGAGTGGTATGTTGTGTGACAGAAAGATTCCAATGCAACTGAAAGGAAAATTCTTTATAAAACTGTGCTAAGACCATTTATTATGTACGGAACTGAATGTTAGCAGTTAAAAAGAAAGGGGAACAGCGAATGCATATGGCGGAAATAAGAATAGGCATTTAAATGGATGAGTGGAGTGACAAAAAAAGTAAAATTAAGAATGAGTATATTAGGGTAAGTGTAGGGGTTGCACCAATTAATCAAAAATGAGAGAGCATAAAATTCATTCTTTTTTGTCTTGCAATTTTTCATTAACTATCTCTGAACTGATAAGTAATAATAAAATAACATTAAATTTTCATTATTTCACGATTCTCTACAATCCCTAAAATACAGTAACCCTGTGTGAAAATGGTCAAATTGGATGACCTGCAAAATATTTAAAAATGTAATGTCGAATGGAATTTACTACAGATCTAAACTAAATTATTTATCACGCCCGATTATTATAAATTTTAAATTAAATATGCAATGTATATTTAGTTTATATTGCCCATCTATTTCTGCATAATATTTACATATACATATTTCTATATATAAATATATATATATATATATATATATATATATAAATATATATATATATATATATATATATATATATATATATATATATATATATATATATATGGAAAGTAAGTAAATTCGGTTTTATCCAAGAAACATAACATTCTGTCCGTTTATTTTCTGTAATATATATGTTTGTATGGCATCAATGTATTTTTCATAAGAAGTATGGTTACAAGAGATATTTGTTATTATTAGTCAACTTTTTCTTTAAAAAAATTGCTAGTTTAAAATAAAATATTATATATATAAAGTGTGTTCTCGTTCTTTAACCCATTACCTGTCATCTCAGTCTATTGGACCGTGAAAGTTTTAAATTATAACACCACCTCGGTCCATGAGATCTGTGCTAATATTTGCCACGTACACTACCTTATGACTTTCGTTTTCTAGTTTTTTTAGCCACCGATTAAATGCGGAGTGGCCTTGTGTACGTTTACAGACCGTCTGTAGGGTGGTCTGCTACTTTTCATTTACAAAATCTTTTTGTTTTGAATTTATACTGAAATTACATATCAATCCATCCTATAGCTCTATAGCCCAATTTGAGCCCTGGTCTCCCTCAGCAAACCTCTCGATTTGTTACGGTCTGTAGCCATTCTCCTCCACGATCGACTGCCAAGCTGATTTTTTGCGTCCTCATCCACATTATCCTCCCATCGCTTTCTCGGTCTTCCAAAAGAGCTCTTCCACGGCATTCCAGCATTTAACAATTTTTTTGGAAGCATGTTTTCTTCCATTCTGAATACATGGCCTGCTCATTGAAACGGACATACTGAGATAAATGTATATTTGTATATTATATATTTCATAATTGCATTTGTTTCGCCACCTGTTGTTCTTATTTATTGGGCCTAGTATTCGTGTCAGTGCCATTCTTTCAAAGCTGCCCATGCGGTTTACAGATTTTTGAGTCAATATCCAAGTTTTACACGCATTATTGGTCGGATTATGGTGTTGTAAAGTAAATATCTGGTCCACAGCAAAGTATACCGTATTTTACTTACATATTATGCTATGAGCTTATATATTTTTAAACTAATATCTGACTCAAAACAAAAATAAAAAATAATTTTAGATTTTAATCTGTTAAGCCAATGACCAGTGTTGAAGGGTTGTATATATATATATATATATATATATATATACAAAATATTCCAGTTAAAAACTTATTATTAATACGTAAGACAAGGTTTGCTTTTATTCGTACGGCCAGGGCGCGAACACACTATCAAAAGTTCAGCAAAACTGACTCCATCTGGTAACTCCATTTCGGTTCATAGGAGTGGTGGATGTTTTGACTTCTTTTAATTATAAATAACACTAAACAATTGACAAATATGGTTGATGCCATGCATCTGGATATATTCCAGCAAATCAATATTAAACGTTACAACGTATGCTTCAATGTCAAGAGTCATATGTAATAAATTTTCTTTCGAGGTATATGGCGTCATAATTTTAATAGCCCATTTGTTAGCACTAATTAAATTTTCGATCGAATTTCAAGTTGGGTTTTCATGGACAGTTAAACCTTTTGGCCGCGGTACTTTTAAGAAATAACATCCAGAATTATTCGTGGTCATCAATTGGATTTTTTTTGTTATTCAGCACATATGACACATACGTTCACTCTTCACTACCGTTTATACAGGCTCGGAAATCGAAGCACTAAACGTGTATCGTTTAATTTTGAATTGAATGTTATTCTGGGAGAGACATACAGTGTATTTTATATTGGTAACGTCGCCAAGGAGCATGTTTTACGAAGTAATTTATATAATGCCAGGTGTCATTTTGTCGATATACGGAGAAATGGTAAACCAAATTTGAATAGTGGTTGAAATTGTTATACCTGTCAATTTGATATTCAGTATGATGGAAAATAAGTACACCAGGTAATTTCACCGAATCTAAAATTTGACTAGACGGTCTCAATACTGATTTTTTTTAATTTAAAATGTTTGCAGATGTATCTGATGTACAGGGTTGGGACATTGGTATGTTTTTGGGTATTGATGTACATGGTATACCGAAAACTAGAGAGGATAGAAAAAAAAGTAGTTAAAATGGCATGACTTCTTTTTTCGTTAAAGTAACGATTGCCTAATGAAATCATCAATAGTGAGATACAGGACGATTATTGAAAAATGCCGAAAACGACAGAGTTAAATATCTTCTTTATTAAGAAACATGTTTAAAAACTTTGATAGATATATTATGGAAGCGTTCAGTGGAGTACGAGAAAATTTTTAGGGGATCTTACGGTAGCAACTGTTTTTTATATGGGACACCCTATATATTTTGACATTTTTTGTTTACATTTTTAATTCTCTTTCACCTGATAGACATGTTATATATCTATTTTAAGTTTTTGAAGCTACTATTCAAATAAAATGTTTATAGCTGACGTCATGTTATAGGCACTTTTAAAATAAAACACTCACAACAATGGTAACGATGTTAACATTTTTTATGAAGATACGAATCGCTTGATAGTTTTATTTAGCAAAAATAAAATCATTACTTACCTAACTTGAAAGTAAAGTAAATACTTAACTGCTAATTGTTGGTTCAAAGTTAATTATTATTTTTAAAGTATTGATTCCATATTTTATAAGAAAAATTGTCATAGAATAGAACAAACTATATTGTATTACCCTTTTCGTTTCCATTTACAATTTTTTACCCGATATATTATTGTCTTTTATTTTCGTTTATTATTGCTCTGAAGCTATTTTCTTGTGATAACTTAATACAAGTTACAATTTTATTGGGAATTAGCCAGAATTTTACTTTAAAATAAGTTTGTTTTGACTTTTAGATTTCCGTAAATTTCATTATTTTTTATCTAAAATGACATATTGTTACATCTTGTAAGAATGTTCATTTTGTAAGTAAATTTACTCGGATATATTAAAAAGTAATAGGAATAGTACCGGTAATATTTAGCGATGAAGGAATCTTTTAACTGACACAATGAATTACATTGGAATGACTCAAATCTTCACATAGTTCAGGGGATCAGGAGGTAAGGGAGATTCGGTTTTCGCTTTAGTGTTTTATCAAGCATAATAAATTAGTTTATCATATATTTGATGATAAGCTAACCGCTGCGCTGTCTGATATATAAGTAGCTTAAAAACGAATTTAAATAACATTTTTGATGAGAAATATTTGGCCGAGAGAAATACATTTTTATTTCAACAAGATGGAGCAACTTAATGCCGAATTCGTTGGAAATTATTTAAATGAAAAATTTTATAATTGGTGGATTGGAACTTATGGTAATTGTTTACCAGAACTAAATCCTTCTGATTTATATAGCTAATGAATAGTTATTACAAAGCGTTTAGAGTAACTAGAAAAATAAAGCCAATGCATGCATTCAATTGTATAAGATGTAGATAAAGAAAAAGGTGTCAATTATTATAATATATATATATATATATATATATATATATATATATATATATATATATATATATATACAATAATTACTGGATATTAGTAACTGTCAATATAAACTGTGTTGTTTGTATATATATATATATATATATATATATATATATATTATAATATAATATAATATTATTATAATAGTAACAGAACGGGGGGCATTTTGAACACATATTTTGATTATTTAAATTTTTGTAAAATGTGTTCTAGTTGTTCCGTTAATATTTTTGTAAAATTAATTCTGGTTGTTGAGTAGTTTTTGTTCTGGGTAAATTTGATATGTATTTCTATTTTTAAGTTATTGATCTTAATTTCTGATAAATAAAACTATAAAGGATTATTATCTGCATAATAAAATATTAGACTATGTTACTGAGTGTTTTGTGTCTATAACACGATGTCTTATAAACAGTTTATTTGCAGAGTATTTCCCACAACTAAATATATATATATATATATATATATATATATATATATATATATATATATATATATATATATATATATATATATATATATATATATATATATGTCATATTAGGTGAAAAAGAATTAAAAATGTAAACGAAGTATGTCAAAATATATAGGGTGTCCCATATAAAAAAATATAAGTTGGTATTATATTTCCTAAGTGAGACCCCTAAAAAAATTTATCGTGAACCACTGAATTCTTCCATAATCTATCCATCAAAAGTTCCAATAAAGAATTTTAAAATTTTTCTTAATAAATAAAATATTAAATCATGTCGTTTTAGACATTTTTCAATAATCGTCCTGTATCTTGCAAATGTTTGGAAGTTGGAAGCTATTGATGATTTGTTTAAGCAATCGTTATTTTAACGAAAAACGAATTCATTACATCTTAACTAATTTTTTTATCTACTCTAGTTTTTGAGGTATCCAGCAAAACAAAAATTTGGGACACTCTGTACATTCTTGAATTGCATATAAGCTATACAAAAAGGTTAAATGAAGTACAAATATATATAAAAGTCCCCTGTATTCTAGAAAGTATTGTAAAGCCATAAAAATTCGAATACATACAAATCGTCACCTGTCATTAAATCTGAAAGACTACCAGAAGCCTTAATTCTTTGACTACGACCTTACAAAGAATTTTTAAACCATTCAACAAACTGGACCGGAAATCCCCCAGAAAGCAGTTTGGCAAGAAGAATATCTTAATTGGAAAAGAACTTATGCAATGTAAAATATCAGTGACAGTGATTTCAGAGACGTTATAATTCCTGCCAACTTTGCTATTGATGGGGATATTGAGAATCTGAAAGTTATTAACCCTAGGAATATAGACAGTTTGAAATAAGTCCTTGAACAAATTAGCAATTTCTTGTCCTTTAGAAGCAGACTGATCCCTGTAAAACATAACATTTGGTAAACTGTGACTATTATACTTCCAAAATGATTTAGGATCATTTTTCTTCTCAGCATCTATACCTGTAACATATTGATTAAAGCATATAGCCAGCAAACGTTTGCATGTTGTCCGAATAAGAGGATAAAAATTTACTAATTGGCATCGGTACCACACTGCATATGCAATGAATGAGCATACCTTTTCTCACACGTCAAAATTCTAAGTTCGTGAGAAAACCATTCAGGAAAATTGATGTTTTATATCTGTTCAGATGTATAAATTAGAAAATTACTAGTGAAAGAATTTTATAACATATATTTGTTAAAATTATTATCATTGTGAGCAAAGCAATCCATAATTAATAGAGGCCAAAATTTATTAAGTTCAGTGTAGTTGTCATTTTTAACATAAAAAAAATTCCTTATAATAGCCGCTAGTCTTGACAAATTAGATATATTTGAGAGTGTTAAACAACATCCATATGCAATATGTAGACTTAAGTTTAATAGAGGATCACTCGCTTTTATAACATTCATTTCTATATCGCTGAAAAAAAAAACAAATCCAAAAATTCATTTCTCTCATTGATATAGAATTACATTGATAAAATTTTAACTAATCAAGTGTTTGAGCAACATCCACAGCTGGATCTCCTCCTGGACAATGAACCATACTTATCATTATACCATAATGTGTTCAGTAAACTGCAGTCAGCGAATATGTGAATAGTAACAGAGGGAAACAGCTGAGCAGTATTTTCAATGGAGTGGCAGTGTTTGATATAAGAATGTCGAGGTGTTTAAGTAGGAATGGAAACACCCCCAATAAGAAACTGAGACCCATGAACCTGTCACAGAATGTAAAGATGTTATATGCGATCTTTAATAATAGAAATATACTGAGATTGGAAATTGTTACTAATGAATATTAGATTAGACCTCTTCCCCCACTTAATTTCTTACTCGTTCTACTAGCATTATACTATTGTTTAAGTTACTTTCGACTAAAATAATTGTATCATAAGAGCAGCATGAAATACTTTTTAGATCAAAAAGTTTGGTACGTAGACCACCTACATTCTGGTAATATACAGTTACTGGGGTAGAGACTCGTTGTTTTTATTTAGGTATCACTACTGTTGTTACACCACTAAGGTAACGAACATACCATCCAGTGAATCATGTACCACAATTGTTACTATTATAAGCAGACATCAAAACCTCAAAAGGAAATCTTAGGATATCTAACCAATTTACAGACTAAATGCGCAGTTTAATGCTACACTGTGAAAAGAACTATTTAATTTAACTAGTGCCTACAATATTTATATTTAATTAAACTAATTGAGTATAAAACAATTATTAATAAAAATAGACTTTGTTGTTATTGTACATAACCTAACTATTTATGAAATTAATATCATTGTATTCTAGTTGTATTTGTATGGATATGACAAATGTTAAATTAAGCACACCTAAACATCGATATATTATACTAAGATGAACATACTGACGTCACATTATTAGCTACCAGATCCTACGTGAGTTTGACAAGTGATTAATTATTTCCCATTTATATGGGTAAAATTATGTGGTCATGTGAATAATTTAATCTATTCCTTTTGGTAAATTAATAAATTCATTAAAATTTTAATATTTTGCATCCAGTCACATCAGTGGCGTGCGATGCGCAACTACGTACCTGTAATGTTTTTATGCTATAAAAATAATATTTTTTATAATTTTACAATGTTACACGTCATTATATCTTTTATTCAAATGTAAATAACAAAGAAAATAAATAATTATTGTACATATAATATATGTACCAAAAGACTTTTTTTCGTACACCACTGACATTCCGGAAACAAGATCGGACATTGTTACTAGCTACTTTGGGCGCAAGTATTTATTCATCCATCCTTATTATATTATATCGATGTCCCTAAACGAATTAGACGTCTTTATCATGCGGTTTACAGAAAAATTATATACAGGGCCACGTACTCCAGCGAAAACGTTTTGGATCTCACCAAGATTGAAGATCTTTGAGAGATTGATATCTCTGTAAGACTAGCGATTTATAAAATTAAATATGTAACATTGAATTATAATCTAAGTAGTCATTTTGTGATACAAGTACAAAGAATAATTATGCTATTCACAGTATTTTACGTTGGATTTATATTACAGAAAGCTTTCTGGCGCGAAAAAAGATACATATTGCAACTTTGCAAAACTGCGGTAACAGTTCGTAACGGCCATTTGTGGTCCATTGGTGTAATGGTTGTTCAATGCCATTTAATGTAAATAACTGTTTATTGACAACTGTTTACACTAAAGCTGTTCATCCATCAATTTTACTTTATTGAAAACCTGAAGTAAATAAGTCTAGATAATTAAAATAATTACTGATATGGTTCTGAAACTATTTTCGTGTGGTTTTTTGTATTATCCACTATATTTTTTGGAAGTAACCCACAATTATGATTAAAAATATTTTATATTTGACGTTTTAATTTATAGCGTAATTGTAGTTTATTCCCAAAAATATTATAGGTAATAAAATAATTAGAAAATTATCACAAATAAATATGTCTACGTTTATGTCTATTACGTCTATTAGCTTGCTTGAGAAAATTCTAAACAGTTGGTTATACTGTGGTGACGTAAAAATCTCATTTGATGACGTGCAACGGAATTAAGAGCGAAACATGTATATACAGTTAATTCTAAGGTTTTTTTAGAAGCCCTTCCTGGCCTATATAAACTTTGATCATCAAGCAACGATCCGAATATTTACAACGCTACTAAACACAACTTAAGTCGTGAAGTTTTTCCTATTACCATGACGTGATAGGTCTAGTTAAATTATTTGTATCTGTCATTACAAATGTTGTATATATTTTTAAAAATGACATAAAAGTTTAATGAGTAATGCACGAAGAGGATATATTTATTATTATGAAAATAAAAGGAATAATTATTAAAACTATTAGTTTGTTTTATTTATCTACACATCCATATACATATTCGGCAATATTTTAACGTTTATGTTGCAATTCATACTATGAAACAAAAGATATGTAATTCTACTATGTTCAGATTGATGAACAGCGAAAACAAATATAGATTTTGTATACCTAATCCGCTCCATTTAGCTAATCGTTTTTTATCAGTTTAACTAATCTACGTCACCTATATCGACATACTACCATTTGAACTATAATTTCGGTCACGTTTTTTATATAAACTAAGTTTTTATGTTAATCTTAATTAAAACCCCAAATCTGCTAAAATAAAATGCATCTTATAAATTAAGAGGTTATAGTCACCTCGTATTTCGGTGAGACTGTGTAAAAATATATGTATCTGTAATAAAAGCAGACAATAAAAATTAAAATCAGAATACTCTACCAGGAGTAGTTAATAACTGCAAAATTGTCAATGAATGAGATGTATAATAATATAAAGTTTTAATATTCTCATCGATATTCAAATGTGCAGGGTATTATGTTTGAAAATATGGGCAGTCATCCAGTTGAAGTTTTTATCGAACTGTTGATCAGTCCACGTGAACCAAAAACCAATCAAAACGTCTAATATTGCTATTATGGCAAATCATAATGCGCTTATCGGCAAACTTATGCATCCTTCCGGTAAGATAATATAACAATATTTGCTTGAGCGACCGAAACCACAAATTTATTTATTATCTGAAACTTTGGTACAAAATATTAAAAAGTATTTAAGTATTATCTGAAATTTTGGTACAAAAATATTAAAAATTATAAAAAAATGGCGGTTAATTTTGCAAGATAAAAAAAAAAGTTACTTTGCGGTGTTCATCGTAACTTATGATCATCCGTTGACAGAAACCCAAAAAGATTTCGTTAGTTTATGAGTTTCCCTAGGTCGCAACGTGAAGATATTGTTCATTTTAGCGTTTTTTCAAATTTTAGAAATAAAAAAACGATTTTTTTTTTATTTTCGAAAAAAAAAACCAATTCTCTTTATTCCATCGTATGCCCAAACTTATCATATTTTATTACGTGTATGTATAATCCGAACCATTCTTAATTTATTTGACTTATGTACTCATGCATACTTGAAGGGTATAGGATGGCGGAGAAAAAAAAAGATTTATTATTTGATTGAATTTATTTTTCATATACACTGAGGTTAGTAACTAAATAAATATAAATCATATTATTTTTTCCTTCCTCCTCTCTCCTTAATCTGTAGCTGAATGATTGAACCAGTAGTCACGTTGTAGTATGCTAAACTGTTAGAATCCTTAAAGAACATACCCTAAAACAAAGATAATAAACTGAGCT